>NC_052307.1:20184837-20814337 GCF_016432855.1 Salvelinus namaycush | reverse complement strand
GATGGATAATATTGTTACTTTGTCACCTTCTCCACTGCCTACTCAGTCCTTTTAGAGCTTAACCCTTAGTTGGACTGGTTTGGAGTTTCCTTTATGTTCAGAAAGTGCTGATGCAGTATAAAAGAGTATGCCACGATAAACAATTGAATTTATTCTGCATACAGGAAACGGTTACATTTTACTGTGAGAATACTGTATACAAAGCGCTGGTCAGTTAATAGTTTAAATAACCACTCATTAAGAGAAATCCTCTTAGAAATTTCAAAGCAGAGATGCTTTTCTATTTTTCAATATCTGTGACATTTGCTGAGCCTATGTGAAGTTACTGTGCATTGAGTTTTACTTTTTGTAAAATAAATAGAAGAATACAGCACAAGGCGTTATAACCCCTTATGTACGTACACAGATTCTATGCAAACAATACTGTGTGCAGCTGCAAACATTTAACTCAACAACCCTCTTGACTCTATCCAAGTGATGCTTTCAAGGAATAGGCCTATCTATTTTCTGTGCCAATATATCAATGCAATGTCTTTTACACTGGGGAGACCAGCAAGGAATCCTATTGTTTATAGATGGGGAGTCCTGGACTATCTCTTCAGATTTCTGTCAGTGTGAGTCCACTGGATAATGTGTGTTATTGGTCTGAGTGCAATGTGCAGGATCTACTGTACACCAGTTGTTTGTGGGCTTGTATTCTTATCTATCACATAATTTTATTGGGTCTGTATTTTGTTCAGGGATTTACACCCAGAGCTTGTTCATTGTTTTATTTAAATCATTTAACCATTTGTCTACTCAGAATCATTGTAGTTGGCAGTTATTTAACCAAAGTGAGTTTTTTATTGAAATTGTGTCCCTTGTCACCTTTTCATTTGAGATGTCATAGTGCTGAATTTTACATTTCAACTTCAATGGGATAAGACTAGGGCATGGACGTTGCAGGGATCCCGGTTTGCAATAAGCATATTTTGAAACTCATCTTTGCAGCAAATACACAACCTAGTTAACTCGGCACATACTGTTGTGGAAGGTAAATCTCAATTGATAATTTTTTACTGTCATCCTTCCTTACTTTTTTTTCTCAACGTTCCACACATCAAGGGCAAAAGAGTAGGCTAGGGTTATGTCAAAACGGGCCACACTCGTTTGATGCCACTTCGATACACTTCCGTAGTAGGTTGGGAGAGCGTTGTCGCTAGGAACCCTAGAGAGGAAGAGGCGAAGCGAGAGGTTTTATTCCGCCCAAAATCTGTCCACGAAAACAAGACCATGAAGTGAGGGCTAGGTTTCCATCAAATTGGCAACAGCTTTTCATGCAAATATTCAAATCCGCATAAAAATAATATGCGCATTTCGAGATGTTTCCATCAAATAAAGTTGTTGCAGAATAAAAGGCTGTGCGTGATGACGTAGTGCACATTACAAAAAACTTAAATGGCTGTCGATCGCATTTTCAACTACTGGTGGTTTTGCCAAAACAACATGCGTTATAGCGAATGTGCCCACTCTGGTCTTGGCACGTGCTCTCTAACCAACGGCTCGCAGTGCGGGTAGACTATCTACATGATGAGGTTATTATGAATAAGAGTGAGATCATTTTTATTTGTCAAACGGCAGCCAAGCATCGGTCATCATGTCACCAGGATAATATCCTCGATATTTATTGGAAAGCAGCATCAAGCTCATCACCGTGCGCTTTCACCACCCTGTGCAATTCATCATCATTTATTTAATCTGTAGCCTAATAAACTGCATGGTTTCCCGGGTCATAGTGGGAGGACAACAGCCTGTCATCGCGCCACTCCAAAATTACTTCGATATGTTGGTTATTATATAAATATTTGGGCATAATGGCGTTTCCACATAAATTTCTCGCATAAATAATTTTACTGACACAAAAAGATCCCACCTTGTCTAGCGTATTTTGTTTTGTCAACATTGGGAAAGTTTACAGACAAATTAGATGTTTCCATCAGCAACCTGACCTGTCATAAATATTTGTAAAAAAATATCCGACATGTACTTTACAAGCATAAAAAGGTTGGATGGAAACCTGGTTAATGAAAGTGGTGACTTTGGTCAACAAGAAGAAAATATACTACTTTAAAATGGAGATACAAAAACGAGTCCTCTATCTCTATGGTCTTGTTCACAAGCGTATCTGCCCTCTCATTGGCTAGAATGGTTCCACATCTCGCCTCCTCCAGCCTGCCTTCCATCTTTGAGGACATTTTTAATAAAAAATAAATAATTACTTATTTAATTAGGCAATTCAGTTAACAACAAATTATTTACAATGATGGCACGTTAGAGTGGATCACTTTTGTCAAGTCCAATACCATTGCTGATCACCTCCTTTGAAAGAGTTGTATTCTGGGGATATAAATTGTCCGACTTGTCGACTGCATGAACTTTACAAACATCATGTGATCAAAGGCCAAAGTTTCTGCAGTTGCTCTTCACCAACTTCATCCTGCAGGATCACCTGCATTGTGGGATGTTCTATTGTCAACCAATCATTATTGTGTTTTTGTTTGACCAATGCAAACATGATCAATGACATGACTGAAACTAGTTTAAAGATTTAATGTCATGGCACAAGTACAGTGAAATGCCTTTCTTGCAAGCGCCAAACACAACAATGCGGTAATCAATATCAATGTAGCACTGAAAACAACAAGGTAGAACAAAAAAACACAATAAATAAAAATAAGAAAATGAGAAAGTAAGACGCCATATACAGGGTCAGTTCCTAAACCATATTTACAATGTGCAGGGATACTGGAGCGATAGAGGTAGCTATGTATAGGGGTAAGGTGACTAGGCATCAGGATACTGTATGGTAAACAGAGTAGCAGCAGCATAAATTATGATTGTATGTTTTTATTGTTTTTATTTACTTTTCTGCACTTTTGCACACCAGTATTTCTACTTGCACATCACCATCTGCTCATCTATCACTCCAGTGTTCATTTGCTAAATTGTAATTACTTCACTACTATGGCCTATTTATTGCCTTACCTCCTCACGCCATTTGCACACACTGTATATAGACTTTCTTTTTTTTCTATTGTGTTATTGACTGTACGCTTGTTTATTCCATGTGTAACTCTATGGTGTTGTTTGTGTCGCACTGCTTTGCTTTATCTTGGCCAGGTCGCAGTTGTAAATGAGAACTTATTCTCAACTAGTTTTCCTGGTTAAATAAAGGTTAAATAAAAAATAATAAAAATTGTGTGTGTATAAGTGTGTGTGCATATTTTGTGCGTGTTGGATGTGTCATTGTGAGTGAGTGTGTAGAGTCCTGTGAGTGTTTTTTTTAAATACAAGGGTCAACTCAGTCCATGTAGCCATTATGTTAGCTATTTAGTTGTCTTATGGCTTGTGGATAGAGGTTGTTACTGCTTGCCGTGTGGAAGCAGAGAGAACATTCTATGGCTTGGGTGGCTGGAGGCATGTTTGCAAATGTTTTAAAAATAAAAAACTGAAATACCTTATTTACATAAGTATTCAGACCCTTTGCTATGAGACTCTAAATTAAGCTCCGGTGCATCCTGTTTCCATTGATCATCCTTGAGATGTTTCCACAACTTGATTGGAGTCCACCTGTGGTAAATTCAATTGAATGCACATGATTTGGAAAGGCACACACCTGTCCATATAAGGTCCCACAGTTGACATTGCATGTCAGAGCAGAAACCAATGCCATGAGGTCGAAGAAATTGTCCGTAGAGCTCCGAGACTGGATTGTGTCAAACCTGTTTCTATTTTGTCATGGTGGGGTATTGTGTGTAGATTGATAACGGAAAAAAACAATTTACTCCATTTTAGAATAAAGCTGTAACATAACAAAATGTTGAAAAAGTCAAGGGGTCTGAATACTTTCCGAATGCACCGTATATACAAATATGATTTGAGGCACTCACTAATTGATTGTACAATGTGTACACCCAATATTATGTTATGATTTCAGTTTGTGAGTGTGTGATATGGGGTTAGATACATAATACATTATTAAGAGAAACTTTTATAAACTATGGCAACACTGCCATGTTGATCTGAGCCTTGCTGTCGGAAAACCACATTAGTGTTCAACTTTCGTCAGTCACAGATGCACCTCCACCGACTTCTCTCCTTACAACTCAAACGCACCCAATTTTTTATTTATTTGATTTTTATTTATTTATTTCACCTTTATTTAACCAGGTAGGCAAGTTGAGAACAAATTCTGATTTACAATTGCGACCTGGCCAAGATAAAGCAAAGCAGTTCGACACATACAACAACACAGATTTACACATGGAGTAAAACAAACATACAGTCAATAATACAGTAGAAAAATAAGTCTATATACAATGTGAGCAAATGAGGTGAGATAAGGGAGGTAAAGGCAAAAAAGGTCATGGTGGCGAAGTAAATACAATATAGCAAGTAAAATACTGAAATGGTAGATTTGCAGTGGAAGAATGTGCAAAGTAGAGATAGAAATAATGGGGTGCAAAGAAGCAAAATAAATAAATACAGTAGAGGGAGAGGTAGTTGTTTGGGCTAAATTATAGATGGGCTATGTACAGGTGCAGTAATCTGTGAGCTGCTCTGACAGGTGGTGCTTAAAGCTAGTGAGGGAGATAAGTGTTTCCAGTTTGAGATTTTTGTAGTTCGTTCCAGTCATTGGCAGCAGAGAACTGGAAGGAGAGGCGGCCAAATGAAGAATTGGTTTTGGGGGTGACCAGAGAGATATACCTGCTGGAGCGCGTGCTACAGGTGGGTGCTGCTATGGTGACCAGCGAGCTGAGATAAGGGGGGACTTTACCTAGCAGGGTCTTGTAGATGACCTGGAGCCAGTGGGTTTTGCGACGAGTATGAAGCGAGGGCCAGCCAACGAGAGCGTACAGGTCGCAGTGGTGGGTAGTATATGGGGCTTTGGTGACAAAACGGATGGCACTGTCATAGACTGCATCCAATTTATTGAGTAGGGTATTGGAAGCTATTTTGTAAATGACATCGCCGAAGTCGAGGATTGGTAGGATGGTCAGTTTTACAAGGGTATGTTTGGCAGCATGAGTGAAGGATGCTTTGTTGCGAAATAGGAAGCCAATTCTAGATTTAACTTTGGATTGGAGATGTTTGATGTGAGTCTGGAAGGAGAGATTACAGTCTAACCAGACACCTTGGTATTTGTAGTTGTCCACATATTCTAAGTCAGAACCGTCCAGAGTAGTGATGTTGCACGGGCGGGCAGGTGCAGGCAGCGATCGGTTGAAGAGCATGCATTTAGTTTTACTTGTATTTAAGAGTAATTGGAGGCCATGGAAGGAGAGTTGTATGGCATTGAAGCTCGTCTGAAGGGTTGTTAACACAGTGTCCAACGAAGGGCCAGAAGTATACAGAATGGTGTCGTCTGCGTAGAGGTGGATCAGAGACTCACCAGCAGCAAGAGCAACATCATTGATGTATACAGAGAAGAGGGTCGGTCCAAGAATTGAACCCTGTGGCACCCCCATAGAGACTGCCAGAGGCCCGGACAACAGGCCCTCCGATTTGACCCACTGAACTCTATCAGAGAAGTAGTTGGTGAACCAGGCGAGGCAGTCATTTTAGAAACCAAGGCTATCGAGTCTGCCGATGAGGATGTGGTGATTGACAGAGTCGAAAGCCTTGGCCAGGTCAATGAATACGGCTGCACAGTATTGTTTCTTATCGATGGCGGTTAAGATATCGTTTAGGAACTTGAGCGTGGCTGAGGTGCACCCATGATCAGCTCTGAAACCAGATTGCATAGCGGAGAAGGTATGGTGGGATTCGAAATGGTCGGTAATCTGTTTGTTGACATGGCTTTCGAAGACCTTAGAAAGGCAGGGTAGGATAGATATAGGTCTGTAGCAGTTTGGGTCAAGAGTGTCCCCCCCTTTGAAGAGGGGGATGACCGCAGCTGCTTTCCAATCTTTGGGAATCTCAGACGACACGAAAGAGAGGTTGAACAGGCTAGTAATTGGGGTTGCAACAATTTCGGCAGATCATTTTAGAAAGAAAGGGTCCAGATTGTCTAGCCCGGCTGATTTGTAGGGGTCCGGATTTTGCAGCTCTTTCAGAACATCAGCTGACTGGATTTTGGAGAAGGAGAAATGGGGAAGGCTTGGGCGAGTTGCTGTGGGGGATCCAGTGCTGTTGACCGGGGTAGGGGTAGCCAGGTGGAAAGAGAGAGAAGAGAGAATGAGAGAAGTTAAAAATTCTTCCTTAGGCACAACCTAGATTAGAGACAATATTTAAAGTAGTTGAACATGTTATTACTCAAACCTCGTGAAAGTGACAAACTGACACGTTTTCATTATAATTTTCATCAAAAACAACTTTATATCAAAGGAGTGTGTAAGATAACACACTGAGGCAGGGATGCGGGTAAAATAACAATGTTTATCAGATGTCATGGGTTAAGTGCAAGTACAGATGATATGAAATTGGGGAGAGAAATGGGGTAAAAATTAGAAAAATAATAATAATAATAAAGATCACATGTAGTAATTAGTAACAGCGTCACCCTCAGGCACTCCAGGTAAGTACATGTACATACATGACATCCTTTCTTTAGATAAAAGAACAAACAAAAATGTTCTTTCAACTCAGTGTTTCACTGAAAAAATAAATGTTTTACATCATAACATAGACATCACATTGTTATTATTAAATTGTGAAAGACTCCATTCAACCAAGTCATAGACTATTCTCTCTGCTACCGCACGGCAAGCGGTACCGGAGCGACAAGTAAAGGCCCAAAAACCTCCTTAATAAGCTATAAGAACAATTAATGAAATGGCCACCCGGACTATTTACATTGAAACTTTGGCAAATGGTAAAGTCTGCAAAACTTAGTGCAATCTGTTCGAAAGAGATTCTTATTTTGGAAACAGAAAACTGTTTTGAGATTAAATGTTTAATCGATGAGAAAATTTGCAGAATGTCAGCCAAAATCCATCTCGCTCCATCTTCTCCCACTGCCAATAACTGAGCTTCCTCTCACCACCATATTTGGTAGTGAGTGGAAATGCCAACCGGATGCATTACATTTATACATCCGGTGAAATATCGGTCTGATTGTGACTGTATTGTCTTTAAAGTGGTAATAATTTTTTTTTTTCTCTCTCTTTTCATACAAGAATGCCATTAATTCTCAGAAGATGTGCAATTTTTTTAAACCAGTGGGGCAATGATCTATGGTTTTCAAATGGTACAAATCATTCTGCAGGGGTCACTATTCTCAAACCAAGACTGATACAAGAAGTCACTGGGTCCTTTTAGTAATTAAAACTTCTGTAGAACAGTTCTCACTTTGTAAGGTTATAGCTGGTTATAGCTCAAGAAATGCAAATGAAAAACTATTGGATGATATAGAAGAGAATCCAAATTCATTCGTAGATAATTTTACTTCTGCAGAGACTTTAATATGGTTCTACACAATACCATAGACGTATATCCTCCTAGAGCACACGATGCAGGTAATAGATCATCTGTATTATGTAATTCACTCTACAGTCTACAGTCCAGAATAGATTTATTGCTGATATCCAATGAATTCGAACCTACAGTTGATCAGATTGAGATCTAACCTGCTATTTTAAGGGATCATAAAGTCATCAAAATAAAACTGAATCTTTGTGATGACTCACAGAAACATTCAAATGTGAGTTATTGGAAATGTAATAACACTATTGCAAATTTGAAGATTTCAGAGCAAATGTCAATTATCTTATTGAAGAACGCAGGACATTAGCCATTGATTATCAATATGAATGTAAAAAAGGCCATCCTGCTCCTCTCCTTTCTACCTAACTTTCCCTCACAGTCCCTTCAGTTTCCCTTGAGTCCCGTTAGTTTGGCGGTTCATGCTACCTTAGTTATCCCACACATCATAGCCCTGCCATTCCCAACCAATCAGAGTGCTTGGAAAGGCGCATCTGGACACCCACTCAGGTATGAGTGTGATCATTGTCCGCAGAAAGAAAACACACATTTCTTAGGATTATTTTTTTATTGTGGACAGTAACAAGAATACCTGAACGTGGTGTGTGCATCGAAATAACCACCATTTATTCGGATTTACAAATACTATTCCACCAAGATTCACTCCCAGTCAAGATTCATGTTATATGACCAAAAATGTGTGTGTGTGTTGGTGTGTTGGTGAAGAGGAAAAGGAAATAAAAACCCAGAAAAAATAAGCATTAGCATTGTTCTTACCAAACATCCTCTGGAGGGTCAGAACCCAAATCACAGTCAGCGTAATTGTACTAGCGGACATTCACAGCCGACGGCTCAGACTGGTGAGGGCATACCAGCCCACCATTTTTACAATGGGCAATACTGGAACTACTAAAGTTTCAGATTAGAAGATTGGCAATGAGGCATGGCAAGGAACATGCATCAAAAAATAAGTTAAGCATAGAAAGCATTGTCAATGAAATGACTTCCCTATCTGAGCATCAAAAAGAAGGTACAGAGTTGTATGACATTCAGTTACATAGACTGCTAAATTAATCAACTGAAATGTACAAATAAAGGCTAGAGGGGCTTTTGTTAGATCAAGAAGACAATGGATGGAGGAAGGCGAGAGAAATAGTACATATATTTTTGGCTTGGAAAAGAGAAATTCTGAAATGAATGTTTTAAGGAAACTAACAATTGATGGGGATTTAAGTGAAGATAGTAAAATAATCTCTACCTTTGTAGCTAGTTTTTACAATAATCTTTACAAACTGACTCATTAACAAGGACGCTCAGAAATAATTAAGTCTATTATTAATCCAGTAACTGTAAATGAGGAAACTGAATGTTCAAGAAGTATAACTATACATTTTATTTTTTATTTTTTAAATCCCCGGGCAATGATGGATTAATGGCAGAGTTTCACAAGGCCTTTATAGATAATATTCTAACATTTCTTCCTGTAGTTTAGTTTTCTTCTGGCAGTTGTTTTTAAGGCCATTCTTCACAAACTTCTGTCTTATCTAACTTTGCTATAGAAATATAGACATCTGAGTTGCCTAACCCATTTACAGGATTTGTTAACTCTTGAGGTTCCTAGGTTTTGCTTTTGATTTTAATGTACCGTATTGCTAGAACAAAATTCTAAATACATTTCACCTTGATGTTCTGGTGCCATTCGGGAAATTTAAAATATTGATTTGGGACTTATTTGTGAAGGAATGTAACTATTTTTCTGGGTGATTTGTGATGTTTTTTTTGTGCTTGCCATGTATTTTAATGTGTATACAGCATACAGTGAGCTCCAACAGTATTGGGACAGTGACACATTTGTTTTGTCTCTGTACTCCAGCACGTTGGATTTGAAATGATACAAATTACAGACTGTCAGCTTTAATTTGAGGGTATAAGAATATAATACATTGCTAAACACTCATACATTATTGTGAATGCTACCATGATTACAGATAATCCTGAATGAATCTTGAATAATGATGAGTGAGAAAGAGAGGTTAGTATGTTTTGGGGGTATGATATTTTTATGTCTGTAACTTTTTCATTCATCATTATTCATGAATCATTCTGGACTACCCATAACCATGGTAGCATCCACATTAATGTAGAAGTGTTTAGAAACATATTATACTCTTATTTACAATAAAAGTGATTCTAAAATGACACAATACATTATTTACCATTCATTTCTATTGGACACAAAATAATCTGAAACACAACCAAAACAAACAGCAAATGCATCCAACAAGTTTGTACAGTGACAAGCTTAATGTAATTATTGCGTGCTAGAAATATGGTATAGAGGTCCTGGATGGCAGGAAGCTTGGCCCCAGTGATGTACTGGGTCGTACGCACTACCCTCTGTAGTGTCTTGCGGTCGTAGGCCGATCAGTTGCCATACAAGGCAGTGATGCAACCCGTCAGGATGCTGTCGATGGTGCAGCTGTAAAACCTTTTGAGGATCTCAGGACCCATGCCAAACTTTTCAGTCTCTTGAAGGGGTATAGATTTTGTCGTGTCATCTTCACGACTGTCTCGGTGTGCTTGGACCATGTTAGTTTGTTGGTGATGTGGACGCCAAGGAACTTGAAGCACTCAACCTGCTCCACCACAGCCCCGTCAATAAGAATCGGTGCGTGCTCGGTCTTCCTTTTCCTATAGTCCACAATCATCTAATTTGTCTTTATCACATTGAGGGAGAGGTTGTTGTCCTTGCACCACACAGTCAGGTCTCTGACCTCCTCCCTATAGGCTGCCTCATCGTTGTTGGTGATCACTGTTGTGTCATCAGCAAACTTAATGGTGGTGTTAGAGTCGTGCCTGGCCGAGCAGTCATGAGTGAACAGGGAGTACAGGAGGGGACTGAGCACGCACCCCTGAGGGGCCCCCGTGTTGAGGATCAGCGTGGCGGATGTGTTGTTACCTACCCTTACCATCTGGGGGTGGCCCGTCAGTAAGTCCAGGATCCAGTTGCAGAGGGAGGTGTTCAGTCCCAGGGTCCTTAGCTTAGTGATGAGCTTTGAGGGCACTATTGTGTTGAACGCTGAGCTGTAGTCAATGAATAGCATTCTCACATAGGTGTTCCTTTTGTCCAGGTGTGAAAGAGCAGTGTGGAGTGCAATAGAGATTGCATCATTTGTGGATCTATTGGGGCAGTATGTAAATTGGAGTGGGTCTAGGGTTTCTGGGATAATGGTGTTGATGTGAGCCATTACCAGGCTTTCAAAGCACTTCATGGCTACACACATGAGTGCTACGGGTCGGTAGTCATTTAGGCAGGTTACCTTAGTGTTCTTGGACACAAGGACTATGGTGGTCTGCTTGAAACATGTTGGTATTACAGACTCAGACAGGGAGAGTTTGAAAATGTCAGTGAAGACACTTGCCAGTTGGTCAGCGCATGCTCGAAGTACACGTTCTGGTAATCTGTCTGGCCCTGCGGCCTAGTGAATGTTGACCTGTTTAAAGGTCTTACTCACATCGGCTGTGGAGAGCGTGATCACACCATCGTCCGTAACAGCTGATGCTCTCATGCATGTTTCAGTGTTACGTGCCTCGAAGCGACCATATAAGTTATTTAGCTCATCTGGTAGGCTTGTGTCACTGGGCAGCTCTCGGTTGTGCTTCCCTTTGTAGTCTGTAATAGTTTGCAAGCCCTGCCACATCCGACGAGCGTTGGAGTCGGTGTAGTACAATTTGATCTTAGTCCTGTATTGATGCTTTGCCTGTTTGATGGTTCGTCGGAGGGCATAGCCGGATTTCTTATAAGCGTCCGGGTTAGAGTCCCGCTCCTTGACAGCGGCACCTCTACCCTTTAGCTCAGTGCGAATGTTGCCTGTAATCCATGGCTTCTGGTTAAGGTATGCACGCACAGTCACTGTGGGGACAACGTCATCGATGCACTTATTAATGAAGCCAGTGACTGATGTGATGTACTCCTCAATGCCATCGGAAGAATCTCGGAACATATTCCAGTCTGTGCTAGCAAAACAGTCCTGTAGTTTAGCATCTGCTTCAACTGACCACTTTTTTATAGACCGAGTCACTGGTGCTTCCCGCTTTAATTTTTGCTCGTAAGCAGGAATCAGGAGGATAGAATTATGGTCAGATTTGCCAAATGGAGGGCGAGGGAGAGCTTTGTACGCTTCTCTGTGTGTGGAGTAATGGTGGTCTTTAGAAACCCTTTAGTGTAACGGCTTTCTTCCTGGGATGAAGGAGAGGACCAAAACGCAGCGCGGCTAGTGTTCAACATGTTTAATAAAGAATAATAACGTGAACACTACAAGCTACAAAACAATAAATGTGAAAACCGAAAACAGTCCTATCTGGTGCAGAACACAAAGGCAGAAAACAATCACCCACAAACCAACAGTGCAAACAGGCTACCTTAATATGGTTCCCAATCAGAGACAATGACAAACACCTGCCTCTGATTGAGAACCATATCAGGCCAAACATCTAACCCAACATAGAAACACAAAACATAGAATGCCCACCCAGCTCACGTCCTGACCAACTAAACAAAGACTAAACAAAGGAAATAAGGTCAGGAACATGACATTTAGAAACAAACTGTGGTCATTACAGATCCATCACTTGTAAATTCAAAGATAGTAATTAACAGTGTCTCAATTATTGATAAAAAAAATGCAATAATTCATTAATTAGAGAAGCTTTTCCTGACAGTGTTGTTCCAATAGAAAAAGGTATGCTATGTGTTGTAAATTGGCCGAAGGTATGTACTTTATCATACAAATATGTGCTCACAAACAAAGTGAGGGAAACACTCTTTGAAATAACTCATAGATGTTAGCCATCCAATGAAAGTATTTGTATGTTGAGGAGAAATGTACATTTCATCAATCTGGGACAGAACCACTTTGTTTTTCCAATGTGTGTATAGAGTAATGGTCCCAGCTATGTTCTGGGTGGACCTTCAGCTGTGTAATAGATTTGTTAGGGACATCCATCTGCAAGCTTGTGATGTAATTTTTTTTTGTTGATAGTCCAAGATTCTCCACTAATGAAAATAATGTGATGAATTTGATTATAATTTTTGTTAAATATTATATCTATAAAATGATTTTTTTTTGAAGAAACCATCCTATTCAATATTTTTTAAGGTAGATTTAAATAATTACCTTGCTATATTCAAATCAAATCAAATGTTATTGGTCAGGCACACATGGTTAGCAGATGTTATTGGTCACATACACATGGTTAGCAGATGTTATTGGTCACATACACATGGTTAGCAGATGTTATTGGTCACATACACATGGTTAGCAGATGTTATTGCGAGTGTAGCGAAATGCTTATGCTTCTTGATTAACAGCGCAGCAGTAACTAACAGGTAATATCTAACAATTCCACAACAAACCTAATATCTAACAAATTCGACAACAAAACCTAATACACACAATCTAGTAAAGGAATGGGATGTGAATATATAAGTATAAAATATATGGATGAGCAGTGGCGGCTAAGATGCAATAGATAGTAAAGAATAGATAGTGAACGATACAGTATATACATATGAGATGAGTAATGCGAGATATGTAAACATTCTTAAAGTGGCATCATTAAAGTGACTAGTTTTCCATTTATTAAAGTGGCCAATGATATCAAGTCTGTAGGTAAGCAGCCGCATCTCTGTGTTAGTGGTGGCTGTTTAACAATCTGATGGCCTTGAGATAGAAGCTGTTTTTCAATCTCTCTGTCCCAGCTTTGATGCACCTGTACTGACCTCACCTTCTGGATGGAAGCGGGGTGAACAGGTAGTGGCTCGGGTGGTTATTGTCCTTGATGATCTTTTTTGCCTTCCTGTTGTAGGTGATGCGTTGTGCAGACCGCACAACCCTCTGGAGAGCCCTGCGGTTGTGGCCGGTGCAGTTGCTGTACTAGGCGGTGATACAGCCCGACAGGATGCTCTCAATTGTGCATCTGTAAAAGTTAGTGAGGGTTTTCGATGACAAGCCACATTTTTTCAGTCTCCTGAGGTTGAAGAGGCGCTGTTGCGCCTTCTTCGCCACACTGTCTGTGTGGGTGGGCCATTTCAGTTTGTTGGTGATATGTACACCGAGGAACTTAAAACTGTCCACCTTCTCCACTGCTGTCCCATCGATGTGGATAGGGGGGTGCTCCCTTTGCCGTTTCCTAAAGTCCAAGATCATCTCTTTTGTTTTGCTGACATTGAGTGAGAGGTTATTTTCCTGACACCACACTCCGAAGATCCACACTCCGAAGATCCAATACATTGGTATTCCTCTTGTGCAGATGGGATAGGGCAGTGTGCAGTGTGATGGCGATTGCATCGTCTGTGGACCTATTGGGGCGGTAAGCAAATTGGAGTGGGTCTAGGGTAACAGGTAGGGTGGAGGTGATATGATCCATGTCTAGTCTCTCAAAGCACTACATGATGACACAAGTGAGTGCTATGGGGCGATAGTAATTTAGTTCAGTTACCTTAGCTTTCTTGGGAGACTGGGATATGGATTGATTGAATATGTCTGTAAACACACCAGCAAGCTGGTCTGCACATGCTCTGAGGACGTTGCTAGGGATGCCGTCTGGGCCGGCCATGGAGAAAGAGAGCCCACAGTCTTTGGTAGCGGTCAGTGTCGGTGGCACTGTATTGTCCTCAAAGCAAGCAAAGAAGTTGTTTAATTTGTCTGGGAGCAAGACATTAAATACTATGCTCTGTAAGAATAAGAAGGTAATGAAATCAAGGGGCACAACTTTCACTTGGGGGGAATAATGTCCTCCCCACTTCTAAAACCAAAGTTGTGCCTCTGGCGAAATCAATTGATACTCTTGTCTTTGAATGTAAAAGCCCTGTATGTGTTTCTGTATTTGTGCTTACTGTTTATTTGTGATGTTTGTGTTATAAAAATCTATACATCCTTCTTAAAAAGTGTAACACATTTGAATTTGTATCCTTCAAAATATTTGTATTTATTTAAAAATGACATAATAATATAATACATTAAACAAACAAACAAACAAAAAAACAGTACTTACTGTCCTTGAAGTGATTATCACTCGTATCATGAACCGGAAGTGACTACAAGTTCTCCCTAGTTTGAGACCGGCAAGATGGCAGCGGACACGCAGGTTTGTGTCGCTGATGTTTAAAATGGTGCTGATTCCTCCTCGAGAATTTGTCAACAACATACTGCTGATAAGGAAGATATGATATGAGGGATAATTAATTTATTGTGGCTGCCTGTAGGGTTTCCCGTAAAATAAATGATTTAAACATTGTCCAGCTGGCTAAGCTAGCTAGCTAACCGTTACCTGGCTAGTACAGATTGCTGACGTTAGCCATAGGCAGTGTAAATATAGTAGCCAGCTAACTAGCAATACGTGGCTAACTAGCTAGTCAGTTTTCTCGTGGTGACCAAATCTGTTGTTTGAGATTAATCGAAACACCAACTAGATGAGTAGGTTTTAGCCAGCCTAGTTTCTAATTTATTTAGCAGTTAGCTATAATGAAGCATTTCATGAAGTTGTTCTTTGTTGGCAACAGACAATTTTAGGTAGAACATATACTATACAGTACTTGTTTGCTAGCTAATGTTAGCCAGTTATGAGAAGCCAAACACGACTGTCTTCTGAATGACATATTGTATTTGGTGACCACGCCTCAGTATCCAGAAATTTGCTAAATTAAATGTTTTAATTGTTATGGGTGGTCTGATCACTTTCTGCCTGATGGTGCCATATAAATCTCAGAAGATATGTTTTCCATCTTGATAAATTGAAGACAAATTACAAAGTTATATCTTCAATCAGTGTGACATTTTTGAATATGCAGTACTATTGTTTCAAATGATTGACTTTATCCTAGATGCACACATTGCCAGGCGGCTTTCATTTGATTTTGGATGTCTGTGTATTGTACCAGGTTTCAGACACACTGAAGAAATTTGCTGTGAAAGTGACCACAGCCAGTGTAAGCGAACGTAAGGAGATTCTTGGCGAACTGAAACAGTGTATTAGCGGCAAAGGTGAGGAGACAGATGCCCATGTAGTTAGCATGATTTGTTTATTTTCTGCTCTCACTCTGTTTATTTTTTGTCTTGGATTGTCAAGATTAAAGCAAACAGGTGTGAGTGATTGACAATGTGTATGTCCTTATAGAGCTACCAGAGCCAGCCATCAAAGGGCTATGCAAGCTATTCTGTCTCACTCCACACAGATACAGGTAGGTGCCCTTAGCCTACTGCTCTTCAGTATTCCCCAGTTATTGATTTGTTGGAAGTGTGTGTTGAGTGTTAAATGACATGTCTTCTCTAGGGATGCTGCATCTCGACGAGCCCTCCTCTCCGTCATTGGCCTACTGGCCGAGTCTCAACCTGAAATCCTAGCAACCAGCCTCCTCCACTGCCTCCTCAACTGTGGCGTCATCAGCAAGAATGGAGCACCCAGGTAGGACTTGGGGATAGGAATAGGGCTAAGACTAAATGCTTTGTATACATTTTACAGTGAGTTCTGTGAAATATTGTACTAATTTCACCACATACTGAATACCTTATTTGTGTTCCCTGTCCATCTTGTTGTGGTGTTGTCAGTAAGAGCACAGGCTCGGCTGCCTTCACCGGGCTGGCCTGGACCTGCCTGTTGGTTCGCTCTGTGTTCTTGGCTCCAGAGAAAAGAGTGGGCCCCATCTGGAAGAAACTGGTAAGTGAGCAAGGAATCGGACACTGCTTATAGAAGCCATGCCTTTCACCTCCCAGCAATCACTATTTACATATATACTGTGAAACGATTTCGGCATGAATTTAGATGTCGTCTAGTTCCACACAGGTGATGGGATGTTTGGTTTTGGTTGTTAAGGGACTTGTTAAGCCCTACTACTGTATCTGCATCCACCCATTCATGCTTCACTATCTTTCCTCTGACAGGTGGAGGTACAGAGTTTACTGCTGGCTGAGGTGGTGGGAGGGGCTCAAGCAACAGCACTGAAGTCAACCCTGAAGAACCTGAGCCACCTATGGAAAAAGGTAAGGGAGGTGTGGGGTTGGTATTCAAGGAACGCCAGACAGTAATAAGGAATATTTGGACACTGTCATCATGGTCCAGTGTAAAATCAATATATTGGATTTGCTATGATTTAAAATGCTTGTCTCTGCTGTTTTTCTCCAGAACCCTGGCCTGGCGGATCAGTATATAAGCACCCTGTTGAGTCTGGAGCAGAACCCCAGCTCACTGGCTCTGCTGGGGGTGTGTCTGGACTTCTGCACAACTCACAAAGACATGGCCACTGTAGAGAAACACAAGGTGTCTGTTATTTGAATGCAATTAGATGAAAGATATTCCTATATAATAAAAAAAAATATTATATCTGTAACCAAGCCTCTTTTGTTTTTAGAGTGCCATATTGGACCTGTATATGAAGGCAGTCCTCATGAGCAAGACTAGACCACACCAACACCTATTGGTGAGTGGCGCTGGACTGGCCCTGAAACTGCTTTTGTCAGTGAGACCCAAAGATTGGAGTTCACAACCTAAAGACCTCCCATAGCCACAATTGATGTGTATTGCAAAATATATTTTGGGTGTTGGTGCTAAAACTTCTTCTCTGTAATGTGTTTTGTGTTCCCCTGCAGGACAAGAGTGGTTCCTTGCTGCGCCATGTCTCCCACTCTGAGTTCAAGGAGCTGCTGCTGCCTGCCCTGCAGAAGGCCATGCTCCGCAGCCCAGAGAACGCCATGCAGAGTGAGTACAGTAGCTAATATCACAATCAAACACAATTTTGTGTATATTACCTACTATGTATTGTAGTTTTGTCCTTTCAAGATATAATTTCCTCTCTCCTTCAGCCGTCTCCTGTCTACTGGCTTCAGTGACTCTTGACCTCAGTCAGTATGCCATGGATATTGGAAAAGGCATTGCAAGTAAGTCAGGCCTTTATATGTAGAAATGTAGCTTTTTGAGGATGTTTCTCTCTCTCTGTGTGTGTAACCAGGCTGTAATATGTGTTTTCAGGTCAGCTGAAGGCCAATAATCCCCAGCTGATGGAGCAGGCAGTGCAGGCCATGCAGAACCTGGCCAAGCAGTGTAGTGACCCTAGCGCTGTACAGGATGTCATAACACACCTCTTCAGCATCCTGGGAGGCAAGGACAACTCACTTTACTATGACCTAAGAAACATTTGAGCACACATGGCACAACACCCAAGTGTAAAGTATGTTTTTGCACTAACAGAACTGTGTATTTTCAGGGTCAGAGGGGAAGCTCACAGCATTCGGCCAGAAGATGAGTGTGCTGTCAGGTAGCGTGGTCACTAGTCTTCTGTCCTTCATAACCCCCACTTAGTATGTAGTCTTGCAGACCGATGGATGTTGTCTTTTAACCCTGGTTTTGACTTGTTCTGTCCAGGTATCGGCAGCTGCAGCCATCATGCTGTGTCGGGCACCTCTAGCCAAACTCTCAGCTCTGCAGTCGCTGTGCTGTTCATCCCTTATCTGCAACAAGAAGGTAAGAACTATCTCTCATTCCTTCCTCCTCATTCCCTTCATCCATAGAGAGAGAGGTGCTCATGTTGTTTCTGTCAGTCCATGAGGGGACCTTGGTGCACGCAGTGGCTGTGCTGTCTCAGTGGAGTGGGCGGCTGACGGTGGAGGTCCCCAAGGCTCTGCTGGACTGGTTCAAGAAGGCCTTCACCCTCAAGACCTCCACCTCTCCTGTCCGCCACGCATACCTGCAGGCCATGTTGGCGGCATTCAAAGGTTAGTTAGTCACTGGGCAACTGTTACCTGTGTGTCTGTGAGCTTGTCTTTGAAATTAAATAACTTGTCTGCGTGTATTGATCCAGTTCTATGGAATGCAGGAGGCACAGAATCACAGCCCTGCCCTCTCTCTCCTCTCCAGGTGACACTCTGGGACAGGTATCTGACCTCGTGCCTCTCCTTCTCCAGACAGTGGAGAAGGCTGCGGCCCAGAACTCCCAGCATGCTCTGCTCTCAGAGGGTGTGGCTGCTGCTGTTCTCCTGAGTCGACTGTCTCTGCTGGAGACCCAGACAGGTGAGAGAATTTAGGATCATGACACCCCATAATTATTGAAGGTTGAGGTTCCCAGTAGGGGACAGTGCCCTTGTTCATCAGTTTAGAGACCGACATAGAATGGTGTGTTTTGTCTTTGTTGCAGAGGCCAAGTTGGCTGTCTTCTGGACCCTGATCCTGGATGAGAAGAAACCTTTATTCACCACAGAGAAGTTCCTCTCCCAGGCCAGTGAGGAAGGTGAGGCATAATAAACAAACTAATGCAGACTGTCAGTAATCGCACAAGTGTCGAGATATGGGACGATATTGAGTATTAAATCTCTTTCACCTCAGCGTTGTGCACAGTGATACAGCTGTGTGAGAGAATTTTCTTGGACCACTCCCACCGACTCACCAACGGCAAATCACCGTGAGTGATTGTTTTACTGTCTCAGTCGCTCTGAATTTGTATCAGCATTTTGCGTAACACATTTCCACATTTAGTACTCTGTAAGTGTTGACTCTTTCTGCTCTCACCTGTCAGGATGTACCACCGTGCCACTGTGGCGGTGCTGCTGTCTCGTAGTTGGCGTGTGCGGAAGCGGGCACAGCAGACCGTTAAGAAGCTGCTCTCCTCCCTGGGCGGCTCCGGGCTGGCCCACGGCCTTCTGGGAGAACTAAGAGTGGTCATCAACAAACACAAGGTACGAATAGTTGACTGTGAGGCACTAAGAATTTTTATAGATTTGTAGTTGCAGGTCTCACCTCAGTGGTACTATAAACTAGTAATGACTGATTTTAAATTGGGATGTTAAGTACAAATATTTTAATTGTATTTGTAGTGTAATATGAATCTCTACATTAATTCTTTTGTCATTGACTATATACTGTATCTTTGTCTTTCCCCAGGTGTTGCCTCAGGAGGTGCTGCAGACAGAGTCAGGGGAGTTGTCTGAGGTGGGCAAGGCCTACAGTCCCCCCCGTGTCCTGCTGGAGGCGCTGTGTGTGGTGTGCTCTGTGGCTGGCCAGTGGAACGACACAGCCGAGTCAGACAAGATTGCCATGGAGATCCTGGTCGTCACCCACCATCCCTCCATAGGTCTGTTCGTTGACTTGTTACTGCGCTCCACAGCATCTTTTACACTGCAGTTTGTATGAACTAGGGATGGGCAAGGTTCATCAAATATCTGAACGGATGTTAGTATTCGATTACGTGAGTTAATTTAGCGAGATTTTTTAAATTTTTATTATAAAACAATGTTTTATATTTATTTATTTTTAGGCCTATTTTATCGATAAAAGCTTGGTTTAAATTATTTTACATGGATAAACCATGACATTTGAAATTATTAATTTAATAAACAAACTAACTTTAGAATGTAGTTTTTATAACTGTGCGTTGAGCTACTGCTGCACATTTAACCCTCCAGGCTGCCCTGACATCGGTATGCTATTTTCCCCACTTCAAATAGCAGTTAAATGCGCTCGCCTAACGTTTCCACAACACCTGACACAGATCAATGCAAAACACTCTTATCATTTCATGTTTTAGTTTTGTATTATCACTTGCAGTGTTTTAAAATTATATGCAGAATCTTTTTGTAACAATCAATTCTATCATGGCGAAAATCTTCTCTTCCGTTGTTGCTGTTAGCCAAACTACTGGAGAAAGCAGCATGTCTCCTGTTTACCTCTGCCATTTGCGTTGTTCTGATTGGTCAAGATTCAATAGCAAAGAGCTTTTCTTTTTTTCAATTTCGATTATTTGTATTTCTGAACAATTATGATATTATTTCAAATGCCCATCCCTAGTATAAACCCACTACTAGTACTGACATCTTTCCCCCCTCCTCTCCGATGATGCAGTTGAAGCTCGACCCGGTTTCTGGCCGCACCTGCTGTCCAGCATGAACATCAAGGCCGACGAGTTCATAGACAAGAACCTGGATGACATTCTGCCACGGCTGTTGCAGGCCAACACTGACAATCAGGTCGGAACATATTTTACATATTGACATCCTTATATCAGATATACACATACATACTTACACTCACAGCCAAGGGATGGTTGAGGCCTACATTTGCTCTCGGTGATTGGATGAGACAAGCCTATGGTCCAACTTGTCATGTACTCTTATTGGCTGACTGATGGTCATCCTCTTGTTTCACCAGGCTATAAGGAATGCGGTCGGTGCCCTGTCCGGTCTCTCTCCCATCAAGCTGCTGCCACGGGTGATGGAGCGTGTGACACAGTGGCTGTCCAATCCTGCGTTGCGACAGGTCACCAGGGAGGAGTACGCCATCATGCTCACCCCTGAGGGAGAGCTGTATGACAAGAGCATCATCCAGAGGTAGGACACTAATACAGTGTAAGAGCTGTTCTGTGGGTTTCACATTGTAGTCAGCAAGAATGCTTATCATTGTTTCAAAGACCTTGGCTATGTTGATTTCTTAGTTAAACGCAACAAAGGCTTGTTTCAACATTTCATTCTCTTCCTCCCACCTCCCGTGTCCTGTGCAGTGCCCAGCAGGAGAGCACTAAGAAGGGCAACATGAAGAGGGAGAACAAGGCCTACTCGTATAAGGAACAGATCATAGAGCTAGAGCTGCAAGAGGTGAGACTATGGGGGGCTATGATTGATAAACTAGATGGAGAGAGGCTTGTTAACTGTTGCACTCCTACCTATTACCTTATTACTGTACAGTGCTTTCAGAAAATATTCACACCCTTGACTTTTTCCACATTTTGTTGTTACAGCCTGAATTTAAAATGGATTGAATTTAGATATTTTGTTTCACTGGCCTACACACAATACTCCATAATGTCAAAGTGGAATTATGTCCCTCAGTCTATCAGTGAATTTCAAACACAGATTCAACCACAAAGGCCAGGGAGGTTTTCCAGTGCTTCGCGAAGAAGGGAACATATTGGTAGATGGGTTTAAATAAAAAATCAAACATTGAATATCCCTTTGAGCATGGTTAAGTTAATTACACTGTGGATGGTGTATCAATATACCCAGTCACTGCAATTTTTTAAATGTAACTTTTATTTAACTAGGCAAGTCAGTTAAGAACAAATTCTTATTTACAATGACGGCCTACCAAAAAGGCAAAAGGCCTCCTGCAGGGACTGGGGCCTGGGATTAAAAAATAATAATGAATACAATATAAATATAGGACAAAACACACATCACACCAAGAGAGACAACACAACACTACATAGAGACCTAAGGCAGCAACACATGACAACACAGCATGGTAGCAACATAACAACAACATGGTAGCAGCACAAAACATGGTACAAACATTATTGGGCGCAGTCAACAGCACAAAGGTCAAGAAAGATACCGGCGTACTTCCTAACTCCGTAGCCAGAGAGGAATGAAACCGCTCAGGGATTTCACCACGAGGCCAATGGTACATTTAAAACGGTTAGAGCAGTGGTGACCAGCCATTTCTGAGTCGAGATCACTTTCGCAGTCAAAAAGCAAGCTGAGATCTACTGCTCAGATTTTTTATTTTACATTAACCTCACACAAACTGTTTTGTAGTAGTGAGGTCTGGGCACTAGGCCTAATACATTCACAGCATATTGGCTATATGATTGGCACCTATGTAATGATCAATAATATTGTTAATCAGCCCATATTATTTTCAAAACTCGAGCTTTGATAGCAAAATAGATCTGTTGGTTTAGCACTTGTGAGGCACTGTGGAGCATGAATTGAAATCATTAGCTTTTTTATTTTACTGGACTGATGGTACATGCATCTGATGGTCAACGAGGCCAAATCACGACGTCAGTGATCTCCAGGTTGAAAAGTCGGAGCTCTGGAAAGATGCCCTGCTCTCTACTTCCTTTCCTCCAGTGAGACTGATCAGAGAGAGGGGACACCGTCTTCTACCTGATGGCGAAACTCGTGTCGCATCTGCCTCATGCACAAATTCATGTTGTTCCTATGATCAGAGAAAGTTAAATATTCCTTAATATTAATATCGACACAACGAGCTGCTAGTAATAATAAAACGCAGGGCTATCGATACTTGGCTACTCATTCATTGCAGCTGCAGCCCAAGCGGAAATACGGAGAAGTGCGTTTTGTAATAGTGTTAATAGTAATAGCTCACTCATAAAAATAGCAGCTCTTTGCTGTATCCGTTGACAGTCTCTCTGTGGTCATGGTTTTAAAAGTTATTAAATCTTACGTAGGCTAGTAACCTATTAAACTTGGCTATGGCCAGGGTCATGGAAGCTCTGTAGCCACAGTGATTTGAGCTATCCAATTGGGCAGCACAGTAGGTGCTCTAGATTTAGTCACAGATTTGCCGGTCCGCCGGGTGTGCAGGACTTTAGAATCAAGTGCACCTACCGGCAACAGCTCAACACGATTTTAAAAAAGGAGCGCAAGCCTCGCTCATTGGCTTTCTACAGAAATATTTGATGATCGACTAGGAATGCCTTGAAGATTGACCGGTTGACGACCACTGGGTTAGAGTTTAATGGCTGTGATAGGACTGAAGATGGATCAACAACATTGTAGTTACTCCACAATACTAACCTGATTGAGACAGTAAAAGTGAATCCTGTACAGAATAAAAATATTCCAAAACAGTGGTTTAAAATTATTTTTTTTGTCATACTTCAGTTAAAGATGCCTTAATAGAAAATGACTGAAGTGAAAGTCACCCAATAAAATACTACTTGAGTAAAAGTTTTAAATATACTTAAGTATCAAAAGTAAATGTAATTGTAAAAATATACTTAAGTATTAAAAGTGTGAATAATTTCAAATGGTCTATATTAAGCAAACCAGATGGCACCATTTTCTTGTTTTTTGTTTATTTACGGATAGCCAGGGGCACACTCCAACACATAATTTACAAACAAAGCAGCATACCACCCTGCATCTGACTGCTGGCTTGCTTCTGATGCTAAGCAGGGTTGGTCCCTGGATGGGAGACCAGATGCTTCGGGAAGTGGTGTTGGAGGGCCAGTAGGGGGTGCACTTTCCTTTGGATGTAACCCCCCCTGTACCCCAGGGCAGTGATTGGGGACATTGCCCTGTGTAGGGGGACGTTAAATGGGTGTCTTGACTCTGTGGTCACTAAAAGATCCCATGGCACTTATCGTAAGAGTAGGGGTGTTAACCCCGGTGTCCTGGCTAAATTCCCAATCTGGCCCTCACCATCACGGTCACCTAATCATCCCCAGCTTCCAATTGGCTCATTCACCCCCCTCGCCTGTAACTATTCCCCAGGTCGTTGCTGTAAATGAGAACGTGTTCTCAGTCAACTTACCTGATTAAATAAGGGTTAAATTAAGTCTGCCAGATCAGAGGCAATAGTGATGACTAGGGATGTTCTCTCAATAAGAGCATGAATTTGACAATGTTCCTGTCCTGCTAGGCATTCAAAATGTAATGTACTTTTGGGTGTCAGGGAAAATGTATGGAGTAAAAATAACGTTATTTTCTGTAGGAATGTAGTCAAGTGAAAGTTGTCAAATATAAATAAAATAAAATACAGATACCCCCAAAAATGACTTAAGTAGTACTTTAAAGTATTTCTACTTAAGGACTTTACACCACTGCAAAACATGCATCCTGTTTGCAATAAGGCACTAATGTAAAACTGGAAAAAGTGTGGCAAAGCAATTCACTTTTTGTCCTGAGTACAAAGTGTGATGTTTGGGGCAAATCCAATTCTACACATTGAGTACCACTCTCCATATTTTCAAGCATAGTGGTGGCTACATCATGTTATGGATATGCTTGTAATTGTTAAAGTTTGAGGAGTTTTTCAGGATAAAAAATAAATGGGATGGAGCTCAGTACAGGCAAAATCCTATAGGAAACCCGGTTCAGTCTGGTTCTGTTCCACCAGACACTGGGAGATGAATTCACCTTTAAACTAGACAATAACCTAAAACACAAGGCAAAATCTACACTGGAGTTGCTTACCAAGAAGACAATGAATGTTTGACTTAACGCTACTTGGAAAATCTATGACAAGACCTGAACATGGTAGTCTAGCAATGACCATCAATTTGACAGAGCATGAAACATTTTGAAAAGAAAAATGGGCAAATGTTGCACAATCCACTTGTGTTAAGCTCTGAGAGACTTACCTAGAAACACTCACAGCTGTAATCTCTGCCAAAGGTGAAGTATTGAGTCAGGTCTGTGAATACTTTAATTTTCAATACATTTGCAAAAATATCTAAAAACATGTTTCGCTTTGTCATTGAGGTATTATGTGTAGATGGTTGAGATTATTCTTCTTTTTTTGTCCATTTTGAATTCCGGCTGTAACACAACAAAGTGAAATAAGTCAAGGGGTATGAATACTTGTTGAAGGCACTGTGTATAGGGTAATAGATGCAGGAGCATATTGGTACTGTTTGATGATCCTCTGTTATCAGAGAATGTAAACTGAACAAAAATATAAATGCAACATGCAACAATTTTGACTGAGTTACAGTTTATATAAAGAAATCAGTCAATTTAAATAAATTCATTAGGCGGTTATCTATGGATTTGTCATGACTGGGAATACAGATATGCATCTGTTGGTCATAGATATTTAAAAAAAGAAAATGGTTGGGGCGTGGATCAGAAAACCAGCCAGTATCTGGTGTGACCACCATTTGCATCTTGCAGCGTGACACATCTCCTTCGCATAGAGTTGATCAGGCTGTTGATTGTGTCCTGCTGAATGTTGTGCCACTCCTCTTCAGTGGTTGTGCAAAGTTGTTGGATATTGGCGGGAACTAGCACACATTGCTGTACATGGTGATACAGTGCATCCCAAGCATGCTTAATGAGTGACATGTCTGGTGAGTATGCAGTTGTGTTCATTGTCCGTAGCTTATCCCTGCTCATACCAAAACCCCACCGCCAAGAACGGGTGCACTCTGTTCACAACGTTGACATTGGCAAACAGCTCGCCCACCTGATGCAATATACGCTGTCTGCCATTGGCCCGGTACAGTTGAAACCGGGATTCATCCATGAAGAGCACACTTCTCCAGCGTACCAGCGGTCATCGAAGGTGAGAATTTCCTCACTGAAATCAGTTATAACGCAGAACTGGTGAGGACAACAAGCATGCAGATGAGATTCCCAGAAATGGTTTCTGACAGTTTGTGCAGAAATTCTTGGGTTGTGCAAAGCCACAGTTTCATCAGCTGTCTGGGTGGCTGGTCTGACGATCCCGCAGGAGAAGATGCCGGATGTTGAGGTCCTGGGTTGGCGTGGTTAGACGTGGTCTGCGGTTGTGAGGCCAGTTGGATGTACTGCTAATTCTCTGGCAACAGCACTGGTGGACATACCTGCGGACAGCATGTCAATTGCACAATCCCTCAACTTGAGACTTCTGTGGTATTGTGTTTTGTGACACAACTGCACATCTTAGAGTGGCTGAGATATTGTCCCCAGCACAAGGTGCACCTGTGTAATGATCATGCTGTTTAATCAACTGCTTGATATGCTACACCTGTCAAGTGGATGGATTATCTTGGCAAAGATAGAAATGCTCACTAACAGGGATGTAAACAAATTTGTGCACACAATTCAAGAGAAATAAGCTTTTTGTGCCTATGGGAAATGTCAGGGATTATTTATTACAGCTCATGAAACATGGGACCAACACTTTACATGTTTTGTATTTTTTGTTAATTATAATAGGTCTAAGTTGAATTACGATTGAACCATCATTAATTGAAGAAAGTAGAGTTATCATGAAATGAACACTGTGATTTCTATGTCTGTTTTAGGAGATCAAGAAGAAGAAAGGCATCAAAGACGAGTTGCAGCTGACCAGCAAACAGAAGGAGATGATGCAAGCCCAGCTGGAGAAAGAGTCCTCCATTCGCAAGAGACTACAAGGGGTACGGCCAGACACTTTAACATTTTTCACACTTATCCAGTTTCTCAAACGTTAAACTCTAGACATTGACATAATGTTCCTGTTGTTTGATCGATCGACTGTTGTGTGGTTGTCAGTTGGACATGGAGCTGCAGTGTGCGGTGGGTCTGCTGGAGGCAACGTTGATCCAGAAGCCTCCCCAGATCTCCTGGCAGCTCCCAGGGGTCCTCCAGGTCCTACTGCCCCTCCTCCACTCCCCCCTGGCCGCCCCACGCCTGCAGCAGGCCTTCCTCGACATAGGAGCCTGCCTCATGCCCATGGAGCTGCACTACCTGGGTACATATAATATATGGTGTAATATATTCCATTTTGTAGACACTTTTATCCAAAGCATAAACTAATACACTCGGTAGAGCTTTCCTCTCACTTCCCTCATATGTCCTTCATATGGTGTTCACACACCTTCACAGATCTAACAGGACTGGATAGGAGAAAATAACATGGAAACTCCACCTAGCCGACATGAAAACTAGTTATTGCTTGTACTTTGTTATTGCTTGTACAAAAATTGAGTTATTGCTTGTACCTATCCAGTTGTCCCTGATCTTTAAATGGGAGTGAACAAAGATAAAGTGGAGGGAAAAACGTTCTACTTCCTGTGATGAAACTTCCTCTTACCTCCTGCATGTTCTACTCATGGTCTTCTCCACAGCTGTGCTAGTGGGCCGGGTGACACTGCGCCTGATGAAACCTGAGTGTGATCTGGACGAGGCCTGGGGACAGGAGGATCTAGAAACAGCCACTCAGCGCACTGTCGGGCTGCTGCACATGCACACTGTCCCACACAGAGAGGGCAAGGCTGGTGGTGAGCGCACACACACACAGAGAGGGCAAGACTGGTGAAGAAACACGGACACAATACAGACACACATCAACGACATCAACATCATTGAGATTATACCTGCTGGTGGCCTAATGCTCTCATCCTGTTGTTTCAGACATGGCTCCACTGTCTGCCCCAGCCTTCTCCTTCTGTTTCCCCCTGCTAAACATCGTGCTCAGGGACTCCTCAGGCAGCACTGAGGAGACCGAGAGCATGCAGGTCCGTGCCCTGCAGGTCATCAATGTGCACGCTCAACTTCGCGCCGAGGTCGACACCACAGACATACTCATCGATGAGGTAAGAGTTGATCAAGTTTATCGTCTCAGTGTGTTGTCACATCCCTTCGTCTGAGGCATACTCCTACCAACGTATAATACTCCTACCAACGTATAATACTCCCACCAACGTATAATACTCCTACCAACGTATAATACTCCTACCAACGTATAATACTCCTACCAACGTATAATACTTTTCTCTTCCTGCACTCTCCACTCTATTAATGGCTGGCCATCATGGACAAAGGGCTTATGTTTGTATGACTGTCTCTCTGTTTTGTCTCTCAGAATGGTCCTGAGCTGCTACCTCGTTTCAGTATGCTGCTTCTCCTGGCCAGAGTCATCTCCACTGCAGCACCCAGACTGCAGGTACACACTCCAACACCATGCTTCTACCACATTTACAGACAAATACTAACCAGTAGAGCTCTCACATACGTTTATACAGTGTGTCTGAGTGTAGATCTGTAATTGTGTGTTTCAGGTGCTGGCGTCCCAGTGTCTGACAGCAGTGTGTGCCAGTGGAGGAGGAGAGAAGGGCTGTGCTCTGGCTGAACAGAATGAGATAGATGTCCTGCTGGAGGCTTTGCTCTCCCCCTGCTTCTCTGTCAGAGACGCTGCCCTCAGGGTGAGGAAATAGTGTGTGTGTACTGGGTGTGGGTCTTTGAATGTGTGTTAATGTCCCACCTCTCTTTCTGTCCAGGGCCTGTTGGAGATGGAGATGGCTCTGCCTACAGAAAGTACAGATGCCAATGGTCTGCGTGTTCTCCGCAGACTGTGGGTGTCCAGATTTGATGTGGAGGAGGAGGGCAGGACCCTGGCTGAGAAGTGAGTATCTAACGTTGTCTCCTCTGTGTAATACTTAGCTAGTTGAATATACACTGCTCAAAAAAATAAAGGGAACACTTAAACAACACAATGTAACTCCAAGTCAATCACACTTCTGTGAAATCAAACTGTCCACTTAGGAAGCAACACTGATTGACAATAAATTTCACATGCTGTTGTGCAAATGGAATAGACAAAAGGTGGAAATTATAGGCAATTAGCAAGACACCCCCAATAAAGGAGTGATTCTGCAGGTGGTGACCACAGACCACTTCTCAGTTCCTATGCTTCCTGGCTGATGTTTTGGTCACTTTTGAATGCTGGCGGTGCTCTCACTCTAGTGGTAGCATAAGACGGAGTCTACAACCCACACAAGTGGCTCAGGTAGTGCAGCTCATCCAGGATGGCACATCAATGCGAGCTGTGGCAAGAAGGTTTGCTGTGTCTGTCAGCGTAGTGTCCAGAGCATGGAGGCGCTACCGGGAGACAGGCCAGTACATCAGGAGACGTGGAGGAGGCCGTAGGAGGGCAACAACCCAGCAGCAGGACCGATACCTCCGCCTTTGTGCAAGGAGGAGCACTGCCAGAGCCCTGCAAAATGACCTCCAGCAGGCCACAAATGTGCATGTGTCTGCTCAAACGGTCAGAAACAGACTCCATGAGGGTGGTATGAGGGCCCGACGTCCACAGGTGGGGGTTGTGCTTACAGCCCAACACCGTGCAGGATGTTTGGCATTTGCCAGAGAACACCAAGATTGGCAAATTCGCCACTGGCGCCCTGTGCTCTTCACAGATGAAAGCAGGTTCACACTGAGCACATGAGCACATGTGACAGACGTGACAGAGTCTGGAGACGCCGTGGAGAACGTTCTGCTGCCTGCAACATCCTCCAGCATGACCGGTTTGGCGGTGGGTCAGTCATGGTGTGGGGTGGCATTTCTTTGTGGGGCCGCACAGCCCTCCATGTGCTCGCCAGAGGTAGCCTGACTGCCATTAGGTACCGAGATGAGATCCTCAGAGCCCTTGTGAGACCATATGCTGACACATGCACATTTGTGGCCTGCTGGAGGTCATTTTGCAGGGCTCTGGCAGTGCTCCTCCTTGCACAAAGGCGGAGGTATCGGTCCCGCTGCTGGGTTGTTGCCCTCCTACGGCCTCCTCCACGTCTCCTGATGTACTGGCCTGTCTCCTGGTAGCGCCTCCATGCTCTGGACACTACGCTGACAGACACAGCAAACCTTCTTGCCACAGCTCGCATTGATGTGCCATCCTGGATGAGCTGCACTACCTGAGCCACTTGTGTGGGTTGTAGACTCCTTCTCATGCTACCACTAGAGTGAGAGCACCGCCAGCATTCAAAAGTGACCAAAACATCAGCCAGGAAGCATAGGAACTGAGAAGTGGTCTGTGGTCACCACCTGCAGAATCACTCCTTTATTGGGGGTGTCTTGCTAATTGCCTATAATTTCCACCTTTTGTCTATTCCATTTGCACAACAGCATGTGAAATTTATTGTCAATCAGTGTTGCTTCCTAAGTGGACAGTTTGATTTCACAGAAGTGTGATTGACTTGGAGTTACATTGTGTTGTTTAAGTGTTCCCTTTATTTTTTTTGAGCAGTGTAGCTCCCGTCTTCAAATGACTTTGCTTTCGAGAAGTAGCGCGTCTCCCATCATGTAGCGTAGCTGCTGTAACTGCCCATACCTCTCTGCTCCCCTTCTCTCCCCCAGGCTGTGGCAGGCTCTGTGTCTGGAGCTGGTCCCTGAGCTGTGCTCTCTGCTCATCGGAGATGTGACCCACCATGAGGAGGCTGTGCGTACTGCCGGGGCCGAGGCTCTGTCCAGTGCCATCAGCGAGTACCGCGACCAGTCCCCCGCTGTCCTGGGCCAGCTCAATGAGCTCTACCACCAGAAACTCTACGTGAGTCTCCATCACCCATGGCCCTCCTATCACAGCTCAGGAATAGCCACTAGTCGGGTATCAGGAGTGGTGTGTTGTTGTAAGATACACTATAAAAGTATGTGGACACCCTTTCAAATTTGTGGATTCGGCTATTTCAGCCACACCCATTGTTGACGGGTATAAAGTTGAGCACAGAGCCATGCAATCTCCATAGACAAACATTGGCAGTAGAATGGCCTTAATGAAGAGCTGTGACTTTCAACATGGCACCGTCATAGGATGCCACCTTCTCAGCAAGTCAGTTCTAAAAATGTCTGCCCTGCTAGAGTTTCCCCGGTCAACTGTAAGTGCTGTTATGGTGAAGTGGAAACGGCTCAGCCGCGAAGTGGTAGGCCACACATGCTCATAGAACAGTACTGCTGGAAGCAAATTCAACACAATAACTGTTCGTCGGGAGCTTCATGAAATGGATTTCCATGGCTGAGCAGCCACGCACACAAGCCTAAGTTCACCATACGCAATGCCAAGCGTCGGCTGTAGTGGTGTAAAGCTCGCCGCCATTGGACTCTGGAGCAATGGAAAACGTTTTCTGGAGTGATGAATCACGCATCAACATCTGGCAGTCCGACGGACGAATCTGGGTTTGGCGGATGACAGGAGAACGCTACCTGGCCCAATGCATAGTGCCAACTAAAGTTTGGTGGAGGAGGAATAATGGTCTGGGACTGTTTGTCATGGTTTGGGCTCCTTAGTTCCAGTGAAGGGAAATCTTAACGCTACAGCATACAATGACATTTTAGATGATTCTGTACTTCCAACTTTGTGGCAAAAATTTGGGGAAGTCCCTTTCCTGTTTCAATATGACAATGCCCCTGTGCACAAAGTGAGGTACATACAGAAATGGTTTTTCGAGATCGGTGTGGAAGGACTTGACTGGCCTGAACAGAGCCCTGACCTCAACCCCATCGAACACCTTTGGGTTGAATTGGAACGCTGAATGTTCCAACATCTAGTGGAAAGCCTTCTCATAAGAGTGGAGGCTTTTATAGCAGCAAAGGGGGGATTTTGGAATGAGATGTTCGATGAGCAGGTGTCCACATACTTTTGGTCATGTAGTGTAGAACCATGGTTAATGTGAAACTGTTGTCTTTTTACAGAGACCTCCTCCTGTCCTGGATGCTTTAGGACGAGTCATCTCTGAACAACCACCCGACCAGTGGGAAGCCAGGTAAGCGAACGCTCTGCCACTCAACAATGTCGATACAACTCTTATTCCAGTCTATAGCACTGGGTGATGATGATAGCTTTCCAGATTCTAATTTGCTGTGTTTAAGTGGGACCACCTTGTGCATGGTGTCTAAGGGTATGTTGGTGTCTGCAGGTGTGGCATCGCCCTGGCTCTGAACAAGCTGTGTCAGTATCTGGAAGAGCCCCAGGTCACTCCTCTCTTCCTGTTCTTTGTTCCTGACGCTCTGAATGACCGTCACCCTGAGGTGCGGCGCTGCATGCTGGACGCTGCCCTCTCCGCCCTCAACACACACGGAAAGGTACAACACTCTTTATATACTCTAGACAACCACACCCAATGCAACTGCTCCTCTCTCAATGGACTCCTACCAACTCAATACAGTATATCCCTTTTCTTTCTGAGCAGTGTGTTGTGTTGTGTTCCAGGACAATGTGAGCTCCCTGCTCCCTGTGTTCGAGGAGTTTCTGAAGGATGCCCCCCAGGACGCCAGCTACGACTCAGTCCGCCAGAGTGTGGTCATCCTAATGGGCTCTCTGGCCAAACATCTGGAAAAGAGTGACCCCAAGGTCAAACCCATTGTGGCCAAGCTCATTACAGCACTCTCCACACCCTCACAGCAGGTACTAGAACAATCCCTCATATTATTTGCTATAGGTTTCATCTTGATTTCTAGAACCTATATGCATTGACCTTTACAATCAAATGCCTGCTTTATGCATTGACCTTTACAATCAAATGCCTGCTTATTGTAATCGTTTCCTTGTTTGTCTCTTTCCTCCCTCAGGTCCAGGAGTCTGTGGCTAGCTGCCTGCCCCCTCTGGTCCCTGCCATCAGGGAGGATGCTGGGGGGATGGTGCGGAAGCTGCTGCAGCTGCTGCTGGAAAGTGACAAGTACGCTGAGAGGAAGGGCGCGGCCTACGGCCTGGCAGGCCTGGTCAAAGGCCTGGGAATCCTGGCCCTCAAACAGCAGGACATCATGAGTACCCTGACCGATGCCATCCAGGACAAGAAGAACTTCAGACGCAGAGAGGGTCAGTGACTCCTCGCCAGTTGCTGGTCTCTATGGTTAAGTTTGTTCTCCCGCTATCTGTGCCTGAGATTTTTAACACTTCTCTCTCTCTGTCTTCTCCAGGTGCCCTGTTTGCCTTTGAGATGCTATGCAACATGTTGGGGAAGTTGTTTGAGCCCTATGTGGTCCACGTACTGCCCCACCTCCTGCTCTGCTTCGGGGATGGGAACCAGTACGTCCGAGAGGTACAGTTAACATTACCAGCTTCTCATTTCAATCCCACCTACATTCTCTCTCTCTCCTGTTTTCTCTCACACTTCTCATTCAACACTATTTTTCAACCTAATCATTCTCACATTCACTTACACGTTTTGTTGTGCATTACTCTCTACCTAACGTCCTTGCCCTTTCCCAGGCGGCAGATGACTGTGCCAAGGCGGTGATGAGGAACCTGAGTGCCCACGGGGTGAAGCTGGTACTGCCCTCCCTGCTGGTGGCTCTGGAGGAGGAGTCCTGGAGGACCAAAGCAGGTGAGGTTCCGCCCACTGCATCATGGGCCTTTTTTTAGAGAGCTGTGCCATGAACCATTAAGCAATCACCTGATGGTAACCACATCCTTGTCCTCCCTTCCTTGGCCCCTACTCTGCTCCCCATTCATCTCATCTTTCTCTCTTCTGAATCCTTTTACTCTCCCCTATCTACTCTCCTTTCCTCCTCCAGGTTCTGTGGAGCTCCTGGGTGCCATGGCATACTGTGCTCCTAAGCAGCTGTCCTCCTGCCTGCCCAGCATTGTGCCCAAGCTGACCGAGGTGCTGACTGACTCCCATGTCAAAGTGCAGAATGCCGGCCAGCAGGCCTTACGACAGATCGGCTCTGTCATCCGCAACCCTGAGATCCTGGGTAGGAGGGCTATGCTCAACTCTGAGATTTAGCTATAGAAATGTGGGGGAAAATCAGTTAAAGCAGAATGTACAGTTGTGTGGAAGATATTAAGTGAAAATACTTTAAAGTACAACTTTTTTTGGATATCTGTACTCTACTATGTATATTTTTGACAACTTTTACTTCACTACATTCCTAAAGAAAATAATGTACTTTTTACTCCATACATTTTCCCTCACCCAAAAGTACTCGTTACATTTTGAATGCTTAGCAGGACAGGAAAATTGTCAAATTCACACACTTATCAAGAGAACATCCCTACTGCCTCTGATCTGGCGGACTCAATAAACACAAACGCTTCATTTGTAAATTATGTGTGAGTGTTGGAGTGTGCCCATGGCTATCAGTACATTAAAAACAATAAAATGGTGCCGTCTGGTTGCTTAATATAAGGAATTTGAAATGATTTATACATTTTGATACTATATTTCAGCAATTACATTTACTTTTGACACTTACGTATATTTAAAACCAAATACTTTGACTTTTACTCAAGTAGTATTTTACTGGGTGACTCACTTGAGTAATTTTCTATTACAGTATCTTTACTTTTACTCAGGAATGACAATTTGGTACTTTTCCCACCAATGCATCTGTAGGGGTAATACAGATACCGATTGGTATTTTAGGGTAGTTACTAACAGTGTTTCTGTCCCCCTCTCAGCCATAACCCCCATCCTGCTGGATGCCCTCACTGACCCCTCCCGTAAGACCCAGAACTGCCTGCAGACGCTGCTGGACACCAAGTTTGTCCACTTCATCGACGCCCCCTCCCTGGCCCTCATCATGCCCATCGTCCAGAGGGCCTTCCAGGACCGCTCCACCGACACTCGCAAGATGGCTGCTCAGATCATCGGCAACATGTACTCCCTCACTGACCAGAAGGTACGTAGCAGCCCTGGGATATTGAGTTGCATTGTATTACAATTAATCTTCTCAAAATGCTCTACTGTTTATAATGTATGTGTTTCTAATGGTTGACACAATGTGTTTGTGTTGCAGGACCTGTCTCCATACCTGCCCAGTGTCATTCCTGGACTCAAAGCCTCTCTGCTGGACCCTGTGCCTGAGGTATGTACCTCTGCCTAACAGCTCAACAACAAACCTGTTAAGTGGTTTGGTTAACTGATGATAACTCTCTCTCTCTGTCCTCCTCTCAGGTGCGTACAGTGTCAGCCAAGGCCCTGGGTGCCATGGTGAAGGGCATGGGTGAGTCTTGCTTTGATGACCTGATGCCCTGGCTCATGGAGACCCTGGCATCTGAGCAGAGCTCTGTGGACCGCTCTGGAGCTGCCCAAGGTCTGGCTGAAGTGATGGCTGGGCTGGGCGTGGAGAAGCTGGACAAGCTGATGCCAGACGTGGTGCAGACGGCCAGCAAGGTGGACATCGCGTCCCACGTCCGCGATGGTTACATCATGATGTTTATCTACCTGCCCCTCACCTTCGGGGACAGGTTCACCCCCTACGTTGGCCCCATCATCCCCTGCATCCTCAAGGTAGGGAGCACTCAACAATCACTACCATCTCTCCATTCTCTCTCTCTGGTTGTGAACACCTCTCACCAGTCTCCCTCTCTCCTTGGTATTACAGGCTCTGGCAGATGAGAACGAGTATGTGAGAGACACTGCCCTGCGTGCCGGCCAGCGCATCATCAGCATGTACGCTGAGACGGCCATCGCCCTGCTGCTGCCTGAACTGGAACAGGGCCTGTTTGACGACCTCTGGAGGATTAGGTCAGGCATATATATATATATATCACACACACAAACTATACATTTTATGTCAGTATGTTTTACCTGGCAGTGATAGTAATGTAAGTGAGCCTCCATGTTGTCTCTGGTTCACAGGTTTAGCTCTGTGCAGCTACTGGGAGACCTACTGTTCCACATCTCTGGAGTCACAGGGAAGATGACCACAGAGACCGCCTCAGAGGACGACAACTTTGGCACAGCGCAGTCCAACAAGGTATTCTGACAAATATGCATGATTGTACTGTATAGATGGTTGATTATAAAGTGGTTTGTATGTGGTGTTGGTGCTGAGCCATCTTCCCCCTCTCCCCCAGGCAATCATCGGAGCCCTGGGTGGAGAGAGGCGTAACCGAGTCCTGTCTGGCCTCTACATGGGCCGTTCAGACACCCAGCTGGTGGTGCGACAGGCCTCCCTCCACGTGTGGAAGATCGTGGTGTCCAACACTCCCCGCACCCTCCGGGAGATCCTGCCCACCCTCTTCACCCTGCTGCTGGGCTTCCTGGCCTCCGACTGCCCTGACAAGAGAACGGTAACGCTACTACTCATTAAGTCTACAATCTATGGAGCTGTTTCCTTCTTGCTTTCTCACAGCTTTTGCACTTTATCACATCCCCTTTGTCTCTCTGTGGTCCTGTTCATTAATTGCACATTGTTAGACAATTCAGTGTCCTGAATTTGAGTGTATTTGCGTTCTGTGTTCTCTCCTGCTTCTGATCCCTGGGTTACTGAATGTGGCTTCTCTCTGTGGTTGTAGATCGCTGCGAGGACACTTGGAGACCTGGTTCGTAAGCTGGGAGAGAAGATCCTGCCAGAGATCATTCCTATCCTGGAGGAGGGTCTGCGTTCAGACAAGAGTGATGAGAGGCAGGGTGTGTGCATCGGCCTCAGTGAGATCATGAAGTCCACCAGCAGGGATGCGGTCAGTACCTCAATACATACCTGGCCACTTTTTCCTTCATCTTTTAATTCATGCTTTATTTAACTTGGCATTTATTTAACCTTGAGATGAGTATCAATTTTTCAAGGAAAACTTTAAATGTCTTAGACATAGCAGGGGTATGTGATGTGATGCCATGGTAGAGCAGTAAGTTGATTGTGTGTTTTTCCAGGTGCTGATATTCTCTGAGTCCCTGGTCCCCACGGTGAGGAAGGCTCTGTGTGACCCCTTGGAGGAGGTTCGAGAGGCTGCAGCCAAAACCTTTGAGCAACTCCACGCCACCATCGGTCACCAGGCCCTGGATGACATCCTGCCTGCCCTGCTCAAACAGCTGGTGAGAGACACATACACACACATCAACATTAACCCTCTTCACCTCTGAACAACCCTCTGTATCCACCATAGCCATTAAATCCAGTAGATAGTGATAGCGCTGACGTCAAACACGTATTCCTATGGAAAACTCCCGATGGCGCATGAATTATTTGAATTTGAAGCGTGCCTTATTGCTGAATGGGGCTTGAATGGCACCAAAAAATCACTAAGGATCATGGTGAAAGTGGCCGTAACTAGCAAAGTATCATGGTCGATGTAGTAGCTTTCATCCTGTTGTAGTCAGCCGGGAGACTCCTCGTAGCCTGCTGGCACGTGATTGGTCTGTGTCAGCACGTGGTCCTGTGTAACGACAAATGTTGTTGTCCAAATTGATCCCTATTTAATACAATTTCCTGATTTGTAGCTAACTTTAAAATAAATCACTGTGTGGATCGAACTTGATCATAATAAACACATTTTAGAGCTCTAAACAGCCGACAAAAAAAAAAAGCCCGTTCTGGCGATCGTAATTTACATAGGCTTTCTAGGGCAGACCAGGGCTTTTGTCACTGCTACATTGCTACGCAGTAGCCGACCAGCAGAGCTTGTGACTTTACGCTCCAAACCGGACACTGGGGGCCTGGTATCCACACATTGTGTTCGGTAATACTCACTCTCATGTCCCTCCTTAAGAAATTCTGGAGAGGGCAGACAGGATCCACCGTGGAACAGAATATAGAGTGAGGTTAATGTTTCTCTATGTGCAGGATGATGAGGAGACTGCGGAGTTTGCTCTGGACGGTCTGAAACAGGTGATGGCAGTAAAGAGTCGCTCTGTGCTGCCCTACCTGGTGCCCAAGGTGAGCTGTCCAAACATTATACACTCTACTAACAATGGTTCATCTCAATGATCATTTATTGGATTTATATAACACTTTTCCTGACGCTCAAAGTTATTTTAAGTCTTTTTTTTATAGTATGAGTGTAGTTCTGTGTATGAATGCTATCCTCTCCTCTTCCGTGACAGCTAACTGCTCCTCCAGTGAACACGCGTGTGCTGGCCTTCCTATCTGCCGTGGCTGGAGACGCTCTGACACGCCACCTGGGGGTCATCCTGCCCGCCCTCTACTCCTCTCTGAAAGACAAGCTGGGAACAGAGGAGGGACAGCAGGTAACAACGGCATTCATGATTACAATATGGTTGTAAAGCAGTTCCAAGTGCACAGGCACTACTATTAGTCATCATCATGGGATAATATTACAGTGGTTCTTAGTGGGCTGTTGTGGTCACTAGATGATGGCTCTGTCCCCAGGCTCATATAACCCCTGTCCACACCCCACCCCTCCTCTAGGAGCTGGCCAGCTGCCAGGCAGTGATCCTGTCTGTGGAGGATGAGGTGGGTCAGCGTATCATCATCGAGGACCTGCTGGAGGCCACCAGATCACCTGACGCTGGTCTCAGACAGGCCGCCGCCACCATCCTGAACGGATACTTCTCCCGCACTCGCCTGGACTACAGCACCCACACCCGCAACCTGCTGTCAGGCCTCATCCGCCTGCTCAACGACTCCAACCCGGAGGTCCTGGTGCAGAGCTGGGATGCCATCAACTCCATCACCAAGGTTAGCAGTTGGCACCAAGAGCATTACAGGCACTGGGAATGAGTTTGTAAGGGTTTACTGACGTCGTACAGTATGTGGTATTCATGTGTGTTGGAGCTTTATGCAGCATTGATTTTATAGATAACCTAGTGACCTTTGGTTAACTGACATAGTATGCATCTATGTGAAGTAATGTTAAACTCTTTGTTTTTGTAGAAACTGGACGCTGGCAGCCAGCTGGCTCTGATTGATGACCTGCACAGAGACATCCGGTCAGTGGCAGCAGAGGTCAAGGGTCAGCATCTGCCTGGGTTCTGTCTGCCCAAGAAGGTAAGTCTCACCTCTAGACACATGGCACATTTCCACTGGGGATTTAGCCCAGTGGTTTACCCAGAAGGCTCAGACTTTTCTGTTTCCATCTACACGGGCCGGCACCCATGTCTCACTGGGCCATGGCTCTGGCGGACCTACTTTAACTTGGAGCCAAGCCCCCTGGGTACTTTTCAGCTGGCATTTACATAACACTGGCTAACTGTGAACTTTAACACCTCACAAAGCAACATTCTTGAATGATACATTGGTTGTTGAAGTCTTTAGTATCACACTCCTAATGGAAACTCACTAAAGGAGTCCACATGCTTCCCAGCCGCAACTTGTTAGAGCCTTATTCTAAAATTGATTAAATTATTTATTTTCCTCATCAATCTACACACAATACCCCATAATGACAAAGTTAAAGAAGGTTTTTAGAAATGTATGCAAATGTATTTAAAAAAGAAACCGGGCCTCCCGGGTGGCGCAGTGGTCTAGGGCACATTGCAGTGCTAGCTGCGCCACCAGAGTCTCTAGGTTCGCGCCCAGGCTCTGTCGCAGCCGGGCCGCGACCGGGAGGTCCGTGGGGCGACGCACAATTGGCCTAGCGTCGTCCAGGTTAGGGAGGGTTTGGCCGGTAGGGATATCCTTGTCTCATCGCGCTCCAGCGACTCCTGTGGCGGGCCGGGCGCAGTGCGCGCTAACCAAGGGGGCCAGGTGCACGGTGTTTCCTCCGACACATTGGTGCGGCTGGCTTCCGGGTTGGAGGCGCGCTGTGTTAAGAAGCAGTGCGGCTTGGTTGGGTTGTGCTTCGGAGGACGCATGGCTTTCGACCTTCGTCTCTCCCGACCCCGTACGGGAGTTGTAGCGATGAGACAAGATAGTAATTACTAGCGATTGGATACCACGAAAATTGGGGAGAAAAGGGGATAAACATTTTTTTTTTTAAAGAAACAGAAATACCCGATTTACCTAAGTGTTCAGACACTTTGCTATGAGACTCGAAATTGAGCTCAGGTGCATCCTGTTCCCATTGATCATCCTTGAGATGTTTCTACAACTTGATTGGAGTCCACCTGTGGTAAATTCAATTGATTGCATGTGATTTGGAAAGGCACACACCTGTCTATATAAGGTCCCACAGTTGACAGTGCATGTCAGAGAAAAAACCAAGCCATGAGGTCTAAGGAATTGTCCGTAGAGCTCTGAGACAGGATTGTGTCGAGGCACCTTTCTGGGGAAGGGTACCAAAACATTTCTGCAGCATTGAAGGACCCCAAGAACACAGTGGCCATCATTCTTAAATGGAAGAAGTTTTGAACCACCAAGACTCTTCCTAGAGCTGTCCCCCCGGCCTAACTGAGCAATCAGGGGGAGAATGGCCTTGGTCAGGGAGGTAACCCAATGGTCACTTTGACAGACCTCCTTTTAAATAAAAAAGTATTTCCTTTATTTAACCAGGTAGGCTAGGTTGAGAAGTTCTCATTTACAACTGCGACCTGGCCAAGATAAAGCACAGCAGTTTGACACATACAACAACACAGAGTTACACATGGAATAAACAAACATACAGTGGCAATAAATAGGCCATGGTGGTGAAGTAATTACAATATACCAATTAAACACTGGAGTGATTGATGTGCAGAAGATGAATGTGCAAGTAGAGATACTGGGGTGCAAAGGAGCAAGATAAATAAGTACAGTAAGGGGATGAGGTAGTTGGATGGGCTATTTACAGATGGGCTATGTACAGGTGCAGTGATATGTGAGCTGCTCTGACAGCTGGTGCTTAAAGCTAGTGAGGGAGATATGAGTCTCCAGTTTCAGTGATTTTTACAGTTTGTTCCAGTCATTGGCAGCAGAGAACTGGAAGGAAAGGCGACCAAAGTAGGACTTTGGGGGTGACCAGTGAGATATACCTGCTGGAGCGCGTGCTACGGGTGGGTGCTGCTATGGTGACCAGTGAGCTAAGGCGGGGCTTTACCTTGCAAATACTTGTAGATGACCTGTAGCCAGTGGGTTTGGCGACGAGTATGAAGCGAGGGCCAGCCAACGAGAGCGTACAGGTCGCAGTGGTGGGTAGTATATGGAGCTTTGGTGACAAAACGGATGGCACTGTGATAGACTGCATCCAATTTGTTGAGTAGAGTGTTGGAGGCTATTTTGTAAATGACATCGCCGAAGTCGAAGATCGGTAGGATGGTCAGTTTTACGAGTGTATGTTTGGCAGCATGAGTGAAGGATGCTTTGTTGCGAAATAGGAAGCCGATTCTAGATTTTAATTTTGGATTGGAGATGCTTAATGTGAGTCTGGAAGGAGAGTTTACAGTCTAACCAGACACCTAGGTATTTGTAGTTGTCAACATATTCTAAGTCAGAACCGTCCAGAGTAGTGATGCTGGACGGGCGGGCAGGCAGGTGCGGGCAGCAATCGGTTGAAGAGCATGCATTTAGTTTTACTTGCATTTAAGAGCAGTTGGAGGCCACGGAAGGAGAGTTGTATGGCATTGAAGCTCGTCTGGAGGTTAGATAACACAGTGTCCAAAGAAGGGCCAGATGTATACAGAATGGTGTCATCTGCATAGAGGTGAATCAGAGAATCACCAACAGCAAGAGCGATATCATTGATGTATACAGAGAAGAGAGTCGGCCTGAGAATTGAACCCTGTGGCACCCCCATAGAGACTGCCAGAGGTCCGGACAACAGGCCCTCCGATTTGACACACTGAACTTTATCAGAGAAGTAGTTGGTGAACCAGGCAAGGCAGTCATTTGAGAACGCCAATAAGAACGTGGTGATTGACAGAGTCGAAAGCCTTGGCCAGGTCGATGAATACGGCTGCACAGTAATGTCTCTTATCGATGGAGGTTATGATATCGTTTAGGAACTTGAGCGTGGCTGAGGTGCAGCCATGACCAGCTCTGAAGCCAGATTGCATAGCGGAGAATGTACGGTGGGATTCGAAATGGTCAGTAATCTGTTTGTTGACTTGGCTTTCGAAGACCTAGAAAGGCAGGGTAGGATATATATAGGTCTGTAGCAGTTTGGGTCTAGAGTGTCTCCCCCTTTAAAAAGAGGGGGATGATCGCGGCAGCTTTCCAATCTTTGGGAATCTCAGACGATACGAAAGAGAGGTTGAACAGGCTAGTAATAGGGGTTGCAACAATTTCAGCAGATCATTTTAGAGAGGGTCCAGATTGTCTGGCCAGGCTGATTTGTAGGGGTCCAGATTTTGCAGCTCTTCCAGAACATCAGCTATCTGGATTTGGGTGAAGGCGAAATGGGGGCGGCTTGGACGAGTTGCTGTGGGGGGTACAGGGCAGTTGACCGAGGTAGGGGTAGCCAGGTGGAAAGCATGGCCAGCCGAAGAAAAAGGCTTATTGAAATGGTCAATTATAGTGGATTTATTGGTGGTGACAGTGTTTCCTAGCCTCAGTGCAGTGGGCAGATGGGAGGAGGTGCTCTTATTCTCCATGGACTTTGCAGTGTCCCAGAACTTTTTTGAGTTTGTGCTACAGGATGCAAATGTCTGTTTGAAAAAGCTAGCCTTAGCTTTCCTAACTGCCTGTGTATACTGGTTCCTAACTTCCCTGAAAGTTGCAAATCACGGGGGCTATTCGATGCTAATGCAGTACGCCACATGATGTTTTTGTGCTGGTCAAGGGCAGTCAGGTCTGGAGTGAACCAAGGGCTATATCTGTTCCTGGTTCTACAGTTTTTGAATGGGGAATGCTTATTTAAGTGAGGAAGGCACTTTTAAAGAATAACCAGGCATCCTCTACTGACGAGATGAGGTCAATATCCTTCCAGGATACCCGGGCCAGATCGATTAGAAAGGCCTGCTCGCAGAAGTGTTTTAGGGAGCGTTTGACAGTGATGAGGGGTGGTTGTTTGACCGCAGACCCATTACGGATGCAGGCAATGAGGCAGTGATCGCTGAGATCTTGTTTGAAAACAGCAGAGGTGTATTTGGAGGGCAAGTTGGTTAGGATGATATCTATGAGGGTGCCTGTCTTTACGGATTTGGGGTTGTACCTGGTAGGTTTATTGATCATTTGTGTGAGATTGAGGGCATCAAGCTTAGATTGTAGGATGGCCGGGGTGTTAAGCATGTCCCAGTTTAGGTCACCTAGCTGCACGAGCTCTGAAGATAGATGGGGGGCAATCATTTCACATACGGAGTCCAGGGCACAGCTGGGGACAGAGGGTGATCTATAGCAAGCGGCAACGGTGAGAGACTTGTTTCTGGAAAGGTGAATTTTTAAAAGTAGAAGCTCGAATTGTTTGGGTACAGACCTGGATAGTAAGACCAAACTCTGCCGGCTATCTCTGCAGTAGATTGCAACTCCGCCCCCTTTGGCAGTTCTATCTTGTCGGAAAATGTTATTGTTAGGGATGGAAATTTCAGGATTTTTGGTGGCCCTCCTAAGCCAGGATTCAGACACGGCTAAGACATCTGTGTTGGCAGTGTGCTAAAGCAGTGAATAAAACAAACTTAGGCTGGAGGCTTCTAATGTTAACATTCATGAATCCAAGGCTTTTACAGTTACATTAGTCAACAAATGAGAGCACCTGGGGAATAGGAGTGGAGCTAGGCACTGCAGGTCCTGGGTTAACCTCTACATCACTAGAGGAACAGAGGAGGAGTAGGATAAGGGTACGGCTAAAGGCTAGTTAGTTCCTCTGTGTACATAAGAGAACCTTCCAGCAGAACAACCGTCTCTGCAGCACTCCACCAGTCAGGCCTTTATGGTAGCGTGGCCAGATGGAAGCCACTCCTCAGTAAAAGGCACATGACAGCCCGCTTCGAGTTTGAGACTCCTTTAGGGGTCTTTTGGCAGACCATGAGAAACAAGATTCTCTGATCTGATGAAACCAAGATTGAACTCTTTGGCCTGAATGCCAAGCGTCACGTCTGGAGGAAACCTGGCACCATCCCTACGGTGAGGCATGGTGGTGGTAGCATCATGCTGTATGGATGTTTATCAGCGGCAGGGACTGGGAGACTAATCAGGATCGAGGGAAAGCTGAATGGATCAAAGTACAGAGAGAACCTGCTCCAGAGCGCTCAGGACCTCAGACTGGTGCGAAGGTTCACCTTCAAACGGGATAACGACACTAAGCACACAGCCAAGACCACGCGGGAGTGGCTTTGGGACAACTCTCTGAATGTCCCTGAGTGGCCCAGCCAGAGCCCGGACTTGAACCCGATCGAACATCTCTGGAGAGACGTGAAAATAGCTGTGCAGCAGCGCTCCCCATCCAACCTGACAGAGCTTGAGAGGATCTGCAGAGAAGAATGGGAGAAACTCCCCAAATACAGGTGTGCTAAGCTTGTAGAGTCATACCCAAGAAGACTCAAGGCTGTAATTGCTGCCAAAGTTGCTTCAACAAGGTACTGAGTAAAGGGTCTGAATATTTATATAAATGTTAGATTTCAGTTTTTTTATTTAAAATTAACAAAAACATATTAAACCTGTTTTTGCTTTGTCGTTCTTGGGTATTGTGTGTATATTGGGGGGGGGGGGGCAATTTAATCAATTTTAGAATAAGGCTCCAATTTAACATTTGGAAAAAGTCGAGGGGTCTTGACTTTTGAATGCACTGTATGTTATGGCAACAATTTGAAGTTTTTGTGCTTCAGTGAGGGTGTTTTTGGCTGTTTTGGCGCACACTTATTTTTCCTGGAGGCAAGCCCAAGTCGATAGCCAAAGTCTACGCCCTTTCGTCGTGATTGGTCAACAGTAGGGATTCTTCAGTTAAGTCTTTGTTGTCATTCAAGGAGAGGAGACTCGTTTTCATGCACATTATTTCATTGAGAAATACTGCACCAAACATCTTAGTGAGATGTAATTCTGACTATTTTGAGGACGTTTACTGGATACTGCGTCTCAAAATGTACAAACCATACTATTGATGCTTTTTTCTTGTTTTTCAAACGAAGGTCTTTTTAAAGGAGTATGCAAGCGCACTGCTTCGGTTCACCTAGCCGACTTCCCTAGTTATCAGCTGAACTGAAGCAAGCTGACGCCTTAACACTAGAGCTTACATTAGCAACATGCATGCACCGCCCACCTGAGGATCTGTCTTTCAGCAATCTATTTCCTGTGTTTGAGGGGGGAAAGGTCCACTTGTCACTTAAATCTCGCTGGATTGATTGCTTTAATTTTCCTCCTACGACTCTTTCATACTCTTGTGCCTGTCGTTTTTTGTTTTTTTACCGTTAATGTTATGACAGCGAAAACGTTTATAATGACCTGTCAAACACACTCTGGTAATGGCTGAAATGGGCTCAATGAAATACATTGTCTTTTTGTTGAATCTATCAGAAAGCTTCGTCGGGGATTTAATGCATTGTCTCGACAATAATTTTCTTGATCTTAACACAAAATATATAAGAGGACTGATACAATAAGAAAATGTGTGTGTATATATGAGTGCATTTTAAGATTTGACAAAAATGGATGACCTGAGGTCCATTATTTGTCTGTGCCAGTAAAATGTTTTATGTGCTATAATTCAGTCAATATATGAGGGATTATACAATTCAAAACGTTTGGAATATCTTCATCCATTTTCCAACTGTCAAATTTATTATAATTGTTTTTAAAACCTTTTAACAATTTTGATGACCGTTGATATTAATATAAAACACAAAACACTGGTGACACACATCCTGGTGTGGGGGTAAGTCGAGATAGAAAAACACCAATACAGTCACATCTACAAGTTACTCCAACTCAGGCTGACTAATGTTAATATACCCTGTGTCCTCCCTCTTCCTCTTTCCCCCTCTTCTTCTTCTCCTCTCCCTCTTCCCCAGGGTGTGACCTGCATCCTGCCAGTCCTGAGGGAGGGAGTGTTGACAGGCAGTCCTGAGCAGAAAGAGGAGGCGGCTAAGGCACTGGGAGGAGTCATCAAGCTGACATCCCCCGATGCTCTCCGACCGTCTGTGGTCAACATTACTGGACCGCTCATCCGTATCCTGGGAGACCGCTTTGCCTGGAGCGTGAAGACCTCTCTACTAGAGACACTCACCCTGCTGCTGGCCAAGGTCAGTGTCTGCTGATGATTCAGTCTGATGTTAAAGGCTGTGTTCAGTAAGCACAAAATGGGAGGGGATATTTTTTGGGGGAAATGGGGTTAATACATTAAATAATAAAAAATAGAAAATAAATCGCTCTTCCATTTCTAAACGTTTTCCCATTTTGTACCTACTAAACACAATCCTGTAGTTTCCTCCCTGCTGGAACGATGGTTGGTGTCTGGCTATGGTGCTGACCCTGTTGCTCTGCCCCTGTCTCCAGGTAGGCATAGCCCTGAAGCCCTTCCTGCCCCAGCTCCAGACCACCTTCCTAAAGGCTCTGCAGGACTCCAGCCGGGCGGTTAGACTGAGGGCCGCTGAGGCCCTGGGCCAGCTGGTCTCTATCCACAGCAAGGTGGACCCTCTATTTACCGAGCAGCTCTCCGCCATCAACAACGCTGAGGACTCCGGAGTGAGGTATGCAAAATCATTAAATTATGGGAATGTTTCTGGAATTTAGCAATCCTCAGGTGTTCTTACTGAGAAACACAATATCAAGAGTAGTGATCAGTTCCATATAGGATTCCCCTCATTTAAGAAATTATTTTTGATTGATTAGATTCAATCAATCAAAATTGTGATCCTAGTGTTCTGCTCCCATATTTCAGGGAGACCATGCTACAAGCCTTACGATTTGTCATCCAGGGAGCGGGGTCAAAGGTTGACCCAGCCATCAGGAAAAGCATTACCACGACATTGCTGAGCATGCTGGGACATGATGAGGTATGTACAAAGATGGTGGATAAATGAAGAGGGTTCACTCAGGCCGTTGTCAGTTCTGGTCTACTTAACGGGGTGGTTCTCCCATAGGCACCAATGCAATAGCAGCTGGGTCTGGTCTACTTACAGGCTGACTACATCACTCGCGGGCGTTGCAAAATACATTTTGAAATCTGTTATTCAATCATTGCACCCACACTGCTCGCGCGCGCCAACGAGCGTCTGAATTGCCAAGGGATAAAATAGAAGTCAGTTCTATTTGTGACGCAGATCGCACAGCAAGTCCTGCCTCTCCAATCTCCTCATTGGTTTATAGAAGCAGGTACCCACGTGCCACCCACGTCTCCTCATTGGTTATACCCACATGGGTGACTGAAAGACGAATGAGGTCAGTGGCGGTAATGCACCTAATTTATGAAAGTTCCCAATCGCAATATAAAGTCAAGAGAAGAAAAAGCCTAGAAGGAGGAGAGATAACTAGAAATGATTCGGTTGACCGTTTTATGTGTGGATTAATTGTCGGAGTAGAGGACCTTGTAAAAGGTAAAATAACAACTCAATGTTTATATTCCAGGACAAATTAGCTAGCAACAGCCAGCTAGCTAAATAGGACAAATTAGCTAGCTAGCTAAATTGCCATAAATGTTTAATGCTTTTCGATCTGTTCCCAAATTAATGTAATTGGGTCAGAATTTGTTTTGATATTTTAACCTGCGTGTCGTGATCGCGTTTGGTGTGGGGGGACAAAATAAATGTATGCACGATTGCGCACGCGCGCAGCCGATTTGGGTTCCGTGTTACAGTGAGCTCAAAGTATTCAGACAGTGACAAATGTTTTGTTTTGGCGTTGTATTCTAGCACTTTGGTTAATGTGTAGACTGTTGGCTTTAATTTGAGGATATTTTCATCCATATCGGTTTTTGTACATAGTCCCCGCCCATTTAAGGTGATTAAAAGTATTGGGACAAATTACGTTGTGTATTATAGTCAACAATTTTTATTATTTGGTCCCATATTCCTAACACGCAATGATTACATCAAGCTTGTGACTCTGCAAACTTGTTTGCTGCATTTGCTGTTTTGGTTGTGTTTCAGATTATTTTGTGCCCAATAGAAATGAATGGTAAATAATGTATTGTGCCATTTTGGAGTCACTTTTATTGTAAATAAGAATCTAATATGTTTCTAAACACTTCTACGTTAATGCGGATACTACCATTATTACGGATAGTCCTGACTGAATCATGAATAGAGAAAGTTATACGCACAAATATCATACCCTCAAAGACATGCAATAATGGGAGATTAGCATTTTTTGGGGCGGGTGGGTGATATTTATGCCTTTAACTTTCTCACTCATCATTATTCACAATACATTCAGGACTATCCATCATCATGGTAACATCCGCACTAATGCAGAAGTGTTTAGAAAAATTATTTTTATTTATAATAAAAGTAACTCCAAAATGACACACTACATTATTTACCAGTTCTATTGGGCACAAAATATGAAACACAACCAAAACAAACAGCAAATGCATCCAACAAGTTTGTAGAGTCACAAACTTGATGTAATAATTGCCTGCTAGGAATATGGCACCAAATACTAAACTTTTGACTACTTTAATAAACGTATAAGTGAATTTGTCCCAATACTTTTGGTCCCCTATAATGGGGGACTATGTACAAAAAGTGCTGTAATTTCTAAACGGTTCATCCGATATGGATGAAAATACCTTGAAGTTCAAGCTGGCAGTCTGCACATTAACTTTATAGTCAATGTATCATTTAAAATCCAAAGTGCTGGCATACAGAGCCAAAACAACAACAGTGTCACTGGCCCAATACTTTTGAAGCTTACTGTAGTTCCTTGACTTTCATTGAACCAAACAAAAGCAGCGAATGGGGTGTCTCACTTCCTCTTCCATGTCTGGTATGTCTTCGTGCAGATACACTGACTACAGCAGGTATGAATGCAACAGATTTTTTAAAGGCAGACTACTGATCGCCCCCTTGTCTCCGTTAGTGGTAATTGTTAGAATTGAGTGCAAAACAATATCAGTTTTATCGTGCTAGCTAAATATATATTTTACTTGCAATACTGAACCTCTCATAAGGACACATTCAGATCCACGTTTCAGTGACAGAATCTTTTAGAATGCAATGTTACATTTGGGCTCTGATCAGACTTGACTTCCGTCAGTCTAGGCAGGATGTGGCTTTATGAAAGTGGTTTTGGGCCTCCTTGTCAGCATGTGAGTATGAAAGCCTTAAAGCTGCAATATGTAACTTTTTGGGCGACCTGACCAAATTCACATAGAAATGTGTGTTATAGATCTGTCATTCTCATTGAAAGCAAGTCTAAGAAGCGGTAGATCTGTTCTATGTGCACTTTTTATTCTTCCCATTCTCAAGTTTCATTTTTGCTTCTTTTACTTTCAGTTTTGTACAAACTGCTGAAAATACAATATTTTTGGTTATGGAATATATATTTCAGTGTTTTTGCTTGTTTTGTCACAAACTGAAATTAGGCGAACTATTAGAATTTTAGAAACAAGGTGCCAAGTAGACTCATGTCGGTCTAACTGTGTGTGTGTGTGTGTGTGTGTGTGTGTGTGTGTGTGTGTGTGTGTAGGATGCTACACGCATGTCCTCAGCAGGGTGTGTAGGAGAGCTGTGTGCCTTCCTGTCTGAAGAGGAGCTGAGAAGTGTGTTGCTTCAGCATGTCCTGGGTAGGAATTTACTGTCACACCATAATCTCCCCCACACTACCCACTACCCAGGGTTTCAGGAGGGAATGTCTCTGTTGTAACCAAAAAGCTAGTCACTTAGCTAGCAAGTTAGCAAACCAAATGCTGGAGCCCTGAGCTGGATATAATTTATTTGACTCGTCTAAGATTTCTTATAGTTGCACCCCCGCAGCCCCCCAAAAATAATATATATATTTTTTAAACATTTTACTGTATTGAAAATTATACTGTTGGTATTTCAAAATACCCCCGGTATACAGTATAAATGGTATATCGCCCAAGCCTAATTTATAGCATGTTACTGTACAGCCACTGCGTTTCAATTTAGGCGCTTATTAATGGTAAAATCTGCCATTTTGAACCCATATATGGGTACGAGTGTAAAGGGCTACCTCACTCTATCAAAATGGTAAAGTAGTAAGGAAAGACATTGTTTGTACTAAAACAGTGCCCTCTCTTCCCCTAGCTGACATATCAGGCGTGGACTGGATGGTGCGTCATGGTCGCAGTATGGCCCTGGCCATCGCAGTCAAGTCTGCTCCTGAGCAGCTGTGTGTGGAGGAGTACAGTTCAACTGTGATGGAGGCCATCCTTGCCAATGCCACTGCAGACAGGGTAGATCCCTTTAGTTTACTCATTCTGTTCAACCAGACCATGGAAGGATTTGCTTTCCAAGCACTCTCTTCCCCTGTCTTTACCCTCTCTGACTAAATACTGTGCCCTGTCTTGCCGTCTCCTGAAGATCCCCATAGCCACCAGTGGGATCAGAGCCATGGGCTACCTGATGAGACATCATCTCAGAACCGAGGGAGCAAGTGGCTTATCACAGCGCATTATCACACAGTTTGTCAAGGTGAGGCAGGGGGGTACTTTGTTTAATGTCACTTTTTTCCCCATTTACAAAAATAATGTTTTGCCAAATGAGCACTGAAAGTGGGTATATTGTTCAATATTTGGGGTGCATGTGATATGGACATTATCTGTAAGAAATAAGAACACTATGACAGTGCTCCTCTGAGGATTTGTCAGTAACCTCTCTCCTGTCATTTCCCCTGCAGTGTCTCCAGAACCAGTCCAGTGACATCAGGCTGGTGTCAGAGCGGGTGCTGTGGTGGGTGTTTAAGGACCATGCCACGCCCTCTCTGGAGCCCGCCCTCATCAAGCCTCTGGTGAAGAGCCTGCTGGACAACACCAAGGACAAGAACACCAGCGTCAGAGCCCAGAGCGAACACACCATCGTCAGCCTGCTCCGACTGCGCCAGGGAGAGCAGACCATGCAGGTCAGTGACACACACATACAAATAAACATCCACACAGTCTCAATACTCATTATAAAGAGGACAATACTTGGGCTGATGGATTTAAGTTGTGCATTGTGCATCTGGTGTACTTATCCAATAATATGCAAATCTCTCACTCTGTAATGTTATGTTTGTCTTTCAGAGCGTTAGTGCCATCCTTGACTCCGCAAGTAATGACCTGCTGTCTGACTGTCACCGCCGTTCCCTGAGGAAGATCTCCAGCCTTCCAGACTCTAACGAAGAGATTGACGACACCATCCTCACGTGATGGGCAGGACTGAACACAGCTTGACAAATCCATACTATTGCTCATGTACTCAGAAAAGACCTCCACAGCAATCAAGAAAAACTCTGCTGTTAAGTCTTACATCTATGAAGAGAACCCTCACACACACATACATCCCCATTAACTCCATGTTATCCATGGACCAAGGAAAAGTATGAATTTACTCACTTTCCTTCATAATCCCCTCCTTTGGACAATTATTACATTTTTTGATGTTTTAGTGGCTCTAAACATACATTTAGAACATTTGTTTCATCTCACTAAGTGCAGTTAAATTTCCTGAGTGAGCTCCCTGCATAAATTAAGTAATTTGTGCCAATTCCTTTGACATTTTAAATGTGTATTCAATGTCCCTCTTATTTTATTGAATTTATTTCGAGCATCACTGATACTAGTATAACAAAGCAGCAATTACATTTCTCCCATTGCTTATCCTCTGGGTTTTATCCCTCTGCTTTGTGTGTGTGGGGAACGCAACCTGTTATCTTTATGATAAAGTTGATATTCTAAACAATTATACGGTTGTAAAAATAAATCAAATAAAGACCTTGATTTGATAATGGTTTTGACTGTCTGAATTAACTCAGACTTTTTGCCACCTTGTGAACGTCACTCATTATCTTTATCTAATTGCATTCACAAGTATACAACACAAGTTACACAAATTGGAAATGTAGCTAGTAAGTCATATGTCCTCTGTAAATTCAGAGAAGTATCCCTTAGTTAAATGAGTAAAAAACTGCTGCCTATGACTTGGATACACAGGAGACTGGATGTGGTGCGTTTTAGCAATTGTGTTGCTCCGAATGCAGTCTGTCTAGGTCAAAGGTGTAGAATTATTTACGAACAAATGGAAAGGTGCAAACTTTCAACAGCTCCTTGCATGGTGGCTAGAATCAATGGGCCCACTTTGATTAGTGGGCCCACTTTGTCGTGCGTCTGCGCAGTGAGCATGGTTCGCGTAGGGTTGGGTGCACAACACTGTGCAGTAACTACCAGAGAAGGAAGCGGAGTTTCCGGCTATTTGCAACAGAGGGAGAGGATTGCTGACACCGCGAATACCCGATAAAAAGGCCGCCGGCTCGGGGGCTAGCAATTGGGCATCGGGAGTAATCACTTATTCATATCGGGGGTAGGGTTGGTGAATTACAAGCCAAGGGTACAGACAGCAATTCGAGAGGAAGACCAAAGTAACAGCAAAAGGCGGGGTGACCCACCAACTACCGGCATGGCCAGGGACTACGATTACCTCTTCAAGCTGCTCATCATCGGTGACAGTGGTAAGCGAATACCGGGGATGTGTGACGGGAAATGGGCCTTTCCAGGTTTTTACACGACGAGTCGCAGAAATGTAGGTCGAGGTTCATAACGTGATTTTGGACTCAGTTTTAAATTGACGTCTTCGTTTTAAAAGTCCACATCCAATATTTTCGAGCAATGGGAAAGAGCGGTGACTAGGGCGGAGGTTGTGTATCGCAGGCTGGACATGTCAGCCGATCAGGCCGGATATCGCTCGCTGCACGATAGGGTATTAGCGTCTATACTGGGACGAATTCCAACCATTCTAAGAATGTTATTTAGCGGGATACTTGACTACCCAAGTATTATGGTGTTCCAAGTGTGTACATTGTAACTAAATGTTTACATTACTTCGTAAAGCTAGCAAAGTGCTATTAGATTACTAGTTATAGTTACACTACAGTTCGCTAGTCAGCTAACGTTAAATACTTACTGGCTAGTGTTTTTATTTTATCCCAGTAGCTAGCGGCTCCATTGAAGTTGTTAACCAACCGTTATCCTGCTGTGTCAACTAGCTAGGTGGCTTGTCAGTGTGTTAGTAAAAAAAATATATATATATTTTCAGTAGTAGTTATGTTTGTAATTGCATATTAAAATGTGAAGTGCAGAGTTGTTTACAATAACCTTGGCTTGAATGATTTCTAGATGCTCCCTGGTTAGGGCCTAGTAGACAAATGAGGCAGTAATTAAACATTCATACTATCAAGATCCAACTAAATGCCAGAAGTCCAGTGTATATGATGTATATTAGCTAAGAACAATACTACCACATCATGTGCTGTTTTTTCTACCTCCTACTCATATTTTTTTAAAGACTGTTGCATTCAGGTGAAAACATAAATTCACATTTGACAACTTCACAATCACAATCCCTTTGTTAGGAAAGATCCATTGACACTCCCGGTCCTGGCACTACCCTGTCAGCTAGCTGATCACAATAGTGGGAAAGAAAGCAGTCCCCTTAGTACCACAGACACACAGGGGCCTGTGTCCCCTCAGCTGCAGTCTGGTACCAGTATTAGCACCGCTGTTATGCGATTCAGAGAAAATGTAAACCCTGTCCCCTCCCCTGTCACACTTACACATGCAATTGTTGCTGAGATCGATCTGACACATATAGGGTTTAGGAGCTCAGATCAAGGGTCCCTCTGCAGTTAATTGGTCAAGGAAAACTATTATTTGGACTGACAGAGGTCAAGTTTTGCATGAGAACAACAAAGCAGAAACCAACTGTCACCCAGGCTACTGTGCCTCACGTTTGTTAACTAGTTTAAATACAGTATTGATGATTTTGAATGACATACTGTATTTTGTAACTTGTGCTTTTGCTTTTGTTTATCATCCTAGACACATTCAGGGACTATATCTTGACCACATGTTCCTATATGACAGCTAGGTACTCCTTCACAGACCGATAATAGTCCTCCAGGTATCACTGACGGCTGTTTTACCAGTAAGACCAGAGATGGGTAATGGACCTGCCAGGTACCAGAGATTCTACAGGTTTACCCTCGACTCACCCAGTCATTGATATCATTCACTGTTAACAAGACTGACTACTGGACTGTCCAGTCCATCATTCAAAACAAAGATGGATTTTCCTGGCTTATGACAGAGCCTGATTAAAAGGTAGCAATGATATGGTGATGTGGTTGTTAGTGGCCGACAGATGTAAGTATTGTTACCCACAGAAAGAACACTATCTGTTTCTTGTAGCTGCAAGTAATGCTGTCTGGTGAAAGTGAACAACAAGACTCAGTGAATGATCAGAGGGATTTGTTTTCTGATGGGCTTTTAACTCAGGACCAATCAACCGCAGCTAGGCATGATCACATTACATTTAGCTAGCAACTGATCTGAGCTGTTAGTACCTCTGCCTGGACTCACAGTTCAGCTCTGACATTTTGGCCAACTCCTCATCTGACAGTTGGCTAGCCGCCTGTCTGTGCCTCTTGGGGAATTCGCTGAAAGTGTTATCTTATTACTGATTGGTTCACAAAGTACAAAGTAATTTGCAACACGGGATGTTATTAACTGTACCAGCATAATTTGTTGCAAACCATCACCTCTATATTATTGTGATCTTAAACCTACTACAGGTTATGCAGAGTTCAGCTGTCACTGTCTTTTATACATGGACTAGATGGCATGTATTTGTCTGAGTGCATGCTGTCAAGGCCTGGCTGACTGACTGTGCTAATATACACTACATGACCAAAAGTATGTGGACACCTTCTTGTTAAAGATCTCATTCAGAAATCATGGCATTAATATGGAGTTGGTCCCACCTTTGCTGCTGTAACAGCCTCCACTCTTCTGGGAAGGCTTTCCACTAGATGTTGGAACATTGCTGCAGGGACTTACTTCCATTCATCCTCGAGCATTAGTGAGGTCGGGCACTGATGTTGGGTGATTAGGCCTGGCTCGCCGTCAGCTTTCAATTCATCCCAAAGGTTTTTGATGGAGTTGAGGTCAGGGCTCTGACCAGGCCAGTCAAGTTCTTCCACACCGATCTCGACAAACTATTTCTGTATGGACCTCGCTTTGTGCACGTAGGCATTGTCATGCTGAAACAGGAAAGGGCCTTCCCCAAACTGTTGCCACAAAGTTGGAAGCACAGAATTGTCTAGTATGTCATTGTATGCTGTAGCGTTAAGATTTCCCTTCACTGGAACTAAGGGGCCTAACCCAAACCATGAAAAACAGCCCCACACGATTATTCCTCCTCCACCAAACTTTACAGTTGGCACTCAGGCGGGTAGCGTTCTCCTGTCATCCACCAAACCCAGATTCTTCCGTCGGGCTGCCAGATGTTGAAGCGTGAATCATCACTCCAGAGAACGTGTTTCCAGAGTCCAATGGCGGGGAGCTTTACACCACTCCAGCCGATGCTTGGTATTGCGCATAGTGACCTTAGGCTTGTGTGCGGCTGCTCAGCCATGGAAATCCATTTCATGAAGCTCCCGACGAGCACTTATTGTGCTGACGTTGCTTCCAGAGGCAGTTTGGAACTCGGTAGTGAGTGTTGCACACTGAGGACAGACAATATAAAAACAAATATTTGCTACGTGCTTTAGCGCTCGTCGGTCCCGTTCTGTGAGCTTGTGTGGCCTACCACTTCGCGGCTGAGCTATTGTTGCTCCTAGACATTTACGGTTATATGCATTCACGGTTGACCAGGGCAGCTCTAGCGGGGCAGAAATTTGATGAACTGACTTGTTGGGGAGGTGGCATCCTATGACGGTGCCACTTTGAAAGTAGCTGAGCTCTTCAGTAAAGCCATTCTACTGTCAATGTTTGTCTATGGAGATTGCATGGCGGTGTGCTTGATTTTATACACCTGTCAGCAACGGGTGTGGCTGAAATAGCCGAAAAAGTCACTAATATGAAGGGATGTCCACATACTTTTGTGTATATATAGTGTACCTGTACCACAGAGGTCAGGAACACACCAGCCTAGTTTTAGGTGGTTATGGTCCTCTGTTATTCCTCCTGGCTCTTTCATGGTCAGAGAAAAACAGAGCTATGGAAATCTGATGACTCTTTGGTGGCACGGTGGCAAGCATATGTTTACAAAACATAACTCGAAGTCAGATAAATCTACATCTTCCTTCAAATTAGCTTACTCATGAAAACCTGTGTAGCCTAAATGTCATAATTAAAGGGTGGTAAGATATCAAATCTACTGAGTTGTAAGCCTTTTTAATCTGACTCTCAACCTGTCATTTTCCTCTTCATTTCAGGAGTGGGGAAGAGCAGTCTCCTCCTGCGGTTTGCAGACAACACATTTTCAGGTAAGAGTAAATCTATCAGGTTATAAGTTGTTTGTTCTGTTGTATATGAACAACTGTCCAACCCACACTACATACAGTGAGTATTTGCCTTGCAAAATCAGACACTGGGTCTCATAACTTGTGTTGTTGTTGTTTGCAGGTAGCTACATCACCACGATTGGAGTGGACTTCAAGATCCGGACAGTGGAGATCAATGGGGAGAAGGTGAAGCTGCAGATCTGGGATACGGCAGGACAGGAGCGCTTCCGCACCATCACCTCCACGTGAGTACAGGCAGGGATGACTAACACACACACAAAATAACAGAGCTGCAGTATTTTTGCAGTATTTTTTTACGAGGCCAACTTTTATGATAGTTTGAGCAAGTACTTCTCAAAGACTAGAATCATTTCCATGCTCTTTTTGGAATTTCCCACAGACCTTAATTACACATTTTAGTAACAGGCGGATTTTAGTCACAGAATTATAGGACGGTAAAGGTTGGAGCTCAATGGCTCTCTCACTTGGGTGTCATCCCCATGGATTTGCGTTGTTTCTCCTTGTTTTTATTTCTATTGCAGAATTAGTGCCAATGCAATTTATTTTCTTCCTTTTTTAAAATGTTCTTGTGCTTGCCTCCATTGTCCACATGTTTCTCATTTTCTGTCCGTTGTGTATTTCGGCTCCATGTTTGACAGATAATTACTTGTGTAGAGCCTGGGTTTCTTGGGACGCAGGTATTGCTCTGGCTATCAGATCATTTCTTTTTTTTGCCAAGTGGAATATGGTCATTGCCTTTTTAAAATTGTGGCACTAATAACTAACAATGACCGAATTGGAAGACATTCCTCTCTGAATTCATAATGTTTTTTGTTTATTTTTTACTATGTCAGGTATTTTCTCTCAAGCGAGTGCTTCCTAAGCTGGAGTGGCTGAGAGAGTGTGCCCAGCCTTTCTCCTCTCTGTCATGAGAAATATGTGTAGTAATGAGCAGTTAGTATTCCTGATCAAGAATGCCGTCACTCAGGAGGGTAGGGTAAAGGTCTGTGAGCTAGTGAGAATTATCTAACAACCGTCTGACTCGCACTGCTCTCAGTTTGTCATGGATAGGACAGCATATAAAAAAACATTCACTCCTTTTGGACTTTGACGGACGGTACAATACTTTGACACTGTTTGGCTTTGATGACCTGCGACTATGACAGAGTGGAGATAGTAAAAACCTTGCTGCTTTGGCCATTCACTCAATTTACAATAACGACAGTGAGTAACAGGAAACACTCAAAGGTGTTGAGAAAGAGAGGCATTTGAACCTGTGCATGTTTCCCAAGCCCCCTGGGAAATTTGTCAATTTCTCCTCAGAAACAGCTCTACAAGTCTACAGCATGGATTCAGTGTGTGTTTTCTACTGAGCTGAGGGAACCTGGCTGTGTGAGGAGGGAGGTGGAGAGTGCTACTGCTGGGTTGATTTCGCTGATTGTTAATTGTGGAGAAGTAGAGTGGCATGGTGCCTCATTAGGTCTATGTGAATTTCAGGATAGAGATGGCTCACAGAGCCCTGCGTGCTGGAGTGGGAAACCCCACCTCTGTAAGGTAAATGGTCAGCCCACCCAGGGTGTATTTTGCCATATGTCCTTCTGTCAGTCACAGTCCAGTAGCTGCCATATGTTTGTCTGTGTGTCTTTGTGGACAGCAGCATGTGTGTGTGAGGAGGGACTGGAGTCTGGCTCCAGCGCCCACTGTGTGTTTGTGGTTCTCCATTCATCTGTGCAGAACACCCCCGCTGACTGCCCCATTACTCCTGGGCTGTGTGTGACAGGCCATTACAATATCTCACACAAACACACACACCACACCACCCCACCCGCCCCTTTGAAAGGCCTATTGTGCTTTTTGTGTGTGTGGTGCAGTGAGATTGGGGATGCACCCTCATTTTGGGTCCTAGTCAAACTTATTCAGACAAAAAAATGTTGTTCATGAATACTGTGGCTGTCCCCTACTTCCAGCTCTGTATAGCCTATATACAGGTAACTGCCAAAATAAAGGAAACCCCAGCATAAAGTGTCTTAATAGGACGCTGGGCCACCACGACCCGCCAGAACATCTTCATTGCGTCTTGGCATAGATTTTAAATGTCCGGAAATCTATTGGAGGGATGTGACACCATTCTCCCACGAGAAATTGCTTAATCTGGTGTTTTGTTGCTTATGGTGGTGAAAGACGATGTCTCAGGCAACACTACCGCATCTCCCATCCCGTGTTCAATTGGGTTGAGATCTGGTGAGTGAGTCGACACACACACACACACTTTAAACCCCCTGTGCTCCTTTGAGACCCCTCTTTCAAAGTCGCTGAGATACCTTTTAGCCATGGTAGCCAAAATAATGGGCAACTGGGAATTTTTATACATGACTCTAAGCATGATGGGATGTTAATTGCTTAATTAACTCAAATTAAATTTTATTGGTCACATACACGTGTTTAGCAGATGTTATTGCGGGTGGAGCGAAATGCTTGTGCTTATAGTTCTGACAGTGCAGTAATATCTCACAGTTTCACAACATATACCCAAAATGCACGTAAATCTAAGTAAGGCATGGATTAAGAATATATATATATATATATATATATACATATACAGTTGGAAGTCGGAAGTTTACATACACCTTAGCCAAATACATTTAAACTCTGTTTTTCACAATTCCTGACATTTAATCCTAATAAAAATTCCATGTCTTAGGTCAGTTAGGATCCCCCCTTTATTTTAAGAATGTGAAATGTCAGAATAATGGTAGAGAGAATGATTTATTTCAGCATTTATTTCTTTCATCACATTCCCAGTGGGTCAGAAGTTTGCATACACTCAATTAGTATTTGGTAGGATTGCCTTTAAAATTGTTTACCTTGGGTCAAACGTTTCCACAAGCTTTCCACAATAAGTTGGGTGAATTTTGGCCCATTCCTCCTGACAGAGCTGGTGTAACGGAGTCACGTTTGTAGGCCTACTTGCACGCACACGCTTTTTCAGTTCTGCCCACAAATGTTTTATGGGATTGAGGTCAGGGCTATGTGATGGCCACTCCAATACCTTGACTTTGTTGTCCTTAAGCCATTTTGCCACTACTTTGGAAGTATGCTTGGGGTCATTGTCCATTTGGAAGACCCATTTGCGACCAAGCTTTAACTTCCTGACTGATGTCTTGAGATGTTGCTTCAATATATCCACATCATTTTCCTACCTCATGATGCCATCTATTTTGTGAAGTGCACCAGCCCCTCCTGCAGCAAAGCACCCCCACAACATGATGCTGCCACCCCCGTGCTTCATGGTTGGGATGGTGTTCTTCGGCTTGCAAGCCTCACCCTTTTTGCTCCAAACATAACGATGGTCATTATGGCCAAACAGTTCTATTTTTGTTTCATCAGACCAGAGGACATTTCTCCAAAAAGTACGATCTTTGTCCCCATGTGCAGTTGCAAACCGTAGTCTGTTTTTTTTATGTCGGTTTTGGAGCAGTGGCTTCTTCCTTGCTGAGCGGCCTTTCAGGTTATGTCGATATAGGACTCGTTTTACTATGGATATAGAAACTTTTGTACCCGTTTCCTCCAGCATCTTCACAAGGTCCTTTGCTTTTGTTCTGGGATTGATTTGCACTTTTCGCGCCAAAGTACGTTCATCTCTAGGAGACAGAACGCGTCTCCTTCCTGAGCGGTATGATGGCTGCGTGGTCCCGTGGTGTTTATACTTGCGTACTATTGTTTGTACAGATGAACGTGGTACCTTCAGGCGTTTGGAAATTGCTCCCAAAGATGAACCAGACTTGTGGAGGTCTGCAAAAAAAATTCTGAGGTCTTGGCTGACTTCTTTTGATTTTCCCATGATGTCAAGCAAAGAGGCACTGAGTTTGAAGGTAGGCCTTACAGGTACACCTCCAATTGACTCAAATGATGTCAATTAGCCTATCAGAAGCTTCTAAAGCCATGACATGGAATTTTTCAAGCTGTTTAACTTCTTATGGCTGAAATCCCGTTAACGGGATCGATATGACAACAGCCAGTGAAAGTGCAGGGCGCCAAATTCAAACAACAGAAATCTCATAATTAAAATTCCTCAAACATACATGTATCTTATACCATTTTAAAGGTAATCTTGTTGTTAATCCCACCAAAGTGTCCGATTTCAAATAGGCTTTTCAGCGAAAGCACCACAAACGATTATGTTAGGTCACCACCAACTCACAGAAAAATTCTGCCATTTTTCCAGCCAAAGAGAGGAGTCACAAAAAGCACAAATAGAGATAAAATGAATCACTAACCTTTGATGATCTTCATCACATGACACTCATAGGACTTCATGTTACACAATACATATATGTCTTGTTCGATTAAGTTCATATTTATATCCAAAAACCTCAGTTTACATTGGCGCCATGTTCAGAAATGCCTCCAAATTGCAGAGCCACGTCAAATAACAGAAACACTCATCATAAACTTTGTAGTGATCCCTAATCTATGTCTATAGACAGCCTCCTCTGATGTGCTAGTGATGGCTGTTTAGCAGTCTGATGGCCTTGAGATAGAAGCTGTTTGTCAGTCTCTCGGTCCCGGCTTTGATGCACCTGTACTGACCTTGCCTTCTGGATGATAGCGGGGTGAACAGGCAGTGGCTCGGGTGGTTGATGTCCTTGATGATCTTTTTGGCCTTCCTGTGACATCAGAGGTGCTGTAGGTGTCCAGGAGGGCTGGAAGTTTGCCCCCGGTAATGCGTTGGGCAGACCGCACCACCCTCTGGAGAGCTTTGCGGTTGTGGGCTATGCAGTTGCAGTACCAGGCGGTGATACAGCCCGACAGGATGCTCTCAATTGTGCATCTTGGGGCGGCAGGGTAGCCTAGTGGTTAGAGCGTTGGACTAGTAACCGAAAGGTTGCAAGTTCAAATCCCCGAGCTGACAAGGTACAAATCTGTCGTTCTGCCCCTGAACAGTCAGTTAACCCACTGTTCCTAGGCCGTCATTGAAAATAAGAATTTGTTCTTAACCGACTTGCCTAGTTTAATAAAGGTAAAATCTGTAAAGGTTTGTGAGGGTTTTAGGTGTTAAGCCAAATTTCTTTAGACTCCTGAGGTTGAAGCGCCTTCTTCACCCGACTGTCTGTGTTGGTGAACCATTTCAGATCGTCAGTGATGTGTACGCCGAGGAATTTGAACCTTTCCACCTTCTCCACTGCGGTCCCCTCTGCTGTTTCCTGAAGTCCACGATCATCTCCTTAGTTTTGTGGACGTTGGGTGAGAGGTTATTTTCCTGGCACCACACTCCCAGGGCCCTCGCCTCCTCATTGTTGTTGGTAATCAAGCCTACTACTGTTGTGTCGTCTGCAAACTTGATGATTGAGTTGGAGGCGTGCTTGTCCAGCTAGTCATGGGTGAACAGGGAATGACAGAGGGGGCTGAGCACGCACCCTTGTGGGACCCCAGTGTTGAGGATCAGCGAAAAGGTGTTGTTTCCTACCTTCACCACCTGGGGGCAACCCGTCAGGAAGTCCAGGACCCAATTGCACAGGGTAGTGTTCAGACCCAGGGCCTCGAGCTTGTACTATGGTGTTGAATGCTGAGCTATAGTCGATGAACAGCATTCTTACATAGGTATGCCTCTTGTCCAGATGGGACAGGACAGTGTGCAGTGTGGTGGCGATTGCATTGTCTGTGGCTCTATTGGGGCGGTAAGCAAAGTGAAGTGGGTCTAGGGTGGCAGGTGAGGTGGAGGTGATGTGATCCTTGTCTAGTCTCTCAAAGCACTTCATGATGACTGGACTCAGGAACCACACCTGTGTGGAAGTACCTGCTTTCAATATACTTTATCCCTCATTTACTCAAGTGTTTCCTTTTATTTTGGCAATTACCTGTACATCAGTCTTTGTCATAGTCCACTGGACTCTTTCGTCTTCAAAGGAAAACTGTGATGAGCATTATCCCTGGCTTCCTGCTGACCGTTGCCCCACCCTGCCTCAGAGACACTCCTTCTTGCTCTCATCCTTTCAGGAACACTATAATTAATATGGATTATTGAACTCTGAGCAGCATGTGGAGTCAATGTATATGTTATACGCTTTCAGTTAAGTTTGGCTGTTATAGGAATGACAAAAGGAAATAAATTGTTTATATTGTGCCATTTATTGGAAAAGGTCTAAGTCTATTGGATCATAAAGAAGCATTGCAACTTAATGTGAGCATGGGCAGTCCTGGGCTCATTTGTCTTCAATCATACTCTTTGCTTTGTTAACATTAGTTGGGATTGATTGAAATCGCCAATGTGTGTTTGTGTAATAGTGTGACTCTGTTCTCTAAGTTGGCCTCCCCCTATTGGACTTGAGGTCAACATGCTGACTGCTCTCTCTTTCTGTCTCTGTCTCCAGATACTACAGAGGAACACATGGGGTCATAGTGGTATATGATGTCACAAGTGCCGAATCCTTTGTCAATGTGAAACGATGGCTACATGAAATCAACCAGAACTGTGATGACGTGTGTCGAATATTAGGTGAGTCCAGTCCACCTGTTTCAAATACCTTTACTCAGTGCAGTGTTTTTGCAGCAGGGACCCTTGCTTAGGGCCGTATGAAATCCTTGCTGCGGACAGAATCGCAGAATCCAGACATTAAAATGGAATTCAACAATATAAAAAAAAATTGAACTTTTATTGAATGCTTTTAACTAATTAGAACATTTATTGATTTGCACAAGTTTCTCATAAGACATGAAAATAATGAAGCAACAGAATAGGAATGCCCCTGTCTGTGTGCGGTGCATACATTTGTCTATCACTTATTGCATCGACATGAACACAGAACATCCAATTTTGTTTATCTATTAAAAAGTGTAATTTTGAGAGTGAAAAACGTAAAATAATCTGAAACCGGGGAAAGCGAAACTGAGGAATCTGGAAAAAAATGCAACAGATTTGAATGGATCCTACATGCAGTTGAGCAGAACGCTAAAAAGGTATTTCTATTCCTATTCTCCCTTAGTGGGAAACAAGAACGACGATCCCAACTCAAAGGTGGTGGAGACGACTGACGCACAGAAGTTTGCAGAGCAGATGAGCATCAACCTCTTTGAGACGAGTGCAAAAGAGAACATCAATGTGGAAGAGGTAAGTCATTGGCCAGGGACCCTGTAATATTAGTAAAGTTGAGTGGGTAGAATTGTTCATGGAACACAGGCTTGAAGGTAAGGTTGTTGTTGCTTCATTGGAGGAAAATATAAAACAATCTCTCATCCAAAACAATGTAGTTGATTGTTTACCATATTGTGTTTTCCCCATAGATGTTTAACTGCATCACAGAGCTAGTGCTGAGAGCCAAGAAGGAGGTGCAGGCCAAGCAGCAGCAGCAGCAACAGAATGACGTGGTCAAACTCACCAAGAACAGTAAACGAAAGAAAAAGTGCTGCTAGCGAACTCAAACCCACTCACAAAGTCCAGCAGCGTCTGCTCCAGAGAACACACACGGGATGGGACTCCAAGCCTCTAAGTTAAGACGAGATAGATTTAATAAATATACAATGGGAAAAAAGTCCCCTTTGGACAAAAATCATGAAGAAAAAAAATAAATGTACAGATTTTATTAGAAGTCAGAAGTTTTATTTGGAATTCAGCAGATGAGCACTATTTAACAGTGATCCTCCTTTCTTGAAGGATCTGCAAGCAGACACGTGATGGCCATAATGCTCAGATTTCTATATGCATATATTCTTACATCGGTATCTATTTTGTCCTTCTCATTCCACTTCACACGGGACATTGAGTCAAGTGAAACTTTGCACCTGAAGTGGAGGACTCACTTTTTTTGGATGATTTTCTTAGTTTTTTGGGGGTGAGGGGTGGGGTCTGTTGTTGGATTGGGGGACTAAGTAAAACATCTCTACTGGGGAAGGGGTTCACAACCTTTGTCCATTTTTCATTTTGACTTTTCAGACACCTGTATGGCTCATCCCAACCCATTATGAACTTCTAGTTTGTTTTTGGACTTGATGGGAAAATATCATGAGGATGATGATTGATAGGCAACCTTTAGCAACTAATCCAATGGACAGAACTGGTGACTTCTATCTTATCTTTGGTTCTCTTTTTTTTGCCAAGCTTTTTCTCCTCTTCCCCTTAATCTCTAGCCAACGACCGGTTTCTAGAGAGATTTTCAGAGCAGTGAACCACTCCCATGGGACGCAATGCTCTGCCATCACCACTCACTGCAGTCTTATTGTGCACTAAGTTTGCTTTTAAAAGAAAAAAAAATCTTCCACTTTTTAAAAACAATGATACTGCCAATATGTTGTGAATGAAATAGTTAGAAACTCTGTGTCCCTTATTGGACTGTTGCCATAGAGGCCCACTGGGTGTAGTAATTTGGGGTTAGGGTCTGTAGGGGCCCAGGTAGCCCTCAGGGAGAGAGCCCAGGAACCACTCTCTAACCACACTCCAGCCTCTGGCCTCTACTCCCATGCACCAAACACCTCATATCAGCACCTCTCACAGCTATGGATTCAACCCCCTTAGCTTCCGCCACTTGTGGTGCATTTTAATTATAACATCTATCAGTGCAGGGTGCATTTGGTTTGTGCCAGGAGGATGTGTTGACAAGAAATGGGAGGTTTATTGTAGTCGGTGCAGTGATCCTGATCCATAGCTGACTGGTTAGCCTTGTGTGTGTGTTCAGCACTTAACACTGTTTGAAGGGGTATGTATAAGGTATCTGACATGCATTTTAGTATTCATAAGCTATCAAGGAGCTTGCAAAATGTTCTGAACTGTTAACACGTGTATGCCTGGTGGTTTCGTCATGTTTTTATCTTGGACTTGTGACTATCTGGTTACCTGTTTAACTGAATTCTTACTATCCAGTGTTCTGCTTGACTGTGAGTGTGTGGCAGGCTGGCAGTGAGAGACTGGTTCCTCCCTGAGGGTCTGCTATGGGGGACATTAGTGATGGAGCAATGAGAATCTTGACCGTAGTACTTTCCTACACACATCGGGGCCCTGAATACCTCTCCCTCTGCTTGAGGGTAACTGGTGTAGGCTGAGGTGGCCATGATGTGGGTTTGGGAAATCTCCGTGACCCTAACCAGACAACCATTGAGGTGGGGAACATGACAGTGCCACAACCTGAGCTCTGGGTGATGCAAGCCAAGCAGTGGAGAAATGGAATCAAATTCCAGACTGTATGATTTCTATTCATTATGTGTATATAAATATAGTTGTGTGTTTATATTCAATATACAGAACATACACACATTCACACACACAATTGTGCATGTATTGACATGCCTCGTGTGCTATGGTTGAAACACACGTATCAGCTGTGGTTTGCTGTACACTGGAGAAAGAGATGTACTATTCAGTTCCCTTCATGAATTTAATCAATAAACGTTTTAAAATAATAAATATTTGACACAATGACTGATCTCTTTTGTCAATTATTTGAAGCTTGTTCTTGATTCTTGTTGGGCTTCTGTCTTCTTACTTTTTGTTAATAAAACTATGTAGGAATTGTGCAACTTAAATATCTTCTATAAAGCTGTTGTTTTCTTTGTTGTTGACCACAATGAAACTATATGAACTCAGTGTAGAGCATTCATTTACTTTGACTGTAAGTGGCCTGATAAATGGAGTTTTGTCCATAGAAGACAAGGGCTTTTTCTCAATACATGGAGTGGAGCCAAAGTAAGAACACTACCAAGACAGTTTCTTTATTTCTGTCCCCATTTTATTTTTTCACAGTGGCCTCCACATATAGAATCACATTCATTGAGTACACTTTCCCTTGAAAATTGCTAGAAAAATCACTTCTCATTTACAATATTTGGATATTTTTCCCCCATTACTAAAAATAGTAATTTGCTATGAATATAAAACCATACTCTTACACATTTCTTCCATCATAAATATTATGTACCTCGTTATGAAAGTGTCATCAATATAGGAAAAATTAGTTTGTCATGTCATATGTACAAAATTTGAATGAGTATGCATATTCATAATGTGTAAATACATATACACTACTGTTCAAAAGTTTGGGGTCACTTAGACATTTCCTTGTTTTTGTCCATTAGAGTAACATCAAATCGATCAGAAATACAGTGTAGACATTGTTAATGTTGTAAATGACTATTGTAGCTGAAAACGGCTGATTTAAATGGAATATCTACATAGGTGTACAGAGGCCCATTATCAGCAACCAGCACTCCTGTGTTCCAATGGCACAATGTGTTAGCTAATCTAAGTTTATAATTTTAAAAGGCTAACCGATCATTAGAAAACCCTTTCGCAATTATGTTAGCGCAGCTGAAAACTGTTATGATTAAAGAAGCAATAAAACTGGCCTTCTTTAGACTAGTTGAGCATCAGCATTTGTGGGTTCGATTACTGGCTCATAATGGCCAGAAACAAATAACTTTCTTCTGAAACTCGTCAGTCTATTCTTGTTCTGAGAAATGAAGGCTATTCCATGCGAGAAATTGCCAAGAAACTGAAGATCTCCCTTCACAGAACAGAGCAAACTGGCTCAAACCAGAATAGAAAGAGGAGTGGGAGGACCTGGTGGCACAACTGAGCAAGAGGACAAGAACATTAGAGTGTCTAGTTTGAGAAACAGACGTCTCACAAGTCCTCACCTGGCAGCTTCATTAAATAGTATCCGCAAAACACCAGTCTCAACGTCAACAGTGAAGAGGCGACTCCAGGATGCTGGCATTCTAGGCATTGCTCCTCTGTCCAGTGCCTGTGTTCTTTTGCCCATCTTAATCTTTTATTTTTATTGGCCAGTCTGAGATATGGCTTTTCCTTTGCAACTCTGCCTAGAAGGCCAGCATTCCCGGAGTCACCTCTTCACTGTTGACGTTGAGACTGGTGTTTTGCGGATCAGGACAACAGTTTTCAGCTGTGCTAACATAATTACAAAAGGGTTTTCTAATGATCAATTAGCATTTTCAAATGATATACTTGGATTAGCTAACACAACATGCTGTTGGAACACAGGAGTGATGGTTGCTGATGATGGGCCTCTGTACGCCTATGTGGATATTCCATTAAAAATCTGCCGTTTCCAGCTACAATAGTCATTTACAACATTAACAATGTCTACACTGTATTTCTGATCAATTTGATGTTATTTTAATGAACAAAAAATTAGCTTTTCTTTCAAAAACAAGGATATTTCTAAGTGACCCCAAACTTTTGAACTGTAGTGTACATCCACACTTACACATATGTAACCTGTGTCAAGTCATATAGCTTTATGTAATTTATCTTTAGTTCATTCTCACTTAACATTTCAAACTGAATGTCATTGATACTAAGTTCACTTGTGTTCTGGGATATTGCCTTTCAGTGTCATGACAGTGTGCATTATCCATATTCAATTGACTGGGGCAGGGTATATTGTCCTTTACCATTACAGGAACATATTGAATGTGTCAGGAGAGAAAGGGGGACCTTGTTAAGTTCAGTACCACATTCATTTATGAAGGATAAATTGCAAAAATGTAATTATTGATGATTGTTCACTAATGAGGTTGACATGAAGCTATGTTTCTTACCCTATGTCTATAGTGGTGAGTCAGGGGGGAAATGGGGGTACTGATGCAAAAATAATGTATACCAACACCTTCCACAGATTGCCCAAATTCATGGTCAATTACCTATTTCGAAGGTTCCAGGCAACCCAAACAATGTTTGTCATTGGTGATTGTAAAAAGACACACACACACACTGAGACCAAGTGAAATTCCAAAGAACAGGGCCCATAAGGACAAGCAGATGACACACCATGGAATGTCTGCTTTTTCCAAAACACACACAAAAACACACACACACACACACACACACACACACACACACACACACACACACACACACACACACACACACACACACACACACACACACACACACACACACACACACACACACACACACACACACACACACACACACACACACACACACACACACACACACACACACACAAACACGCAACACAACAGAACATCTCTTCCTTCAGCATCCAGGATGGTTAACGGGTAATAAAATTGAGGACAGGAGACAGGCTTTAAAAATAGTTTTCAAATGGGAAATGGAAGCAATACAATTGACAGTAATTTTGGACATAACATATACATGAAGAGTACACAACATTAAACTGAATAAACAAATGCATGGATGTAAATTACAGGCCAGAGCTTGAACCGACCCCCCCAACCCCCTGAATGAACAGAATGGCCAAACTTTTAGACCAGAGGCCATGTCCAGGAACACCTGGTGCCAACAGGCCATGAGGCTGAGTTCAAGAAGACAAGGATATGATAACTAACATTCTGGTCATGGTAAGTGTTGTTTGATCCCGTTCGTAATATAGGTAAATGCTCCTTCCATGTTCAACCAACCTCTAGCTTGGCCTGCAGAATATACTTCTCATCCCTCCGTTCTGAGGCTGCAGTCTAGCTGTGTGGGGTTGGCTTCCTGCCCAATATAATAATGTCGCCAGTTAGTGCCTTTCCGAGCTGACCAGCTACTGGTGTTAGACCCCCTTAACCATTCCCTCAGATCAATACAACAACACAGCTGCTTAGACTACAGACAAATAGGCAGAACTCGTTCCTTTACACTCTTAGGAAAAAAAGGTTCTATCTAGAACCTTAAAGGGTTATTGGCTGTCCCAGTAGGTGAACCCTTTGTAGAACCCTGTTGGGTTCCATGTCAAACCCTCTGTGAAAATGGTTCAACATGGAACCCAAAAGGGTTCTACCTGGAACCAAAAGGGTTCTCCTATGGGGACAGCTGAACCCTTTTGGAACCCTTTTATCTAAGAGTGTAACTGTGGGCTGGAGTGAAGGCTATGGAAGCAAATCCTACTTTGTAGAAAATGTCAGTACTACCCAGAACCCCTGTTAGAAGCAAACTGGTAATGACTTTGTTTTTGTAGCCTGGCTGGAGAACACTTGATTCAAACATTGGTCGACTGACTTACAGAATCCTAACTTGTGATACAAGAGCATAACTCTATCTTCAACAACATTCTGTGATTTGCGTGAAAGTTAGAATGACTTATTGCTTGGACAGAACTGAACAGTCACATGAAGAACTTAGAATCTACAATCTTCACCCCTCCTCTCCCTTTCCAGAGAGATCTCAATTTGTATGTAAACACTCAAAACACAAAACAAAACTACAGGGACAATGAAAGTATCATTCTAAAAAGAAAGAGTACATTTTCATTGTATGCCTTTATAAATCTATTGATTTCATCCCAACCTACTCTCAACTCTTTAAAAATAACCATTCTTTGGGTTTATCCTAATCAACAACCTAACCAATTGAGATGGCGAGAAGACATCTGCATAGGTTTGCTCAGGTGCTTGAGATATGACCTCCAATACACACATAGAGGTCAGAGGACCGTGCCAGTCTCGTTCTCAAACGCGCCATGAGGCTTCAGATGCATCACATTTATCTACACACACTCTACAAATATGAAGTCACAGATTCTGTATGACTGGCCTGAATGGAAGCCCAAAAACTAGGAAATAAAGTGTCCACTATCATAAGCTTTGAAGCAATGGGAATGGCAGTAGACTGTCTATATTACTGTGACTATAACTAAAGCACTCTGTAGGCCCTGTCAATAGGTTTTCCTGTGGAACTCGATTGGTGGTAGCTGACTGAGTAGGTTACTTTGTGTTCCAATGAATGGTCATTTGACAGTTAACTATCGCACAATATGGATGCCTTTGACTTGCCAAAGTTAGGCACTGCAGACGTACTGAGAAACCGTTTTGACTTCCCCTTTCTCAACCTAGACTAATGTAAACAGTTGTGAGGATTTGGTCAGCTAGGAGGAAGATACATGGCCATTGTACAGACAATGTTTGAAAATACAGTTTTCTTATCACTTTCTGTATGTCAAATGTATGCTAAACGTGACATTCTAACTGTAGAAGTCCACCTGGATAGAGGCTGCAACTAACGACAGCTGCCTAGAGGTTTATTTAGATGTCAGAGACTGACAAGAGGCCTGTGTAGAAATGTCCATGGACCTGAGATAGACCCATACTCACTTTGACTGGTTTTCATACATTCAGTGCTTGGTAAATGTAAGTGTCACTTTGTCATGCCGTGGTTGCTCAGTCAGTATTGAGTATGATCTGAGGTAAACTTATGATCAATATACATAAAGACAAGTGATATGTTTATGGATTTCCTGTGGCTTGATCTGGACATTTACACTTCTGTCTTATTTTTGTGAATGCAAAAGTTCTGTGATTTTGGTGTGTTGTGTTAGAGCTACCTTTAACAATATTAACCAATGCATTGGCATGATCATAATTGTGAAGTGCATACCAATTGAATGAAATCCATCTATTGGACTGTATTGATTGGGAATAAGGCCTCTTTGTAAATCCCTGAACACATGAATAAACCTGAGAACATGTCTGAGTTAGCTGTAACAATGCTGCCTCCCACCCAGAGGCTGGTCCTTCTCCTTCTCGCCCTTACCCAGATCCCTGCCCCACCGTCCCAATCTTTCCACTCCAAGGCCTTGGTGAGTCCCATATTGAACACCCTCTCCCCAGACTCCTTGGCCTGTGACAGCACACAGGAGTCAGCCCTACTGTATGCATGCAGTCCCAGTCTGGAGTTTTGGCAGTGGGGTAAAGTCGCTGGGAGGCACTACTGGGGAACTGACCTCTTTGGAGGTAATATATGTAACCCTGTTCATGTAAGCCCAATGGGTGTTTATGGGATTGTAGCCAAGGCCTCTGGGGGTGTCTTACAGTGCTACTCATTCATTCTCTACGGGTCTGTAAGGAAGGGCGTGATGGGACAGATAAAGTGCAAATGACCTCTGAACCTCTTTAGCCCCCCTGTCTGACAGTCTGTATCACTACCCTTTGTCTTTGGCTTTACCTTTACTCTTTCTCCATCTCTTTTTCTTGTTCTTTTCTCTCGTGTTCACTTGGGCCAGTCCAGAGGCACTCAGTTCTTTTTGAAGAAGGAAAAGAGCCTCTTGTCTCCATCGGAGAGACGACTGGCTCGTCTGGAGGACTGGCCGGAGGGGCCCCCGCGACCCCCAGAGGGCCCAGCGAGGGTGTAAGGGGTCACCCTCCACTCCTCCTGGTGCTTTTCCATAAGCTGCTGATCAATCATACTGTGCATATCATCCTAAGAGAGAGAAAGACAGAATGAATGAGTGACAGCGAGAGAGGGTGAGCACAGTAGTGATAGATAGGTAAAATGAATGTGAGGGGATGTTAAAGAGCACAGGGGGTTTTAGAGAAGAGAAACAGGAGGCAGGAGGATGGTGTGACAGATTGGCATGGAAGTGGGTGGTTTTGGGTGATCAAATGGCTTAGAATGGGTGAGCGCATTTCTGTTGAGTCAGCAGGCCATGGCATGGAATGGCTCAGCGTGGCATGGAAGAGTCGCACCGGACAGAACCAGGGTGAGATGGCACACCTCACCTCTAATGCAGAAGGGGGGTACCACAGGGGAGAAAGGGTGGTACGGAAGCTGAGAAAGGCCACTAGATCAGAAACCACAAGAGCCACACAGTAAAGAGCCCTGAGGAGGCAAACTGCAGCCAGGGAAAGAGAGAGGAAAGAGCTGCTAGTTACGGGTGAGGGAGGGAGGGAAGGGAAAGTAATACACTGATTCCTCAATTTAGTTAGATAGCTACTAGCCCAACTTGCTTAATTGTTTGCAGTATGTTCAATGAAAACCCAAGGTTGAAACTCATTGAGGAGTGAATTAGTACTTCAGACACTCGTGTAAATTGGCAACTCAGGGTACGTACAGTATCGTACATGTTAACTCATACACACGCTTTGGACAGTGGAAAGTTAGAGGAGAGGACAGGATGTGGTGCGGAAAAGATCACCATATACACATTTTCACCTAAACCTACAACTGTGAATTTCAGTCCACTAGTATACTCTTATTTAATGAATAAATACAGTACACATTAAGAATGATAATTGCTGTGTGAACATTCATATACGTTTTGTTATTCGTACACATATGAGCTGTCAGATACACATTCATATTGTATTTGTTACTTTATCTATCAGTTTCACAGTCCATTCAGTTTGACAGTCCATTCAGTTTGACAGTCCATTCAGTTTGACAGTCCATTCAGTTTGACAGTCCATTCAGTAACAACCAGAGGACAACAATGGAAATAAGTCAGCGGACTACAATGGAAATAAGTCAGCGGACTACAATGGAAATAAGTCAGCGGACTACAATGGAAATAAGTCAGCGGACTACAATGGAAATAAGTCAGCGGACTACAATGGAAATAAGTCAGCGGACTACAATGGAAATAAGTTGTTCAACTTTATTGTGTTATCCTCCATTATTTTAAATACAGTGTATCCACATGTGTGGCTGAATTGTGTTTTAAATAATCCAAAAATTAAAATGAAATAACTCATACTATGAGTGGTCTAGTGTGCCCCCTCATGAACCCTGACCTCTGACCCACCTGCCAGGCCTCCAGCTGCTGTGATAGGTTCAGCTTCTGCTGGATGGCGTCCAGGAGCTGGCTGTTCAGAGACATGATATCTATCTTACACTTGGCCAGCTCCATCTCCACCGCTTTTTTCCTGTTAGGCAGACAGACACACAGCTTAGAGATAAACAGCACCTCTCTAGTTTCTATGCTCTCATTATGCTGAATGCTTATGCTTATTCGGGAGATGACTGTAAAACAACTAATTGTTGTTATATGCTAGCCTATTACATACAGGACAAACATACAATGTAGTTGTGCCCCAAAAATGTGCTATGTTTTATGGTCTTACTTGGAAATAGCATCATCTCGGTCTCGTATAGCACTTTGGAGCTGTTCACTGGGGTCTTGTGCTTCAGACATTGCCCTCATACGCTCACTCTCCTCCTGTACGGAGCACATCTCCACAGAGAGCATCGCCATCTTCAGGACAGGGGAGGAATGACATAGGAGACACTCATCAGACACATTGTCAACCTCGTGAGTAAGAAATCCCATCTGTGTCTAGCTTGAATAACAAAGCTGTGTTGAAGTGATCTTGTTGGAGAACAACAGTGATGATAAAGCTCTGTGTGCAGTAGTACCTGATTATGGAGTTGTAGAACCTCTTCTTGGCTGTTCCGTGTTCTATCCTGCTCTGCTTCGTACAGCTCTCTCATTCCTCTCACCTCTTCCCCAAGCTTTCGAACCTGGTCTTCAAGAGCCTCCTCGTCACTACGGCGAGAACCCTGCTCACACACAACCACAACAACACACATAGACTCATTATATTGTGAATTCAGGTCAAACTCAACTCAATTCATTTGGAGTTGTTTTGAGTGTATACTGAATATCGCACACTCTTTATTGGATGCATGGAGGAACTAAATATCTGTATAGTATATCTGGTCAGTATTTTCATATGTACAGTACCAGTCAAAAGTTTGGACACACCTACTCATTGTTTTAACCATGTTATGAGGCTATACAGAGTTTGTTTACATTCACTGGAGAAAAACAATCTTATATTTTAGGTTCTCATGGAGTGTGACAGTTGAACTAAGCTCATGAGGCATCATCTATAAGTTATATTCTTCAAGAATCAATGGATATATATATATATATTTAAACATATATACACTACCGGTCAAACGTTTTAGAACACCTACTCATTCAAGGGTTTTTCTTTATTTTGACTATTTTCTACATTGTAGAATAATAGTTAAGACATCAAAACTATGAAATAACACATATGGAATCATGTAGTAACCAAAAAAGTGTTAAACAAATCAAAATATATTTTATTTCTTAGATTCTTCAAAGTAGCCTTGATGACAGCTTTGCATTCTCACAACCAGCTTCATGATGTAGTCACCTGGAATGCTTTTCCAACAGTCTTGAAGGAGTTCCCACATATGCTGAGCACTTGTTGGCTGCTTTTCCTTCACTCTGCAGTCCAACTCATTCCAAACAATCACAATTGGGTTAAGGTCGGGTGATTGTGGAGGCCAGTTCTTCTGATGCAGCACTCAATCACTCTCCTTCTTGGTCAATTAGCCCATACACAGCCTGGAGGTGTGTTTTGGGTCATTGTCCTGTTGAAAAAAAAAATGATAGTCCCACTAAGCGCAAACCAGATTGGGTTGGTGTATCGCTGGAGAATGCTGTGGTAGCCATGCTGGTTAAGTGTGCCTTGAATTCTAAATAAATCACCAGCAAAGCACCCCCACACCATCACACCCCCTCCATGCTTCACGGTGGGAACCACACATGCAGAGATCATCCGTTCACTTACTCTGCGTCTCACAAAGACATGGTGGTTGGAAACAATAATCTCACATTTGGACTCATCAGACCAAAGGACAGATTTCCACTGGTCTAATGTCCATTGCTCGTGTTTCTTGGCCTAAGCAAGTCTCTTCTTCTTATTGGTAGTGGTTTCTTTGCAGCAATTCGACCATGAAGGCCTGATTCACGCAGTCTCCTCTGAACAGTTGATGTTGAGATGTGTCTGTTACTTGAACAATCTGAGGTGCAATCTGAGGTGCAGTTAATTGCCGATTTCTGAGGCTGGTAACTCTAATGAACTTATCCTCTGCAGCAGAGGTAACGCTGGGTCTTCCTTTCCTGTGGCGGTCCTCATGAGAGCCAGTTTCATCATACTGCTTGATGGTTTTTGCGACTGCACAAACATTTCCGCATTGACTGACCTTCATGTCTTAAAGTAATGATGGACTTTTGGTCATTTCTCTTTGCTTATTTGAGCTGTTCTTGCCATAATATGGACTTGGTCTTTTACCAAATAGGGCTATCTTCTGTATACCAACCCTACCTTGTCACAACACAACTGATTGGCTCAAACGCATTAAAAAGGAAAGAAATTCCACAAATTAACTTTTAACAAGGCACGCCTGTTAATTGAAAGGCATTTCAGGTGACTACCTCATGAAGTTGGTTGAGTGAATGCCAAGAGTGTGCAAAGCTGTCATCAAGGCAAAGGGTGGCTGCTTTGAAAAATCTCAAATATAAAATGTGTTATTTCATAGTTTTGATGTCTTCACTATTATTCTACAATGTATATCTGTGTGTGACGGTCAGTACCGTGGACTCGTTGCCGTCTAGCAGGTTCTGTGTGAGTCTGCGTAGCTCCAGTAGACTGGCATGCAGGCTCCCTATGGGAACATCCTTGGCTGAGTATGTCTCTGAGGACTCGTCCATGGAGGAGTCAGTGGACAGGGCTGAGTCTGTGATGTCGTTGCCCCGCAGGTGGGAGACGAGCGAGCGCACCTGGCAGTAGGCCTCCCACAGCTGGAGACGAAGCTAGAGACAGAGAGGGAGAGCAGCTTAGCAAAGACTGTTTATAATACACTATGAATCACTGATATCATATCTAGGACTCTCTGTATGTCACTCTATCTCACAAAGCAGTGTGTGTGTGTGTGTGTGTGTGTGTGTGTGTGTGTGTGTGTGTGTGTGTGTGTGTGTGTGTGTGTGTGTGTGTGTGTGTGTGTGTGTGTGTGTGTGTGTGTGTGTGTTCGCGCGCGCGTGCGTGCGAGTGCGCGTGGGCGTGTGTATGTGTGTCTGTGCTTGTGCATGCGTGTACCTGCTCCCTCTCCTGTTCCTGCTCCTCTTGCTCCATGCTCTGTTCTATCTCACAGAGTAGGCTGGCAGGGTGTGGGCTGAGGCCTTGTAGACTTCTCTCCTCTGTGAGCTCCTCAAAGCGGGCACTCAGATGTCTGTGGGACACCCGGACCTCCTGGAGCTCCAGCTGGCTCTGCCGTAACTGGACACACATAGCAATACAGTGGACAACAAACAGTAGACAACACAGTGGTCAACATAGTAGTCATCACAGTAGTCAACACAGTAGTCAACACAGTGGTCAACACAGTGGTCAACACAGTGGTCAACACAGTGGTCAACACAGAGCACTGATACCCTACAGATCAACATAACACACTCAGACACACACAAATACAGAACATGTCTATAAACCCATATACACGTTCACACATAATACAGGAATATCTTGGCACTGTACAAAGAGCGACAGAGATCGTACCTGTAAGTCCTTCTCGTGGTGATGTTTCTCCAGCACTAGCGTTCTTTCCCTCAGGTCGTCAACAGTGTTCTGAAGTAGCTCGTTTTCCTCTAGCACAGCGTTAACCCGACGCTCCAGCTCTCTCTTACGCTCCGACAGCATCTTAATCTGACAAGATACACAACCCCAATAGCCAAGTTACACATTGTGCTATGGGAACCTAGGACAGTGAAGATGTTGTTTTGTTTTGTTTTGGTAGCTATCTGCACTCAGTGTTAGCCTCTATAAATCTGTTTCTCTCCTGACTGACTCTTAGGAGTTCAAATGTTCCAGAAGATTAAAGTACTCCCCCTGGTCCCAAATTTTTTGTTGCCTAGCATAGGCGTAGGAGGTTTCTGCCACCCTCATTTACAGGAATGTCTCCGTGGTAAGCTGATAGTCCAAATGGACCTGATAACAGTTTATTCCTTCATCAGTCTATAAAGTGGCCTCGGACTGAAGGCTAACATTGCACAAACACTGCACATTTCTAGTGATACAAGGAGAGTTGTTTGTAATATATTCGGTGGTAGCCTGAGCAGCTTAATCCATTAAACAAACGTCAGTTCTTGTTCTTTCTCGTTATCCCCCATCCATGCTTTGGCCTACATCTGGTAACCTACTTTACAGCGCAGTATGTGGACTTCTTTGCCACCATGTGGACTTCTTTGTAGATTCATGTTCTTCGTGTGCCCTTCAGATATTTTGGTTGACATTGCTGTGATTTTCTCTGTCTAGCAGGACTGATCCATCCTTGTCACTTTAAATGAAGAAAACCCGTTGGAACCCTGGGAACACCCAGACATTGCAGTATATCTGAGCTAAATATAGAGCGGTAGCTTTTTCCCTCAATTACAGTGCAGTCTCTGCAGTGAGGGTTACTCCTCTCCAATAAGACCTACTTTTAAAGAGGAGGCAGAGAGGTATAATATATCTGTAATGTTATCATTCTATGACCCTAAGCTAGATGGCTGACATTACACATTACAGATATTACTGTGTATTCTCCTGATAAATGTTTCACAGACAGAAACATACAGTATCTCATGCTCCATAGCAGTACAGTGGGACATGTACACACATGCGACATGCAGCATGCAGAAAAACCAATATAACCACTCACTTCTAGCCCTTGCTGCTCCAGTCAAGAGGAAGGAGTCAGTCACGGTATTAGAGGAGGGGAACACGGAGAAATTGAATGATTGATAGAAAAGGAGGAAAAACTGATAGGGCAATATTTGTTAACTTATTTTTTAAACCTTTATTAGGCTCTCTAGTCTCACCTCAGCCTGTAGGCTCTCTAGTCTCACCTCAGCCTGTAGGCTCTCTAGTCTCACCTCAGCCTGTAGGCTCTCTAGTCTCACCTCAGCCTGTAGGCTTTCTAGTCTCACCTCAGCCTGTAGGCTCTCTAGTCTCACCTCAGCCTGTAGGATCTCTACTCTCGCCTCAGCCTGTAGGCTCTCTAGTCTCACCTCAGCCTGTAGGCTCTCTAATCTCTCACCTCAGCCTATAGGCTCTCTAGTTTCACCTCAGCCTGTAGGCTCTCTAGTCTCGCCTCAGCCTGTAGGCTCTCTAGCCTCGCCTCAGCCTGTAGGCTCTCTAGTCTCACCCCAGCCTGTAGGCTCTCTAGTCTCACCCCAGCCTGTAGGCTCTCTAGTCTCACCTGAGCCTGTAGGCTCTCTAGTCTCTCACCTCAGCCTGTAGGCTCTCTAGTCTCTCACCTCAGCCTGTAGGCTCTCTAGTCTCTCACCCCAGCCTGTAGGCTCTCTAGTCTCGCCTCAGCCTGTAGGCTCTCTAGTCTCACCCCAGCCTGTAGGCTCTCTAGTCTCACCTCAGCCTGTAGGCTCTCTAGTCTCGCCTCAGCCTGTAGGCTCTCTAGTCTCACCTGAGCCTGTAGGCTCTCTAGTCTCACCTGAGCCTGTAGGCTCTCTAGTCTCACCTCAGCCTGTAGGCTCTCTAGTCTCGCCTCAGCCTGTAGGCTCTCTAGTCTCGCCTCAGCCTGTAGGCTCTCTAGTCTCGCCTCAGCCTGTAGGATCTCTAGTCTCGCCTCAGCCTGTAGGCTCTCTAGTCTCTCACCTCAGCCTGTAGCCTCTCTAGTCTCGCCTCAGCCTGTAGCCTCTCTAGTCTCGCCTCAGCCTATAGGCTCTCTAGTCTCACCTGAGCCTGTAGCCTCTCTAGTCTCGCCTCAGCCTATAGGCTCTCTAGTCTCACCTGAGCCTGTAGGCTCTCTAGTCTCACCTAGTCTCACCTGAGCCTGTAGGCTCTCTAGTCTCACCTGAGCCTGTAGGCTCTCTAGTCTCACCTGAGCCTGTAGGCTCTCTAGTCTCACTTCAGCCTGTAGGCTCTCTAGTCTCACCTCAGCCTGTAGGCTCTCTAGTCTCTCACCTCAGCCTGTAGCCTCTCTAGTCTCGCCTCAGCCTGTAGCCTCTCTAGTCTCGCCTCAGCCTATAGGCTCTCTAGTCTCACCTGAGCCTGTAGCCTCTCTAGTCTCGCCTCAGCCTATAGGCTCTCTAGTCTCACCTGAGCCTGTAGGCTCTCTAGTCTCACCTCAGCCTGTAGGATCTCTACTCTCGCCTCAGCCTGTAGGCTCTCTAGTCTCACCTCAGCCTGTAGGCTCTCTAGTCTCACCCCAGCCTGTAGGCTCTCTAGTCACACCGGAGCCTGTAGGCTCTCTAATCTCTCACCTCAGCCTATAGGCTCTCTAGTTTCACCTCAGCCTGTAGGCTCTCTAGTCTCGCCTCAGCCTGTAGGCTCTCTAGCCTCGCCTCAGCCTGTAGGCTCTCTAGTCTCACCCCAGCCTGTAGGCTCTCTAGTCTCACCCCAGCCTGTAGGCTCTCTAGTCTCACCTGAGCCTGTAGGCTCTCTAGTCTCTCACCTCAGCCTGTAGGCTCTCTAGTCTCACCTGAGCCTGTAGGCTCTCTAGTCTCACCTAGTCTCACCTGAGCCTGTAGGCTCTCTAGTCTCACCTGAGCCTGTAGGCTCTCTAGTCTCACCTGAGCCTGTAGGCTCTCTAGTCTCACTTCAGCCTGTAGGCTCTCTAGTCTCACCTCAGCCTGTAGGCTCTCTAGTCTCTCACCTCAGCCTGTAGCCTCTCTAGTCTCGCCTCAGCCTGTAGCCTCTCTAGTCTCGCCTCAGCCTATAGGCTCTCTAGTCTCACCTGAGCCTGTAGCCTCTCTAGTCTCGCCTCAGCCTATAGGCTCTCTAGTCTCACCTGAGCCTGTAGGCTCTCTAGTCTCACCTGAGCCTGTAGGATCTCTACTCTCGCCTCAGCCTGTAGGCTCTCTAGTCTCACCTCAGCCTGTAGGCTCTCTAGTCTCACCCCAGCCTGTAGGCTCTCTAGTCACACCGGAGCCTGTAGGCTCTCTAATCTCTCACCTCAGCCTATAGGCTCTCTAGTTTCACCTCAGCCTGTAGGCTCTCTAGTCTCGCCTCAGCCTGTAGGCTCTCTAGCCTCGCCTCAGCCTGTAGGCTCTCTAGTCTCACCCCAGCCTGTAGGCTCTCTAGTCTCACCTGAGCCTGTAGGCTCTCTAGTCTCACCTGAGCCTGTAGGCTCTCTAGTCTCTCACCTCAGCCTGTAGGCTCTCTAGTCTCACCTGAGCCTGTAGGCTCTCTAGTCTCACCTAGTCTCACCTGAGCCTGTAGGCTCTCTAGTCTCACCTGAGCCTGTAGGCTCTCTAGTCTCACCTGAGCCTGTAGGCTCTCTAGTCTCACCTCAGCCTGTAGGCTCTCTAGTCTCTCACCTCAGCCTGTAGCCTCTCTAGTCTCGCCTCAGCCTGTAGCCTCTCTAGTCTCGCCTCAGCCTGTAGCCTCTCTAGTCTCGCCTCAGCCTATAGGCTCTCTAGTCTCACCTGAGCCTGTAGCCTCTCTAGTCTCGCCTCAGCCTATAGGCTCTCTAGTCTCACCTGAGCCTGTAGGCTCTCTAGTCTCACCTCAGCCTGTAGGATCTCTACTCTCGCCTCAGCCTGTAGGCTCTCTAGTCTCACCTCAGCCTGTAGGCTCTCTAGTCTCACCCCAGCCTGTAGGCTCTCTAGTCACACCGGAGCCTGTAGGCTCTCTAATCTCTCACCTCAGCCTATAGGCTCTCTAGTTTCACCTCAGCCTGTAGGCTCTCTAGTCTCGCCTCAGCCTGTAGGCTCTCTAGCCTCGCCTCAGCCTGTAGGCTCTCTAGTCTCACCCCAGCCTGTAGGCTCTCTAGTCTCACCCCAGCCTGTAGGCTCTCTAGTCTCACCTGAGCCTGTAGGCTCTCTAGTCTCTCACCTCAGCCTGTAGGCTCTCTAGTCTCTCACCTCAGCCCTTAGGCTCTCTAGTCTCTCACCCCAGCCTGTAGGCTCTCTAGTCTCGCCTCAGCCTGTAGGCTCTCTAGTCTCGCCTCAGCCTGTAGGCTCTCTAGTCTCGCCTCAGCCTGTAGGCTCTCTAGTCTCGCCTCAGCCTGTAGGCTCTCTAGTCTCACCCCAGCCTGTAGGCTCTCTAGTCTCACCTCAGCCTGTAGGCTCTCTAGTCTCGCCTCAGCCTGTAGGCTCTCTAGTCTCACCTGAGCCTGTAGGCTCTCTAGTCTCACCTGAGCCTGTAGGCTCTCTAGTCTCACCTGAGCCTGTAGGCTCTCTAGTCTCACCTGAGCCTGTAGGTTCTCTAGTCTCGCCTCAGCCTGTAGGCTCTCTAGTATCGCCTCAGCCTGTAGGATCTCTAGTCTCGCCTCAGCCTGTAGGCTCTCTAGTCTCTCACCTCAGCCTGTAGCCTCTCTAGTCTCGCCTCAGCCTGTAGCCTCTCTAGTCTCGCCTCAGCCTATAGGCTCTCTAGTCTCACCTGAGCCTGTAGCCTCTCTAGTCTCGCCTCAGCCTATAGGCTCTCTAGTCTCACCTGAGCCTGTAGGCTCTCTAGTCTCACCTAGTCTCACCTGAGCCTGTAGGCTCTCTAGTCTCACCTGAGCCTGTAGGCTCTCTAGTCTCACCTGAGCCTGTAGGCTCTCTAGTCTCACCTCAGCCTGTAGGCTCTCTAGTCTCACCTCAGCCTGTAGGCTCTCTCTCACCTCAGCCTGTAGCCTCTCTAGTCTCGCCTCAGCCTGTAGCCTCTCTAGTCTCGCCTCAGCCTATAGGCTCTCTAGTCTCACCTGAGCCTGTAGCCTCTCTAGTCTCGCCTCAGCCTATAGGCTCTCTAGTCTCACCTGAGCCTGTAGGCTCTCTAGTCTCACCTAGTCTCACCTGAGCCTGTAGGCTCTCTAGTCTCACCTGAGCCTGTAGGCTCTCTAGTCTCACCTGAGCCTGTAGGCTCTCTAGTCTCACCTGAGCCTGTAGGCTCTCTAGTCTCACCTCAGCCTGTAGGCTCTCTAGTCTCACCTCAGCCTGTAGGCTCTCTAGTCTTGCCTCAGTCTGTAGACTCTCTAGTCTCACCTCAGCCTGTAGGCTCTCTAGTCTCACCCCAGCCTGTAGGCTCTCTAGTCTCACCCCAGCCTGTAGGCTCTCTAGTCTCAACCCAGCCTGTAGACTCTCTAGTCTCACCTCAGCCTGCAGGCTCTCTAGTCTCGCCCCAGCCTGTAGGCTCTCTAGTCTCGCCCCAGCCTGTAGGCTCTCTAGTCTCGCCCCAGCCTGTAGGCTCTCTAGTCTCGCCCCAGCCTGTAGGCTCTCTAGTCTCGCCTGAGCCTGTAGGCTCTCTAGTCTCGCCTCAGCCTGTAGGCTCTCTAGTCTCACCTCAGCCTGTAGGCTCTCTAGTCTCGCCCCAGCCTGTAGGCCCTCTAGTCTCACAGGCTCTCTAGTCTCACCTGAGCCTGTAGGCTCTCTAGTCTCACCTGAGCCTGTAGGCTCTCTAGTCTCACCTGAGCCTGTAGGCTCTCTAGTCTCACCTGAGCCTGTAGGTTCTCTAGTCTCACCTCAGCCTGTAGGCTCTCTAGTCTCGCCTCAGCCTGTAGGATCTCTAGTCTCGCCTCAGCCTGTAGGCTCTCTAGTCTCTCACCTCAGCCTGTAGCCTCTCTAGTCTCGCCTCAGCCTGTAGCCTCTCTAGTCTCGCCTCAGCCTATAGGCTCTCTAGTCTCACCTGAGCCTGTAGCCTCTCTAGTCTCGCCTCAGCCTATAGGCTCTCTAGTCTCACCTGAGCCTGTAGGCTCTCTAGTCTCACCTAGTCTCACCTGAGCCTGTAGGCTCTCTAGTCTCACCTGAGCCTGTAGGCTCTCTAGTCTCACCTGAGCCTGTAGGCACTCTAGTCTCACCTCAGCCTGTAGGCTCTCTAGTCTCACCTCAGCCTGTAGGCTCTCTAGTCTCTCGCCTCAGCCTGTAGCCTCTCTAGTCTCGCCTCAGCCTGTAGCCTCTCTAGTCTCGCCTCAGCCTATAGGCTCTCTAGTCTCACCTGAGCCTGTAGCCTCTCTAGTCTCGCCTCAGCCTATAGGCTCTCTAGTCTCACCTGAGCCTGTAGGCTCTCTAGTCTCACCTCAGCCTGTAGGATCTCTACTCTCGCCTCAGCCTGTAGGCTCTCTAGTCTCACCTCAGCCTGTAGGCTCTCTAGTCTCACCCCAGCCTGTAGGCTCTCTAGTCACACCTGAGCCTGTAGGCTCTCTAATCTCTCACCTCAGCCTATAGGCTCTCTAGTTTCACCTCAGCCTGTAGGCTCTCTAGTCTCGCCTCAGCCTGTAGGCTCTCTAGCCTCGCCTCAGCCTGTAGGCTCTCTAGTCTCACCCCAGCCTGTAGGCTCTCTAGTCTCACCCCAGCCTGTAGGCTCTCTAGTCTCACCTGAGCCTGTAGGCTCTCTAGTCTCTCACCTCAGCCTGTAGGCTCTCTAGTCTCTCACCTCAGCCCTTAGGCTCTCTAGTCTCTCACCCCAGCCTGTAGGCTCTCTAGTCTCGCCTCAGCCTGTAGGCTCTCTAGTCTCGCCTCAGCCTGTAGGCTCTCTAGTCTCGCCTCAGCCTGTAGGCTCTCTAGTCTCACCCCAGCCTGTAGGCTCTCTAGTCTCACCCCAGCCTGTAGGCTCTCTAGTCTCACCTCAGCCTGTAGGCTCTCTAGTCTCGCCTCAGCCTGTAGGCTCTCTAGTCTCACCTGAGCCTGTAGGCTCTCTAGTCTCACCTGAGCCTGTAGGCTCTCTAGTCTCACCTGAGCCTGTAGGTTCTCTAGTCTCACCTCAGCCTGTAGGCTCTCTAGTCTCGCCTCAGCCTGTAGGATCTCTAGTCTCGCCCCAGCCTGTAGGCTCTCTAGTCTCGCCTGAGCCTGTAGGCTCTCTAGTCTCGCCTCAGCCTGTAGGCTCTCTAGTCTCGCCTCAGCCTGTAGGCTCTCTAGTCTCGCCCCAGCCTGTAGGCCCTCTAGTCTCACAGGCTCTCTAGTCTCACCTGAGCCTGTAGGCTCTCTAGTCTCACCTGAGCCTGTAGGCTCTCTAGTCTCACCTGAGCCTGTAGGCTCTCTAGTCTCACCTGAGCCTGTAGGTTCTCTAGTCTCACCTCAGCCTGTAGGCTCTCTAGTCTCGCCTCAGCCTGTAGGATCTCTAGTCTCGCCTCAGCCTGTAGGCTCTCTAGTCTCTCACCTCAGCCTGTAGCCTCTCTAGTCTCGCCTCAGCCTGTAGCCTCTCTAGTCTCGCCTCAGCCTATAGGCTCTCTAGTCTCACCTGAGCCTGTAGCCTCTCTAGTCTCGCCTCAGCCTATAGGCTCTCTAGTCTCACCTGAGCCTGTAGGCTCTCTAGTCTCACCTAGTCTCACCTGAGCCTGTAGGCTCTCTAGTCTCACCTGAGCCTGTAGGCTCTCTAGTCTCACCTGAGCCTGTAGGCTCTCTAGTCTCACCTCAGCCTGTAGGCTCTCTAGTCTCACCTCAGCCTGTAGGCTCTCTAGTCTCTCACCTCAGCCTGTAGCCTCTCTAGTCTCGCCTCAGCCTGTAGCCTCTCTAGTCTCGCCTCAGCCTATAGGCTCTCTAGTCTCACCTGAGCCTGTAGCCTCTCTAGTCTCGCCTCAGCCTATAGGCTCTCTAGTCTCACCTGAGCCTGTAGGCTCTCTAGTCTCACCTCAGCCTGTAGGATCTCTACTCTCGCCTCAGCCTGTAGGCTCTCTAGTCTCACCTCAGCCTGTAGGCTCTCTAGTCTCACCCCAGCCTGTAGGCTCTCTAGTCACACCTGAGCCTGTAGGCTCTCTAATCTCTCACCTCAGCCTATAGGCTCTCTAGTTTCACCTCAGCCTGTAGGCTCTCTAGTCTCGCCTCAGCCTGTAGGCTCTCTAGCCTCGCCTCAGCCTGTAGGCTCTCTAGTCTCACCCCAGCCTGTAGGCTCTCTAGTCTCACCCCAGCCTGTAGGCTCTCTAGTCTCACCTGAGCCTGTAGGCTCTCTAGTCTCTCACCTCAGCCTGTAGGCTCTCTAGTCTCTCACCTCAGCCCTTAGGCTCTCTAGTCTCTCACCCCAGCCTGTAGGCTCTCTAGTCTCGCCTCAGCCTGTAGGCTCTCTAGTCTCGCCTCAGCCTGTAGGCTCTCTAGTCTCGCCTCAGCCTGTAGGCTCTCTAGTCTCACCCCAGCCTGTAGGCTCTCTAGTCTCACCCCAGCCTGTAGGCTCTCTAGTCTCACCTCAGCCTGTAGGCTCTCTAGTCTCACCTGAGCCTGTAGGCTCTCTAGTCTCACCTGAGCCTGTAGGCTCTCTAGTCTCACCTGAGCCTGTAGGCTCTCTAGTCTCACCTGAGCCTGTAGGTTCTCTAGTCTCACCTCAGCCTGTAGGCTCTCTAGTCTCGCCTCAGCCTGTAGGATCTCTAGTCTCGCCTCAGCCTGTAGGCTCTCTAGTCTCTCACCTCAGCCTGTAGCCTCTCTAGTCTCGCCTCAGCCTGTAGCCTCTCTAGTCTCGCCTCAGCCTATAGGCTCTCTAGTCTCACCTGAGCCTGTAGCCTCTCTAGTCTCGCCTCAGCCTATAGGCTCTCTAGTCTCACCTGAGCCTGTAGGCTCCCTAGTCTCACCTAGTCTCACCTGAGCCTGTAGGCTCTCTAGTCTCACCTGAGCCTGTAGGCTCTCTAGTCTCACCTCAGCCTGTAGGCTCTCTAGTCTCACCTCAGCCTGTAGGCTCTCTAGTCTCACCTCAGCCTGTAGGCTCTCTAGTCTCACCTCAGCCTGTAGGCTCTCTAGTCTCTCACCTCAGCCTGTAGCCTCTCTAGTCTCGCCTCAGCCTGTAGCCTCTCTAGTCTCACCTCAGCCTATAGGCTCTCTAGTCTCACCTGAGCCTGTAGCCTCTCTAGTCTCGCCTCAGCCTATAGGCTCTCTAGTCTCACCTGAGCCTGTAGGCTCTCTAGTCTCACCTAGTCTCACCTGAGCCTGTAGGCTCTCTAGTCTCACCTGAGCCTGTAGGCTCTCTAGTCTCACCTGAGCCTGTAGGCTCTCTAGTCTCACCTCAGCCTGTAGGCTCTCTAGTCTCACCTCAGCCTGTAGGCTCTCTAGTCTCACCTCAGCCTGTAGGCTCTCTAGTCTTGCCTCAGTCTGTAGACTCTCTAGTCTTGCCTCAGTCTGTAGACTCTCTAGTCTCACCTCAGCCTGTAGGCTCTCTAGTCTCACCCCAGCCTGTAGGCTCTCTAGTCTCAACCCAGCCTGTAGACTCTCTAGTCTCACCTCAGCCTGCAGGCTCTCTAGTCTCGCCCCAGCCTGTAGGCTCTCTAGTCTCGCCCCAGCCTGTAGGCTCTCTAGTCTCGCCCCAGCCTGTAGGCTCTCTAGTCTCGCCCTAGCCTGTAGGCTCTCTAGTCTCGCCCCAGCCTGTAGGCTCTCTAGTCTCGCCCCAGCCTGTAGGCTCTCTAGTCTCGCCTGAGCCTGTAGGCTCTCTAGTCTCGCCTCAGCCTGTAGGCTCTCTAGTCTCGCCCCAGCCTGTAGGCCCTCTAGTCTCACAGGCTCTCTAATCTCACCTGAGCCTGTAGGCTCTCTAGTCTCACCTGAGCCTGTAGGCTCTCTAGTCTCACCTGAGCCTGTAGGCTCTCTAGTCTCGCCTCAGCCTGTAGGCTCTCTAGTCTCTCACCTCACCCTGTAGCCTCTCTAGTCTCGCCTCAGCCTGTAGGCTCTCTAGTCTCACCCCAGCCTGTAGACTCTCTAGTCTCACCTCAGCCTGTAGGCTCTCTAGTCTCGCCCCAGCCTGTAGGCTCTCTAGTCTCGCCCCAGCCTGTAGGCTCTCTAGTCTCGCCCCAGCCTGTAGGCTCTCTAGTCTCGCCTGAGCCTGTAGGCTCTCTAGTCTCGCCTCAGCCTGTAGGCTCTCTAGTCTCGCCCCAGCCTGTAGGCTCTCTAGTCTCGTCCCAGCCTGTAGGCTCTCTAGTCTCGCCTCAGCCTGTAGGCTCTCTAGTCTCGCCTCAGCCTGTAGGCTCTCTAGTCTCGCCCCAGCCTGTAGGCTCTCTAGTCTCGCCTCAGCCTGTAGGCTCTCTAGTCTCACCTCAGCCTGTAGGCTCTCTAGTCTCACCTCAGCCTGTAGGCTCTCTAGTCGTGTCATGTGCTGGTTGGTAGAGATGCTCTTCTCTCTGAAGTCATCCCGTAACGAGTGGACCTGAGTGGACAGCTGCCTCTCCACATCTGTAGCCTGGAGACACACAAACACACCCCAGACACAGAGCGTGAGAACAAATACATTAACAAATAATTGTATAACATGTTATTCTTACAATTCAATACAACTTGCCTCAGAGGCAATTAAAAAAAGCCATTACAATATGACAAATATCAACATCTTCCACATGTAATACAAGGTCCATAACGGTAGGGTTGTAAAGTCATAATTCAGAACAGTTCAGAACTCTCACAACAACACATCCTCACGCCACTCACACACTTCACATTGAGTCAGTACCCAACACGGTAATGCTTGGAGTGGTATTTGATTTGACACACTGTTACCTCTGAGTCACCACAGTGTTCCTATAACTGGAATCCAGCTGCACAGCAGAACTGTTCCTGTAAAAGCACAGGTTTGAGTAACTCAACCTTTAACATCTGGAATGTTCCATTTAGAGCTTGGTCCCTACTGCCCCCTTCCCTGGCCGAGCTCATTGGACTGTTCTGATCAACAACCCACTGCCTACCGGCCGCGTGCAGATCACAAAGCCAGACCAACAGAACCTCATTAGCATAAGTGAGGATGCACTCAGGAAGCCCAGACTCTAATGATCATCATCACTGCCATGGCAACAGATGGTGGAATCCTTGATACCCTTCACTTACACCTCTCCAGCCTCTGCACTGAGGAGAAATATAATTGCCATTTAACAAAGCAATTATTGATTTATTCACTGGAGGCAAATGTAACTTAACAGGTAGATGTCAAGATAGATAAAGCCCTGGCTTACTGAGAATATAGAGATGTGATATACTGTCTGTACACCTCTGACTACAGTATTCCCCCATAATCATGACACTTTGATATCTAATAGATCTCTGTCTTCATTAGAAATTCCACAAAACATTAATCCAACAGGCTGATTACTGTCAAAAATAATTTACATTTTAGTCATTTAGCAGAGTCATTTATCCAGAGCGACTTACATGAGCAATTAGGATTAAGTGCCTTGCTCATGGGCACATTGATAGATTTTTCACCTAGTTGCCTCAGAGATTCAAACCAGCAACCTTTCTGTTACTGGCCCAACGCTCTTAACAGCTAGGTTACCTGCAGCCCCCCGGTCAAACAAACAATCAAAGGTCAGCTGTATGCCAGCTCTGACAAATAACAACCAGGTGGAATCATATCGCTACATCTGTTTGCTACTGATACTCTATATCCGTGGCAGATGTTTGATATGTTTGCCTCTAGGTGGCAGTCCGATGTTTATAGGATCTTTCAGTCAGCGGTTGAATTGTTGGCCACCGTGGTGACTGGTGACACCTTCGTGAGTAGTGACTGCATGGGACAGGTAAGAACAGGAAGTTACCAAACACAGCCGCTCTCTAATGCTCTATCCTTGTTTTAGACCTACAGGTATAATGTAATTGGACAGAGCTCTCCACCCATCTGTCTGTCTGAGTCCAAAACAGAGTTGACTTTTCTACTACAGTCTACTGTAAGTGAGTTAGAGATTTGGGTGAGATTTATGGTTTCCCCACTGGACATCTGTTGGTGATTCGTGGAACTAGCATGGCATATTGTGTAATAATACAGGGCTTATACTCATAAATCTGCACTACACCCTGCTTTTTGGAAAGCTTTTATAGGTGAGGAAAAATGTATGTGTTCCATTCACACTTGAATGCACTTGTGTCCTTAAGTAACTCAGAGAGAGGTTGTAATTTTTATGTATTCTGTGTGGGAGACTAAGGGAAGAACAACCTGAAAACTAAAATCTGTGCTGTGTCATAACACTGTTTGGTCAGTGCACTATGCTTACAAAAATAAGAAAACGTTTGTTGTGGCACTCCTACAAGTCTTCTACTTCTATGTACCCCTTTTTCATAATGGCACCTTGTCGTCCCCAGTGATGCATGGGAGGAATGATATAGCCTATACCAAACGCAGAATCATTAGTTTGATGTATTCTTAGACATTCAAACACAGCTGCTCTACTCTGCCATTCTGAATGTGCTTCACATTCTCCTAACCAGGCCAGAAAGATGCATACAGCTCTTCATCTCTGCTAAACTGGCTGATGTATCTGTCTCCTCAGTGGAGGTCTATGCAGAGCCCAGTCACAGTGGGAATGTGACATTTGACTCAAGTGTCACACTGCGCCTGACAGATTGAGATCAGAGGAAAAACAGGATATTTCACTGTGTTGCCAGATGTACTGATATTCCCCTTAATCTGGGCATAAAGTCCTCAGATCCCAGATCAAGTATTATCAGTACATGGGGGAAATTGGACTACTGCAACAGAATCCAGGCCAAAAACTAGGGCTCAATATGCTGAGAGACAAGCATAAATGCTCATTCTTTCTCCAGAGTCAGGACACAAAGGTACAGTACCTTGTAAAATGTTCCCTCTAATTTCCTGGGGCACTGAGCAAATGTTTGGTCTTGTGAGCAGAAACTTGAACATTGTGAGAATTTTGTGCAACTTCCGGCGCACGTTTACAGTGAACACTGAGGCTAGCCAATAGGCTATTGCGGCTATTGGAGCATAATGTAGGTCTACCAACAAAACCAATGGAGCAAATCCCATAACATTTTCAGATGGAAATAGCTTTTGATTTCTATGATATAGCCTACAGTAGCCTGGTGTTCAATGCAGGCCTACTTAGCCTGGTGTTCAATGCAGGCCTACATTGCATGAGACTTTTAAAAACGTTTTAACATTATGAAGGGTTTGACATTAATTCATGATTTTTTACTTGGTCATTGGCCAAACAGGTGACTGTAAATTTCATTGTATTGTGTTGTACGATGCAAGAACCCACTTTACAAAATACAATGAATTATTATTACCATACAGAGAATTAGATAATGTAGGTTACCCCTCTGCCTATTGGCTTATTTGCATATTCAAGCTTGTCTCACAATTCAACACTGCACCTTTAATTAAGACATAAGCTTTTTACCTGACAGGCTTTTCAAAGACAGCTTGAAATGTAGACTGCACGTTTTGTGCTCTTGTAGGAAGCAGTATCTCCCCATTGGCCTATACTTATCTATAACTGGGCTAATAACTCGCCAACCAGCAAAGAATATCAACACATGTGCACACGCGCGGCTCTGCGCTCTGATCTGAACTGATCTGAAAAGCGCATTCACTCGCTGGTGATTGAAAGACCACCAACATAATTCTACTCCGTTGCGCTTTGGCTCTGCATACAACAAAATCACAAACTCAGTCTTGCAAAGTTAGATTTGGTTTGGTTTGTTGCATTGAAAGGGGGCTGATATAATGTTGATTCGATCACAGAAAAAACGTTGATCTATATAGTGCATACTAATGGAGCGAACTCAGTGAAGTTCAATCTCTTGCGTCTCTGCGCGGCATGGTATTTCTTCTGCGCCGCTGTCCTGAAGGAGGTGGCGCATGCGCACAGCTTTGAGGGAACATTGACCTTGTGCCAAGCCATGATCTTTCAAAGGGATAATCACAACATTCTCAAAACCCTTTAATTTACTGCAGTCTTTGATAGGAGAGGAACAATATCTTCCCTACATACAGGCCTAATCCATAGCGTCTTTAATACAAGAACATAGCAGAGTTTCTGTGGTTTCCAGTCTAATGTTCTTGCTTACACCTATGGGTGTGGAATTGAGAGGGGGTAGGTGGATCCTTAACGGATTTACCACTTGTATCCTCTTCATTTTTAATATCGGTAATTAAATCAGTGATTTCCAATGGCTTATCTGTTCCCTCTTTCTCTCTCTGCCCTCTCCTCAGGATGCAGAACAAACTGTACAGCACAATCTATTATACACATATGGTTGAAGATGACTTGCAAGTCCATGTGTGTACATGTCAGGTGGATCTGTGTTACAACCTGACATTGGGCTGGCTGTACAGCACACAGTGTCACAGAGAGCACATTCCCATGGTAACACATGAAATCTCACATATGACACCTGGGTTGTCATAGCAACCAGAGAGAGAGAGACAGGATTGATGGAGCTGTGTGGCTAGGTGGCCATGTTTCTGGCATTTTCCTTAGTCATAGCACACAGTGTATTAGTTTATGGATCTATATGATCCTGGTCATGCCATGCACTAAAACAATACATATGTCACTCTTCCAGTTTCCTGAGTGGCGCAGCGGTCTAAGGCACTGCATCTCAGTGCTAGAGGCGTCACTACAGACACCCTGGTTTGAATCCAGGCTGTATCACAACCGGCTGTGATTGGGAGTCCCATAGGGCAGTGCACAATTGGCCCAGCGTCGTCCGGGTTTGGCCGGTGTAGGCCGTCATTGTAAATAAGAATTTGTTCTTAACTGACTTGCCTAGTTAAATAAAAGTAACACAGTTTAACGTTATCAATGAAGCTCTGAATGTCAGCACCACTGATGGCAGCAGGCAGGGAGCAGTAGCAGCAGGCAGGGAGCAGTAGCAGCAGGCAGGGAGCAGTAGCAGCAGGCAGGGAGCAGTAGCAGCAGGCAGTAGCAGCAGGTAGGGAGCAGCAGCAGCAGGCAGTGAGAAGTAGCAGCAGGCAGGGAGCAGCAGAAGCAGGCAGGGAGCAGTAGCAGCAGGCAGGGAGCAGTAGCAGCAGGCAGGAAGCAGTAGCAGCAGGCAGTAGCAGCAGGTAGGGAGCAGTAGCAGCAGGCAGTGAGAAGTAGCAGCAGTCAGGGAGCAGCAGCAGCAGGCAGGGAGAAGGAGCAGCAGGCAGGGAGCAGTAGCAGCAGTCAGGGAGCAGCAGCAGCAGGCAGGGAGCAGCAGCAGCAGGCAGGGAGCAGCAGCAGCAGGCAGGGAACAGCAGCAGCAGGCAGGGAGAAGGAGCAGCAGGCAGGGAGCAGTAGCAGCAGGCAGGGAGCAGTAGCAGCAGGCAGGGAACAGTAGCAGCAGGTAGGGAGCAGTAGCAGCAGGCAGGGAGAAGTAGCAGCAGGCAGGGAGCAGCAGCAGCAGGCAGGGAGAAGTAGCAGCAGGCAGGGAGCAGTAGCAGCCGGCAGGGAGAAGTAGCAGCAGGCAGGGAGAAGTAGCAGCAGGCAGGGAGCAGCAGCAGCAGGCAGGGAGAAGTAGCAGCAGGCAGGGAGCAGTAGCAGCAGGCAGGGAGAAGTAGCAGCAGGCAGGGAGCAGTAGCAGCAGGCAGGGAGCAGCAGCAGGTGTCCTCTGTCCCTTTGCAGCCTTAGGATCCATTCTAGACCTGATGCTTCTGTTCCTCATCACAACTGATGGCCTGGAAAGATGCCCAGTGTCTGTGTTGAACACACGGTGTGTGTTGTTCACCTAGGTGTTTTATACGGTGGTAGGTAGCCATGGAGCAGAGCAGAGCACAACAGAGTATTACCCATGGCCCATGGTAGCTCATTACAGTTAGTTGAGGTCTATGAGTTTATCATAGTGTAATGCAGAGCTTCAGTGTACACATACACATAGACCTAACAAAAGGCCTTAAGGGGGTCTTAGTAACCACACAGCACATTATTACTCCCATCTACACATTGGCCTAAAAACAAGCAGCTCCAATAAGGTCACTGGAGGAGCTGTGGGTGTCTGATCATCTTGGCGTAGCCAGAGATTTGGGGTTTTGATTTGATCAGGGTTATAGCCTAAAATATGTAGGCATTTGTGCTGGAGTCAGGTCTACCCCTTTCTAAATGTGTGCTGTAATGCAATTAGAGAAATGTTCCTTCCTCGCTGGTTCACTCTGATCAGATTAGGCCTCAGGGGATTGGTCAACCTCACACCCCAGGACAGCCAAGCCTACCAGACCAGCAGACACCACTGGGTTTAGATGTGTTTTTACGTCTGTGCTTCTTTGAGTCTGTATGAGTAGTAAGTGTCTGTGTCTCTACAGTATGTGGCTGTTGAATATGTCAGTGACTTGTGTGGCTCTCATATATTTAAGTCTAGTTCATAGAGAATGGCTCCCGTGTCCTAGTGTATTAGTGGCAGGTTTGCACTGTCCCTTAACATGAGGGTCAATGGCTCACACACAGACAGGGTGACAGTTTTTAATTAGCTGCGAGTGCAGTATGGAGTAGTGTTGTTGTTCTGGCTGCTGATTGAATGCATAAAAAAGTCTATTACAGAGGATTATGACCTAATCCCTTCACTGCCGCATCTTACACACTGCGTTTTACATCACTTCCTGTGGCCAGCCCCACCACACCAAGGTCATTCCTGCTGCATCCAATCAGAGACTTGGTTCCAGCAGATTATTGGTTCCTCACTCTAATCTGTTATTATGAAAGTGCATTGTTATTGTGAGTGTAATCTTTAAAGCTTTGTTTTGAGAATGGCCATTGGAAGAGCTGTCAGACACATGATAGGATTCTAGCCATTCTCCAGGCTCTCCGCTGTCATGACTGCAGCCTGCAACAGATTACCACTTATTTCTGTCACTCCTTCACAGGGGGGTGCTTTATTTTAGACTGGAAGACAGTGGACACATGTGGCACTCCTGTCATGTGTCTGAGTCTGGTCCCCAGTGAATGTGTCCAGAGTGGCCCGGTTAGAATGGAGCTACCGATATGGAATATATCTAAAAGAATAGATCTTAAAGAATAGATCTTAAAGAATAGATCTAAAATAATAGATCTTAAACAATAGATCTTAAAGAATAGATCTTAAAGAACCTTGGAAATGAATTTATTGCTTGTTTTGTAGTGAGTCTTGCCAGACTAAATGGTCTGTCCGTAGATAAAACAGTCAGCATCCTTGTCTCTACTAATGCTGCTACAAAGAATATGTCATTACAAAGCCAAAACATCTCCTAATCCATGCCTTCGGATAGGACTACGCGCTCAAAGACAGACAGACAGACAGACAGACAGACAGACAGACAGACAGACAGACAGACAGACAGACAGACAGACAGACATACAAACAGACAGACAGACAGACAGACAGACAGACAGACAGACAGACAGACAGACAGACAGACAGACAGACAGACAGACAGACAGACAGACAGACTCTGGTGGCTCTACTACTGGGAGGTTTGTCAGAGTCTGGTGTGGGTTCCCTAGGAGGATGTGTACTCAGAGCTGTGGTGTAAGCAGGCCATTGCTTAGTAACAGAGAGATTACCATGTCTGACTTCATTCATTTTATTACACAGGAGGTCTCTCTGGCATCCGACAGCAGTGAATCACGCAAGCCTGATCAATACTCTCTATTAGCACTCATAAATTACCCCCCCCCCCCCCCCCCCCATCTACACCAATTTCATATTAACCAAGGCTGCTTTTAAATCAACTGCAACTTAATTACATACCTAGCAGGATCCATAGCAACAGACCAGTTCAGGGCCCCCTCATTGGTCAGAGACTGATGGTGGTTGACATGTATTTCACTTTAATCTGATCAGAGATGGAAATGAGAGGTGAAGCAGGTCTGTATAACCCAGCGGTGCTGCTGCTGTCTCTGTATCTGTAACAGCGCACAGCCAGCAGCAGCCCTGGCCAGGAGCGTAAAAACAGCCATTGACCGCTAGCTAGCTCTCTCCCTGCTGGGCTGTGGAAGGAAGCAGCATCTGCCTGACTGCAGCTCACATCTATTCCCAGGACAGACAGCACTGCACCACAGGCATTGTCACCCACACCTACAACACTGTCACTGGTGTCACCAGAGCACATCAGCAGGCAACACCCGCCTATCTCCACATCTGAAGCTTCTCTGGCTATTAAAATGAGACTGGCCCTCTGACTGAAGTCAACACACAGCTTTCTCCATGTAACAGCCTTAACATACCCAGATTAAAGGTATCAATATGTCCCTTCAACTCGCACAAAAGCATATCCCTGTCCCTCGCGTCACTGGAAAGCTAGTCTCTTTTAGAAACAGCTATGTGACGCCGTGCCTATCAGCCTCAGCCTGGTATGCTATTGGTAAAATGAGCAGCAGTAAAATAATTTCTAACAGTCTGTTGATGTAGAGGATATGGAATGAATGGAAACATTGGGTGTTTCTGTCCTGGAATGAATGTCCATTAGGAAAAATAGTTTTTCCAGATATTCATGTGATTTTTTGCTGCACCTCGACTCAAGTTGGTAGAAGAGCTGTCTACTACCTTCCTGGCCGGTGTTTCCATTAGTTTCCCATTGGGATTTAGGCCTAAAAGGAATTGACCACTCAGCTAGTCAGGTTGTCAGGGCAATGCCTCCCACTTTAGTTAGGTTTGAGTGATTTGAATTCGGGCTGTAGTCAATCCAGCTTCTTAGGGGAGTCTAATCAACAGTATTACCTACAGCACTGTTGCTCACCTCCATCAGTCCAGCCTGTCCATGGAGTCGAATCAATGAAAGCTTCTCCTGACACATGTCCATAACCCTTTACAAAGTGGATGTGCTCTGATTGAACATTTACCTCCTCCACTCTCCCTGTCATCCTATCATTCTTTCTCAGTTTTTTTCGGTTCTTATCCCATCAATCATGTAGGTTATCAAAACATTTTGTTACCTAAAACATCAAATATGTTTTAACAGCCTGTAGTTACTGATCAATATGGATAGGAGGGTTGCATAAGTATTATGCAGCCTAAATCATTCTACATGATTCAGCATTTAAGAGGTGAATGTTCCACTTTCGATGACTTAGCATATATTGATCTGTATGAGAGAGAAAGAGAGAGAGAGAGAGAGAGAGAGAGAGAGAGAGAGAGAGAGGGAGAGAGAGAGAGAGAGAAAGAGAGAGAGAGATAGAGACATGGGGAAAGAGATTGAAGCAGTCTATGTATGTGCATGTATGCATTCTATATGAGAACATAGTTGTACCCTCTCTAGACATGAACACGGCAGACTGAGACATCCAGTGTTGAGGCCCAGTGGTCCACAGACAGACAGACAGACCGAATGACAGGTCTACAGACAGACAAAAAGGTCCACAGACAGATAGTTATCTCCACTCACCCGGTTAAGTTGCTCCAGCAGGCGGTGGTTCTCTTCTGACAGCTCCCTCATAGCCGTGGACTTGTCGCGATCGGCCTCTCTCAGCTGGACCTGATGGCGCTCCAGCTCTCCTTGCAGCTGCTGGACATCTATCTCCAGCTCCGCCACGCGGTCCCCCCACTCCCCCTCCCTATTCTCCAGCCGCCGCCGCAGCTCGTGCTTCTCCTGCTCATGGTGCTGTGGGTGAGGGGAGACAAGGGACAGGGTTAGAGATGCTACTGGACTGGAGGGACCAGGTTAGGCCTGAGACTAGTAGTAGTAGTAACAGACATTGGATTGTGAAAGGATAGCACAAAGCTTCTGCTCCTTTCTATCCAGAGCTTTATAAAGCTGAGGCAGGGGGTGGGGATATGAGTGTGGGCTTATAATATGAGAGAACCAGGGGGTCAGGGTATGGGGGGTTGGGATGGGTGGCATGGTTGGTTACACACATGATGTAGCCCAGAGCATGTTGGGTAATCAGTCCTGAACAAAGAGGCGTGTCAGGAATAAAACATGGTTGGTAAAACAAGGTTTGTAAAAGGATAACGAACAATGTTATCTGGCCCTAAAAAGCTTTGAAATTCCTTGATGAATATTGTACACTGGGTAATAGCGTAGTGCTGTGTTGTTAGAGATCAGGGCCCTGAGCAGATGTAGCCTACAGTAGATACAGTAGGCCATCTCCATGGGACATTAACAGGGGATTAGTAGTTGTTCCACTCCAGGCCATGTGCTGAGTGGAGTGGGGGGTTTCATATGTGATGAACAAAAGCTCTGCTGTCAGCGTGAACAAATGCAACAGACATCTATGGGGTTTCAGGGCTTTAGTGACACCCCAAGATGTTGTGAATACCTCCTCTCCACCTGTGTCAATGCTACCTGTCAGTGTCAGGTAATGACAGTAAAAGCATATAAATAAAAAGTAATTGTGAGAATTGAGTGACCTCAGTCTGCTGTTAGAGCAGTGTTTTGTGCACAAGTGTTTTTATGAGAGAGGCATTATACTGTTATTACACTGTATGGAGATTAGCTGTAAATTGTAGACAGTCTGAAAAAACTGTTTACAATGTGACATCTGCTCAACAGCACTACAATAATGGAGGGCAGTCCTAATCAGTTGAATATGGTTACATACACTGCTTAACTCCACATTAATTTACTGAGACAAAAAGGATGGCCAAACAACTGTGATTTGAAAAACAGATCTGGAAGGACTGAATGTGATTATACAGTATTTGGCAGTGAGTGTAAAGCTACTTACCTCTAGTTTATCGTTAAGATCTTTGTTCATTTTATCATATTGCTTAGTCAGGTCTTGGTTACGCTCTAGCAGAGCCTTGCCTAGTTTAGCAGCTAAAACCAAGTCCTTTTCTTTTTGACGGAAGAGCGACAACAAGTCTGTATTCTGTCCAATTACAGGCGTCTCCAATTCAGACAACTCTTCCTCCTCCTCGTCGTCCTGCTCCCCAGTAAGCATGGCTAATTCCTCTTCCAACGCCATCCCGAGGCCTCCAGAGCCGGTGTGTAGCAGCGAGTGGCCCTGAAATCTTCCCTTTTCTTCTGGGGTTTTGTTGCCCTGATCCACCGGGTGCTCCATGCAGTCGCTGTCCAGCTCGGGTGGTGCTGAAATCGCAGCCTTGGATGTGTGCAGGTCGAGGCAGAAAGCTGACATCGCCGCCCGACGGACAAAAAAAGAAGAGATTAGCCTACCCAATTGATTTATTCCGGTTGAACCCACTCGGTCACTAGGTCGGGCTGACCGGATCCTCTCTGTGTCGACAATATCTCCATAGATAGGGTTCCTTGGTAGGCATATATGTTACAGTTATTAAAAATCACAGCAATAGCTAACCTGTCTGACTCAAATTTCCCTCACGCTCGGAAGACCACCTCCCCTAAACCGTACACACCAAGCTCTCGCTTTAATCCTGCAAACAGTGCCGCCTCCTCTGCAGCTGAGCTGACGACGAGCCTCTTGCTGTCTGCTGCTGGCTATCTTGGATGTAAAGATTGTCGGTCCACAGTGTGCTTTGTCCCCACATTAACCGCCCTGACGAACTCTCAATAGCAGTCGGTCTGTCCACCCGGTTGAGGCGGGGTCCCGGCTCCCCATAATTGTTGGCCACTTTACACCGGAGGCATTTTGCAGAACCTCAGGCTTCGGCAAAATATCCAAAATACCCACTCGAGCAGAGAGCGGGTCCGATTGCGCCACCTCCTTTCCTCCCTGGAATGCGCGCCACACGTTGCTGACGTCAACAGCAACCTGTTACAAATAAACATCGATTGGTTGAGGATGATAACGCCATTGTTATTTAGCATTATGTGTGACGTAGGTGAGTATTTCCTTCGCTTTGAGTCTACATAGTTTCATAAAGCTTTTCAACGATATAATATTACATCAAGAACGTTCTCTCCTAGTCCTCACAGACATGGCCCCAGAGTAAATTAGAGCAGATGTTTTGACAGATGAATAGGGGAACACGCTGGTGGTCTAGATCTGACCCCATTATTTCACAGCGGGTGTTCATGTATAAACAACGCACAACCCACGTGACTGTCCTAATCTCTAATGTTAGGAATTTCCTAGAGGAATTCCCAATGATAAACATTTCTGTTATAATAAATTCATAACATAACACATAAAAGGTCAGTTTGCTGTTTAACCCCATCTTACTAGGCCTATATACATTATCAAACCAGAAACCAATCTACTCAGATACTATTTTATATTTTATAAACAGGCCTAATTAGTTACCACTCTCTGTGTCAGTCCATATTTCAATATGGTCCACATGTCATTATACTAATTACCAGGAGCTTTCATATAGTAGACTATTACAATTTATAAACTGGGTGGTTTTGAAAATACTGGATGAAAAAAAGGAATAGATCCAAAGCTGAGGCTTGAATGCAAAATACAGATGTTTATTGAACCATCGTGGTGCCCAACGAATATATCATTGTGCAAGAAAGTGCATAAATAAAAGGTGAAAACAAAACACAAATGTTTCGGCCTCAGGCTATCATCAGTGTAAATGATCTCTGATCAATCATGCATTTAGAAAATATAAATTAGAGCTTTCGAAAGTATCTTGTTACAAAATACATTGGAGTGTAGTTCAGCCCAGTGTAATACAACATACACAATACTCAGAAGTAATTAAAATATGTTTTTTAAATACATGTAACAGAAATACTGTATCTCTGTATGCCACCAGGTCTGTGGACATGATAGAGATTGGCCACAGATTTAATGGCAAGAATACAGTTCTGCACTTTGCTAAAAGTTGTCCAGAATCAAGTGAATAATTGTCTGATTATCTGACAACACGAATGTAAAAATTGCAGTGTTCAGGGACAGTTAATGTTAAGTGTGCATGAATGCTTTGGGAATTTGAACTTGCAAGCTTCCGGGCAGAAGTGCATTAATGTTTCAGCAGTGCCACCAGGTACATCTTTATTACCAATAGCCTATATCCACACACTCTCAAAATTATTGTACTGTTAGGGTACAGTGTTGTTCCCTGGGGTACAAAATGTCAAAGGTACACATAAGGTACCTTCAGAAGTACACATAGGAACTCACGTGGTACTGGTTGGTTCCTTTTAGGGTACATATGCAGATAATCTAGTATAATGTAAAAAGAAATTACCCAATATTTTGAATATAAGGTAAAATCATTACTGCACTTTGAAATGTAGGTGGGGCAATGTACCGGTGGGGCTCATTATCATATTAGAGGGCATGGTGTATTTGTGCCAACCGTAAGTGGAAGTGTTGTGCCAGTTTTAGTGGTTGATTGTTATGTTGAGCATCTTACTTAAAAGATTACTGTATCTCACAGTAAATTAATAGAAAATGTTGAGAATTTTGTGTTACTGAATTGGAAACCAGCTGTCAGTAAGTTATTGTAAAAGTCACAGTAACTTAATAGCCAATAACTGCTAGTAACTCACTGGCAGCTTAACTGGCAACCTTATTGTGTATAAGTTATTGTAAAATGAACAGTAACATACTTGCAACTAGCTGCCAGTAGCTCACTTCAATTAACTTTTCTGACTACAAGAAAGCTTATAACATTAGGCGACAACTATTAAGCATTCTTTGTAATGAGCACACTTGGGACCCCGCCTCAACCTCTAGGTTGGCAGTAAACTGAACTTCCTGCCACGCCATCAGGTCAGTTAGCGTGACAGAGATCAGCCACTGTAAGTTACTGTGAATTTCACAATAACTACTTCCAGCAAACTGACAGTAACTTATTCAAAAATAAACATGACTTCCCGGTGACCACCGGCAATTTCTCTTACTGGAAAATGCACAGTAACGTCTTAACAGTGCAGCTCTTGATTGTCACAAGTTTTCAGAAAGATTGTAGAACTGGGAGTGGACAAATGCAGTGCACAACTTTTATCAACATAATGATAAAACATCTTAAACACTTCCACTAACACAAATACAACATCTTTTAGACCATACCCCCCAATATGCTAATGAGCCACCTCCAGCACATTAACCCACCTAAATTTCAAAGTGCAGTGAAAGTAAGGTAAACAACAACAAGTTATTTGACAACAATAACACATTGATTCTACTCTAAAAATACTGTATTTCTTCTGCAACTCAGTACCCGGTAACTTACTTTCAAATTACAGGTCGTTTTTAACAGTGTGTACCATAAGCACATCTGAAGTATCCTATAAATATAACCAGGGTTGGGGAGTAACGGATTACAACATTTTTGTAACTGTAATCCGTTACATTACCAGCAAAAATATTGTAATCAGATTACAGATACTTTTGAAAATCTAAATTATTATTTCGAGGATTACTTTTAAATTCAGAAACGATGTTTGACACTTGTCTATTTTCTCAATGACATTCAAAAAAGGTGCAAATGTAAGTTTGTTCCACCTGAGCGAGTCTGAGCACAAGTCAGAGACCACTATGAAGACACACCAAATGTGTTTGATGGATCGCGGGAAAAGAGCAGGAATAGGCTTTTGTGGGCTACAGTCCAAGCTATGTCTTCCAATGGTGCGACTGCTGTCGGCATCCAAAGATGATCCAACTTGAATAAACGCTTGGAGGTAAGGATGACAGCAGTGGTGTAGTCTTCAGTGATACGGATATCACTTATTATTTTTTATCTACATAGCACATTGATGTGAATCACACTGCTGCTCTCTCATTTAGCTATTTGCACCTTACGGATTGTGGTTGTTGTGGATGTTAGTTCTCAAATCTAAATGTGTATTTGAACCCAATATTGGTTGAATTCAAAAAGTTGCCTAACAATCATTGTTTTTGAAACCAGTGGACAGCCAATGAAAAATGCGTTCTTGCAACAGCTGCATAGTGCGGATCCAAGCCTATGGAATAAAAGTGCGGCTTTTATTGCTTAATCTAATTCAGTTTGATAAAATAAATAAAACCCATTGGCCTAATGGACACATGCTCAAACTTGCACACTTTTGATAGACTTAAAGTGTAAATCTGTAGTTGCTACATCCATTTTTGGACTTATAAATATATACAGTATACACTACCGGTCAAAAGTTTTAGAACACCTACTCATTCAAGGTTTTTAATTTTTTTAAACTATTTTCTACGTTGTATAATAGTGAAGACATCAAAACTATGAAATAACACATATGGAATCATGTAGTACCCAAAAAAGTGTTAAACATATCAAAATAAATGTTATATTTCAGATTCTTCAAATAGCCACCCTTTGCCTTGATGACAGCTTTGCACACTCTTGGCATTCTCTCAACCAGCTTCATGAGCTAATCACCTGGAATGCATTTCAATTCTCAGTTGTGCCTTCTTAAAAGTTAATTTGTGGAATTTCTTTCCTTCTTAATGTGTTTGAGCCAATCAGTTGTGTTGTGACAAGGTTGGGGGGTATACAGAAGATAGTAAAATACCATGTCCATATTATGACAAGAACAGCTCAAATTAGCAAAGAGAAACGATATTCTATCATTACTTTAAGACATGAAGGTCAGTCAATATGAAGCATTTCAATAACTTTTAAAGTTTCTTCAAGTGCTGTCGCAAAAACCATCAAGCGCTATGATGAAACTGGCTCTCATGAGGAACGCCACAGGAATGGAAGACCCAGAGTTACTTCTGCTGCAGAGGATAAGTTCATTAGAGTTTACCAGCCTCAGAAATTGCAGCCCAAATAAATGCGTCACAGAGTTCAAGTAACAAACACATCTCAACATCAGCTGTTTAGAGGAGACTGTGTGAATCAGGCCTTCATGGTCGAATTGCTTTAAAGAAACCACTACTAAAGGACACCAATAAGAAGAAGAGACTTGCTTGGGCCAAAAAACATGAACGATGGACATTAGACTTGTGGAAATTTGTCCTTTGGTCTGATGAGTCCAAATTGGAGATTTTTGGTTCCAACTGTGTCTTTGTGAGACGCGGTGTGGGTGAACGGATGATCTCCGCATGTGTATTTCCCACCGTAAAGTATGGAGGAGCAGGTGTTATGGTGTGGGGTGCTTTGCTGGTGACACTGTCTGTGATTTATTTGGAATTCAAGGCACACTTAACCATCATGGCTACCACAGCATTCTACAGCGATACGCCATCCCATCTGGTTTGGGCTTAGTGGGACTGTCATTTGTTTTTCAACAGGACAATGACCCAACACACCTCCAGGCTGTTTAAGGTCTATTTGACCAAGAAGGAGAGCGATGGAGTGCTGCATCAGATGACCTGGCATCCACAATCCCCCAACCTCAACCAAATTGAGATTGTTTGGGATGAGTCGGACTGCAGAGTGAAGAAAAAGCAGCAAACAAGTGCTCAGAATATGTGGTAACTCCTTTAAGACTGTTGGAAAAGCATTCCAGGTGAAGCTGGTTGAGAGAATGCCAAGAGTGTGCAAAGCTGTCATCAAGGCAAATGGTAGCTATTTCGAAGAATCTCAAATATAAAATATATTTTGATTTGCTTAACATTTTTTGGTTATTACATGATTCCATATGTGTTATTTCATAGTTTTGATGTCTTCACTATTATAAAAAAATGTAGAAAACAGTAAAAAAAAAAACATGAATGAGTAGGTGTTCTAAAACTTTCGACCGGTAGAATATATATATATATATATCAATTGATTCTTGAAGAATATAACTTATAAATGCCTCATGAGCTTAGTTCAACTGTCACACTCCATGAGAACCCAAAATATAAGTCAACAAGCACTGTATAGCCTCATAACATGGTTAAAACAATATTTTTTATATAATGGATGGTCAGTCCTTACATCCATCCTGTAAATCTGTCTATTAATCTGAGAGTGGTTACATTCATCCAGGCCGTCCTTCAGCTTTTTAATAACAAAACAGGGGTGAGGCGGCCATTTTGTTATTGTTTCATCTGTGGATTTGCCCTTTAAACAGCTGCATATTATCAAGATATCAAAGTGTCACCAACAAAAATGTAAACAATAGGCCTATAGCAAATGCAGCATATGGCATTCATTTTTCAGATGTAAATAGCACTTTTCAGTAGGGCTCAAAGCATGCCATTCCATGAGCGCAGAATTTATTTTTCAACTCAAATCAATGAGCCCAATCAGTCCTACATGACAACAAAATCATAAACAGCAGAGTAGGTTGGCTAATAAGTCCTTAGTTTTGGGGTCATGCTCAGGCAAAACAATTTGGCTAATCTCTTCTTCCATATTACCAAATCCTATTCTTGAAGATCAAGGTATAACATTTATTAGAATGACTGGTATTCTGATAGACTTTGGTCTTTAATGTAAAGATATAATTTAATCGTATTGTTATATGTAGTAGAAAGTGATGGGTTAGAAGAAGCCTACATAACCAATCCATAAAGTACAATTTAACATCCATATATGGCCAGCTATGTAAACTTTAACATTGATGTCGTTCAATTGGTAATATACATTTTTGTCTTCTTCTAATGCCTCTTAAGGGGAAAGTAATCTAAAAGTAACGGAATGTAATTAGATTACGTTACTGAGTTTGGGTAATCCAAAAGTTACATTACTGATTACAATTTTGGACATGTAACTAGTAACTGTAACGGATTACATTTAGAAAGTAATCAACTGAACCCTGAGTTTAACTGTGGAACCTGTCATTGGTTTTACCTGGAACCAGAGGGTTCTTCATGAGAGGGTTCTAAATGGAACTAAAAAAAAATCCCCTACCCACTGGGACAAATCAAAGGGTTTTACATGACACCCAAAAGAGACAAGTGAAATAATGTCTATAAGTTCTAATAATTGTCACACCCACAGGTTCAGTGGTGTAGCAGGAAATTCAGGTTGCTGGCAATGGCCTGGTTGTGAGTTCAAATCCCAAGTGAGGTTGATTCCCAAATAATAAGAATTTTGCTGGTCTGAAAAACCACGCCCATCATTATCATATTTCCCAGCATGCTCTATTACAGTTTGATTTTTTAATTGTTTGTTTCAATATCTGTGTTTTGATTGATTCATTCATTAGTTTATCTTATGCTACACAAAGATAAGTAACATACATTTTTCTAAACTAATCCAATCTGTTAATTGGACTGATTGCACCTATCACTGAAATGGTTGTTCCAGTTATGATGGTTTATGTAGTCTTATGTAACTTTTTATTTCTGGCAATCATTCTGAATGCAGATTGTGGGAGTCCACTCTGGCTGGATTCCAAAATAAATTAAACAATCACTTTGCAAGCCAGCGTTATATATGACTTTATGCTGGTTTTGCTTTAGCTTGTGCTGGTCACCAGTGTCCGAAACACAGTGAAGGCAGGTCACCAGCAAAAAAAACACAACAAAGGCTGGTCCCCAGTGAAAACACACTGAAGGCTGGTCTGACAGTGAAAACACAACAAAAGCTGGTCACCAATGAAAACACAACGAAGGCTGGTCACCAGCGATAACCCAATGAAGGCTGGTCTGTCAGCATAACCAGCTACCAGTCCTTCTCAAATAGTGGGGCGCAGCGATGCCAGGGGGGGGCGCTTTTTTTGCCGCAGGGAGTAGTTTTTTTTTGCACTGAACAAGAGCACACAGCACAGAGCAGGAGATATGAAGTGCAGATAACAAACTCTTAAGAGACACCATGGAAAAATATTTAACAGGGATGAAAAGAAAGGCGGAGAGAGACGGAGATAATGAGACAAACGTAAGTCTCCCGAAAGCTAAGACGAGGAAATATGACGACGCGTATGTAGCGCTTGGCTTCACTGTAACTACGGTGGGAGACGAGGAAAGACCGGTATGTTTACTGTGTCTAAAAATGTTGGCAGCGGACAGCATGAACCCAAATAAATTAAGGCGTCACTTAAAGACATTACACCCCAATCATGCTGATAAGCCGCTTGAGTTTTTTCAGCGAAAACGTGCCGAATATTGCCAACAATCGTCCCGCTTTGTGAATGCTACTTCAGTAAACCAGCGAGCACTGTTAGCATCATATAAGGTGGCGTACCAAATTGCTCGGTGCAAAAAAAAACACTCCATAGCAGAGGAGCTGATACTGCCTGCAGCATTAGACATGGTCTCTGTCATGCTGGATGATGCAAGTGCTGCAAAAATAAAAACTATGACTTCCTCATTTTGATAAAAAAAAATCTGCACAATTTGTTTTATTCATTTTTGTTTTATAGGTCAAAGTGTTTCATATATTGTGCTCCTGAGTTAATGTTGCTGATCAATTTGAATTTATTATTATTTATTGATTATATTTAATTTAATTTTTCAATATCAAATGGTAAAAAAATGTTTAGTTTAAATAAGGCTTGAATTTTTTTTTAAATTTCAGGCAAATCGATGCACTAAGTATTTTCTGTTACAGACTAAAAAACAATGTTAATAAAGTTATTCTTTGTTGTAAGTTGATCTATATTTCTTTCTTTTTTGTTTTTTTGTTTTCATTAATGTTAATAAGGATCAAATGTTATGCAGAGGTGTACTTATAACAATTTTATAGACAAATTATACTATTTACAGTATTTACTATTATACTATTTACAGGAGAGTTGGGGGGCACGAAATGTTTACTTCTTCCTAGGAGGGGCGTAACAGAAAATAATTGAGAAGCACTGAGCTAGACTATGCTGGTCTGCCAGCATAACCAGCTAGACCATGCTGGTCAGACCAGCTTGACAAGGTAGACCAGAGAAATAGAAGTGCAGACAATGTAAGTAACGTGATCTATTTTCATTTAACTGTTAACTCAGAGGGTATTGTCAGCAATAATCATATGGCCATAGAAATTAATTCCACTGTTTGCACTGAAACTCATAAGCGATGATATGAATGGTTTTGCAATGATTCCTATGTCAAAGATGTGAAAAATATTTGTTGGTCTCTTGTTAGTATTGAGGAACAACCTGACGCCGCACTTGAATCATTTATTAAATAGCTTCTTCCAGTTACAGATAGGCATGCACCCATGAAGAAACTGACTGTTAGAACTGCCAAATCCCCATGGATAGATGATGAATAAAAAATCTGTATGGCTGAGAGGGATGAGGCAAAGGGAATAGAAAATAAGTCTGACAACACAGCAGATTGGAAAACATACAGTAAATTGAGAAATCACATAACTTAACAAAAAGAAGAAGAAACTATACTATGGAACAAAGATAAATGATATAAAGAATTATAGTAAAAAATCTCTGGAGTAGCTTAAATTAAATTCTAGGCAGAAAAGCTAAGCTCCATCCTTCATTGAGGCAGATGGCTTGTTCATAACAAAACCCTTTGATACTGCCAACCACTTTAATAACTTTTTTTTGGACAAGATTAGCAAACTTAGTAAAGACACGCAAACAACAAATGCTGAGTCTTCATATTCATGCATAACGGGCCAAATAATGAAAGACAAGCACTGCAGTTTTGAGTTCTGCAAAGTTGGTGTAGGAGAGGTGAACAACGTTGTTGGTGTAGGAGAGGTGAACAACGCTGTTGGTGTAGGAGAGGTGAACAACGCTGTTGGTGTAGGAGAGGTGAACAACGTTGTTGGTGTAGGAGAGGTGAACAACGTTGTTGGTGTAGGAGAGGTGAACAACGTTGTTGGTGTAGGAGAGGTGAACAACGTTGTTGGTGTAGGAGAGGTGAACAACGCTGTTGGTGTAGGAGAGGTGAACAACGCTGTTGGTGTAGGAGAGGTGAACAAAGTTGTTGGTGTAGGAGAGGTGAACAACGCTGTTGGTGTAGGAGAGGTGAACAAAGTTGTTGGTGTAGGAGAGGTGAACAACGCTGTTGGTGTAGGAGAGGTGAACAACGCTGTTGGTGTAGGAGAGGTGAACAAAGTTGTTGGTGTAGGAGAGGTGAACAACGTTGTTGGTGTAGGAGAGGTGAACAAAGCTGTTGGTGTAGGAGAGGTGAACAACGCTGTTGGTGTAGGAGAGGTGAACAACGCTGTTGGTGTAGGAGAGGTGAACAAAGTTGTTGGTGTAGGAGAGGTGAACAACGTTGTTGGTGTAGGAGAGGTGAACAAAGTTGTTGGTGTAGGAGAGGTGAACAAAGCTGTTGGTGTAGGAGAGGTGAACAACGTTGTTGGTGTAGGAGAGGTGAACAAAGTTGTTGGTGTAGGAGAGGTGAACAAAGCTGTTGGTGTAGGAGAGGTGAACAAAGCTGTTGGTGTAGGAGAGGTGAACAACGTTGTTGGTGTAGGAGAGGTGAACAAAGTTGTTGGTGTAGGAGAGGTGAACAACGCTGTTGGTGTAGGAGAGGTGAACAACAACATTGTTGGTGTAGGAGAGGTGAACAACGCTGTTGGTGTAGGAGAGGTGAACAACAACATTGTTGGTGTAGGAGAGGTGAACAACGTTGTTGGTGTAGGAGAGGTGAACAACAACATTGTTGGTGTAGGAGAGGTGAACAACGTTGTTGGTGTAGGAGAGGTGAACAACGTTGTTGGTGTAGGAGAGGTGAACAAAGCTGTTGGTGTAGGAGAGGTGAACAACGCTGTTGGTGTAGGAGAGGTGAACAAAGTTGTTGGTGTAGGAGAGGTGAACAAAGCTGTTGGTGTAGGAGAGGTGAACAAAGCTGTTGGTGTAGGAGAGGTGAACAACGTTGTTGGTGTAGGAGAGGTGAACAAAGTTGTTGGTGTAGGAGAGGTGAACAAAGCTGTTGGTGTAGGAGAGGTGAACAACGCTGTTGGTGTAGGAGAGGTGAACAACGTTGTTGGTGTAGGAGAGGTGAACAACGTTGTTGGTGTAGGAGAGGTGAACAAAGCTGTTGGTGTAGGAGAGGTGAACAACGCTGTTGGTGTAGGAGAGGTGAACAAAGTTGTTGGTGTAGGAGAGGTGAACAAAGCTGTTGGTGTAGGAGAGGTGAACAAAGCTGTTGGTGTAGGAGAGGTGAACAAAGCTGTTGGTGTAGGAGAGGTGAACAACGTTGTTGGTGTAGGAGAGGTGAACAACGCTGTTGGTGTAGGAGAGGTGAACAACATTGTTGGTGTAGGAGAGGTGAACAAAGTTGTTGGTGTAGGAGAGGTGAACAACGTTGTTGGTGTAGGAGAGGTGAACAACGTTGTTGGTGTAGGAGAGGTGAACAACATTGTTGGTGTAGGAGAGGTGAACAACGTTGTTGGTGTAGGAGAGGTGAACAACGTTGTTGGTGTAGGAGAGGTGAACAACGTTGTTGGTGTAGGAGAGGTGAACAACGTTGTTGGTGTAGGAGAGGTGAACAACGTTGTTGGTGTAGGAGAGGTGAACAACGTTGTTGGTGTAGGAGAGGTGAACAAAGCTGTTGGTGTAGGAGAGGTGAACAAAGTTGTTGGTGTAGGAGAGGTGAACAACGTTGTTGGTGTAGGAGAGGTGAACAAAGTTGTTGGTGTAGGAGAGGTGAACAACGTTGTTGGTGTAGGAGAGGTGAACAAAGTTGTTGGTGTAGGAGAGGTGAACAACGTTGTTGGTGTAGGAGAGGTGAACAAAGTTGTTGGTGTAGGAGAGGTGAACAAAGCTGTTGGTGTAGGAGAGGTGAACAACGTTGTTGGTGTAGGAGAGGTGAACAAAGTTGTTGGTGTAGGAGAGGTGAACAAAGCTGTTGGTGTAGGAGAGGTGAACAAAGCTGTTGGTGTAGGAGAGGTGAACAAAGCTGTTGGTGTAGGAGAGTGGAACAACGTTGTTGGTGTAGGAGAGGTGAACAACGCTGTTGGTGTAGGAGAGGTGAACAACAACATTGTTGGTGTAGGAGAGGTGAACAACGTTGTTGGTGTAGGAGAGGTGAACAAAGCTGTTGGTGTAGGAGAGGTGAACAACGCTGTTGGTGTAGGAGAGGTGAACAACGTTGTTGGTGTAGGAGAGGTGAACAACGTTGTTGGTGTAGGAGAGGTGAACAACGCTGTTGGTGTAGGAGAGGTGAACAAAGCTGTTGGTGTAGGAGAGGTGAACAACGCTGTTGGTGTAGGAGAGGTGAACAACGTTGTTGGTGTAGGAGAGGTGAACAAAGCTGTTGGTGTAGGAGAGGTGAACAACGCTGTTGGTGTAGGAGAGGTGAACAACGTTGTTGGTGTAGGAGAGGTGAACAACGTTGTTGGTGTAGGAGAGGTGAACAAAGCTGTTGGTGTAGGAGAGGTGAACAACGCTGTTGGTGTAGGAGAGGTGAACAAAGTTGTTGGTGTAGGAGAGGTGAACAAAGCTGTTGGTGTAGGAGAGGTGAACAAAGCTGTTGGTGTAGGAGAGGTGAACAAAGCTGTTGGTGTAGGAGAGGTGAACAACGTTGTTGGTGTAGGAGAGGTGAACAACGCTGTTGGTGTAGGAGAGGTGAACAACAACATTGTTGGTGTAGGAGAGGTGAACAACGTTGTTGGTGTAGGAGAGGTGAACAACGTTGTTGGTGTAGGAGAGGTGAACAAAGCTGTTGGTGTAGGAGAGGTGAACAACGCTGTTGGTGTAGGAGAGGTGAACAACGTTGTTGGTGTAGGAGAGGTGAACAACGTTGTTGGTGTAGGAGAGGTGAACAACGTTGTTGGTGTAGGAGAGGTGAACAACGTTGTTGGTGTAGGAGAGGTGAACAACGCTGTTGGTGTAGGAGAGGTGAACAACGTTGTTGGTGTAGGAGAGGTGAACAACATTGTTGGTGTAGGAGAGGTGAACAACGTTGTTGGTGTAGGAGAGGTGAACAACGTTGTTGGTGTAGGAGAGGTGAACAACGTTGTTGGTGTAGGAGAGGTGAACAACGTTGTTGGTGTAGGAGAGGTGAACAACAACGTTGTTGGTGTAGGAGAGGTGAACAACGTTGTTGGTGTAGGAGAGGTGAACAACGTTGTTGGTGTAGGAGAGGTGAACAACGTTGTTGGTGTAGGAGAGGTGAACAACGTTGTTGGTGTAGGAGAGGTGAACAAAGTTGTTGGTGTAGGAGAGATGAACAACGTTGTTGGTGTAGGAGAGGTGAACAAAGTTGTTGGTGTAGGAGAGGTGAACAACGTTGTTGGTGTAGGAGAGGTGAACAACGTTGTTGGTGTAGGAGAGGTGAACAACGTTGTTGGTGTAGGAGAGGTGAACAACGTTGCTGGTGTAGGAGAGGTGAACAACGCTGTTGGTGTAGGAGAGGTGAACAACGTTGTTGGTGTAGGAGAGGTGAACAACGTTGTTGGTGTAGGAGAGGTGAACAACGTTGTTGGTGTAGGAGAGGTGAACAACGTTGTTGGTGTAGGAGAGGTGAACAACGTTGTTGGTGTAGGAGAGGTGAACAACGTTGTTGGTGTAGGAGAGGTGAACAACGCTGTTGGTGTAGGAGAGGTGAACAACGTTGTTGGTGTAGGAGAGGTGAACAAAGTTGTTGGTGTAGGAGAGGTGAACAACGTTGTTGGTGTAGGAGAGGTGAACAACGTTGTTGGTGTAGGAGAGGTGAACAAAGTTGTTGGTGTAGGAGAGGTGAACAACGTTGTTGGTGTAGGAGAGGTGACCAACAACGTTGTCGGCGTAGGAGAGGTGAACAACAACGTTGTTGGTGTAGGAGAGGTGAACAAAGTTGTTGGTGTAGGAGAGGTGAACAACAACGTTGTTGGTGTAGGAGAGGTGACCAACAACGTTGTTGGTGTAGGAGAGGTGACCAACAACGTTGTCGGCGTAGGAGAGGTGACCAACAACGTTGTCGGCGTAGGAGAGGTGAACAACAACGTTGTTGGTGTAGGAGAGGTGACCAACAACGTTGTCGGCGTAGGAGAGGTGACCAACAACGTTGTCGGTGTAGGAGAGGTGAACAACAACGTTGTCGGCGTAGGAGAGGTGACCAACAACGTTGTCGGCGTAGGAGAGGTGAACAACAACGTTGTCGGCGTAGGAGAGGTGACCAACAACGTTGTCGGCGTAGGAGAGGTGAACAACAACGTTGTTGGTGTAGGAGAGGTGACCAACAACGTTGTCGGCGTAGGAGAGGTGACCAACAACGTTGTCGGCGTAGGAGAGGTGACCAACAACGTTGTTGGTATCCATAAATAAGGACAAGCATCCTGGTGCCGACAACCTGGATGGTAAATTGCTGAAGTTGGTAGCAGAATACATTTGGACTCCTGTTTGCCACATCTTCAATTTAAGCCTAGATGACGGTGTGTGCCCTCGGGCCTGGAGGGAGGCAAAGGTCATTCCGCTGCCCAATAATAGAAAAGCACCATTTAATGGTTCAAACAACCGACCAATCAGCTTGTTACAGGTGCTTAGCAAACTTTTGGAAAAAAATGTGTTTGACCAAATACAATGTTATTTTACAGAAAACAAATTAACAACAGTCTTTCAGCGTACTTATAGGGAAGGGCAGTCAACATGTTTGGCACTCACACATGACTGATGATTGGCTGACAGAAATTGATAATAAGAAGATTGTGGGAGCTGTTTTGTTAGATTTCAGTGCAGCTTTTGATCACAACCTATTACTGAAAAAACGTAGGTGTTATGGATTTACAGTACGTCCTCTGCCTATCATGGATTGAGAGTTACCTATTTAATAGAACACAGAGGGTTTTCTTTAATGGAAGCCTCTCTAATGCAAATTCGGTTGAGTGTGGTATACTGCAGGGCAGCTAGATTTGGACGTTATTGTTTTCTGTTTTTACGAATGATCTTCCACTGACCTTGAATAAAGCCTGTGTGTTTATGTATGCTGACGACTCAATTGCATACACATCAGCTATGACAGTAAAATAAATAACTGCCACCCTTTAAAAAAATATATATATATATTTTAACTTGGCAAGTCAGTTACGAACAAATTCTTATTTACAATGACGGCCTACCCCAGACGACGCTGGGCCAGTTGTGCACCGCCCTATGGGACTCCCAATTACAGCCGAATGTGATACAGCCTGGATTTGAACCAGGGACTTTAGTGACACCTCTTGCACTGAGATGCAGTTCCTTAGACCACTGCGCGTCACTCAGGAGCCCTTAACATAGAGCTCCAGTCAGTTTTAGAATTGGTAACTAGCAATAGACTGGTACTAAATATTTAAAAAACTAAAAGCATCGTTTTTGGGACAAATCACTCTCACCCCTAAATCTCATCTAGATCTATTACTGAATAATGTGTTGATTCAGCAAGTTGAGGAGACCAATCTTCTGGGTGTAACACTAGAAGGCAAGCTGGCATGGTCAAAACATATACTGTAGACTCAATGGTTGCTAAAATGGGAAGAAATCCAGAACAGAGCCGCACATATTATGTCACTAGTATGTCCTTCTTTGTTGCATATGATCATGCAACTGGCGAGGTGTGACAAAACTAGTGCCTGTGGGACCTGTCTGGTTGATTTAGATGTCAAGAAAGCAGAGCAACACCTTATCATGGACAGATTTCTTCCCATTTTAGCAACCATTGAGTCTACAGTATATGTTTTGACCATGCCAGCTTGCCATCTAGTGTTACACCCAGAAGATTGGTCTCCTCAACTTGCTGAGTATGCATGTCAATCTCTTCTGGCTCAAAGTTGAGGAGAGATTTGACTGAATCACTAATGGTTTTTGTGCAAGGTGTTGATGGGTTGAAGGTACCGAAAGTTCGGACACTCATCGGTATCACACAAGACATGCAGCCAGAAGACTCTTCACAGTCCCCAGGTCAGAGGCTGTGAAACGCACAGTATTAAATAGAGCCATGGAACTCTCTGCCACCCTAGGTAACTCAAGCTAGCAATACAAACAGATCAAAAAATCTGATAAAGTACCACTTACGGCACGGGGACTGTGAAGAGACACAGACATTTTTATATATTTTGTATTGTTTTTTGCATTGTATTATGTAGTCTTATGTATATTATGTATTTTATTTGTTGTGTTTTGTTTCCTGTTTGGATCACAGGAATAGTAGCCCTTGCCTTGGCAGTGGCTTAATTGGGGATCCTAATAAAATACAAAAAATACTAAATACTACAAAAACATTTTCTTTCTCAACAACAAACACCACCCCCATCACACCACCATCATCATCATCATCATAATCATCATAATCACAGTAATGTGGATATGACTATATTTTTGTTATAGGGCTGACAAGCAGCTGGTATAATATGCACAACATGATTTTAAGATTATTATTTGAACATGAGTTGTTATGAGAAGACATGGGGTCCAGGCACAGGGTGATGGTCCAGTGTTATACTGAAAGCTGTAAACATAAAACTGCATGTGAATACATACATTATATTCCTCTCCAGAATTGATGTTTTTATGGCGAAGGTTGACGTGTGGCGCCCTCTGTGGAGAAGACTTGGTATCTCATCACAGACTCATCTCACTGGTTAGCACAGTAAGTAGCCTACCTCCTTGTTGTCTTAAACATATGCAAGCACGCAGGCAGACAGACCGACAGACAGTGGTAATATGTAGTTTGTGGTGCATTAAATATGCTATAGAAACTGTCTGTTACTGTCTGTCAGTAAGAAGGTCTGGTGTGAAAGGAGTACATTTACATTTTAGTCATTTAGCAGATGCTCTTATCCAGAGTAATGAGTGCATACATTTTCATACTGGTCCCCCATGGGAATCGAACCCACAACCCTGGCATTGCAAATCAAATCAAATCAAAGTTTATTGGTTGTGTACACAGATTTGCAGATGTTATCGCAGGTGCAGCGAAATGCTTGTGTATCTAGCTTCAACAGTGCAGTAAAAAATGAAGAAATATCTTAACGAGCAATGTCAATGTCCGGAATATAGATACAAAATATATTTATATAGACATTGCTCGTTCTGCTCGTTCTGATTTTTCTTAAATTTTTTACATTTTGGATTATGTGTGTATTGTTTTGTATTGCTAGGTAATACTGCACTGTTAAAGCTAGAAACACAAGCATTTCGCTGCACCTGCAATAATATCTGCAAGTATATATATATAGGGTAAAACAATATTTAAACATGATTAAAATAACTCTACTATATGTACAAAGGGCAGCAGTCTCTAAGGTGCAGGGTAGAGTATCGAGTGGTAGCCAGCTAGTAACAGTGACTAAGGTTCAGGGCAGGGTACTGGGCAGAGGCCGGCTAGTGGTGACTGTTTAACAGTCTGATGGCCTGGAGATATAAGCTGTTTTTCAGAACAACACTTATCTAACATCTGCCTTAGTCATACATCAGGCCTGGTCTGGTCTGACACTGTGTCTGCTGTCAGTGTGCTGCCTGTTCACTACATTTCAGCCAATACAAGAGTGATCCTGCAGACTCTGTTTATGTAAGAGTCTCTTTTGATTACTCCTCTCTAAGAACTCTGCCCAATGTATTAACCATTATGTGTTATAGCCTGTAATGTAATTTCATTTTTGTACCAATGGAGGGCAATATTTCATCACTGGTATTTTCTCTAGGAAAGCCTCAGTGTTCTGCACCCAGTGGTCATCACCATTATGATTGTTCTGTATTACAGCCATATCTATTGAGCTTTGCATAGAGCTCTCACACATAAAATAACTTTGTCCCCCTGATGTCCCTGAAATTCAGCATTCATTGTGCATGAAAGAAGACTGTGATGCATTGTTATAAAGATGAGTGGAGTATAGGTTGAATTGATTGTTCTTTTTGGAGTGTCATTTTCCCTGGATTAAGAATTCCCCTCTGTACTCTAGCAACAGAGTAAGACAGTCTGAAGGATCATTCATATAAACTCAGTGAATTGTGATGAAATTTGGAGCGGCAGGTAATTTAGTGTGTTGGGCCAGTAGCCAAAATGTTGCTGGTCTGAATCCCTGAGGTGAAAAATCTGTTTATGTGCCCTTGAGCAAGGCACTTAACACTAATTGCTCTTGTAAATTGCCCTGGATTAGAGTGTCTGCTAAATGACTAAAATGTATTCTCCCTCCTTTGATATTAAGCTGTGATTGGACTTGGGGATTTACAATAGCTTGTTGCTAGGCAACATCAGCAAAAAGCCTCTACCATCCTCATGTTCTCTCTATGAACCCATAACTATTTGTGTGTTTTGAAGTGGAGTGTCATCCTGAAAACCAATAAGATCAGCTGACAAATGTTGACAACAGTAATTCGCTAACTTTATTCATATATTGTATGTTTCTACTATTGCATGCATGTATCTCAAATGAGCTACAATACAAATGCACAAAATGTTTTTTGATGCACTATAAAGACTGTGTAATGATTTGGAATTGTAACAGTTTCGTTGTATTTCGTTAGATTTAGTGGGATTTTAGAGACACAGTGAGGAGACAGATAGGCAGGTTTTTGCCGCAGTTAGATCAGATATAAGTGGAAATACAGCATAAGGCTATTGATAGTGGTTCTCTGGCAACACACTGTATTACGCAATTCTGTTGAGCCAAAAGTGGGTTCTGTGTATAAATCCTAACAATTAGTTCTACTTCAAAGGATTTTAAAAGATGTCTATACATTGCCTTCGAAAAGTATTCAGACCCCTTGACTTTTTCCACATTTTGTTACGTTACAGCCTTATTCTAATATTGATTAAATTGTTTTTTTCCCTCATCAATCTTCACATAAAACCCTATAATGACAAAGCAAAAACAGGTTTGTAGAAATGTTTGCTAATTTATACAAAATGAAAATCTAATTTACATAAGTATTCAGACCCTTTACTCAGTAGGCTACTTTGTTGAAGCACCTTTGACAGCGATTACAGCCTCGAGTCTTCTTGTGTAGGACGCCACAAGCGTGGAACACCTGTATTTGGGGAGTTTCTCCCATTCTTCTCTGCAGATCCTCTCAAGCTCTGTCAGATTGGAAGGGGAGCATTGCTACACAGCTATTGTCAGGTATCTCCAGAGATGTTCAAGTCCGGGCTCTGTCTGGGCCACTCAAGGACATTTAGAGACTTGTCCTGAAGCCATTCCTGCGTTGTCTTTGCTGTTTGCTTAGGGTCGTTGTCCTGTTGGAAGGTGAACCTTCGCCCCAGTCTGAGGTCCTGAGCGCTATGGAGCAGGATTTCATCAAAGATCTCTCTGTACTTTTCTCCGTTCATCTTCATCTCAATCCTGACCAGTCTCCCAGTCACTGCCACTGAAAAACATCCCCACAGCATGATGCTGCCACCAACATGCTTCACCATAGGGATGGTGCCAGGTTTCCTCCAGACTTGACACTTGGCATTCAGGCCAAAGAGTTCAATCTTGGTTTCGTCATACCAGAGAATCTTGTTTCTCATGGTCAGAGTCCTTTAGGTGCCTTTTGGCAAACTCCAAGCAGGCTGTCATGTGCCACTCTACCATAAAGGCCTGATTAGTGGAGGGTTTCAGAAATGGTTGTCCTATTGGAAGGTTCTCCCATCTCCACAGAGGGACTCTAGAGCTCTTTCAGAGTGACCATCGTGTTCTTGGTCACCTCCCTGACCAAGGCCCTTCTCCCCCGATTGCTCAGTTTGCGGACAGCTCTAGGAAGAGTCTTGGTGGTTCCATACTTCTTCCATTTAAGAATGATGGAGGTCACTATGTTATTGGGGACATAATGCTGCAGACATTTTTTGGTACCCATCCCCAGATCTGTGCCTCGACACAATCCTGTCTCTGAGCTTTACGGACAATTCCTTTGACCTCATGGCTTGGTTTTTGCTCTGACATGCACTGTCAACTTACAGTTGAAGTCGGAAGTTTACATACACCTTAGCCAAATACATTTAAACTCAGTTTTTCACAATTCCTGACATTTAATCCTGGTAAAAAATTCCCTGTCTTAGGTCAGTTAGGATCCCCACTTTATTTTAAGAATGTGAAATGTCAGAATAATAGTAGAGAGAATGATTTATTTCAGATTTTATTTCTTTCATCACATTTCAAGTGGGTCAGAAGTTTACATACACTCAATTAGTATTTGGTAGCATTGCCTTTAAATTGTTTAACTTGGGTCAAACGTTTTGGGTAGCCTTCCACAAGCTTCCCACAATAAGTTGGGTAAATTTTGGCTCATTCCTCTTGGCAGAGCTGGTGTAACTGAGTCAGGTTTGTAGGCCTCCTTGCTCGCACATGCTTTTTCAGTTCTGCCCACACATTTTCTATGGGATTGAGGTCAGGGCTTTGTGATATCCACTCCAATACCTTGACTTTGTTGTCCTTAAGCCATTTTGCCACAACTTTGGAAGTATGCTTGGGGTATGTATGCGACCAAGCTTTAACTTCCTGACTGATGTCTTGAGATGTTGCTTCAATATATCCACATCATTTTCCTACCTCATGATGCCATCTATTTTGTGAAGTGCACCAGTCCCTCCTGCAGCAAAGCACCGCCACAACATGATGCTGCCAACCCCGTGCTTCACGGTTGGGATGGTGTTCTTCGGCTTGCAAACATCCCCCTTTTTCCTCCAAACATAACGATGGTCATTATGGCCAAACAGTTCTATTTTTGTTTCATCAGACCAGAGGACATTTCTCCAAAAAGTACGATCTTTGTCCCCATGTGCAGTTGCAAACCGTAGTCTGGCTTTTTTATGGCGGTTTTGGAGCAGTGGCTTCTTCCTTGCTGAGCGGCCTTTCAGGTTATGTCGATATAGGACTTGTTTTACTGTGGATATAGATACCTTGGTACCTGTTTCCTCCAGCATCTTCACAAGGTCCTTTGCTGTTGTTCTGGGATTGATTTGCACTTTTCGCACCAAAGTACGTTCATCTCTAGGAGACAGAACGCGTCTACTTCCTCATCGGTATGCCGGCTGCGTGGTCCCATGGTGTTTATACTTGCGTACTATTGTTTGTACAGATGAACGTGGTACCTTCAGGCATTTGGAAATTGCTCCCAAGGATGAACCAGACTTGTGGAGGTCTACAATTTTTTTCTGAGGTCTTGGCTGATTTCTTTTGATTTTCCCATGATGTCAAGCAAAGAGGCATTGAGTTTGAAGGTAGGCCTTGAAATACATCCACAGGTACACCTCCAATTGACTCAAATGAGATCAATTAGCCTATCAGAAGCTTCTAAATCCATGACATCATTTTCTGGAATTTACCAAGCTGTTTTAAAGGCACAGTCAACTTAGTGCATGTAAACTTCTGACCCACTGGAATTGTGATACAGTGAATTATAAGTGAAATAATCTGTCTGTAAACAATTGTTGGAAAAATTACTTGTGTCATGCACAAAGTAGATGTCCTAACCGACTTGCCAAAACTATAGTTTGTTAACAAGAAATTTGTGGAGTGGTTGAAAAATGAGTTTTAATGACTCCAACCGAAGTATATGTAAACTTCCGACTTCAACTGTATATAGACAGGTGTGTGCCTTTCCAAATCATGTCCAATCTATTGAATTTACCACAGGTGGACTCCAATCAAGTTGTTGAAACATCTCAAGGATGATCAATGGAAACAGGATGCACCTGACCTCAATTTCAAATCTCATAGCATACTGTTTAAAAAAAAACTGTTTTAGCTTTGTCATTATGGGGTATTGTGTGTAGATTGCCGAGGAAATGTTGTTATTCAATCCATTTTAGAATAAGGCTGTAATGTAACAAAATGTGGAAAAAGTCTAGGGGTCTGAATACTTTCCGAAGGCACTGCATATACAATGCATGCACAAACATCAAATGGCGTAGCATGGTATTCCTTAGAGGATAGCTGTAAACTGTATTTGGTTCTCAGCCTAGTCCAAAGACAAATGTACTGTTTTCATGGCGAGCATGACCTCACGCTGCACTATCGGAAGTCTGCTCTGATAAATCAGTAATTGAGGGTTTTTACTTGATTTGCTCTCTTGCAAACCCAGATTTGTGTTTAGATTGAGAGGGCTGCTTGACTGAAACATTGGGAGTCTAAAGCAATTAAAGTCTCTGCTCATAAGATAAAGCATGCCTCCAATGTTTTGCTTTCATCATAGCTGAGTAAACACTAAACAGAAACCAAAAAGACAAAGTCAAAGCCCTGTGTGCTGGTCCATTATTTCCCGCTCATGCTTGATGTTTATAGTCTACTTATTGCCTACTTGGCTCCACATCCAATTTGAGTTGAAAGGTCATTTTAAACAGGGCTTCACTTTATCAAGTGAAAGAAAAGGAAACAATGATTGCATAGACTCATAACAACAGTATGGTAGCCTACAGTATGAGTGCTGAGTCGTGTTCTGGTGCTTGACAGGGTCATAACAGCCATTGATTGGTTACCTGGACTGGTCGAGCTGTTTCATTTCCCTACTGCTGTGATGGAGTGTTGCTTGCTAGGACAGGTCCTGACACCCGTTCCAAAGCCGGGATCTCAGAGGCCCTAGGGAGATGTCTGTCGTGTGTGTGTGTCTGGCTCATCTCAGCATTGAGAGTGACAGAAAGCCCAACCAGCATGACCATGACATAGGGATTATCTTGATATGATGAATTTGCTTCATCACCGAATTTCTGCACAATTCTGTAGAATTTCTAATACAGCTTAGAAGCATGTCTAAACAGCTGAGCTTTGAAGTGTATTCATACACTGGAGTTGATTTGGAGCAGGTGTGGACGGGTATTTGTATTTATTATGGATCCCCATTAGTTCCTGCCAAGGCAGCAGCTACTCTTCCTGGGGTCCAGCAAAATGAAGGCAGTTCATACAATTTTAAAAACATAACATTACATTCACAAATTTCACAACACACTGTGTGCCCTCAGGCCCATACTCCACCACTACCACATATCTACAGTACAAAATCCATGTGTACGTGTGTGTATAGTACGCATATTTTCATGTGTGTGTGTGTATGCATGTGTCTGGGCCTATGTTTGTGTTGCTTCACAGTCCCCGCTGTTCCATAAGGTGTATTTGTATCTGTTTTTTAAATCAAATTTTACTGCTTGCATCAGTTACTTGATGTGGAATAGAGTTCCATGTAGTCATAGCTCTATGTAGTACTGTGCGCCTCCCATAGTCTGTCTTGGACTTGGGGACTGTGAAGAGACCTCTTGTGGCATGTCTTGTGGGGTATGCATGGGTGTCCGAGCTGTGCCCCAGCCAGCAGTTCAAACAGACAGCTTAGTGCATTCAACATGTCATGTGGAGAACTTGTAGCTTAAGATTTTTCTATAGCAAAGAAAAGTCTTATCAGTTAGAGGACCACTTTGCCTTCCATTCCATTTGACATTTGATAGCCGTGTGATAGGAGAGCCTGTGTTAGGTAGGCCTAATAGATCTCTGTGTCTGAAGTCTGAAAAGAACTGGTGTTCCTGTGGAGTGGTTGTTGTTACTGAAATGCCTGTGTTATGCAGGAGAGAACACACAGTTTAGGCAGTGACTCAGGCTGCATGTATTATTGTGATTAGCTGGAGCTACTGCAGTGTGGGGAGAGAGAGAAAAAAATAGAGAGTGGGGGAGCGAGAGCTTCCCTGCATGTCTATGCGATTGTGTTTTCACTGGTCTACTGCATTAATATACAATGCAGTTTCCCTCTCTCCACTCCCTCCTTCTCTCCTCCACTCTTTCTCTCTGTGTGCTAATCTTCACTCGCTCTCACTGCTCAAATCTCTTTCTCCTGCCTTTGGCTCTACTCTCTACAGTGAAGATGACATCCCCAGTTTTGATGAACCAGCGAGCCCCTCCTACTGGCCGGTGGCTGCCCAGCAAGACCCCACAAGATCGGGCTTTCTGGGTGAGGACTTGCCCCCTCTAAAGTGGTTCTTCAGCAAAGGCACTGACAGCACCGGCTAGGTCTGAGTAAGTACTGCTCTGAAGGAATCTTTCACGGATAAAAAGGTGGTATTGATAGCACTGACAGAGTAACAACAAAGAATGTGTGTGATGACAAGATTGTGTGTGTAGCACATATTAACTGCCTGTAACTGCTCTGCTTTTGTTTGCCCATCTCATCATCTCACCATGTTGATTGATTAGTTCTTATACTATGACAGGGGAATTTTAGCCAGATGTGATAACGCTATAGAACAGCTGCCTGCTCCGGTAGTAGGGAAGAGTATTCTATTGTCACGACACTGATATGCTGTGTTAGCATTAAATGTGTGTCTTTGTTTACCCATCTTCTTCAGCATCAATGTGCAGTAGCATCCCTCCTCTCATACAGTAGATCTCCAACTTCATAGGGGAATCATAGCATTCACATTCTGATGCCTCTCTCTGCTATGATGTACTGTTTTCTTCAAAGGATTCTGAAAATATCAGTGTTAAATCTCACTTTTTCTGATCGCTTTCTTTTGCCTAGATCTCTATGTAGGAAATGAACATACAGTGCAGGTTAGATCGAAACTTGGTAGAACAATCATCTCTCTTGACAGTTCAATCGTGAATCACATGAATTTTTTGCCACGAATTTTGGACCACAAAACTTTGATTTGTGTCCTGAGTTTGCCATTGGTAAGGCACTTGGTGAGTTATTGTTAGTTGAACGTGTGCATTGGTAGGCCTGTGTGGCAAAAATATATTCTGTAGGCTATCAAAATAAATAAAGAGAGTTGCACACTCTATATACAAGCTCCAAGTAATTTATTGGGTAAACCACCAACGTCTCTGCATCACTGTGCCTTCTTCAGGGTGAAGCCGAAACGTTGGTGATTTACCCAATACATTTCTAGGAGCTTGTATATAGAGTGTGCAATTCTCTTTATTTTGTAGCCTGCAGTCTACTTGCTGTTAGTCAGCACCTCTACCAACTTTCTTGGGTGTGCACCAATATATTCTGTAATTAAAAAAGGAAAAGCAGAAAAGTCTGAAATTATCAAAATGATCAAAGATGTATTTCCATGGAAACAGTTGTTTCCCTCTGTCTCTCTCTCACTTCTTCCTCAGGTTCCTCTCAGAGCAGGTGACAGCTCCTGTTTCTTTATAAGGCCCACACTCAATTGTATTACAATATGTACATATTAATCATAGTGGTTCATAATAAATTATGATATTCAAGTCTTTAGTCTTGTTACAATACACCTCATCCTCACTTGCTTTAAAATGGTCATCATTAAAAATGTATGATGATTACTATGAAATATCTGCCTTTCCCCTCTGTCTTACACTGAGGTGACTGATGAAGGTATATTAATGTATTTTCAATGGACTAATTTCCACTCAAAGACAGAGAGGTGGGTTGTATAGAGAGGGGTTTAACTAGGGACAGATATAGTTGGGTTTATTAGGTATTCCAAAAGGTGCATAGAGGGGTATATGGAGTGGACATAGCTATACATTTAGAATAAAATATATCCATACAGTGCCTTCAGAACGTATTCACACCCCTTGACAAAATGGATTTTCAAACATCTAGACACAATACCCCATAATGACAAAGTGAAATGCAGAAATATCTCATTTACATAGAGTAAGTATTCACACCCCTGAGTCAATACATGTGGCAGCGATTACAGCTGTGAGTCTTTCTGGGTAAGTCTCTAAGAGCTTTGCACACCTGAATTGTACAATATTTTCACATTATTCTTTTTAAAATTCTTCAAACTCTGTCAAGTTGGTTGTTTATCAGTGATAGACAGCCATTTTGAAGTCTTGACATAGATTTTCAAGACGATTTAAGTCAAAACTGTCACTCGGCCATTCAGGAACATTCACTGTCTTCTTGGTAAGCAACTCCAGTGTATATTTGGCCTTGTGTTTTTGGTTATTGTCCTGCTGAAAGGTGAATTTGTCTCCCAGTGTCTGTTGGAAAGCAGACTGAACCAGGCTTTCCAATAGGATTTTGCCTGTGCTTAGCTCTTTTCCGTTTCTTTTTATCCTAAAAAACTCCCTAGTCCTTACAGATGACAAGCATACCCATAACATGATGCAGCCACCAACATGCTTAAAAATATGTAGAGTGGTACTCAGTGATGTGTTGTGTTGGATTTGCCCCAAACACAATGCTTTGTATTTATTTCTTTACCAATTGTTTTGCAGTTTTACTTTTGTACCTTATGGCAAACAGGATGCATGTTTTGGAATATTTGTATTCTGTACAGATTTCGTTCTGTTCACTCTGTCATTTAGGTTAGTATTGTGGAGTATCTACAATGTTGTTGATCCATCCTCAGTTTTCTCCTATCACAGCTATTAAACTCTGTAACTGTTTTAAAGTCACCATTAGCCTCATAGTGACATTCCTGAACGGTTTCATTCCTCTCCGGCAACTGAGTTAAGAAGGATGCCTGTATCCTTGTAGTGACTGAGTGGATTGATACACCATTCAAAGTGTAATTAATAACTTCACCATGCTCCAAGGGATATTCAATGTCAGCTTCTTCTTTTTTTACCCATCTACCAATAGGTGCCCGTCTTTACGAGGCATTGGAAAACATCCCTGGTCTTTGTGGTTGAATATGTGTTTGAAATTCACTGCTCAAGTGAGGGACCTTACAGATAATTGTATGTTTGGGGTACGGACGTGAGGTAGTCATTAAAAAATTATCTTAAACACTATTATTGCACACAGAGTGAGTCCATCCAACTTATTATGTGACTTGTTAAGCAAATGTTTACTCCAGAACGTATTTAGGCTTGCCATAACAAAGGGGTTGAATACTTATTGACATTTTTCTAAGCATAATTCCACTTTGACATTATTGGGTATTGTGTGTAGGCCAGTGACACAAAATCTCAATTTAATCCATTTTAAATTCAGGCTGTAACAAAAAAAAATTGAGAAAAAGGCAAAGGGTGTGAATACTTTCTGAAGCATATGGAAAATATGGAACGGATTTAGGGAGTATCCATATAATGAAAGAAGTGTGGGGTAGGGAAGAGGAATTGTCAAGAGAGGAATATGTGAATTTGCACTTGTGTTTACCTGTAGACAGGAAGCGGTGCAAAACAGTGTGAAATGTGACTTGGAGAAAGAGAAAGGGCTGAAGGCGGTGAGCAGATAGAGCCAGGTGGTGTAGCTGCGCTCTAGCGCAAATCCATGCATGTTAATGTGAGTCGTGATGAGAGGAGAGCTCTGCTGCTGTAGCTCTCCCATACCCTCAAGTGTCATTTCCAAAAGCCTGCTTATCCCTGCTGATTGATCCTCTTTGTGTGATGTCTCTACGTCTAAATAGTTCCTTTGTAAAGAGTGTGTCTGAGGTACAAATGAATGTACCCATATGGCATCAGGTTTTCTGAGTTGCTGATGTCGTGACCAGGGACTTAGCAATAGAAAACAATCACAGTGTCAGTTTTAGGGTTTAGGGATGGGACCTGATAGGGTTAGGTAGGGAAACTAGAACTGGTATCTTGACAGAATCTGTGCAACTGATGTACATTTGTAACATGTTAGTGATTCACTGCCGCCTACAGCCCATACGTTACAGTAGCACCTGTGGCCCCTGGTCACCCTGCAGTTTGAATGTAGAGCAACACCAAGACTGGGGTGAAACCTCTCTGTGCTCTCCTCCCCTGCAAAAGGACTGACTCATACCACACATTATTCAACATACAGAAAACATCTCAGAGGGTTGATCTAGCTGCAGATAGCTAATTCTCCTCTATGTGTTTTCCCCTTGCTGCTAATAAGCTCTTATCAATCTAACTAAATGAATAGAGAACATCTGGTTATCTGACGGTCTATGCAGCAACTATTGTATTAGAGACAAGCTCTGGTTATTATATTTTACTAGACAAGTCAGTTAAGAACAAATTCTTATTTACAATGACAGCAGGTTAACTGCCTTGTTCAGGGGCAGAATGACAGATTTTTACCTTGTCAGCTCAGGGATTTGATCTAGCAACCTTTCGGTTACTGGCCCAACGCTCTAACCACAAGGCTACTTGCCACCCCAAGTCCTGCCAACTCAAAAACTGCACAATAAATGTGTAACCAAGGGGGAACTAGTACATTTCTCTGAGAAAAGCTGCTTCAGTGCTACCAATCATCCAAAACACTTGAAACGCTTGTAAAATCATTTGCATTTATTTGATCAAATAGACTTTGAAAGGGTAAACATGCAGAAATTCCTCTTGTCAAAAGTCTTGCTGTTACAAAAGTAGTTCTTCATGCAGCGTAACAGGTTACAGGTTCTTCTTGGTGAAGCGCCTGAATGGCTTCATCATTGCTGAAAAGACCCTGACAATCAAGGATCGTTTTTTGATAGGCTGAGATATGGAGGGAGAAACCTCTCCAACTGGAGCTAGAAACACAAGAGAAATGGATGGGGTAAGAGAGAAAGAGAAATTGAGCGAGAGCGCGCGAGAGAGAGACAGAGAAATACAGTATAATAACTTTGAAAAATAACAGTGCTATGAGTTTGGTAGGCATACTCTATGTTTCTAACACACACCTAAACAAAACTACAAGCTATAGCAGAGCTCTAAAACATCCTTACCTATGCAATGTCCATCAGTAGAGGGAATCTCAGTCTGTTCCTGGACTGAATGGCAGTCCTTTTTGTTTCCTCTCTTGGAACGCTAACAGGAGAAAGGTAAAGAAAATGGTACAGAGAATAAATAAATAAATAAATAAATGGAACACTTCTGAATCCAAGGCAACAATTTAGTGATGAATAAAACATATTTATCTCATGTATTTGTCTTATCATAGCCACATCAATAACATCAGCACCTAACTGGAACAACAAAAAATGCTAACTCCCTGCTATACCTTGAAGTTGATCCTGAGTTTGGTCATTGAAAAGCAAAGGAAGCTCCTTCTTGCTTTCTGCTCAGCCCCCCTCTCTGTCTCAGCCTGGTCTGATGGGTTTGTTGCAGCAGAAGCTGGTCTTGACACCTCCTTGCATCCCTGTACCAGCTGCTGGGTCAAGGACTTTACCAGGACTCTGTCAAACGCAGGGTCCTGGGAGGAAATAGCTGCTTGCAGGGTGTTATAAGAGCCAAACTCCTCCATGAGGTTTTTATGTACACCTCTGAACACCCTGTGGATGTGCAGGTTCTGGGAATATGCCTGTGTCCTGGAGAATCTGGATGCAGCACAGAACTCAGACAGGACTTGTCTGATGAGTTGCTGAGATGTTTCTGTCATGTCTGCTGCCTGTTGGGAGGGTCCATCTAGGGCTGAGGGTCTGATCTTCGATAGCAACCGTATCACCAGTATGGTGACCAAACACATGACATCATCTTTGCTGGAGTCCATCAAGTACTGCAGTAGGAATGCAGTGGCACTGCTGATGTCCGGGGTGATTAAGAGCTCCCTCAGATGGCCAGAGCTGCTGGGGATGCACACCTCCTTCTCTTCAATGTCAATCCCATCTCCCTTTGGTACCAAAGAGGTTCCCTTGCTGGTGAAAGACGGAGTGGAGGATCGAAAAGAGGCTTTAGCACTCGGTGGTCGGCTGCTGTCAGTCATTGGACTGTTACGATGCAGGGGTTCATCTGTGTGTGCCATCATCTTTGTCTTTAGGTCACTTGTAGAAATCTCTGGCATTTTAGAGTCCCTGAAGTCGATGCAGGAGCTCCTGACTATGGGGCAGGTCAGATCAAAAGGCACTTCGTCAGGGATGGGAGTTCCAGGGAGGTTGATCTCTAACTCACACTCTGACCTAGGACCCTTTGAAGAGCTGGACAAGGAACTACGACCCTTTAAAGAAGTGGACAAAGATGAACAGGTTCTAGGGATGTCTTGGCAGACTTCTTCACTGTCATCCTCACTTTTCTCAACCTCCTTCAGCATAGTTCCTACCATATCATTGATCTGAAGGAGCTCCCTGGAATCCTTCATTCGCCCTAAGTTTGAGATTTCACTCTGGATAGCAACCAGGATTTCCCCAAGGGTCTCTTTGGAAGAAGCATTTTCTGTCCTTTCGGATCCGGATGGCTTCAGCCCTGTGAAAAAATCCTTAAGTGTGTTCTTCATACTGACGCAGATGGTCTTAGCTGTTGACCAAAGCTTCTCCTCTGATATTTTAACACTCAATTCAGTATCGTCCAGTTGGGAGCCCCCGTGGGAGCACTGCGAAACTTTCCCACTTCTTTCCAGTAGCACAGTGCCAGTGGACTCATTTTTCTGGAAAATAGTCGCTATTCCTTTGACAAAGGTTTCCACTAATCCAGAGGCTGTATTTTGAGAGGACATGGAGGCAATCTCTGATGGCGAGCTAGATGATAAGCCAGCCTGCGGACTTTTCTGAAGACCAGTATAGCTGATCTGTGTGATAAAGGAATGACTGGATCTCATCAGCACTTTACTCACTGCCTCTTCTGCCTGAGTCTGAAAGTCATTGCTAGAGAGCTTCTTAATGCTCTGAATCAGACTAGTAGAGGACTGTGTGATTCTGACACTCTCTTCTGAGCTCAGTTGAGAATATGAAGTACTCACACTCAAGTCTTCATTGGGTGAGGGTGACTGGGAAATAGTATAGTCATCCAGCTTTGATAGGACACCATCAACAAACCAACAAGCCTCTAGGGACTCATCAGATGAACTGACAACGTCCAAGGATTTACTCTCCACTTTTGATAACTCTGACTTGTAGATGGAAAAAACACTGCTAAGAACTTCTTGAGTACTGGTATCCAGATTGGAGAGACAGAGAGCTGGTATTGGTTGGCTCTCACTGGGAACTCTACTAAGTTTGGTGCTGGGTAACTGGACCTCAACAGTTGAAACAGTTGCCTTTTCCAGGGTGTCTGAAGACTCCTGAAGAGAAGCATCCTTAGCCACACCTTCTTCTCGAGCGGATGGAGTTAAAAGGTCCCTCAGCTTTGCTCGTATAAGGCCGTAGAGTGTGCGGGCTGGAGAGAAGGTTATCTTCTGTGAAGACCCTGTTTTGTGGTCATTTACAGGAACTGGCCAATCAACTGCTTCACATGTGCCTTCAAATGATGCTATCGTCTCCATGCCTCCCACAAATGCCTTAACAATCACTGTGGCAGTGGAGGTTACAGATGTCAGGGCTGTAGAGCTGATATTCAGGGGTGCTTCAGTAAGGCTAGGAGCAGCACTAGAAGGCCTAGAGGAAGGAGCCATGCCAGAAGAGCTACTGACTTTCCTTGTAAGGATGTTGCTCACCGCCTTGAGGGCTTTAGACTGAAAGTCGGGGCTAGAGAGGGTCTGAAGCTTTCTGGCCACCACACTGGTAGAGGATCCAGTCTCTTTGAGAAAGTGAGTGGTTCCTTCTTTCCCAGATGGACACTCAACATCAAGGTCACATTGAAGATTGGTCAGAAATTTAGACCCCAAGATTGTCATCTTCTTGGCCAGATCCAAGAGGATGCTGAAGTCCTGTGCCATTTTGTCCATTGTGCCGACAATGGCATCCAGCACATCATCGGTCACAGGGTCCATGAGGGGCTCGATAAACCCTACCCACTCTGGCTCAGATGTTTTGCTCTGTAGCTCGGCCAGGATCTGCACCGAGGCTACCCGAATGACCTCCTTGCCTGCTGCTATGTCCTGACTGTCCATAGGGGGGAAACTCCCAGAGCTGGCCTGAATGGCCACTGAGAGGCCAGAGTTAAGCTGGTGTACTACCTCTCCCACGATAGCACAGCTCAACTCGGAGGAGCTGGGGTTGGAGTGACCCTCAACCAGGGATATCAGGAGGCTCTCTTCCGTTACCCCAAAAAGAGCCTTCAGAGGCTCCTCCATGAGGGGAGCCTCTCTAGTTGCAGGCAAGCTCTGCAATGAGGTCTGGGACCTTGAATATAAACACACAATCACCACTTATGCCATGCAAATGTGACCAACTGGTATCTTATCTGGGTCATTAGTGAGCCTGAAAACCAAATTAGAGCAATGATGGTTTACTTCTCATACCATCGTAGTTCTAGAAGCCTAAAGCCAACTGGCACAATTTTTTGCCTGATTTTTATTTCATATTGCTGTGAACATACCTCTTAGGCGACCAGCATGATGATGAGGTTCTGCGAGTGGATTTTTGGCGGCACCCTGCACTGCCATTCCTCCTCCTCTCCTTAGTCCAGTAGTTCATCTCACTGATCAGCAGCCTTTTCTCTCTCTCATCCAGACTGCCTAAGGAATCCTCAGACCCTGTCAGAGAGCACTGGGATTCTGGGGAGGTTGCCCCACTCCTCAGGTTCACCCCCATGATACGAGCTAGCGCTGGTAGGAGAATGCGGAGGGCTGTCTGGGTCACGACCTTAACAATCTTCAGACACAGCATGGAGAGCTGCTCGAATGTCAGCTATGACCAACAAACAGAGTAATGTTTTTGCCAATCAACCAATTCCATGACACCATTCCCTATATAGTGCACAACTTTTGACCAGAACCTTATGTGGAGAGACTTACGTTATTTTTCATGCCATGCTGAATCACTCTCCATTGGCTAGAGAAAAGAAAGGAAACATATTTTAGCTGCACACTGATGTTGATTTAATGGAGTCACTAGATAGCCATGTTAGGGAAAATAAAAGTGTATTTAATTAAGCTATTAGCAAGTACATGAGCCATTTTGTTCTTGATTTACAGGAAGAGTTAGGGGTGTGGTTACGGTGATGTTAGGGTTAGGTGTAGTGTTTAAAATCCCATTTGTGGTTAGAAGGTGCACTATGACTATAAATTCAGAGTAGTTGTATGTGAGGTTGGAAAAAGACATGGGACTTGCTCATCAGTTAGACTCCTCAGGAAAGAGAGGAGGATTGGGGCACAGCATGTCCCAATCTTGAGAGAAGGCATTAGAGTCCTCTGAGCCTCCTTCTCCAGCTGCTCAATGATAGATCCCCTTTCCCGGAAACCACACCCGGGTGTCTGAGAAGACTCTGGGAAACCGCAAAGAGAAATCTAAAGTTGAATCTGAACTTTATTCCTAATTTCCTTCACCTTTAGTGATTTGATTGCACTGGACAGGTAAAAGCACATCTCTCTGCAGGCCTCCACTATATTGCTTTCATCTATATAGATACTATCTTCTCAGATCAGTGCTGATGAATTTGAACACAACCTGCACCCAACATGAAGTAATCTCGGACCTGCACCAATGCTGCTGTCCTCCACGGAAGTCTTCTTGGTACGGCCACTGGACTTACGTTTAGCCTACATGACAACAGATTATAGGTCTCATAGCAGATCTAAGGTCAGTGTAGTGTCTCCTAATGCTTTAAGGTTAGGATTTAGTGATAGTAAACTAATCCAAGATCTGTGCCTAAGTAGGCAGAGGATGTGTAAAGGACAGCATATTTCTTACCTTGCCTCCTGTCCTGTTCTTGTTGGTCTCATGTGTCTGTTTCATCCTTCATATTCTCCACAACTTTATTTTGGTCATCCGGTTGATCCTCCGAATTCACGTTCTGGTGGATAAATGAGAGGTCAATATCAGTCCTAGGTTGTGACTTTATGAAACAACTTATTCTCTCCTATTTTAAACAAAATGGCAATAGTGGTCAGATTTCAGTCCATGGATCAAACCAGTGAGACCTATTGCTGTGGTAGTGACCTACTATATTGTTAGTAATTTCTCCTCTAAACTCAAAATAGGCTAAATGAACCATACCTTGCTGTCGTCTGACATGATGTGTAGCTTATTGTTGTAGGCTGTTTAGAGGTAATACTAATAACTCCTTTGAAAAAACGTCAGTGAACCATCGGCAGACAACTGAAGTGAATATGAACGTCCTTGAATTATGTCAAAGCATTGTTGAATACTCGATTCCGATTGGCTGAAGCCAGGGCATTCTTCAAAGATGTCATACACACATGATGTCACAATTAGGCCTAAGTCTAATGTCTATATGAATTGTCAATGTCATTAGAAAACAGATCATAGCTTGTCAAAGTTCTGCCAAACGAACATTTTTGTAAGTGCACGTTGTTGCGTTTCATTTATGGTTTATCAAGCATCCTCATTCATCACCATGCACAAACACGTAACTCGCTGCAATCCATTAGCTATAATTCTGAGGTTGCAAAGCTGCAAAACTAGGACATGCAATAAATTATAACCACTTGCACTTACAATAATTTAAAATCAATGACGTTCTAGGGGGCTTTAACTATTTCAGCACTATTGTCCGCTGCATAGTGCTGACACGTTTCTAGGCGTCAGTGGACCGTGCCATGGTGCTGAAATGTTTCGAGTCTGGGTAGCACCTGAGACCGCGGCATGGTGCTGAAATGGAGCAGGGCTCAGTTCTATGGGTATCTCATGCGGATTTTCCTGCTAGCCTATGTATAAAGATACTATAATTACATTATTTTCATCCATCCGTCAACACAAATGGCATGTCAACGTTTCCCAAATAATAATGCAATGAAGCCAAGCCGAGATGTATGATTCTTCATCCAGAGGACGAAGCACCACTGTATCATCTAAAACCTTCAGAGAGATCCCTTAAAACTGCAGTATAAATTCTCCACAGCTGTTATGGTAGCTATGTAATTTAGCAAGACATGGACGAATCCAACACATAGCGTTTCTACTGAGGTGACTGACTGTCATGTTGCTAGTCGTAATGACGCTATTAAAACAAGAATAGTTATTTGTAATTGCTCTGGGAGCTAGTTATTGCAGAACCCAGCTACACATCCTGCTTGCTGGGCTCATTATGGACAGCCAATGAGCAGTTCAGGTGAAAAAGTCAGCCAGATCTGATCCCTAAAGCATACATGCTACTAGGAAACTGTAGCAACCTGCCGGCCTGCACAATCCTCCATGGCACTAATGCTACACGCGCAGTATGGTATGCTAACATCCCACAACAATTCCCCAATTGAATGACTTGCCTAAACTTCCAATCATACTTATTTTCTAATATCAACCACGGTTTCTGCACTTAAGGCAGACTTGCTATTAGAACAAGATGTAATTAGGAAAACTCTAAAGCTCGTTAAACGTAGGCTAAAATTAACCTTACCTGGCTGTCGTAAGCCATTATGTGTAGCCCGTTAATTAAGGGTCTGCGCCTCTAATACTGTAGCTGTTCTGATAGGCTACTTTAGCTGCTCTGTAACTGTTAAACTAGTCTAATCTAATCTATCCGTTGAAAACCCGTCAGTGAACCGTCCTCAAACACAATGAACTGATGTCAATATAGAAATTAACCTTCACATAAAGATATCAAATACATGACGTCAGATATGCCTAGAGGTATTGTCGACTTAATCAGAAAACAGGATGGAGGCCAAGATGGCGTCGCTGTGAGAGGGAGTGTTTTCTCGCTCTTCAAAGCAATATTGAGGGTTAGGTGGTTAACAGTCAAATATTGGCTATTAATATTGAAAGAAACTAACTATAACTTTTTTTTATGGACATGGGATAAGTTTAGAGTTAGTTTTTGTCAAGTTGAATAGGAAGAACACGACAGAAAGACAAAAGTAGACGAAATATCCAAGTCTCGCAGAAGACGGCTGACATGCTAGCTAGCCACAACGAGAACCAGAGCAGCATGGATACACAAGAAGCCGCGAACTCAAGCAAGAGAAAGAACAAAACTGACCAGGATGAAATCCTTGCAACCTCTTTACCTCAGACCCCAAGTAAAAATCCACCGGTGAAAAAAGTAAAAGAAGACATTTTCATGTCGGAACTTTTCTCTGCAATCCAGTCCCTATCTACTAAACAAGACGCCACGCTCTCCAAAGTGTCCATCATAGAGCGGGCTACAGAAGAAACATCAAAGAAGATCGATAATTTGTCAGAAACTGTCAATCAACTACACAAAATTGTGAGCGAGAACAAGGAAAGGATAACATTCCTAGAGAATGAGTTGAAGAAAATGCAATCCAAAAATAATGAGTTGTGTGAGAATGTAGCTGAACTTCAAAGGTACTCGCAGGTGGAATCTGAAAATCCAAGGTGTGAAAGAGGGAGAGGATATTAGAGAAGTAGTCATTAATATCCTGGGAAAAGTGGCACCATGCATCAAAGACAGGCCAAGAGACGTGATTGATGTGGTACATCGACTTGGGAAACGAAGATCTGATGGACCCCCTCGCAATATCATCTTGCGCTTAACTATGCGCCATTACAGGGAAATCATATGGAAAATGGCCAAGGGGAACAAGTTTCTGGACGAGAAGAAACTCCGCATCAAAGAAGCTCTGATACCGCAGGATCAGACTGCCAGAGAGAAACTGTGGCCGCTTATACAGAAGGCGCGACAAGAAGGAAAGAAGGCGGGGTTCAAGGGCCCACACGCGTTTATTCGAAGGAAGAATGATTACTGGGTAACTCTGTTGACATTAACCAAATTGGAACTGTGAGTACTAACATGAGTACAGTTAATGTACTGCCAATAATAAATGTACCGTTCGAACTACAACTGACGAACACTTGCCAAAGAAAAGGAAGTAAATAGATTTGTTATTCTGTTAACCACCGCTACCTCAGCTGAGCGTAGTTTTCCGTCGGAGTAATCCTCTCAAAGTTCACTGTTTGTTTTACTGTTCACGTTAATACTTGTTATCTAATTTGTGTTTTGTCTTTTTTAATGCAGGAGTTCGTTTTCAATTCACTCAATATCGTTAGTCTGAATGCTAGAGGTTTGAGAAATCCTACAAAAAGGAAAGTTTTATTTTTATACTGTAAACGCAGGAACGCAGATTTTGTCCTTCAGGAAACTCATTCGGGTGAAAGTGATTTGAAATTTTGGAGCACAATGGGGAGATATGGCCTATTTCAGTCATGGATCAAATCATTCTGCTGGTGTTTTGACACTTATTCACAAGTTTAAAGGTGACATTCTAGAATCCACATCTTCACAAGACGGCAGATGGGTCATAGTAACTGTTAAACTTGACAATGCTATTTTCATCATCTGTAATGTATACGGACGTAACTCACATGCTCCTAATAAGACCCTTTTTACTCAATTTACCAGGAAAGTACAGGATTTAAGCAACAAATACTCAGAGGCTTTTCTAATTATTTCTGGAGATTTTAATGAAACACCTGATGCATCTGCGGATCGTTTTCCTCCTAGAACGAGTCAAAACCCTCAAAATAGTAACATTATTATTACATTATGCAAGGATCTCTGTGTTGAGGATGCCTGGCGTTATTTCAATCCGGATGCTAAGGGTTATACCTGGACCAACAAAACTATGTCACGTAAATCTAGAATAGATTTATTCCTAATTTCCCATTTTTGTTACAATTTGTTATAGATCATCAGTTGGCTCCCTTTTCTGATCATCACTTGATTTCCCTGAATTTACAAGCTACTAAAAAATCAAAAGGTACTCGAGGATATTGGAAATTAAACAATACACTTCTTAAAGATACTGCTCTCATTGAAAACATCAAATCATTAGCTAAAGGTATTTTTGCAAGAAAATACTTGGGTCATGGAAGTAGATGGGAATTTTTCAAATATAAAGTCAGAGTGGTAGCCATTAAACGCGCCAAAGAGCTGATGCAATTAAAGAACCATAGAGAAAAGGAGATGATGAGCAAGCTTGACAGTTTTCTAAAGAAAGATAATCTATCTGAAGAAGAGGAGTCTGTGTTCAGGTCTTTACAACTAGAATTAGAACAGACTTACACAAATCTGGCAGAGCAAAATGGATTGAAGAGGGGGAAAGAAACACTAGTTACTTTTTTGCACTTGAAAAGAGAAACTACAAAAGAAAATCTATAACTCCACTCAAAATTAACAATGTTTTATGCAAAGATCCCATTACAATATCATAATTTGTCAATTCCTTTTATGAAAACCTTTACAGCTCTCAATTTCAGGAAGATGGTTGTGAAAGCTACATTTGCCACATTCAGAATTATGTCCCTGTAATTGAGGATGATTTCCACTCAGTTTGCGATTCACCTGTGTCAATTGGAGAAATTAGAGAGGCTCTGAATTCAATGAAAAAAGGGAAATCACCTGGCCCCGATGGCCTGTCAGTTGAATTCTATAGACAGTTTTGGGAGTTGCTAGAAGACCCGATTTTCAATATGTTTCAAGATTGCATTAAAAATGGGGAAATGGTCTCCACTATGAAACAGGGCCTTATTTCATTGATTCCGAAGCCTGATAAAGACCCTTCTCTCATTGACAATTGGAGACCAATTACTTTATTAAATGTTGATTACAAATTGATTGCTCTGGTTTATGCCAAAAGATTAAAGAAAGGAATAGATACCATTATAAATGAGACTCAAACAGGATTTATGAAGGGCCGTCACATAAGCTCTAACATTCGTTTAGTCTTGGACCTTATAGATTATTCAGATGCAATTGACTCAGATGCGGTTGTCCTATTTCTGGACTTCTGTAAAGCCTTTGACACAATTGAACATGAATTTCTCTTTTACTTTTTGGATTTGGTGAAAATTTTATTCGAGTAATTCGCATGTTTTACAAAGATATAAATAGTTCTGTGCTACTAAACCTTAATACTTCCAAAAGATTTAGTATCAACAGAAGTGTACGACAGGGATGCCCAATTTCGCCATTTTTATTTATTTTGGTTGTGGAACTTCTATCTAGATATTCTGAATGATGCAAATTTGTATGGCTTAACCATTTTTAACAAAGAAATCAAAATTTCCCAACTGGCTGATGATACTACTCTTTTCTTAAGAGACAAAGACCAGGTCGCACATGCCCTTAATGCTATAACTGCATTTTCTATTGCATCAGGATTAATGCTGAATGTTTCTAAATGTGAAATCTTATGTTTATTTGACTCTGACGATAAAGAAATTGAAAATATTCCTGTAAAGGACTGTGTTAAATATTTAGGAATACATCTGTCAAAAAAACACTTAGTCAGACAACATTTGAATTTCTCTCCTAAAATTAAGAGAACTAAAAATATATTTAATAATTGGCTACAAAGAGATCTTTCTATACTTGGGAGAGTACTTCTGTCCAAGGCAGAGGGACTGTCTCGTTTTGTGTACCCCTCATTATCGTTATGTGTAAATCCAGCTACTTGTAAAGAGATCAATAAGACCTTTCTTGACTTCATCTGGAGAAATAAGTCTCACATACTAAAAAAATCTGTCCTTTCTAACAAAAGAGCCGAAGGCGGTCTAGAAGTGTTGGATTTTGTTGACATAAATAACACTTTCAAGATAAACTGGTTGAAAACATGTTTGATCGATACTGATTCAATATGGTATTTCATTCCAAATAATGTGTTTAATAAATTGTGAGGACTTCAATTTTTCCTGAAATGTAATTATATTCCTGAAAGATTACCTGCTAAATTGGCTAGGTTTCACCAACAAGCTTTAATGGCCTGGAAAATATGTTTCCTGCACAATTTTTCCCCTCATAAAGCTCTTTTGTGGAATAATTCAGACATAACTGTAAGGAATAAGTAATTGTTCTACCCCAGCTGGCATGAGATGAATATTGACTTTGTTCTTGATATTTTCGACAACAAGGGTAATATTCTCACATATGAACAATTTATAACATTGAAAGAGTTTCCAATACCTTTCAGAGAGTTTATTTCTGTGATCAAAGCTGTTCCCAGTGGTCTAACTACACTTGTGAAAAGTCATCTTAATTTTGGGAATGATCACAAAGTTTATCCACAACTCAGATTGGAAGGCGTGGGCTTACTTGAGAGATCTTGTTGTAATAAATATATAAGACAAATTCTTCATTCACAAAACCAACTTACACCGAGAGGAAAGTTTTTCTGGAACATGCTTATTCCTGACATTGTCTGGAAAAATGCATGGTTAAGGCCTTACAAATACTGTATACCAAACAAAGTTAAGGAAGTGCACTTCAAAATTTTACATAAGATATATCCATGTAATTCTATGATTTCCAAATTTGTGGCTATTGATGATATCTGTGTTTTCTGTGAAAAAGGTGAGAATCTGTCTCACTTGTTCTTTGAATGTAAATTTGTGTCAGAATTTTGGGAAAACCTTGCAAAGTACTTATTTACCATTATGAACACTGCCTATATTTTTAACATTAAATATATCATATGTTACTATTGCAATGATAGTAACATATTTTTGCCAAATACTTTATACACAAACAAAGATTCCAAAATTCTACACCAAAATTACACATTTTTCTGATTGAATTTAATTATCTTATTAAAACATTAACCCTAGTGAATAACAACAAGAATAACATCTTCATGAATCATTATAAGATATTTTCAGAGTGAATATAATTGCACTTAAATTGTTTATTTTTTGTATTTTATTTTTATTGATATTTTTTGTATGTTTGAGTATTGTTAATACCTGTGTTTGGTTTGCTAGACATGTTTGATATAGCAATGTAAGTAGATTTTTGTATTATGAATAAAAATAAATAAAAAAATTAATCAGAATACATATCATATTGTCACAGTACGTGCTGTTGACAGCCTGCCCCGAACTCAAACAGGAACATGGATTTTGTGAAATCTGTTGTGAATGTATAGTAATGTTTTTACAATTGTATAACTGCCTTCATTTTACTGGACCCCATGAAGAGTAGCTGCTGCAGCTAAAGGGGATCCACAATAAATACAAATACAAATCCAATGCACCATGATAACACATGCATTCAACTTGTTTTGATATATCACATGGGATATGACAGTTCCTGATTCTGAGATACTGTAAATCAACAGACCTTGAGAGGAGATAAAAGAACATCTGTTGATCTATTTCACAGGTTTCTGGTGGTTTCTAAGCATTCTACATGTGTTGGGGAAGGAGGGTGGGATCTCTCCAGAGCATCTAATTACATCAATCATGTCTTGCCATGCATGTGATATGAGATAATGTTATGTACCATGCAAATATACATTGCCTAAGGCTGCAGTGCTATACTCCATGGAGACAGTGCTCATTGTTCATTTTACATGATGGATATATGCTACTCCATTTCATACAATCAATCATCAATCAATCAGTACAATTTATTTATAAAGCCCTTTTTACATCAGCAGATGTCACAAAGTGCTTATTCAGACACCCAGCCTAAAACCCCAAATAGCATGCAATGCAGATTTAGAAGCACGGTGGCTAGGAAAAACTCCCTAGAAAAGCCGGAACCTAGGAAGAAACCTAGAGAGGAACCAGGCTCTGAGGGGTGGCTAGTCCTCTTCTGGCTGTGCCGGTGGAGATTATAAGCTTGGCCATTAAGGCCAGATTGTTCTTCAAGTACTGTAGTTCAAAGTTCTTCATAGATGACCAGCAGGGTCCAAAAATTATGTGGTTATAGAGGGTGCAACAGGTCAGCACCTCAGGAGTAAATGTCAGTTGGCTTTTCATAGCCGAACATTCAGAGGTCGAGACAGCAGGTGTGGTAGAGAGAGAGAGGGAGAGAGAGAGAGAAGGGGGAGAGGGTGAGAGCGAAGATCGAAACAGCAGGTCCGTGACAAGGTATCACGTCCGGAGAACACACATGCCTCTTCATATGATACATGATGTTTGGCTGTGCTGTGTGAAGTGTTATCTTATGGGTTTGGTGATTGTTCTGTGTGAAGCCGTATTCTGCATTGCATCATGGAATGTGATGTGAAATCCCTGGGCCTATGGCTGTTGAAGCTACTCCTGCTGCTGTGAGCAGGAGTGGGAGAGAAGCCATGCTTTTATTAGACTCTTGTTCTGTCACTCATTCTCCTGCCTCTCCATCTCAAAGGCTGCCAAATATTTTGAAGAGTGGTTAAAGAGGTGGCTGTGTGCACACACTCAGACTCCAACTCTATTTATAGGTTTGTCTTATTCCAGAATACACCCATAATTGTGATTCACACCGTATGGTTCTATGTTTTCCACTCTGTGATTAAAAGTAGTTCTCAGAATAGAGAAACATTTTTGAATTGACCAAAGCCCTTCTCCCCCGATTGCTCAGTTTGGCCTGGCGGCCAGCTCTAGGAAGAGTCTTGGTGGTTCCAAACTTCTTCCGTTTAAGAATGATGGAGACCACTGTGTTCTTGGGGACCTTCAATATTGCAGAAATGTTTTGGTACCCTTCACCAGATCTGTGCCTTGACACAATCATGTCTCTACGGACAATTCCTTCGACCTCATGGCTTGATTTTTGCTCTGACATACACTGTCAACTGCTGGACCTTATATATTCAACATACAGATAACATCTCAGAGGGTTGATCTAGCTGCAGATAGCTAATTCTCCTCTATGTGTTTTCCCCTTGCTGCTAATAAGCTCTTATCAATCTAACTAAATGAATAGAGAACATCTGGTTATCTGACGGTCTATGCAGCAACTATTGTATTAGAGACAAGCTCTGGTTATTATATTTTACTAGACAAGTCAGTTAAGAACAAATTCTTATTTACAATGACAGCAGGTTAACTGCCTTGTTCAGGGGCAGAATGACAGATTTTTACCTTGTCAGCTCAGGGATTTGATCTAGCAACCTTTTGGTTACTGGCCCAACGCTCTAACCACAAGACTACTTGCCACCCCAAGTCCTGCCAACTCAAAAACTGCACAATAAATGTGTAACCAAGGGGGAACTAGTACATTTCTCTGAGAAAAGCTGCTTCAGTGCTACCAATCATCCAAAACACTTGAAACGCTTGTAAAATAATTTGCATTTATTTGATCAAATAGACTTTGAAAGGGTAAACATGCAGAAATTCCTCTTGTCAAAAGTCTTGCTGTTACAAAAGTAGTTCTTCATGCAGCGTAACAGGTTACAGGTTCTTCTTGGTGAAGCGCCTGAATGGCTTCATCATTGCTGAAAAGACCCTGACAATCAAGGTTCGTTTTTTGATAGGCTGAGATATGGAGGGAGAAACCTCGCCAACTGGAGCTAGAAACACAAGAGAAATGGATGGGGTAAGAGAGAAAGAGAAATTGAGCGAGAGTGAGAGAGAGAGAGACAGAGAAATACAGTATAATAACTTTGAAAAATAACAGTGCTATGAGTTTGGTAGGCATACTCTATGTTTCTAACACACACCTAAACAAAACTACAAGCTATAGCAGAGCTCTAAAACATCCTTACCTATGCAATGTCCATCAGTAGAGGGAATCTCAGTCTGTTCCTGGACTGAATGGCAGTCCTTTTTGTTTTCTCTCTTGGAACGCTAACAGGAGAAAGGTAAAGAAAATGGTACAGAGAATAAATAAATAAACACTTCTGAATCCAAGGCAACAATTTAGTGATGAATAAAACATATTTATCTCATGTATTTGTCTTATCATAGCCACATCAATAACATCAGCACCTAACTGGAACAACAAAAAATGCTAACTCCCTGCTATACCTTGAAGTTGATCCTGAGTTTGGTCATTGAAAAGCAAAGGAAGCTCCTTCTTGCTTTCTGCTCAGCCCCCCTCTCTGTCTCAGCCTGGTCTGATGGGTTTGTTGCAGCAGAAGCTGGTCTTGACGCCTCCTTGCATCCCTGTACCAGCTGCTGGGTCAAGGACTTTACCAGGACTCTGTCAAATGCAGGGTCCTGGGAGGAAATAGCTGCTTGCAGGGTGTTATAAGAGCCAAACTCCTCCATGAGGTTTTTATGTACACCTCTGAACACCCTGTGGATGTGCAGGTTCTGGGAATATGTCTGTGTCCTGGAGAATCTGGATGCAGCACAGAACTCAGACAGGACTTGTCTGATGAGTTGCTGAGATGTTTCTGTCATGTCTGCTGCATGTTGGGAGGGTCCATCTAGGGCTGAGGGTCTGATCTTCGATAGCAACCGTATCACCAGTATGGTGACCAAACACATGACATCATCTTTGCTGGAGTCCATCAAGTACTGCAGTAGGAATGCAGTAGCACTGCGGATGTCTGGGGTGATTAAGAGCTCCCTCAGATGGCCAGAGCTGCTAGGGATGCACACCTCCTTCTCTTCAATGTCAATCCCATCTCCCTTTGGTACCAAAGAGGTTCCCTTGCTGGTGAAAGACGGAGTGGAGGATCGAAAAGAGGCTTTAGCACTCGGTGGTCGGCTGCTGTCAGTCATTGGACTGTTACGATGCAGGGGTTCATCTGTGTGTGCCATCTTTAGGTCACTTGTAGAAATCTCTGGCATTTTAGAGTCCCTGAAGTCGATGCAGGAGCTCCTGAGTATGGGGCAGGTCAGATCAAAAGGCACTTCGTCAGGGATGGGAGTGCCAGGGAGGTTGATCTCTAACTCACACTCTGACCTAGGACCCTTTGAAGAGCTGGACAAGGAACTACGACCCTTTAAAGAAGTGGATAAAGATGAACAGGTTCTAGGGATGTCTTGGCAGATTTCTTCACTGTCATCCTCACTTTTCTCAACCTCCTTCAGCATAGTTCCTACCATATCGTTGATCTGAAGGAGCTCTCTGGAATCCTTCATTCGCCCTAAGTTTGAGATTTCACTCTGGATAGCAACCAGGATTTCCCCAAGGGTCTCTTTGGAAGAAGCATTTTCTGTCCTTTCGGATCCGGATGGCTTCAGCCCTGTGAAGAAATCCTTAAGTGTGTTCTTCATACTGACGCAGATGGTCTTAGCTGTTGACCAAAGCTTCTCCTCTGATATTTTAACACTCAATTCAGTATCATCCAGTTGGGAGCCCCCGTGGGAGCACTGCGAAACTTTCCCACTTCTTTCCAGTAGCACAGTGCCAGTGGACTCATTTTTCTGGAAAATAGTCGCTATTCCTTTGACAAAGGTTTCCACTAATCCAGAGGCTGTATTTTGAGAGGACATGGAGGCAATCTCTGATGGCGAGCTAGATGATAAGCCAGCCTGCGGACTTTTCTGAAGACCAGTATGGCTGATCTGTGTGATAAAGGAATGACTGGATCTCATCAGCACTTTACTCACTGCCTCTTCTGCCTGAGTCTGAAAGTCATTGCTAGAGAGCTTCTTAATGCTCTGAATCAGACTAGTAGAGGACTGTGTGATTCTGACACTCTCTTCTGAGCTCAGTTGAGAATATTGAGTACTCACACTCAAGTCTTCATTGGGTGAGGGTGACTGGGAAATAGTATAGTCATCCAGCTTTGATAGGACACCATCAACAAACCAACAAGCCTCTAGGGACTCATCAGATGAACTGACAACGGCCAAGGATTTACTCTCCACTTTTGATAACTCTGACTTGTAGATGGAAAAAACACTGCTAAGAACTTCTTGAGTACTGGTATCCAGATTGGAGAGACACAGAGCTGGTATTGGTTGGCTCTCACTGGGAACTCTACTAAGTTTGGTGCTGGGTAACTGGACCTCAACAGTTGAAACAGTTGCCTTTTCCAGGGTGTCTGAAGACTCCTGAAGAGAAGCATCCTTAGCCACACCTTCTTCTCGAGCGGATGGAGTTAAAAGGTCCCTCAGCTTTGCTCGTATAAGGCCGTAGAGTGTGCGGGCTGGAGAGAAGGTTATCTTCTGTGAAGACCCTGTTTTGTGGTCATTTACAGGAACTGGCCAATCAACTGCTTCACATGTGCCTTCAAATGATGCTATCGTCTCCATGCCTCCCACAAATGCCTTAACAATCACTGTGGCAGTGGAGGTTACAGATGTCAGGGCTGTAGAGCTGATATTCAGGGGTGCTTCAGTAAGGCTAGGAGCAGCACTAGAAGGCCTAGAGGAAGGAGCCATGCCAGAAGAGCTACTGACTTTCCTTGTAAGGATGGTGCTCACCGCCTTGAGGGCTTTAGACTGAAAGTCGGGGCTAGAGAGGGTCTGAAGCTTTCTGGCCACCACACTGGTAGAGGATCCAGTCTCTTTGAGAAAGTGAGTGGTTCCTTCTTTCCCAGATGGACACTCAACATCAAGGTCACATTGAAGATTGGTCAGAAATTTAGACCCCAAGATTGTCATCTTCTTGGCCAGATCCAAGAGGATGCTGAAGTCCTGTGCCATTTTGTCCATTGTGCCGACAATGGCATCCAGCACATCATCGGTCACAGGGTCCATGAGGGGCTCGATAAACCCTACCCACTCTGGCTCAGACGTTTTGCTCTGTAGCTCGGCCAGGATCTGCACCGAGGCTACCCGAATGACCTCCTTGCCTGCTGCTATGTCCTGACTGTCCATAGGGGGGAAACTCCCAGAGCTGGCCTGAATGGCCACTGAGAGGCCAGAGTTAAGCTGGTGTACTACCTCTCCCACGATAGCACAGCTCAACTCGGAGGAGCTGGGGTTGGAGTGACCCTCAACCAGGGATATCAGGAGGCTCTCTTCCGTTACCCCAAAAAGAGCCTTCAGAGGCTCCTCCATGAGGGGAGCCTCTCTAGTTGCAGGCAAGCTCTGCAATGAGGTCTGGGACCTTGAAGATAAACACACAATCACCACTTATGCCATGCAAATGTGACCAACTGGTATCTTATCTGGGTCATTAGTGAGCCTGAAAACCAAATTAGAGCAATGATGGTTTACTTCTCATACCATCGTAGTTCTAGAAGCCTAAAGCCAACTGGCACAATTTTTTGCCTGATTTTTATTTCATATTGCTGTGAACATACCTCTTAGGCGACCAGCATGATGATGAGGTTCTGCGAGTGGATTTTTGGCGGCACCCTGCACTGCCATTCCTCCTCCTCTCCTTAGTCCAGTAGTTCATCTCACTGATCAGCAGCCTTTTCTCTCTCTCATCCAGACTGCCTAAGGAATCCTCAGACCCTGTCAGAGAGCACTGGGATTCTGGGGAGGTTGCCCCACTCCTCAGGTTCACCCCCATGATACGAGCTAGCGCTGGTAGGAGAATGCGGAGGGCTGTCTGGGTCACGACCTTAACAATCTTCAGACACAGCATGGAGAGCTGCTCGAATGTCAGCTATGACCAACAAACAGAGTAATGTTTTTGCCAATCAACCAATTCCATGACACCATTCCCTATATAGTGCACAACTTTTGACCAGAACCTTATGTGGAGAGACTTACGTTATTTTTCATGCCATGCTGAATCACTCTCCATTGGCTAGAGAAAAGAAAGGAAACATATTTTAGCTGCACACTGATGTTGATTTAATGGAGTCACTAGATAGCCATGTTAGGGAAAATAAAAGTGTATTTAATTAAGCTATTAGCAAGTACATGAGCCATTTTGTTCTTGATTTACAGGAAGAGTTAGGGGTGTGGTTACGGTGATGTTAGGATTAGGTGTAGTGTTTAAAATCCCATTTGTGGTTAGAAGGTGCACTATGACTATAAATTCAGAGTAGTTGTATGTGAGGTTGGAAAAAGACATGGGACTTGCTCATCAGTTAGACTCCTCAGGAAAGAGAGGAGGATTGGGGCACAGCATGTCCCAATCTTGAGAGAAGGCATTAGAGTCCTCTGAGCCTCCTTCTCCAGCTGCTCAATGATAGATCCCCTTTCCCGGAAACCACACCCGGGTGTCTGAGAAGACTCTGGGAAACCGCAAAGAGAAATCTAAAGTTGAATCTGAACTTTATTCCTAATTTCCTTCACCTTTAGTGATTTGATTGCACTGGACAGGTAAAAGCACATCTCTCTGCGGGCCTCCACTATATTGCTTTCATCTATATAGATACTATCTTCTCAGATCAGTGCTGATGAATTTGAACACAACCTGCACCCAACATGAAGTAATCTCGGACCTGCACCAATGCTGCTGTCCTCCTCCACGGAAGTCTTCTTGGCACGGCCACTGGACTTACGTTTAGCCTACATGACAACAGATTATAGGTCTCATAGCAGATCTAAGGTCAGTGTAGTGTCTCCTAATGCTTTAAGGTTAGGATTTAGTGATAGTAAACTAATCCAAGATCTGTGCCTAAGTAGGCAGAGGATGTGTAAAGGACAGCATATTTCTTACCTTGCCTCCTGTCCTGTTCTTGTTGGTCTCATGTGTCTCTGTTTCATCCTTCATATTCTCCACAACTTTATTTTGGTCATCCGGTTGATCCTCCGAATTCACGTTCTGGTGGATAAATGAGAGGTCAATATCAGTCCTAGGTTGTGACTTTATGAAACAACTTATTCTCTCCTATTTTAAACAAAATGGCAATAGTGGTTAGATTTCAGTCCATGGATCAAACCAGTGAGACCTATTGCTGTGGTAGTGACCTACTATATTGTTAGTAATTTCTCCTCTAAACTCAAAATAGGCTAAATGAACCATACCTTGCTGTCGTCTGACATGATGTGTAGCTTATTGTTGTAGGCTGTTTAGAGGTAATACTAATAACTCCTTTGAAAAAACGTCAGTGAACCATCGGCAGACAACTGAAGTGAATATGAACGTCCTTGAATTATGTCAAAGCATTGTTGAATACTCGATTCCGATTGGCTGAAGCCAGGGCATTCTTCAAAGATGTCATACACACATGATGTCACAATTAGGCCTAAGTTTAATGTCTATATGAATTGTCAATGTCATTAGAAAACAGATCATAGCTTGTCAAAGTTCTGCCAAACGAACATTTTTGTAAGTGCACGCTGTTGCGTTTCATTTATGGTTTATCAAGCATCCTCATTCATCACTATGCACAAACACGTAACTCGCTGCAATCCATTAGCTATAATTCTGAGGTTGCAAAGCTGCAAAACTAGGACATGCAATAAATGATAACCACTTGCACTTACAATAATTTAAAATCAATGACGTTCTAGGGGGCTTTAACTATTTCAGCACTATTGTCCGCTGCATAGTGCTGACACGTTTCTATGCGTCAGGGGACTGTGCCATGGTGCTGAAATGTTTAGAGTCTGGGCAGCACCTGAGACCGCGGCATGGTGCTGAAATGGAGCAGGGCTCAGTTCTATGGGTATCTCATGCGGATTTTCCTGCTAGCCTATGTATAAAGATACTATAATTACATTATTTTCATCCATCCGTCAACACAAATGGCATGTCAACGTTTCCCAAATAATAATGCAAAGAAGCCAAGCCGAGATGTATGATTCTTCATCCAGAGGACGAAGCACCACTGTATCATCTAAAACCTTCAGAGAGATCCCTTAAAACTGCAGTATAAATTCTCCACAGCTGTTATGGTAGCTAGGTAATTTAGCAAGACATGGACGAATCCAACACATAGCGTTTCTACTGAGGTGACTGACTGTCATGTTGCTAGTTGTAATGACGCTATTAAAACAATAATAGTTATTTGTAATTGCTCTGGTAGCTAGTTATTGCAGAGCCCAGCTACACATCCTGCTTGCTGGGCTCATTATGGACAGCCAATGAGCAGTTCAGGTGAAAAAGTCAGCCAGATCTGATCCCTAAAGCATACATGCTACTAGGAAACTGTAGCAACCTGCCGGCCTGCACAATCCTCCATGGCACTAATGCTACACGCGCAGTATGGTATGCTAACATCCCACAACAATTCCCCAATTGAATGACTTGCCTAAACTTCCAATCATACTTATTTTCTAATATCAACCACGGTTTCTGCACTTAAGGCAGACTTGCTATTAGAACAAGATGTAATTAGGAAAACTCTAAAGCTCGTTAAACGTAGGCTAAAATTAACTTTACCTGGCTGTCGTAAGCCATTATGTGTAGCCCGTTAATTAAGGGTCTGCGCCTCTAATACTGTAGCTGTTCTGATAGGCTACTGTAGCTGTTCTGATAGGCTACTGCAGCTGTTCTGATAGGCTACCTCAGCTGTTCTGATAGGCTACTGTAGCTGCTTTGTAACTGTTAAACTAGTCTAATCTAATCTTATCCGTTGAAAACCCGTCAGTGAACCGTCCTCAAACACAATGAACTGATGTCAATATGGACATTAACCTTCACATAAGATATCAAATACATGACGTCAGATATGCCTAGAGGTATTGTTGACTTAATCAGAATACATATCATAGTGTTACAGTATGTGCTGTTGACAGCCTACCCCGAACTCAAACAGGAACATGGATTTTGTGAAATCTGTTGTGAATGTATAGTAATGTTTTTACAATTGTATAACTGCCTTCATTTTACTGGACCCCATGAAGAGTAGCTGCTGCAGCTAAAGGGGATCCACAATAAATACAAATACAAACCCAATGCACCATGATAACACATGCATCAACTTGTTTTGACATATCACATGGGATATGACAGTTCCTGATTCTGAGATACTGTAAATCAACAGACCTTGAGAGGAGATAAAAGAACATCTGTTGATCTATTTCACAGGTTTCTGGTGGTTTCTAAGCATTCTACATGTGTTGGGGAAGGAGGGTGGGATCTCTCCAGAGCATCTAATTACATCAATCATGTCTTGCCATGCATGTGATATGAGATAATGTTATGTACCATGCAAATATACATTGCCTAAGGCTGCAGTGCTATACTCCATGGAGACAGTGCTCATTGTTCATTTTACATGATGGATATATGCTACTCCATTTCATACAATCAATCATCAATCAATCAGTACAATTTATTTATAAAGCCCTTTTTACATCAGCAGATGTCACAAAGTGCTGATTCAGACACCCAGCCTAAAACCCCAAATAGCATGCAATGCAGATTTAGAAGCACGGTGGCTAGGAAAAACTCCCTAGAAAAGCAGGAACCTAGGAAGAAACCTAGAGAGGAACCAGGCTCTGAGGGGTGGCTAGTCCTCTTCTGGCTGTGCCAGTGGAGATTATAAGCGTACATGGCCATTAAGGCCAGATTGTTCTTCAAGTACTGTAGTTCAAAGTTCTTCATAGATGACCAGCAGGGTCCAAAAATTATGTGGTTATAGAGGGTGCAACAGGTCAGCACCTCAGGAGTAAATGTCAGTTGGCTTTTCATAGCCGAACATTCAGAGGTCGAGACAGCAGGTGTGGTAGAGAGAGAGAGAGAGGGGGAGAGAGAGAAAGAGAAAGAGAGAGAGAGAGAGGTGGGGGAGAGGGAGAGCGAAGATCGAAACAGCAGGTCCGTGACAAGGTATCACGTCCGGAGAACGCACATGCCTCTTCATGTGATACATGATGTTTGGCTGTGCTGTGTGAAGTGTTATCTTATGGGTTTGGTGATTGTTCTGTGTGAAGCCGTATTCTGCATTGCATCATGGAATGTGATGTGAAATCCCTGGGCCTATGGCTGTTGAAGCTACACTGCACTGCTGCTGTGAGCAGGAGTGGGAGAGAAGCCATTATTTTATTAGACTCTTGTTCTGTCACTCATTCTCCTGCCTCTCCATCTCAAAGGCTGCCAAATATTTTGAAGAGTGGTTAAAGAGGTGGCTGTGTGCACACACTCAGACTCCAACTCTATTTATAGGTTTGTCTTATTCCAGAATACACACATATTGTGTGATCCACACAGTATGGTTCTATGTTTTCCACTATGTGATTAAAGAAGTTCTCAGAGTAGAGCATTTTCAAATTGCTAATTATGTTTTTTATTTTGTATTGTAAGGAGCATTCATTAAGATCTAAAGCATGGACGTTTGAGCGGCTGTGGCGTGTTGTGCTACTTGAGCCTCTAGTCTTTGGCTTTGTCTGATTACTATTTTTTAATTGTGAGCCCTCAACGTGGGCATGAAATTGATATTTTGTTCTTTTGAATTCTTTATTTGTTGCATTTCGCTTGATTAGCTTAATTGTTTAATTACCTTAATTGTTTGATTAGAATAGAAAGTTTCATAATTCATTATGATTATGAATAGCACTAAAAAACTGCTTTTGTATAGGGCTTTCTCTTCTTATACCCTTCCTATGCAGGCTACAATATACATTGCCTAAGGCTGCAGTGCTATACTCCATGGAGACAGTGCTCATTGTTCATTTTACATGATGGATATATGCTACTCCAGTTCATACAATCAATCATCAATCAATCAGTACAATTTATTTATAAAGCCCTTTTTACATCAGCAGATGTCACAAAGTGCTTATTCAGTGCTTAAAAAGTGCTTAACCAGAAGAATACATTCAGGAAATGGAATATTCTTAGTTTTTATAGAGGTAATTTACAGTGCAAAGCCAGTGGCATGTCGTTAGTAAAAATTGAGAATGGTAAGTGGCCTAAACAGTTACCCTGGGGAATTCCTACAATAAAGACCTGATTGGTGGAGTGCTGTAGAGATGTTGTCCTTCTGGAAGGTTCTCCCATCTCCACAAAGGAACTCTGGAGCTCAGAGTGACCATCAGGTTCTTGGTCACATCCCAGGCCAAAGCCCTTCTCCCCCGATTGCTCAGTTTGGCCTGGCGGCCAGCTCTAGGAAGAGTCTTGGTGGTTCCAAACTTCTTCCGTTTAAGAATGATGGTGGCCACTGTGTTCTTGGGGACCTTCAATATTATTATTATTATTATTATTTTAAATTTACCCCCCTTTCTCCCCAATTTCGTGTTATCCAATTGTTAGTAATTTGTCACGATCATTGTATGGTTGAAGAGAGGACCAAGGCGCAGCGTGATATAAATACATTCTTCTATTTATTATAGCGTAACGAAGAATACTTAAACAGACTTACAAAACAACAAACGACCGTGAAGCTATACTACGACAAGTGCAAACACAGGCAACTTACGTAATGACATAGACAATCACCCACGACATAACCAATGAATATGGCTGCCTAAATATGGTTCCCAATCAGAGACAATGATAAACAGCTGCCTCTAATTGAGAACCAATCTAGGCAGCCATAGACATACAAACACCTAGACTAGACAAAACCCCATAAACATACAAAACCCCTAGACATGACAAAAACACCTACATCCCCCATGTCACACCCTGACCTAACTAAAAAAATTAAGAAAACAAAGATAACTAAGGCCCGAAACACAACCCAACCAAGCCGCACTGCTTCTTAACACAGCACGCCTCCAACCCGGAAGCCAGCCCCACCAATGTGTCGGAGGAAACACCGTGTACCTGGCTTCCTCGGTTAGCGCGCACTGCGCCCGGCCCGCCACAGGAGTCACTGGTGTGCAATGAGACAAGGATATCCCTACCGGCCAAACCCTCCCTAACCCGGACGACGCTAGGCCAATTGTGCGTCGCCCCACGGACCTCCCGGTCACGGCCGGCTGCGACAGAGCCTGGGCGCGAACCCAGAGTCTCTGGTGGCACAGCTAGCGCTGCAATGCAGTGCCCTAGACCACTGCGCCACCCGGGAGACCCCGAGGACCTTCAATATTGCAGAATTTTTTTGGTACCCTTCACCAAATCTGTGCCTTAACATAATCCTGTTTCTAAGTTCTTCAGACAATTCCTTCGACCTCATGGCTTGGTTTTTGCTCTGACATACACTGTCAACTGTGGGACCTTATATAGACAGGTGTTAGCCTTTCCAAATCATGTCCAATCAGTTGAACCAATCAAACATCTCAAGGATGATCAATGGAAACAAGATTTACCTGAGCTCAATTTCGAGTCTCATAGAAAAAGGTCTGAATACTTATGTAAATAAGGTATTTCTGTTTTTTATTTTTAATACATTTGCAAAAACGTCTAAAAAACTGTTTTTGCTTTGTCATTATGGGGTATTGTGTGTAGATTGATGAGTAAAAACATTTATTTAATCCATTTTAGAATAAGGCTGTAACGTAACAAAATGTGGAAAAGGGGAAGGGGTCTGAATACTTTCCAAATGCACTGTATGTAATGTTATTACAACATTGAACATAGATTCAATGGAGATAATAATTTCCCATTTGACAACTGTAAAAGTTGGTCTGGTATAGCAGTATGACATGAAAAGATAAGAGCTGTAAATGAATGGTTTGAGTCAGCCCCACAGCTTTCAGGAGAGATTGTGTATAGCCTATAGAGTGTGTACTGCCATTTGTCTCTCTCCCACGCTCTTTTTTCCCCCTGCAGATTAGTGGCTACAACCCTCAGCTCTCTAGATAAGACCTGTCCTGGTCCCTTGAAACAAACTCTTATACACTAAATGCAGAGGACATTGAGAGATACAAGACACATGTCACAGGTACTCTTAGGTCTGTGAAGTTACTCTGTGTTTGTCTATCAGTTCTGTGCCATGTGCTGTACCTATTTGTTTATGTTAGTTTTATGTGCTCCATGATTCTGTACTAATCTGTGTTAACATGACACGGTTCATGTCCTGTGACTGACTGATGGTTCTCTGCTTTGAGGCTGAGCTGTTGTTATGTGATGTACTGTACTCTGTGTTGTCACTTTACATTTCTGTTGTGCCCTGTGTGGCTACTCAATGCTGTGACTCTATACCATAACCCTTTTCTGTGTGTAATGTTGTGACTGTGTCAGTGGTACTCCTGTACTGTATGTGTTCTATATAACCCGGTATGCATTGTGATTGTGTATCTGTCTCGGTTGGCGGCTCTGCCTATGTGACTCTCAGTGCTCCTCACGGGCTCTAATGGCTTCTTTAATTGCATCCATCCATCACCCTACTGGCTCATCTCTTAAACCACACATGCAAACTGAGATGAGCAGCTTAGCTTAGGTGGGGCAGAAATAACTTCCTATAGCTTCAGCTTTTACCTCACCATTTCTTTATTGTGGGCTTGGTTCAAAGGAGGTTTGGCAATGGTGATTTATTTTACATAATGGACTTAAATGTTCTGTTGTCTTTATGTGTTATCCTGTGAAGTCCAGCAGCAATGATTCATCTATACAGAAAAAAATATGTTTCTTACGGTAATATAACGTTTCGGTCACCTGCAAGAGTTCAATTGACATTGGGAAAATGAACTAATGCTGAAATGGACAAATTAAGCTGTCGTGGTAATGTCCTCCATGTTGTTGTATTCAGATGGAACAGGAGATCTCTCTAGTCCAGAGTAAGATGTCTGATCTAGAGTCAGTGCTGCAGCAGAAGGATGTGGAGCTGAAAGCCTCAGAGACACAGAGGACCATCCTGGAGCAAGACCTGGCTACCTACATCACCGAGTGCAACGTGAGTGGCCCAAAATATGTGTGTGTGTGTGTGTGTGTGTGTGTGTGTGTGTGTGTGTGTGTGTGTGTGTGTGTGTGTGTGTGTGTGTGTGTGTGTGTGTGTGTGTGTGTGTGTGTGTGTGGCCAAGGGGCGTTTTACTGTATACAGTGCATTTGGAAAGTATTAAGACCTCTTCCCTTTTTCTCCATTTTGTTACATTACAAACTTATTCTAAAATGGATTACATACTTTTCCCCCCTCATCAATCTACACACAATACCCCATAATGACAAAGTGAAAACAGGTTTTTAGAAATGTTAGCATATTTATTAAAAATAAAAAGCAGAAATACCTTATTTACGTAAGTATTCAGACCTTTTGCTATGAGACTCGAAATTGAGCTCAGGTGCATCCTGTTTCCAGTGATCATCCTTGAGATGTTTCTACAACTTGATTGGAGTCACCTGTGGTAAATTCAATTGATTGTATATGATTTGTCTGTAGCACTCCGAGACAGGATTGTGTCGAGGTAAACTAAACAATTTCTGCAGCATTGAAGGTCCCCAATAACACAGTGATCTCCATCATTCTTAAATGGAAGAAGTATGGAACCACCAAGACTCTTCCTAGACCTGGCCACCTGGCCAAACTGAGCAGTCGGGGGAGAAGGGCCTTGGTCAGTGAGGTGACCAAGAACCCAGTGGTCACTCTGACAGAGCTCCAGAGTTCCTCTGTGGAGATGGGAGAACATTCCACATCTCTACAACACTCCACCAATCAGGCCTTTATGGTAGAGATGGAAGCTACTCCTCAGTAAAAGGCACATGACAGCCCGCTTGGAGTTTGCCAAAAGCCACCTAAAGGACACTGACCATGAGAAACAAGATTCTCTGGTCTGATGAAACCAAGATTGAACTCTTTGGCCTGAATGCTATGCATCATGTCTGGAGGAAACCTGGCACCATCCCTATGGTGAAGCATGGTGGTGGCAGCATCATGCTGTGGGGATGTTTTTCAGTGTCAGGGACTGGGAGACTAGTCAGGATCGAGGGAAAGATGAAGAGAGCAAAGTACAGAGAGATATTTAATGAAAACCAGCTCCAGAGTGCCCAGGACCCCAGACTGGGGCAAAGGTTCACCTTCCAACAGAACAACAACCCTAAGCACACAGCCAAGACAATGCAGGAGTGGCTTCGGGACAAGTCTCTGAATGTCCTTGAGTGGCCCGACCAGAACCCGGACTTGAACTTGATCGAACATCTCTGGAGAGACCAGAAAATAGCTGTGCAGCGACGCTCCACGTTCAACCTGACAGAGCTTGAGAAGATCTGCAGAGAAGAATGGGAGAAATTCCCCAAATACAGGTGTGCCAAACTTGTAGCATCATACCAAAGAAGACTAGTAGGCTTTAATCACTGCCAAAGGTGCTTCAACAAAATACTGAGTAAAGGGTCTGAATAATTATGTAAATGTAATATTTCCATAAAAAAATATATACATTTGCATAAATGTCTAAAAACCTGTTTTTGCTTTGTCACAATGGGGTATTGTGTGTAGATTGATGAGTTTAAAAAAAATGATTTAATACATTTTAAAATAAGGCTGTAACGTAACAAAATGTGAAAAAGTAAAGGGGTCTGAATACTTTCCGAATGCACTGTATGTGTGTGTTTCAGAGTCTGAAGCTTAGTCTGGAGCAGGCCCGTATGGAGGTTTCCCAGGAAGACGACAAGGCACTGCAGCTCCTCCACGGCATCCGGGAGCAGAGCAACAAGCTGCAGGAGATTAAAGAACAGGTAGAGGAGAGCCCCTCCTGTGGGGCAACAGAGGTCTGGCAGGGTTTGTGGGTTGTGGAGGGAGTTGCACAAAGTTGCCCCTAAACTATAATGTTTAGGGTTAAGATTTGGGGATGGTAAGCTGATCCTTCTATCCTTCTAGCTTCTATCCAGAGTGCTGTGGAGGGATGTACAGTTGTGGGTTGACCTGACCTTGCCCATCCCTGTGGTGTGTGAGTTGAGTGCTACTCCTGCTACAGCCATGTTAATTACAGAGGAAGAGGGTGTTGAGGCCTCCCCACTGCTCCCATCGCCCTGCCTTCTACTCCATGCTCTGTGCTCCCTACTTTCTGCTTCCTGCTCTCTTCTCTGTGCTCTCTGCTCCCTGCTCTCTGCTCTCTGCTCGCTGGTCCCTGCTCCGTGCTCCGTGCTCAGTGCTCCCTGCTCCGTGCTCAGTGCTCCCTGTGCAGGTGGAGTCAGTGGACTATTAAACAGACTGGCTCAGGATTCCTGACTGCTGGAACCCTATTCAGATGAATTCGTGTTAATACTGTGGTTTCATTGCCTTTATCGAATAAGGATAATCAGAGTAAGGCTGAAAACTATAACAAGGCTTGAGTGCCACATAATAGAAGTCTGATAGCAATAGAAGTAATAGTAGAGATTACCTTCAGTGAGTATCAACATTGAGCCTTTCCTAGCAGTCTGCAGTATGCTGTTCTAACAGTGGACATGAACCCAAATGCACTCTCATGCATTTGACCTGTCCTGACCATGAAAAAGGCTCAGTGGACATCTCTCTGATAGTAGCATGCCTCTGCATAGCTCAGCGCCGCAGTACTTCAAGGTGTCTCCTGTGTATCTATCCATCGCTACTCTCAGGAGTGATGCAGTGTCTCCTGAACTCTGCTGATCAACAGAGTAATGTAGAGGAAGGACAGATTTACGCTGAGACAACCATTATCCAAATAGAGTGTCTGTGTGTGTGTGTGTGTGCGCACATAAACAATGATCTGATTAGGTGAAGGTTTGAGAATTAGGATATTGAGAGGTTGACAGTAGAGAACAGCAAACAGCATAAAATATATGCCCACCCCTTCCCTCCAAACCACAGAGCAGAATCCAAAAAAAGGTAATAGAAAAACAACCTGTTCCCCTTAGCAGTTGCTGGCATTGGTTACCAGGCACAAGCTCTATAGTGCGATGGTTGCCATGGCAATGTGACTCATCCATACCTAGAAGTGGAGAGTGTGCAGTGCTGCTGATGCAGTGGGCAGGCTGTCGTGATGAGGCGATAGGGGCCTTGGATCTTACATTATGGGAACTAGAGTGTTGTTGTTAACCCCTTCACTGTCATTTACACTGCTCTGTAGTCTTCACAGCCAATCCATGGTCGTCCATGGATGGTATACTTACCGCTCACTGATACAGCGCACCGGTCTGCTAAGTTGGTAGAGCTTACAATGCCAGGATAGTGGGTTCAATTCCCGGGTCCACCCATACATAAAAGTCACTTTGGATAAAAGTGTCAGCTAAATGGCATATATTATTATTATCATTATTATTATTAATGCAAACCTGGAAATTAGCAATGGAAATTATTGACCCACTTCTAGTTAAAGTTATTGTCATGCATGAGAATGAGTCATGCTAGATGATATTTTCAAAAGTGCTTTCCTGCTTGATTTTGACCCAACTGTATGCTGCATAAGGTCTTGTCCTGAACAGTGTCTCTCTCCCACACGCTGTTTTATGAGTCTGTAACTTATACAAATTCATGCACAATTTATGTTGTGTTGGCTCAACAAACATAGACGATTGGGGATATGAGAGATGAAAAGCTTTTCAGTGACAGGAGAAAGAGAAATCCATGGCAAGACAGTCAGTACACGGAAATTGTGTAATTCTGTGAACCAGTGAGAACAAAATGCTAGGCTCATTGGAAGAGAGATCCCTTTCACTGAATACATACACAGCACACATGCTGACAGACTCTAACTGGGATAAGACAAGTGTTCTACCTCTCAGTGTTGTATTTGTGAATAGGTAGGTTTAATTCAGTTCTAGTACCTACCTAAAGTAAGCTTTATTTAACCACTTTGTCAGAAAATGTACCTTTGGCACAGACAAACCTGTCTAAAGATGACTGAAAGGAAGGATAAATCTGTTCTGTAAGGCAGTGGGAAGAGGTATAGGCAAAGCGGTTGTGTTTTTTTCCCTAGGACCATGGATTAGTCTCCCCATCCTAAGAGGTTACAGTAGAACTGTCACTCTCCCTGTCAGGGCTACACCTACTGTGTTTGAAGCTCCCAGCGGGAGTGTGTCGGTCAGAGCGATAGGGAGACACTCTCTGTGTGTGTGTGCACGTGTGTGTGTGTGCGTGTGTTTGCGCATGTGTGTGTATGTGCGTGCGTGTGTGAGTGTATTGAGTATATTCACATGAAAACTATGAATCAGCTCTTCTGGCATGCACCAACCTATTGTATTCACCCCGTATTCCCTCTCTTTCTCTGCCGCTCTCTAATCTGATCCCTTCCATCCTGCCCCTGGCTCACTCCATCCTTCTCCATGGGTACCACTCAGCTCTGTGCTTAAGCCCTGGCCTAGTTCAGTTCTCCTGCTGACTTATGTTTAGGGCTGCCAGAGAGTTTCTGTGATCCAGTCAAGGACCTGGTGGACTGGTGACAATGAGGAACTAGGGCTCTGAGTCAGCCCGCTGGCGAAACACCGCAAAGTCTTTTCCCACCTGAAATACATTTTTTTTTTTATTCTTCAAAGAGATTAAATGAGAGGTCCCTGTGGTGTCAGGTTTTTTCAGTTGATGCAAATATTGCTAATGTGAAAACGTTCAATTAGCATTCCGATTATACATTTAATTTACTGTTTTCCTTTTTCTTCCTCAATACCTAGGATATGTAATGAACTGTAATAGACAATGACAATTAAAAAAATATATGTATATTTAACCTTTATCAATCATCATTCACTTAAATACCAAACGCTTTTTGTATCTTATTAACGTTATAAAGGAGGTCCAAACTTAAATTGTGCTGAATATGACATTATTTTGTCTTTCATTTAATGCACACTAAATTAGAGGGTGCAACATTAAAAAAAATGTGTGTTACTATGTTTCATGACTCATGAGGTGTCTTCCTGTCACTTACTGTAGATGACAGGCGGACGTCCTTGGAGACACGCTTCAGGCACTTAGCAGGGTTTGAATGAATGGAAACAGGAGGAGCACTTTTAATTGAAAAGGGACTGACGAGGTGCTGGCTGGTGCTGCTGATGCTATCTTCTGCACCTGTCATGTTCCATTGTCAGGGTGCTCTCACCCTCCCCAGGCACCGGGATCATGCTACTTTCCATTAGCCTCTGCTAGTCCTAACCAGCCTGATAATCAGGACTGCTGCATGCCCCGTGACTCGGCCACGAGGTGGAAATTAAGGCTGCTAGCCGTATCTAATCATCATTAGACCCTTAGAGGACAAGGACACTAAATGACTTTGGCTAGTGCAATTTTTCTCTGCCGCAACGTTTCTTGTTCCATAACTCTTTGTTCAAAAGACTCTATTATACCATATATCCTCTTCTGTCTATTCTTTGTACCACTCCGCCCCATCACTCCCTCTCTCATGTCTGCCAATCTAATCTCTTTCTGGGATGCTTTCCATTTGTTCCTTTCTATTCACTTTTTTGTAATTGATCCTTTTCCGTATATCTTTCACCTCTGCACTCCTCCATCCCTCTCTCTCATCCCTCGTTCCTCTCTCATCCCTCTGCAGGAGTACCATGCCCAGCTGGAGGAGATGCGTGTGGCCATCAGGCAGCTGGAGGAGGACCTGTCTGCGGCCCGTCGTCGTAGCGACCTGTATGAGTCGGAGCTGAAGGAGTCCCGTCAGACCAGCGAAGAGCTGAAGAGGAAAGCAGCAGACTGTCAACAGAGGATGCAGAAGGTGCTGTAACTATTCACTCTGATATTGATCTCTTGACTCTGACCCACATTCAGAGAACTTGAAAGGCATGTGTTGGCTTTGAAAGCAGGAGGTTTAACTCATTTTCTGGTTATTTTCACACAGGCCAAGGAGCAAGGAAAAACTGATACAGAGGAGCTTCTGTCAAAGCTGGAGAAGGTACAACTTCGGTCCTATTGGCTCATGTTGATATCCTGTTGACGCCATGGATGGTCATACAGTATATGTTCCTTAAAGTAATGTTCAGTGGTTGGGAGACAAATTATCCCATCATGAATGAAACCATGAAGATGGTTTGGGACTGAACTCATATGGACTGTGAAATATTTAGCTTAAAATGTTGTTTTTCTCTCTATTTCTCTGTTTCAGACCAATGCTGAACAGCAAGTGAAAATTGAGGATCTCCAAGATAAGCTTGCCAAGGTAGAATATTTTTGTTGAAAACTTCATGGATAATTCATATTCAGCATATGCTTTAAGGGAAGAATAGATGCTCATCACACACAGACATGTGAAAGTCCTCTCTCTCTTGCTAATGATGTGTGTCAACTCCTCCATTGTCCTGTAAAGCAGATGTTGAATTGTGGCCTGAGAATAAATCAACTGTATCTAAAATCATAATTTGTCAGTTTCTGCTTAATTGCCAGCTATCAAAATATTTTTCAGACAATGTTGGTTTCTCTATGTAATATGTTTTATAGTGATGACTACATTAAATGAAGACATTTTCAAAATAACTCTAAAGCCATTTCCTAATGGAATTCTCCAGGCTGTATGGGCACATATTTTAGAGGCACAATCAATCACATTTTCACCCAGTATTCTAGGCTATTCATGCATGCAACTACCAATAAAGCCTGCAGAGCTTAAAATATGACAGTTTAAAGTTATGTAAATGTCAGATAGGTGACAGAAAGTGTTTGTTGTTCCCCGGCCCATAACACAGGCAGTGAAGGCGAGCAGTGAGACCACAGATCTCCTCCATAGTATCAGGGTGGCTAAGGAGCGCATGGAGCATGAGCTGGAGAGGCTTCAGACCAAGGAGGACTCCAGTGACAGCCTCCGGAGACGCCTAAGAGAGACAGAGGTATGCAGTACTGACTAGGGCTGTGGCAGTCATGACATTTTGTCAGCCAGTGATTGTCTAGCAAATAACTGCCAATTGACCGTTAATTAGCATACACACATTTAGCATCTCCTGGCTTTCATGCATAGCCTACAAGCCACTGATGCAGACCTTTGGAACATCTACATTTTAAAAAGTCTAATAAATCCATGTAATATAGCCTACACCATCACAATAAATCCCTTATTTATTTTAGATAGGTCTAAAGAAACATGATATGAATAAAATGCAGTCTATTTCAGAAGAACAGAATAGCGTACTCTGCGTTGTCCTTATGTTAGGCCCTGATCTGGCTGTGCTATGTGGCTGATTTAGAATTCCGGGGAATTATTTGATATTACTTTATAGTATGAATAATACAATAGAACAACGCTGAATGAAATAGAAAGGATATTTTCTCCACAGCTATTATGTGTTGAGCGGTTAACAAAAAAAACAGGTACCGGTATTCCTATATGCATTTTTCATAGTTACAGTGGTGCAAAAAAGTATTTAGTCAGCCACCAATTGTGCAAGTTCTCCCACTTAAAAAGATGAGAGAGGCCTGTAATTTTCATCATAGGTACACTTCAACTATGACAGACATAATTAGAAAAAAAAATCCAGAAAATCACATTGTAGGATTTTTTATGAATTTATTTTCAAATTATGGTGGAAAATAAGTATTTGGTCAATAACAAAAGTTTATCTCAATACTTTGTTATATACCCTTTGTTGGCAATGACAGAGGTCAAACTTTTTCTGTAAGTCTTCACAAGGTTGTCACACACTGTTGCTGGTATTTTGGCCCATTCCTCCATGCAGATCTCCTCTAGAGCAGTGATGTTTTGGGGCTGTTGCTGGGCAACACGGACTTTCAACTCCCTCCAAAGATTTTCTATGGGGTTGAGATCTGGAGACTGGCTATGCCACTCCAGGACCTTGAAATGCTTCTTACGAAGCCACTCCTTCGTTGCCCGGGCGCTGTGTTTGGGATCATTGTCATGCTGAAAGACCCAGCCACGTTTCATCTTCAATGCCCTTGCTGATGGAAGGAGGTTTTCACTCAAAATCTCACGATACATGGCCCCATTCATTCTTTCCTTTACACGGATCAGTCGTCCTGGTCCCTTTGCAGGAAAACAGCCCAAAGCATGATGTGTCCACCCCCATGCTTCACAGTAGGTATGGTGTTCTTTGGATGCAACTCAGCATTCTTTGTCCTTCAAACACGACGAGTTGAGTTTTTACCAAAAAGTTATATTTTGGTTTCATCTGACCATATGACATTCTCCCAATCTTCTTCTGGATCATCCAAATGCTCTCCAGCAAACTTCAGACGGGCCTGGACATGTACTGGCTTAAGCAGGGGGACACGTCTGGCACTGCAGGATTTGAGTCCCTGGCGGCGTAGTGTGTTACTGATGGTAGGCTTTGTTACTTTGGTCCCAGCTCTCTGCAGGTCATTCACTAGGTCCCCCCGTGTGGTTCTGGGATTTCTGCTCACCGTTCTTGTGATCATTTTGACCCCACGGGGTGAGATCTTGCGTGGAGCCCCAGATCGAGGGAGATTATCAGTGGTCTTGTATGTCTTCCATTTCCTAATAATTGCTCCCACAGTTGATTTCTTCAAACCAAGCTGCTTACCTATTGCAGATTCAGTCTTCCCAGCCTGGTGCAGGTCTACAATTTTGTTTCTGGTGTCCTTTGACAGCTCTTTGGTCTTGGCCATAGTGGAGTTTGGAGTGTGACTGTTTGAGGTTGTGGACAGGTGTCTTTTATACTGATAACAAGTTCAAACAGGTGCCATTAATACAGGTAACAAGTGGAGGACAGAGGAGCCTCTTAAAGAAGAAGTTACAGGTCTGTGGGAGCCAGAAATCTTGCTTGTTTGTAGGTGACCAAATACATATTTTCCACCATAATTTGCAAATAAATTCATAAAAAATCCTACAATGTGATTTTCTGGATTTATTTTCTAATTTTGTCTGTCATAGTTGAAGTGTACTTATGATGAAAATTACAGGCCTCTCTCATCTTTTTAAGTGGGAGAACTTGCACAATTGGTGGCTGACTAAATACTTTTTTGCCCCACTGTATTTATGTAAATTTAGTTGTGATACAAATGTTGGGCTATATGTTTTGATTTTTAATACATTCTAAGGCTGCATGATGCCACTCTAATGATGAATTTTAAAAAGTCGCATGAAAGGCATGAGCTCTGGTTTCTTTTTTTGCGCAGACACCATTCATCAGTCTTTCATTCACAATTTGACAAGCACTTGATAATGCCTCGAATTTCCCGGCTGCATCCCCTTTGTGTGGCCATAATCCCCCTAAAAAATCTATGCATTTGCTGCCAGTGGTCGTTGTGTCCTTGGGCTGAATATAATAATTATAATTCCCTTCTCCCGACTGTGTGCGGAGGCACCTCTCACTCACATGGCTTTCAGTCACATGAGCTACAAGTGAAGACAGACACATCCGGGATGCAACTGCGTGCTTCCTTGTGCAATTCCGAGGTGCATATTGAAGATATTGGACAAACTGCCCACATTTACTTTTTGTCAGTCAACAAGATGAGTAGGCCTAACAAACTACAAAAGCACTAGCCTATGTCAATCTACTATCACCCATAGTACAAAAGTCGACGTATTCTATTTCGTGGGAAAATAAATATTCCAAACCGTCTGGGACAGTTGTGGGATGCGATAAATCCCAAATTAATACAACCACTAGCATTAAAAAACCTGTTTTAAGCAATGAGCCTGACACAACAGAAGAGCACGTTTAGCTTAAAATGTTGATAAACTATTAGAATGTCACATTATAAACGCAGCAATGCGCACATGGCAGTAGGCTATAAGCGCGAATGTTCCATTAGCAGGAAAACACCATTCTCAAAAGTGACCACAAATGCGATTATGCATGTAATGCCTTACTCTGAAAATGATCTTCCCGAAACTTGAAACTCACCTGCTGCTTAAGTATGCCAGTTAGGCTCTACACACATTGTACAGCAGATTAATGTGCTTAATTTTAAGAAGTTATTTGGCCACTTTAGTTGTGATATAAACCTTACCAAAACATATAGGCATATGGGCTAGGCTACATGAGCTGTGCAACTATGATTTGAAAAAGTTGCAAAAAAAGCATGCACTGTTTGCCTTAAAACTTCTTATGGCTGCAATCCCGTCACCGGGATGATATGACAACAGCCAGTGACAGTGCAGGGCGCCAAATTCAAACAACAGAAATCTCATAATTAAAATTCCTCAGACATTCATGTGTCTTATATCCTTTTAAAGGTAATCTTGTTGTTAATCCCACCAAAGTGTCCGATTTCAAATATGCTTTTCAGCGAAAGCACTACAAACGATTATGTTAGGTCACCACAAAACCACAATAAGCACAGCCATTTTTCCAGCGAAAGATAGCTTTCACAAAAAGCAGAAATAGAGATAAGATTAATCACTAACCTTTGATTATCTTCATCTGATGACACTCATAGGACTTCATGTTACACAATACATGCATGCTTTGTTTGATAAAGTTTATATTTATATCAAAAAATCTGAGTTTACATTGGCGCGTTACATTCACTAGTTCCAAAAACATAAAGAGATTTTGCATAGCCACATCGTTTCAACAGAAATACTCATCATAAATGTAGATAATAATAAAAGTTATACACATGGAATTATAGATATACCTCTCCTTAATGCAACCGCTGTGTCAGATTTCAAAAAAACTTTACGGAAAAATAAACCATGCAATAATCTGAGACGGAGCTCAGAACAATAGCCAAATTAGCCGCCATGTTGGACTCAACAGAAACCAGAAAATACATGATAAATGTTTCCTTACCTTTGATGAACTTCATCAGAATGCAGTCCTAGGAATCCCAGGTCCACAATAAATGCTTGATTTGTTCGATAATATCCGTTATTTATGTCCAATTAGCTACTTTGGAATTGTTTACCAAACGTGCTAACCAAAGTCACAAAGCGCGTCCACTATAACGTGACGAAATGTCCAAAAGTTCCGTAACAGTCAGTAGAAACATGTCAAACGATGTACTGAATCAATCTTTAGAATGTTGTTAACATACATCTTGAATAACGTTCGAACCGGAGAATTACATTGACTTCAGTTGACCGATGGAACGGAGCTCCCTCTCACGTGAACGCGCCAGTTCAGTGCGTGGGCACCTCATGGCAGTGATTACTCATTCCTGTCTCCTTCGGCCCCCCTTCACATTAGAGTCATCAGACAAAGTTCTATTGACTGTTGACATCTAGTGGAAGCCGTAGGAAGTGAAAACTCATCCATATCTCGCTGTGATTTCAATGAGAGCTTGGTTGAAAATCTGCCACCCCTAGAAAAAATCCAAACAGAAAGTGTAACTTCTCAGGTTTTTGCCTGCCATATGAGTTCTGTTATACTCACAGACACAATTCAAACAGTTTTAGAAACTTCAGAGTGTTTTATATCCAATACTAATAATAATATGCATATATTAGCAACTATGACATAGGAGCAGGCCGTTTACTCTGGGCACCTCTGTGCACCTTTCATCCAAGCTACTCAATACTGCCCCTTCAGCCATAAGAAGTTAAGCTGGGCATCATTCACAAGTGATAATATATCATTTACAAGTGTTAGGCTAGAATTGTCACCCATCACACTATTCTTGATGTAATCGTGTGGTTACATATACTAAATAATATATGTGTAACGCTCGTCCTCCTCCTCGTCTGAGGATGAGCATGGATCGGACCAATATGCAGCGTGGTTTGAATACATACTTGTTTTATTAAAGAAAGACGAACACAAAAAAACACTTGATAAACTACAAAACAATAAACGACGTTAACAGACCTGAACTTGTGAACATATAACATGAACGCACGAACAGGAAGGAACACACGAATGAAATGAACGAAACGAACAAAAACAGTCCCGTGTGGCACAAACACTGACACAGGAACAATCACCCCCAAACAAACAGTGTGAACAGCCTACCTTAATATGGTTCTCAATCAGAGGAAACGTAAAACACCTGCCCCTGATTGAGAACCATATCAGGCTAATTGAACATGAACCCAACATAGAAACACATAACATAGAATGCCCACCCAGCTCCCCCAAGGTGCGGACTCCGGCCGCAAAACCTTAACCTATAGGGGAGGGTTTGGGTGGGCATCTGTCCACGGTGGCGGCTCTGGCTCTGGACGTGGTCCCCACCCCACCATAGTTAATCCCCGCCTCCATGGCCTCCATTTAATGTCGACCCTCCATATTAACCCCACTGGATTAAGGGGCAGCACCGGACTAAGGGGCAACACCGGACTGAGGGGCAGCACCGGACTGAGGGGCAGCACCGGACTGAGGGGCAGCACCGGACTGAGGGGCAGCCCCGGACTGAGGGGCAGCTCCGGACTGAGGGGCAGCTCCGGACTGAGGGGCAGCTCCGGACTGAGGGGCAGCTCCGGACTGAGGGGCAGCTCCGGACTGAGGGGCAGCTCCGGACTGAGTGACGGCTCTGGCAGGTCATGGCTGGCTGACGGCTCTGGCAGGTCATGGCTGGCTGACGGCTCTGGCAGGTCATGGCTGGCTGACGGCTCTGGCAGGTCATAGCTGGCTGACGGCTCTGGAAGGTCATGGCTGGCTGATGGCTCTGGCAGGTCATGGCTGGCTGACGGCACTGGCAGGTCATGGCTGGCTGACGGCACTAGCAGGTCATGGCTGGCTGGCGGCACTGGCAGGTCATAGCTGGCGGGCGGCTCTGGCTGCTCCTGTCTGGCGGACGGCTCTGGCTGCTCCTGTCTGGCGGACGGTTCTGGCTGCTCCTGTCTGGCGGACGGCTCTGGCTGCTCCTGTCTGGCGGACGGCTCTGGCTGCTCCTGTCTGGCGGACGGCTCTGGCTGCTCCTGTCTGGCGGACGGCTCTGGCTGCTCCTGTCTGGCGGACGGCTCTGGCTGCTCCTGTCTGGCGGACGGCTCTGGCGGCTCCTGTCTGGCGGACGGCTCTAGCGGCTCCTGACTGACGGACGGCTCTAGCGGCTCCTGACTGACGGGCGGCTCTGAAGGCTCAGGACAGACGGGCGGCTTTGAAGGCTCAGGACAGACGGGCGGCTTTGAAGGCTCAGGACAGATGGGCGGCTGTGAAGGCTCAGGACAGACGGGCAGTTCAGACGGCACTGGGCAGACGGATAGCGCAGGCGGCACTGGGCAGACGGATAGCGCAGGCGGCACTGGGCAGACGGATAGCGCAGGCGGCTCTGGGCAGACGGATAGTGCAGGCGGCTCTGGGCAGACGGATAGTGCAGGCGGCTCTGGGCAGACGGATAGTGCAGGCGGCTCTGGGCAGACGAGCAGTGCAGGCGGCACTAGGCAGACGGGCACACCTGTAGGGAGGAGACGGAGAGACAGCCTGGCGCGTGGGGTTGCCACAGGACCCACCAGGCTGGAGAGACCTACAGGAGGCTTGGTGTTAAGAGGAGGCACCTGAAGGACCAGGCTGTGGGGGAGCACTGGAGCTCTGGTGCGCAGCCTTGGCACCACTCCCCCAGGCTGGAATACTACTCCAGCCCGGACCCTCCAGAGTGCAGGCACAGGTTGAACCGGGCGGTGGGTGAGCACTGGAGATCTAGTGCCTACTACGCGCACCTCTCCCTTAGGCTCCACTCCCACATTTGCCCGGTACGAGCGGAGCGTAGGCATAGGGCGCACTGCACCCTCCCAGCGCCCCGGAGACACAGCACGCAGAGCCGGCGCAGGATACCCTGGACCGAAACTGCGTACCGGAGACCAGACGCGCTGAGCAGGCACAATACGCCCTGGCTGGATGCCCACACTCACATGACACTTTCGGGGGGCTGCCCTATAGCGCACCGGGCTATGGGTACGCACTGGCGACACCGTGCGCTTAACCGCATAACACGGTGCCTGACCAGTAACGCGCTGCTTATGATAAGCACGAGGAGTGCGCTCAGGTCTGCTACCTGGCTTAGCCACACTCCTCTTTAGCCACCCCCAAAAAAAATTCTGGGGCTGCCTCTCGTACCTGTCGCGCTGCCGTGCTGCCAACTCACATCGCCGCCGCTCAGCTTTCGCTTCCTCCAGCTCAGCTTTGGGACGGCGATATTCCCCAGCCTGTGCCCAGGGTCCTTCTCCGTTCAAAATCAACTCCCATGTCCAGGAGTCCTGAGATTTCTGCCGCTGCTTTCTCCCACGCTGCTTGGTCCTTGGTTGGTGGGTGATTCTGTAACGCTCGTCCTCCTCCTCGTCTGAGGATGAGCATGGATCGGACCAATATGCAGCGTGGTTTGAATACATACTTGTTTTATTAAAGAAAGACAAACACGAAAAAACACTTGATAAACTACAAAACAATAAACGACGTTAACAGACCTGAACTTGTGAACATATAACATGAACGCACGAACAGGAAGGAACACACGAATGAAATGAACGAAACGAACGAAAACAGTCCCATGTGGCATAAACACTGACACAGGAACAATCACCCCCAAACAAACAGTGTGAACAGCCTACCTTAATATGGTTCTCAATCAGAGGAAACGTAAAACACCTGCCCCTGATTGAGAACCATATCAGGCTAATTGAACATGAACCCAACATAGAAACACATAACATAGAATGCCCACCCAGCTCACGTCCTGACCAACTAAACAAAGACAAAATAAAGGAAATAAGGTCAGGAACGTGACAATATGTGTGAAATGTGTTTTGATTTAGAATGGACCATTATTATGCACCTGTCTAGATACAGGGGAAGAAAAAAATACATGTCATCTATGCACTTAAATAACGAATGGAGGATGCTTTTCCCATGGTTCATTTTCATGCCAGCCAAGTAGGCTATACTCCTGTTTTAAAGAGAAGCAATGTGCTTAATGTTAGGAAAGTTGAGAAATAAATATAGTAGGCCTAGCCTATAGAAAGTTGATTGTAGCCTCCTCTTTTTAATAGAGGCCATCACTCTTGTTTTCTAATGCAATTGTGTAGCCTATAGAAATGTTGCGCAACATTAGCTCATGGGCTCTCATGAAGTGTTTGATTAGATTTTTGATTACATTTGCATTGATGTCAGAGTAATTAGAGGGACAATAGAGTGCTGAGTACCAGGCAGTTAGCAAGTTTGGTAGGCTACTAATGACCATCAGCAGAATCAGAGCATGGAGAAGCCTAATTACCATGCCTAGACGGTCACATGGAATTTGACTGCCATCATGACTGGTGACCGCGGGTGTGGCGGTAATGTGGTCACCATACCAACCCTAGTACTGACTGATCAGACCACAACTACAACAACAAAGAAAGGACTCATTGAAAAAAGAGAGCTGGATAAACTCACTTTTACTGGTGGCAGCAGACTTTCTCTAGCCTGAGTGGTGTGTGTGTCTGTTTGTGTGCAGGATGGCAGGAGGACCCTGGAGAACCAAGTGAAGAGGCTGGAGATAGTTGAGCGCAGGGAGAGTAAGCTGAAGGAGGACATGCAGAGCAAGGCCCAGCAGATCCAGCAGATGACGGATCAAATCATGGTAAGGGGAGGGGAAAGAGGGGCCCTCAGCCCCCCTCTGGCCCTCACAACGTTGCCCTTCTTTGGAGGATTACTCTCCATCAGAGTGATTATCACACAAGCACTCCAGGACATATGTGTGTTCACTGCTCATACACACATTCGCTTAGATACACACACATACTGACACTCCCTCACCTTATTATTCAGTCTGCGCCAAATCCCAACTTGAGATCTGCGTTCGTAAGTGTAATTTTCAAGCATCTCCCATTGACATCAGTGATGATCTCACATTAGTAGTCGCATTTCGCTTCGCTCCACAGGTAGTATTACATTTCATTTCATTTCATTTCATTACAGTACAACGGTTTGATTTGTTTGATCTTAACACTTTTTTCTTAGCTAGCTACATAGCCGTCTTTGTATCAAAGATAATTGTGTAGTTTAGATTATTATCGAATTATCGAATCTTCTAACGTTGTCAACACTGCTAGCTAGCCAGCTAGCCAACTTCTACCGAAACATTACAACGGAACGATTTGATTAGTGTAGTGTTAGCTAGCTACATAGTTGTCTTTGCTGTCTTTGTATCTAAGATAATTGTGTAGTTTAGAGTAATTATCTAGCCAGTTATCGAGGTTACCTAGCCAGCTCCACTTTCAAACAAAGTCAGCTAGCCAGCTATTTTCGTCGTCCTAACGTTGTCAACACTGCTAGCTAGCCAGCTAGCCAACTTCTACCGAAACATTACAACGGAACGATTTGATTAGTGTAGTGTTAGCTAGCTACATAGTTGTCTTTGCTGTCTTTGTATCTAAGATAATTGTGTAGTTTAGAGTAATTATCGAGGTTATCGAGGTTACCTAGCCAGTTATCGAGGCTACCTAGCCAGCAACACTTTCAAACAAAGTCAACAACGCAGCCACTGCTAGCTAGCCTACTTCACCAGCCAGCAGTACTGTATCATTTTAATCATTTTAGTCAATAAGATTTTTGCAACGTAAGCTTAACTTTCTGAACATTCGAGACGTGTAGTCCACTTGTCATTCCAATCTCCTTTGCATTAGCGTAGCCTCTTCTGTAGCCTGTCAACTATGTGTCTGTCTATCCCTGTTCTCTCCTCTCTGCACAGACCATACAAACACTTCACACCGCGTGGCCGCTGCCACTCTAACCTGGTGGTCCCAGCGCGCACGACCCACGTGGAGTTCCAGGTCTCCGGCAGCCTCTGGAACTGCCGATCTGCGGCCAACAAGGCAGAGTTCATCCCAGCCTATGCTTCCCTCCAGTCCCTCGACTTCTTGGCACTGACGGAAACATGGATTACCACAGATAACACTGCTACTCCTACTGCTCTCTCCTCGTCTGCCCACGTGTTCTCGCACACCCCGAGAGCTTCTGGTCAGCGGGGTGGTGGCACTGGGATCCTCATCTCTCCCAAGTGGACATTCTCTCTTTCTCCCCTGACCCATCTGTCTATCGCCTCCTTTGAATTCCATGCTGTCACAGTTACCAGCCCTTTCAAGCTTAACATCCTTATCATTTATCGCCCTCCAGGTTCCCTTGGAGAGTTCATCAATGAGCTTGACGCCTTGATAAGTTCCTTTCCTGAGGATGGCTCACCTCTCACAGTTCTGGGTGACTTTAACCTCCCCACGTCTACCTTTGACTCATTCCTCTCTGCCTCCTTCTTTCCACTCCTCTCCTCTTTTGACCTCACCCTCTCACCTTCCCCCCCTACTCACAAGGCAGGCAATACGCTTGACCTCATCTTTACTAGATGCTGTTCTTCCACTAATCTCATTGCAACTCCCCTCCAAGTCTCCGACCACTACCTTGTATCCTTTTCCCTCTCGCTCTCATCCAACACTTCCCACTCTGCCCCTACTCGGATGGTATCGCGCCGTCCCAACCTTCGCTCTCTCTCCCCCGCTACTCTCTCCTCTTCCATCCTATCATCTCTTCCCTCTGCTCAAACCTTCTCCAACCTATCTCCTGATTCTGCCTCCTCAACCCTCCTCTCCTCCCTTTCTGCATCCTTTGACTCTCTATGTCCCCTATCCTCCAGGCCGGCTCGGTCCTCCCCTCCTGCTCCGTGGCTCGACGACTCATTGCGAGCTCACAGAACAGGGCTCCGGGCAGCCGAGCGGAAATGGAGGAGAACTCGCCTCCCTGCGGACCTGGCATCCTTTCACTCCCTCCTCTCTACATTTTCCTCTTCTGTCTCTGCTGCTAAAGCCACTTTCTACCACTCTAAATTCCAAGCATCTGCCTCTAACCCTAGGAAGCTCTTTGCCACCTTCTCCTCCCTCCTGAATCCTCCTCCCCCTCCCCCCCCCTCCTCCCTCTCTGCGGATGACTTCGTCAACCATTTTGAAAAGAAGGTCGACGACATCCGATCCTCGTTTGCTAAGTCAAACGACACCGCTGGTTCTGCTCACACTGCCCTACCCTGTGCTTTGACCTCTTTCTCCCCTCTCTCCCCAGATGAAATCTCGCGTCTTGTGACGGCCGGCCGCCCAACAACCTGCCCGCTTGACCCTATCCCCTCCTCTCTTCTCCAGACCATTTCCGGAGACCTTCTCCCTTACCTCACCTCGCTCATCAACTCATCCTTGACCGCTGGCTACGTCCCTTCCGTCTTCAAGAGAGCGAGAGTTGCACCCCTTCTGAAAAAACCTACACTCGATCCCTCCGATGTCAACAACTACAGACCAGTATCCCTTCTTTCTTTTCTCTCCAAAACTCTTGAACGTGCCGTCCTTGGCCAGCTCTCCTGCTATCTCTCTCAGAATGACCTTCTTGATCCAAATCAGTCAGGTTTCAAGACTAGTCATTCAACTGAGACTGCTCTTCTCTGTGTCACGGAGGCGCTCCGCACTGCTAAAGCTAACTCTCTCTCCTCTGCTCTCATCCTTCTAGACCTATCGGCTGCCTTTGATACTGTGAACCATCAGATCCTCCTCTCCACCCTCTCCGAGTTGGGCATCTCCGGCGCGGCCCACGCTTGGATTGCGTCCTACCTGACAGGTCGCTCCTACCAGGTGGCGTGGCGAGAATCTGTCTCCGCACCACGTGCTCTCACCACTGGTGTCCCCCAGGGCTCTGTTCTAGGCCCTCTCCTATTCTCGCTATACACCAAGTCACTTGGCTCTGTCATATCCTCACATGGTCTCTCCTATCATTGCTATGCAGACGACACACAATTAATCTTCTCCTTTCCCCCTTCTGATAACCAGGTGGCGAATCGCATCTCTGCATGTCTGGCAGACATATCAGTGTGGATGACGGATCACCACCTCAAGCTGAACCTCGGCAAGACGGAGCTGCTCTTCCTCCCGGGGAAGGACTGCCCGTTCCATGATCTCGCCATCACGGTTGACAACTCCATTGTGTCCTCCTCCCAGAGCGCTAAGAACCTTGGCGTGATCCTGGACAACACCCTGTCGTTCTCAACTAACATCAAGGCGGTGGCCCGTTCCTGTAGGTTCATGCTCTACAACATTCGCAGAGTACGACCCTGCCTCACACAGGAAGCGGCGCAGGTCCTAATCCAGGCACTTGTCATCTCCCGTCTGGATTACTGCAACTCGCTGTTGGCTGGGCTCCCTGCCTGTGCCATTAAACCCCTACAACTCATCCAGAACGCCGCAGCCCGTCTGGTGTTCAACCTTCCCAAGTTCTCTCACGTCACCCCGCTCCTCCGCTCTCTCCACTGGCTTCCAGTTGAAGCTCGCATCCGCTACAAGACCATGGTGCTTGCCTACGGAGCTGTGAGGGGAACGGCACCTCCGTACCTTCAGGCTCTGATCAGGCCCTACACCCAAACAAGGGCACTGCGTTCATCCACCTCTGGCCTGCTCGCCTCCCTACCTCTGAGGAAGTACAGTTCCCGCTCAGCCCAGTCAAAACTGTTCGCTGCTCTGGCACCCCAATGGTGGAACAAACTCCCTCACGACGCCAGGTCAGCGGAGTCAATCACCACCTTCTGGAGACACCTGAAACCCCACCTCTTTAAGGAATACCTAGGATAGGATAAAGTAATCCTTCTAACCCCCCCCCCCCCCTTAAAAGATTTAGATGCACTATTGTAAAGTGGTTGTTCCACTGGATATCATAAGGTGAATGCACCAATTTGTAAGTCGCTCTGGATAAGAGCGTCTGCTAAATGACTTAAATGTAAATGTAAATTAGGATTCAGCCCTCACTCCCTGGGGGCCATTCATAGCGTGGTTTCTCTCTGTCTCAGACCCAAAAGTGACAGATTGTGAACACAGATCATTTTTTATTTTGCCTGAGATTTTTTTGTGTACATTTTATCCTTGCTCTACTGCATAATATCATGGCGTTGTGTTCTAACTTGAAAAGGCTGAATAAACAATGTACTCTAACGTGTTTGTTTGCATAGGACCTGGAGGAGAGTCTGCGTGAGAGCCAGTCCACAGCCCAACGCGTGGAGACCCACCTGGAGCAGAAGGAGAAGCTTTATGAAGAGAAGATAAAGGTAGAGCTTCAGAGCCTCAACGTCTCTCTCCTGTTTAGCACACCCATTCAGGAGAGTATCATATTAAGGACTACTGGTGTATTCACACTGTTAGGGGACGTTGTCGGCTTTAACTAGGGCCCAGAGTTTTTCCTGGGCAGGTCCCTTGGTCACGAAAACTCTAACTGGGCCTTGATCCTGAGCTGTAGCCTGGTTGATATTGTGTTGTATCTCTCTCTTATATTAACCAGGTTCTGGAGAACCAGATGAAGGCAGGCATGGCAGATAAGGAGATGCTGGAATCCAGTCAGAGCAAGTATGAGGAGGAGGTCCAGGAGAAGTGCAGCATCATCAGTGAGCAGAAGGCGGTAAGAGCTGGCCAGCCTAGTTAGGATGTGGCCAGGCCTATTTTCACATTACACTGAATTGGTTTATTTTTCATATTAATCACACTGACTTGGTTAATTTCAAACTTGCAAGAACCTGTTGCAAGGCAACTGTCATATATTGGACATGTACTGTACATGTATTGTTTTGACAATAGTAGTGAGCATGTTTATAAATGAGGTAACATTATGAATGTACTGCAAATTGTCAGACATGTTGAGGCTGCATGTAAATGTGTGTTGAAACTTGACTCTTCTGTCCATCCCAGACCATAAATGCCATGGACTCAAAGATGGCCAGCCTGGAGCAGAGGATTGCTGAGCTATCTGAGGCCAACAAACTGGCAGCCAACAGCAGCATCTACACCCAGAAGAACATGTGAGTGTTGTGGACTAGTTAGTTAGTTAGTTGGTTAATTAGTTAGGAGGATTCGCCACACAGTGATACTGACTGTGCTGCGTGTTTGTTTATCTGTCTGGGCCTGACAGAAAAGCCCAGGAGGAGATGATCTCGGAGCTGAGACAGCAGAAGTTCTACCTGGAGTCCCAGGCTGGGAAGCTAGAGGCCCAGAACGCCAAGCTGGAAGAGCACCTGGAGAAGATGAGTCAGCAGGAGCAGAGCAACAAGAGTCGAGTGCTGGAGCTGGAGAACAGGCTGAGAGAGGTGAGAAGAGAAGGAGGAGGAGAGGGGGAGGTGAGGAGGGCAGAGAAGGAAGGAGAGGACATTACGGTTAGGGTCACCGGAAGGAGGAGGGTGGAGTGCAGGTAAGAAGAGGATGAGGAAAATAGGGAAGGAACCAGGAGAGCTGTCGGGGGGTTGGCAGAGAGAGATGCCAGATAGAGGGGTCATGTAGCGTGAAATGTCGGTAGTTGTTTTGCCAGATCAGCATCTCTCTGATTATCTCCCGGGTGGCGCAGTGGTCTAGGGCACTGCATCGCAGTGCTAGCTGCGCCACCAGAGTCTCTGGGTTCGCGCCCAGGCTGGGCTGGGTTTGCGCCCAGGCTCTGTCGCAGCCGGCCGCAACCGGGAGGTCCGTGGGGCGACGCACAATTGGCATAGCGTCGTCCGGGTTAGGGAGGGTTTGGCCGGTAGGGATATCCTTGTCTCAGTATGTAAAATGTAATAAAATGTATGCACTCTACTGTAAGTCGCTCTGGATAAGAGCGTCTGCTAAATGACTAAAATGTAAAATGTAAATGTAATTATCTCATCCCTCTGGGTGACTCACCTCTCTGACTCTCTCCTTCCTCTGGATGACTCTACTCTCTGACTCTAGAATTCCTCTGGATGACTCATCTCTCTGACTCTTTCCTTCACTGCTTGACTCGTCTCTCTGACTCTCTCATTCCTCTGGGTGACTCATCTCTCTGACTCTCTCCTTCCTCTCCCTGACCCCTTTTTGTCTCTCCCTTCTCTCTGTGTGTCCGTCATGTCGTTAGATGGGCCTTGAGCATGAGGAGCAGAAGCTGGAGATCAAGCGTCAGGTGACGGAGCTGACTCTGTCGTTGCAGGAGAGGGTTTCTCAGATCAGTGGGCTACAAGCAGCACGCCAATCCCTGGAGAGTCAGCTGCAGCAGGCCAAGTCAGAGCTCGAGGACACCACCGCTGAGGCTGAGGAGGAAATCTGTGTTCTTAGAGTGAGTGCAAGAGGGACATACATACTGTAACAGTTTATTGTTATTCCTCCTGTTATTACTATGCTATGATGAAGTACTGTAGTACAGCCACCAAACCTGTCCCTCTCTCTATCTGTCTGGTAGGCCCACCGAGACGAGATCCAGCGCAAGTATGATGCCCTCAGAGACAGCTGTGCGGTATGCCACCTCTCTCTCTCTGTTTTCAATTAGTCTTGTATTAAGGTTGATGTTATGAAAAATGTATACCCATATCTTTTTCATATCTCTTTGTCGGTGAACATGTGAAGACTAACCCTGAGAAGATGAGGTTATTGTGTTGTGGTAGGGGATTTAAAAACATTTAAAGTCACATTGTTTGAATCACTGCTGGGACTCATTGTGGGTAATACATAATGGTCTCTCTTTATCCCTTTGCCCTACTTTTGAGATCCTCCCACTCGCAAACTGTTGGGAAAGAGCATTCTCCCTAGATTCAGCTAGCCGGTATTCAGGCAATCACACCCAAGTTCAGAAACAAATTGTGCCTAGCTTCTTGCCTGGCTCCCCATGTTTATTTTTGTGTATGGCACCATTTTTTCTATTTACATTATTAATAACACAGTACTTCTGGCAGCCGTCCACCATTCAAAAACAACAGAAATGAAACATGGGTAAGGTTGCATTGACATGGGGTAGTAGTGTATCAACAACATATAATGTTATGTAACAAGACTGGAGGTAAAGGTCTGGGTCCTTTGGCTGTTGTTGGTAATTAGCTAGGTTTTGTTTACTCATTTGTAGAGGGTACTGAATTCTAACCAAACTCACTGTAATTAAAATTACTGTAATGAATCAAACATTCTGAGGTTAGCACCAGTGTTTATCTACCCTGGGTGCTGCTAGTGGACTGTACTGTACTGTGTTTCTGTGTATATGAAGGAGACTACAGCACCACAAACTTGTCTTGCTCTAGGGTGTGGTGGTGTGTGTGGTGTGTGTGGTGTGTGTGGCGTGTCTACACAGTAGGATGGGGCGAGAACATTGCTGATAGACAGATCCCAGCGCATCAGTCCCGCTGTTGACCTCCCATTCCCTCTTCTGTCAGCCCCCAGCCCTAGAGGGAATGGTTGGGATGACTGGCTCAGTAGAAACAGGAGAGAGAGATGATTTACATACAGAAAAGCTTTGTTCACTTCTCTCCACTGCCCTGTAGTCCTGCATGGTACACAGCAGCCAGCCTCCCCAGACAGAGGAATAACATCTAACTCTCTAACTGAGCTTCAGCAGCCTCTAACCCTCATTTGCATACAGTCTGTACTATTATCCTGGCTGATTAAGAGGACCGAATGGTGCTGATGAATTGATTATTCAGCTCCCTGCTCAGCCTTGACAAAGACATGAAGGCTGTCTGAGAGAAAAAAGTTTGCTTGGATATTTATCTGTAATTGCAAAATGGGTGCCTTAGTATGCTGAAATGCAGCATTCACGAAGGAAACTCACATTGATTGTCTCAAGTGTATGGCTATCCAGCAAGGTGCTGGTGAGGACTTTTCACTCTTGTCCGTCAACGGCCATTTAAATTATGAGTCATATGCCCCTCTCCCATTGATTGATCATTTCATTTCACTACATACAGATGGAGGATCTTAATTTCAGCCAGTTTGCTACAGCAGGAAAATAATCCTGCAGCAACAGGAAATGTGGATTATAATTAATGGACATTTTTGTATGGGTTGATGCATTTTTCATAAGGGAAAATCAAGTCTGAAATTTCAAAATGGAAATTAGAAACTTCAGAAGCCTTTTTAAACCTCAAATACACTAGAAGTTTGACATTTTACTGCATTACAGAAAAGTTCTCCTGCAACAGGGTGATTCCCTACAGACTCAAGTCTTCCTGTGTATGACGCTATAAGCTTGACGCTATGACCCTATAACCTGTATTTGGGGAGTTTTTCCCATTCTTCTCTGCAGATCTTCTCAAGCTCTGTCAGGTTCGATGGGGAGCGTCGCTGCATAGCTATTTTCAGGTCTCTTCAGAGATGTTCGATCGGGTTCAAGTCCGGGCTCTGGCTGGGCCACTCAAAGACAGAGACTTGTCCCAAAGCCACTCCTGCGTTGTCTTGGCTGTGTGCTTAGCTTCGTTGTCCTGTTGGAAGGTGAACCTTCGCCCCCAGTCTGAGGTCCTGAGAGCTCTTGAGCAGGTTTTCATCAAGGATCTCTCTGTGCTCCGTTCATCTGACTAGTCTCCCAGTACCTACTGCTGAGAAACATCCCCTGTAGAAAACTATCTTCAAAGTAATGACTCGGGATGTCGGTTTTGAGATGAAAGCTTATTTTCATTAATAATGGTTCACGTTACATTTTACTACTTTAGATTCCACAAAACAATAAAAGAAAGTTGCTAGCGAAAGCCAGGATAATCACTTGTCACTTGTACGTTCTGGCACGTTCTCTGGCACGTTCTCGTTTATCTTACTTCCTGTCGCAAGGCATTCTGGTACTTGCAGTCAATAGCGTAATCCAATACTAACCAATACAACAGAATACAATTACTCTTGTACATATGTAAATAACTGTAAAGAAATATACACTACCATTCAAAAGTTTGGGGTCACTTAAAAATGTCCTTGTTTTTGAAAGAAAAGCACATTTTTGTCCATTTTTAAAATAACATCAAATTGATCAGAAATACAGTGTAGACATTGTTAATGTTGTAAATGACTATTGTAGCTGGAAACGGCTGATTTTTAATGGAATATCTACATAGGCGTACAGAAGCCCATTATCAGCAACCATCAGTAACCAAACTTTCTTCTGAAACTCATCAGTCTATTCTTGTTCTGAGAAATGAAGGCTATTCCATGTGAGAAATTGCCAAGAAACTGAAGATCTCGTACAACGCTGTGTACTACTCCCTTCACAGAACAGCGCAAACTGGCTCTAAACAGAATAGAAAGAGGAGTGGGAGGCCCCGGTGCACAACTGAGCAAGAGGACAAGTACATTAGAGTGTCTAGTTTGAGAAACAGATGTCTCACAAGTCTTCAACTGGCAGCTTCATTAAATAGTACCCGCAAAACACCAGTCTCAATGTCAACATTGAAGAGGCGCCTCTGGGATGCAGGCCTAGGCAGAGTTGCAAAGAAAAAGCTATATCTCAGACTGGCCAATAAAAATAAAAGATTAAGATGGGCAAAAGAACACAGACACAGGGCCTCCCGGGTGGCGCAGTGGTCTAAGGCACTGCATCGCAGTGCTAACTGCGCCACCAGAGTCTCTGGGTTCGCGCCCAGGCTCTGTCGCAGCCGGCCGCGACCGGGAGGCCCGTGGGGCGACGCACAATTGGCATAGCGTCGTCCGGGTTAGGGAGGGTTTGGCCGGTAGGGATATCCTTGTCTCATCGCGCTCCAGCGACTCCTGTGGCGGGCCGGGCGCAGTGCGCGCTAACCAAGGGGGCCAGGTACACGGTGTTTCCTCCGACACATTGGTGCGGCTGGCTTCCGGGTTGGAGGCGCGCTGTGTTAAGAAGCAGTGCGGCTTGGTTGGGTTGTGCTTCGGAGGACGCATGGCTTTCGACCTTCGTCTCTCCCGAGCCCGTACGGGAGTTGTAGCGATGAGACAAGATAGTAATTACTAGCGATTGGATACCACGAAAATTGGGGAGAAAATGGGATAAAAATTTTAAGAAAAAAAAAAGAACACAGACACTGGACAGAGGAACTCTGCCTAGAAGGCCAGCATCTCCTCTTCACTGTTGACGTTGAGACTGGTGTTTTGCGGGTACTATTTAATGAAGCTGCCAGTTGAGGACTTGTGAGCGGTCTGGCATTCAGGCCAAAGAGTTCAAGCTTGGTTTAATCAGACCAGAGAAATTTGGCAAACTTTTGGCAAACTCCAAGCGGGCTTTCATATGCCTTTTACTGAGGAGTGGTTTCTGTCTGGCCACTCTACGATAAAGGCCTGATTGGTTGAGTGCTGCAGAGATGGTTGTCCTTCTGGAACATTCTCCCATCTCCACAGAGGAACTCTGGGGCTCTGTCAGAATGACCATTAGTTTGGTCACCCCCCTGACCAAGACCCTTCTTCCCCGATTGCTCAGATTGGCCAGGCAGCCAACTCTAGGAAGTGTCTTGGTGGTTCCAAACTATGCGACTCCCAGTCACGGCCCGTAATGACACAGCCTGGGTTCGAACCCCAGGCTGTAGTGACTCCGCAACACTGCAATGCAGTGTCTTAGAACGCTGCAACACTCGGGAGGCCCACATTTCTTCCATGTAAGAATGATGGAGGCCACTGTGTTCTTGGGGACATTCAATGCTGCAGGCATTTTTTGGTAACCTTCCCCAGATCTGTGCCTCGACACAATCTTGTCTCGGAGCTCTACTATTCCTTCGACCTCATGCCTTGGTTTCTGCTCTGACATGCACTGTCAACTGTTGGACTTTATATAGACAGGTGTGTGCCTTTCCAAATCATGTCCAATCAATTGAATTGACCACAGGTGGACTCCAAGTTGTAGAAACATCTCAAGGATGATCATTGGAAAGCTCAATTTCGAGACTAATAGCAAAGGGTCTGAAAATGTTAGAAAAAGGGAAGGGGTCTGAATACTTTCCGAATACACTGTACATCAATACATCTTGCAGTAGTATACATTCAAATTATATAATATTGTGTAGAAGCTGGTAATGAGCCTAGTATAATATGTCTCCCACCCTCCTTCCCTCAGGTGATCACAGACCTGGAGGAGCAGCTGACCCAGCTGACCCAGGAGAACTCTGAGCTGAACCGTCAGAACTTCTACCTGTCCAAGCAGCTGGACGAGGCCACGGACGAGACAGAGGACCGCCTGCATCTGGGTCAGGATGTGGACCGCCTCCGCCACGAGGTGGCTGACCGCGAGATGCACCTCAACAACCAAAAACAGGTGTGACTAGGGTTGCAAAATTCTGCAAACTTTCAATACACTTCTTGGTTTTCCCAAAATCCCGGTTCGGAGGATCCCGGAATCAGGAGGGAATAAGCAGGAGATCTGGTATCCTCCAACCAGGATTTCTGGAAAACCAGGGAATTTATTGAAAGTTCACAGAATTTTGTAACCCTAGGTGTGACACATACACTCACACTCACTCATGACCATAGGTACATAGTACCGTATAGAACAAACACACTCTAACATGTTAACAGAATGGGCATAATAGAGAGCTCTCTCTCTCTCTCTCTCTCTCTCTATTTTTCTCTTTCTTTCACAGACATTTCATTTCACATACCCCCAAACACACAAACTGACACACACATCTCTCCATACTCCTCAACAATCAATTATAGGTTACACAGACTTGCACACACACACACTATACCAGCTAATGTGATTGAGTGGAGAGAGTATAAATCAGGCAGAAGATACTTGACTGTTCTTTTGTTATGTATCTCCAGCTCAGTTAGCGGATTGAGGAGAGGAGAGGGGAGGGAGGGAGGAAGGAGAGGGCGGTAGGGAGGAAGGAAGGCTGGAAGGAAGGGAGGAGAGGAGAGGGGAGGGGAGGGTGGGCGGAGGGAGGGAGGAGGCTGTGTGATGCTGTGCTCTGCCCCTGTGGGATGGTGTGTGTGTAGGCGTTCAGTAGCTAGAGCTCTTAGTCTCTCTGTCCTAGCTAGTGGTTGTGTAACCAGGGATGGAAGTCATAGAGGGATCCGACCATGAGTGGGAGGGATGTGTCATCCGCATCGTTCCCAGGTCGTGTCAGCCCTGGATGTGTGGACTTCAGAGGACCATGGTGCTGCTGCTGCTATATTTTTATCCCAGTGTTTGTCTCAAGCAAAGGAAATAGGAAACATACAGACGTAGCTCAGTATGTGCCCTATCTCTCAAAGTTACTTGTATCTATTTTTAACTGTGGAGCACAACCCATTGAATGTCAATGTTCCTGATGATCAGAATCTGACATTACTGACTTTGGTTTGGGATACTATGTCCATTACTCAGAGGGCTGACTTCAGAACAGTCATCATTAAGACCACAAAACTCTATAAGTTTATCTCTTACAATCTCTCTAAGATATTCATGTTGTCTGTTAGAACAGAACTGAACAGTTGAATAACATGACTTCTATTCTCATGTAACCCGTCCTATGTTTTCCATGTTCTGTGTTAGAACATTGAGACGCTGAAGACCACGTGCACCATGCTGGAGGAGCAGGTCCTGGAGCTGGAGACCCTGAATGATGAGTTGCTGGAGAAGGAGAGGCAATGGGATGCCTGGAGGGGAGCCCTGGAGGAAGAGAAGAACCAGGCTGAGAGGAGGACCAGGGAGATCCAGAGACTGCTGGACAACGAGAAGCAGAACAGGTAACACACACACACACACACAACATACACAAATACACAAACACACACTCATATGGTCCCCTCTCTTATTCCTCTTCAGGCTACGTGCTGACCTGCGCAACTCGGAGGCTCGTCAGTCTATTGAGCAGGCAGTGAAGGAGCACAAGGCTGAGATTCTGGCCCTGCAGGAGGCCCTCAAGGACCAGAAACTCAAAGCAGAGAGCCTCTCTGACACAGTGAGCCTTATGTGTCTGTCTGTCTCTCTGTCTATCTCTCTGTCTTAAGCAGACCCATACATCCTGTCTCTGTCCCTCTAGCTGAATGACCTGGAGAAGAAGCATGCCATGCTGGAGATGAATTCAAGGAGTCTGCAGCAGAAGCTGGAGACTGAGAGGGAGCAGAAGCAGAGGCTGCTGGATGACGTAGGCTACGTTATTCTTATTCTGCCCGTGATATATTTGAGTTATTTATATCATATAATGTCACATACCTGAGCTTAATAAAAACTCCTCTATTATAACCGAGTATGTTTGTTTGTCTTGTGAGAAGTGAAATATCACAGAATGTCTGTTGATACTGTTTGTGTCCCTCCCTCAGCAAGGAAACCTGCAGCAGCAGTTAGATGTTCAGAAGAGCCACATCTTCCGACTAACCCAGGGCCTGCAGGACGCTCTGGACCAGACTGACCTGCTGAAGTCTGAGAGGACTGACCTGGAGTACCAGCTGGAGAACATCCAGGTACTGTACACACACACACACACGCATGAGCAAACACACACATACAGTCCATTCGGAAAGTATTCAGACCCCTTGACTTTTTCCACATTTTGCTATGTTACAGCTTTATTCTAAAATTGATTCAATTGTTTGTTTTCCTCATCCATCTACACACAATACCCCATAATGACAAAGCAAAAACATTTACATTTACATAAGTATTCATACTCTTTACTCAGTACTTTGTTGAAGCACCTCTGGCAGCGATTACAGCCTCGAGTCTTCTTGGGTATGACGCTACAAGCTTGGCACACCTGTATTTGGGGATTTTCTCCTATTCTTCTCCGCAGATCCTCTCAAGCTCTGTCAGGTTGGATGGAGAGCGTCGCTGCATAGCTATTTTCTGGTCTTTCCAGAGATGTTCGATCGGGTTCAAGTCCGGGCTCTGGCTGGGCCACTCAAGGACATTCAGATACTTGTTTTCCGAAGCCGCTACTGCGTTATTTTGGCTGTGTGCTTAGGATTGTTTTCCTGTTGGAAGGTGAACCTTTGCCCCAGTCTAAGATCCTGAGATTTTTTTATTTAATCAATTTTAGAATAAGGCTGTAACGTAACAAAATGTGGAAAAAAGGAAGGGGTCTGAATACTTTCCAAATGCACTGTAGACAAATTTGTAAGGGTGTTTTTTACATTGGTTAAAAGTAGAGACTGAGCTAGAAAACGGTACACTGCATTTGAGAAACATTGAGAAAGTAATCCTGCTTTGAAAGTTGATAAACTTGTTACCCCACTTTTGAGAAAATGGCCCGTGAATTTCTGGTACACCTACTGGAGAGCTCTTCTTTATCTACACCCAGTCAGCATCGTTCACACCCTCTTAAGCCTTAGCCTCACCCATCTCTTTGACGATTCACAGTGTAGTAAACAACCAAAGATTTCAAGACTAAAAGTGGTGAAAGTAGTAGCAAAAAGTAGTAGTAAAAATTAACTGTAGTCCTTGGCCTATATCCTAAACTGACTTTGGTGAAGGTCTTATTGTTCTTCACATTACCGTCTCTGGTAAACACACACTATATCAAATAAAATCTATGTTTATTTGTCACATGCACAGGATACAGAAGGTGTAAACGGTACAGTGAAATGGTTACTTGCATAGTGGAGTGTGTTGTTTAGACATGTAGCTAGCTAGCTAGCTAAACGATTAACCATAATCCCAACTCTAATTCCGTGTTCAAAACAACTGGGAACTCTGAAGAAACAAACTCCGACTGGGAAAAATCGATTTGAACAGTCATCCAACTCAGAAATTCAACTCTGGAACTCGGGCCTCTTTCTAGAACTCCTAAACAGATCATACACGTAATGTTAGCTAGTGAGCAAGCCAGATAACTTTAACTAGCTAACAGTACACTTGAACTTGCAATGAAAACGAATTTCTGGCAAAATTAGAAACTTATAATATCTGAAAATGTAGCTAGACTCTTACCCGTATACATGGATGAATGCTTCTCTCTCTGTCATGGATTCCATGGTTGCCCTTAGTTTGAAGATGTAATCCGGAGACAGGTGTTTTATACAACAGCCTTCTTACTGTGTTCTCTTTTTGGACTCTCTCCGCATTTGGCAATCATCTCTCTGCTTCCACATGGCATTCCACTGATTTCAAAACTCTGTCAACTTCTTCCGTGACAACGACACCAATAGAGCTATTAACTTCAGGGCAGCAATGTTGAGAGCAGTAGCAAAACTTTTTCAGTTTTCATGGTATCTTTAAAAAAAAGCCACGGTAGACATGATTTTCCGCACATACTTTGCAGCTCATGTTATAGACAGAAGCATGTCAGACCAATCTGAACTCATCTCTCGGCATGTCCAGCCCATCCATTAGCTCAGCCAATCAAATCAAATCAAATGTATTGGTCACGGGGCCTCCCGGATGGCGCAGTGGTCTAGGGCACTGCATCGCAGCGCTAGCTGCGCCACCAGAGTCTCTGGGTTCGCGCCCAGGCTCTGTCGCAACCGGCCGCGACCGGGAGGTCCGTGGGGCGACGCACAATTGGCCTAGCGTCGTCCGGGTTAGGGAGGGTTTGGCCGGTAGGGATATCCTTGTCTCATCGCGCTCCAGCGACTCCTGTGGCGGGCCGGGCGCAGTGCGCGCTAACCGAGGGGGCCAGGTGCACAGTGTTTCCTCCGACACATTGGTGCGGCTGGCTTCCGGGTTGGAGGCGCGCTGTGTTAAGAAGCAGTGCGGCTTGGTTGGGTTGTGCTTCGGAGGACGCATGGCTTTCGACCTTCGTCTCTCCCGAGCCCGTACGGGAGTTGTAGCGATGAGACAAGATAGTAATTACTAGTGATTGGATACCACGAAAATTGGGGAGAAAAGGGGGTAAAATTTAAATGTATAAAATAAAAAATAAAAAATAAAAAATATAAAAAATGTATTGGTCACATACACATGGTTAGCAGATGTTATTGCGAGTGTTGCGAAATGCTTGCGCTTCTAGTTCCGACAGTGCAGCAATATCTAACATGTAATCTAACAATTCCACAACTACCTAATACACACAAATCTAAGTAAAGGAATGGAATAAGAGTAAGAATATATACGTATAAATATATGGATGAGCAATGACAGAGCGGCATAGGCAAGATGCAATAGATGGTATAAAATCGAGTATAAACATATGAGATGAATAATGTAAGATATGTAAACATTATTAAAGTGGAATTATTGAATTGACTAGTGATCCATTTATTAAAGTGGCCAATGATTTCAAGTTTGTATGTAGGCAGCAGCCTCTCTGTGCTAGTGATGGCTGTTTAACAGTCTGATGGCCTTGAGATAGAAGCTATTTTTCAGTCTGTCGGGGTCAGCTTTGATGCACCTGTACTGACCCCACCCTCTGGATGGTAGCGGGGTGAACAGGCAGTGGCTCGGGTGGTTGTTGTCCTTGATGATCTTTTTGGCCTTCCTGTGACATCGGGTGCTGTAGGTGTCCTGGAGGGCAGGTAGTTTGTCCCCCGGTGATGCGTTGTGCAGACTGCACCACCCTCTGGAGAGCCTTGCGGTTGTGGGTGATGCAGTTGCCGTACCAGGTGGTGATTGAGCCCGACAGGATGCTCTCAATTGTGCATCTGTAAAAGTTTGTGAGGGTTTTGGCTGACAAGACAAATTTCTTCAGCCTCCGGAGGTTGAAGAGGCGCTGTTGCGCCTTCTTCACCACACTGTCTGTGTGGGTGGACCATTTCAGTTTGTCTGTGATGTGTACGCCGAGGAACTTAAAACTTTCCACCTTCTCCACTGCTGTCCCAACGATGTGGATAGGGGGGTGCTCCCTCTGCTGTTTCCTGAAGTCCACGATCATCTCCATTATTTTGTTGACGTTGAGTGAGAGGTTGTTTTCCTGACACCACACTCCGAGTACCCTCACCTCCTCCCTGTAGGCTGTCTCGTCGTTGTTGGTAATCAAGCCTACTACTGTTGTGTCATCTGCAAACTTGATGATTGAGTTGGAGGCATGCATGGCCACGCAGTCATGGGTGAACAGGGAGTACAGGAGGGGGCTGAGCATGCACCCTTGTGGGGCCCCAGTGTTGAGGATCAGTGAAGTGGAGATGTTGTTTCCTACTTTCACCACCTGGGGACGCCCATCAGGAAGTCCAGGACCCAGTTGCACAGGGCAGGGTTGAGACCCAGGGCCTCAAGCTTAATGATGAGCTTGGAGGGTACTATGGTGTTGAATGCTGAGCTGTAGTCAAGGAACAGCATTCTTACATAGGTATTCCTCTTGTCCAGATGGGATAGGGCAGTGTGCAGTGTGATGGCGATTGCATCGTCTGTGGACCTATTGGGGCGGTAAGCAAATTGAAGTGGGTCTAGGGTGACAGGTAAGGGGGAGGTGATATGATCCTTGGCTAGTCTCTCAAAGCACTTTATGATGACAGAAGTGAGTGCTACGGGGCGATAGTCATTTAGTTCAGTTACCTTTGCCTTCTTGGGTACAGGAACAATGGTGGCCATCTTGAAGCATGTGGGGACAGCAGACTGGGATAGTGAGAGATTGAATATGTCTGTAAACACACCAGCCAGCTGGTCTGCGCATGCTCTGAGGACCCAGCTAGGGATGCCGTCTGGGCCGGCAGCCTTGCGAGGGTTAACACGTTTAAATGTCTTGCTCACGTCAGCCACGGAGAAGGAGAGCCCACAGTCCTTGGTAGCAGGCCACGTCGGTGGCACTGTGTTATCCTCAAAGCGGGCAAAGAAGGTGTTTCGTTTGTCTGGAAGATTCCTGTATTTTTCCATGGGTAAACCAACTACGCTCGTTATTTAACTATTTTCTTCGTATTTACAGTTTGTTATTATACCTGCTTGAAAATCTATTGCAATACTTGAAAATGGCTGTCTTGTAATGATCAACAACCAACTTGACAGAGCTTGAAGAATTTTTAAAAGAATAATGTGCAAATATTGTACACTCCAGGTGTGCAAAACTCTTAGAGACTTACCCAGAAAGACTTTCTGCTGTAATCACTGCCAAAGGTGATTCCAACATGTATTGACTCAGGGGTGTGAATACTTACAGTGCCAGCCAAAAGTTTGGACACACCTACTCATTCCAGGGTTTTTCTTTATTTTTTACATTGTAGAATAATAGTGAAGACATCAAAACTATGAAATAACATACAGTGGGGAGAACAAGTATTTGATACACTGCCGATTTTGCAGGTTTTCCTACTTACAAAGCATGTAGGGGTCTGTAATTTTTTTTATCATAGGTACACTTCAACTGTGAGAGACAGAATCTAAAACAAAAATCCAGAAAATCACATTGTATGATTTTTAAGTCATTCATTTGCATTTTATTGCATGACATAAGTATTTGATACATCAGAAAAGCAGAACTTAATATTTGGTACAGAAACCTTTGTTCGCAATTACAGAGATCATACATTTCCTGTAGTTCTTGACCAGGTTTTGCACACACTGCAGCAGGGATTTTGGCCCACTCCTCCATACAGTCCTTCTCCAGATCCTTCAGGTTTCGGGGCTGTTGCTGGGCAATACGGACTTTCAGCTCCCTCCAAAGATTGTCTATTGGGTTCAGGTCTGGAGACTGGCTAGGCCACTCCAGGACCTTGAGATGCTTCTTACGGAGCCACTCCTTAGTTGCCCTGGCTGTGTGTTTCGGGTCGTTGTCATGCTGGAAGACCCAGCCATGACCCATCTTCAATGCTCTTACTGAGGGAAGGAGGTTGTTGGCCAAGATCTCGCGATACATGGCCCCATCCATCCTCCCCTCAATACGGTGCAGTCGTCCTGTCCCCTTTGCAGAAAAGCATCCCCAAAGAATGATGTTTCCACCTCCATGCTTCACAGTTGGGATGGTGTTCTTGGGGTTGTACTCATCCTTCTTCCTCCAAACACGGTGAGTGGAGTTTAGACCAAAAAGCTCTATTTTAGTCTCATCAGACCACATGACCTTCTCCCATTCCTCCTCTGGATCATCCAGATGGTCATTGGCAAACTTCAGACGGGCCTGGACATGCGCTGGCTTGAGCAGGGGGACCTTGCGTGCGCTGCAGGATTTTAATCCATGATGGCGTAGTGTGTTACTAATGGTTTTCTTTGAGACTGTGGTCCCAGCTCTCTTCAGGTCATTGACCAGGTCCTGCCGTGTAGTTCTGGGCTGATCCCTCACCTTCCTCATGATCATTGATGCCCCACGAGGTGAGATCTTGCATGGAGCCCCAGACCGAGGGTGATTGACCGTCATCTTGAACTTCTTCCATTTTCTAATAATTGCACCAACAGTTGTTGCCTTCTCACCAAGCTGCTTGCCTATTGTCCTGTAGCCCATCCCAGCCTTGTGCAAGTCTACAATTTTATCCATGATGTCCTTACACAGCTCTCTGGTCTTGGCCATTGTGGAGAGGTTGAAGTCTGTTTGATTGAGTGTGTGGACAGGTGTCTTTTATACAGGTAACGAGTTCAAACAGGTGCAGTTAATACAGGTAATGAGTGGAGAACAGGAGGGCTTCTTAAAGAAAAACTAACAGGTCTGTGAGAGCTGGAATTCTTACTGGTTGGTAGGTGATCAAATACTTATGTCATGCAATAAAATGCAAATTAATGACTTAACCTGCAAACTTGTTCTCCCCACTGTATATGGAATCATGTAGTAACCAAAATAGTGTTAAACAAATCAAAATGTATTTTATATTTGAGATTCTTCAAAGTAGCCACCCTTTGCCTTGATGACAGCTTTGCACACTCTTGGCATTCTCTCAACCAGCTTCATGAGGAATGCTTTTCCAACAGTCTTGAAGTAGTTCCCACATATGCTGAGCACTTGTTGGCTGCTTTTCCTTCACTCTGCAGTCCAACTCATCCCAAACCATCTCAATTGGGTTGAGGTCGGGTGATTGTGGCCAGAATAACACAGTTTTTTTTACTGCAGTAATTTTGCTGTGTAACTGCATTTAGATGCAATATAACTGCAGTTAAACTGCACTTTTACTGCAGTTTCAAAACCACAATCTTTTTTTTGTAAGGGCAGGGCTCCAGACTGCAACCATTAAGTGGCATTTTATGACCCTTTGACTTGGCTGTGCAAGTTCAATTTGTAATTGGTCGCGTGCGAGTTTCAAACTCACAAGTTTCAAAACTTCATATTTTTTAGGTTGGCTAAAATTATTTGGTCAAACAGTAAAGTGCATTATCTTAATGATTCCTGTAACAAAAGTGTCTGTCCAGACCCTGGGCCTGTTTTGCTGGGTCCTGTTCTGCTGGGGCCTGCTGCTGTGATGAGCGAGCCACTTGATGTGCGCTCCGAACGAGAGGAAAAAGGCTTCTAGTTGTATAAGATTAAAAAGTCAAATTGTGGGAAATACATAGCGATGAAAACAACTACTGTTGTTCTCAGCTTTCTGTGGGTATAATTTGTATTTGTAATCTCTTAATATTGAACTCAATAGCAACTACTGTATTTTACAACCCATATATTTGATATGGCTTTAAATTACGAAGTGCGCGAAATGCGCATTAGCCATTGTCATGAAATTTGAGCTGACAATAGAGTATTGTTGTTTGTTATATTTTACTGTTAAAATAGGGCTCCAGAATTCACCACATGAGGAAGTGAAAACTCTAAACACATCAGCTAGATCTCTAATTAAGCAATAAGGCACTCGAGGGGTTGTGTTATATGGCCAAAATAACATGGCTAAGGGCTGTATCCAGGCACCCCCCCATGCCTTAATGCTTAATTAGAGAGCTAGCTAATGTGTTTAGAGTTCACTTCCTCATGTGGTGAATAAGCCCCAAAATAAATTTGCATATGATATTAGTGCACACAAAGATGTATGAAAATTCATATTTACTGAACAAAACAATTCAGAAAATTCTGAAGCCCTATTTTAACATTAAAATATAACAAACAACAATACCCTATTGTCATCTCACAATTCATGACAATCATTGGATTAGGTTGCACATCAAAATATCTTGAATCATGCATTCCTGCTTGGACATGTTAGATGAAACAACTTATTTATTGAATAGCCTACCATCTCATTAGTCGATTACACAGTCTAAAGCACTGTGAATTACTTTATAAGATGAATGATAACAAAAATTTGGTGCTACAAAATCATGGGCTGGTGCCACTGAAAAAGTTGGTGGCACTGTGGAAAAAATTTGTCTGGAGCCCTTGTCAAGGGATGTGATGTATTATCTGCTGCAGAGTAATGTGTTCTACCGACAATTTGGCTGTTGGGAAGAGAATCGTTGTGTAAGAATTTCCACAACAGATGTTAAGCCGAAAAATATGTTGGTAGGACAAGGCTATGTATGTTTGTGCACATGGAAGTCCGTGATTTATGTTTACTATAGGTTAATGAGGCAATACAAATGTGATGTGACTAAAATATGACTAAAAAGAAAGGGCATTCAGTTTACTTAAATGGCCCACTATTTTTGTCATTTTGAATAACTAGACTAAATCATTATATTATGAAAACAATGTGACTTAATGATATTTTAGTCAAAATGACTAAGACTAGACTAAATCTAAAAAGAGTACCAGAATTAACACTGATGCACACACACACACACAAACGCACACGCACACGCACACGCACACGCACACGCACACGCACACGCACACGCACACGCACACACACACACACACACACACACACACACACACACACACACACACACACACACAGAGACAGAGGTACATGAGTAGAAATTCAATGCCTTAGTAATGTTCACTTAGCTCCACCTGCAGGCTGTGTACTCCCATGAGAAAGTGAAGTTGGAGGGGACAATCACCCAGCAATCCAAACTCATAGACTTCCTCCAGGCCAGGGTGGACCAGGGGGGCTCCAAGAAGAAAAAGGTGAGACTGGACAGCTCACAATACAGGTACAGAGACACAGAGTGCATTAATACATACATTACCATTTCTAGAGCACCTTTTCATGGACCTTTTAATTTTACTCCAAATATTTTCTCAGAATGTTTTTCAGTGACAGTTGTGTGTGTGTTTGTGTGTGTTTGTCCCAGGGTCTATTTGGGCGGCGCAGAGAGGACCTGCTGGCTGCCATGGCAGCCCAGGGCCAGTCCCAGGTGCCCCAGCAGGTGTCCCCTGCACCCTCCATGAAGCCCGTGCCCCTGCAGTACAGTGACATGAAAGTGTCCCTGGACAAGGAGCGCACCCGCTGCTCTGAACTGGAGGATGCACTGCAGAAGATGAGACTGGAGCTGCGCTCCCTACGAGAGGAGGGTGAGGACACTGTCATCTCAAATAAACAGGACATAATCCCACTGAAGACCACTGCTGTGGTCCAGCACATGCTATCTCACAACAAGTAGCACATCAAACTCACACCAGGTCTAATGACTTTCCCTTTATGATTTCTCTCTCTCTCTCTCTCTCTATACACACATCCAGCGGTCCAGTACAAACCTGTGGACCATGGTGGTACCCCTGACACCCCTGCCACAACGCGGCAGCAGATGATGATGTCTGCCATGGTGAAGTCTCCTGAGCACCAGCAGGGCCCGAGCAACCTGCTGGCTACCTCGAACTCTAGCCGCAGGAAGGAGGCTGCCACCCCTGAGGGTGAGTCCTTCTGGAGAAGTAGTGGACATGGGAGTGTATATGGGTCTTTCTATAAACTAGGGTACCAGTGAGGATTACCTACACTGGACAACTTGTTACAGCTGTTGATACGTTTGGTAAGAAGAATGCCTCTCTCCCCAACGGTGTGATTACTACCTCTGAGGGTTTAGAGCTTGAGGTAGTCACCACATACAAGTACTTGGGAGTATGGCTAGACTGCACACTGTCCTTCTCTCAGCACATATCAAAGCTGCAGGCTAAAGTTAAATCTAGACTTGGTTTCCTCTATCGTAATCTTTCACCCCAGCTGTCAAACTAACCCTGATTCAGATGACCATCCTATCCTGCTAGATTACGGAGACATCATTTATAGATCAGCAGGTAAGCAGCTAGATGTTCTTTACCATTCGGTCATCAGATTTGCCACCAATGCTCCTTATAGGACACATCACTGCACTCTATACTCTTCTGTAAACTGGTCATCTCTGTATACCCATCGCAAAAACCCACTGGTTGATGCTTATTTATAAAACCCTCTTAGGTCTCACTCCTCCCTATCTGAGATATCTACTGCAGCCCTCATCCTCCACATACAACACCCGTTCTGCCAGTCACATTCTGTTAAAGGTCCCCAAAGCACACACATCCCTGGGTCGCTCGTCTTTTCAGTTCGCTGCAGCTAGCGACTGGAACGAGCTGCAACAAACATTCAAACTGGACAGTTGTATCTCAATTTCTTCATTCGAAGACTCAATCATGGACACTCTTACTGACAGTTGTGGCTGCTTTGCGTGATGTATTGTTGTCTCTACCTTCTTGCCCTTTGTGCTGTTGTCTGTTTCCAATACTGTTTGTACCATGTTTTGCGCTGCTACCATGTTGTGCTGCTGCCATGTTGTGTTGCTACCATATTGTTGTCATGTTGTGTTGCTACCATGGTGTGTTGTCATGTGTTGCTGCCATGCTGTTGTCTTAGGTCTCTCTTTATGTAGTGTTGTGTTGTCTCTCTTGTCGTGATGTGTGTTTTGTCCTATATTTTTGTTTCATTTATTTTTATTTTTAATCCCAGCCCCCATCCCCGCAGGAGGCCTTTTGCCTTTTGGTAGACCGTCATTGTAAATAAGAATTTGTTCTTAACTGACTTGCCTAGTTAAATAAAGGTTAAGGTTAATTGATAATAATCTGCCATTTTTCTTCATGTCATTACATTAAGATATAAGGGGGATCATAGCTATATTCAATACAATTCACAAGTTGATTGAAATGTTTAACCCTTTATCATGGTCGGTGTCTTGATGAATTCCAAAATCGTGTGTCATAAAACATTACTTTTCTGTACATTTATGGCAGCGTTAGTTGTCGTTATATCATATATTAAGCATTAATCAGTTAAATTAGACATTGAACTTGAATCCTGTAAGAATCCTGGATCTGGCTGTCTGACAGGTTTTTATATAGACATCTCAGAAATGCAGCGTAATTATATAACAGTTTGTGTATCCTTATGTTACAGGGTGAAAACAGTTTTCATGGGCACAAAAAATCCTAAATAATTAATGCAATTGCAAAATTCGAATGCTTCTAACTGAAAGAGTCACCTTACCATGATACTTAAAACCTAAATCGATACTGTCATTAATGTGGTTCTTCAATAACTATGCATAATACTTGTTGGATGTGCGATTGGTGTCCGGCTGATTAGATACACTGTGATATTTTCACACATCATCTGATCCAGGAAGGAATTTTCCAAATGGCAGTCAAGTGACGGACAGCTGTTGTGATTTCACATGCAATGCAACAACCAGAGCTGGTTCTGACCTCCCTGGGGCCCTAGGAAAATTCTGCTAAGGGGCCCTCCTACCTGACCCGTGAGCCATGTAAACCATTTGCCATTGCCACACAGTTACACCTGACACCCCAGTGCTCCCACTACAATCCTCCCTCCTTTAAAACAGTTCGCTCCATCTGTCGGTCTAAGAATAAGTAGACATATACAGAACAGAATGAGGTATAAACAAACAATATTTATTGAATACAATATTTTCTATAGAATCTTAAGATAAGTGAATATTAACATTAACATAAGAAATTGTAGAAAATATTGAGCTTTGGCTCTGCTGCCTGGCAATTAGTCCAGTCCTCACAATATTATACAATTAGCTTTGGCTATACAATGTAAACATAAGCCTATAGGCTATGGCTGTAGCTATATGTCTCAAAATAGTCAAATAAAACCTATACAGCTGTGTGATTAACTTTGGTTCCCTCTACAGCATGGGCATTTTCAGCATCAGCATGGACACCAGTCTGTCTGGACTGTCTGGAAGAAATGGAGAATGTATGTCACATAGTTAGTTAAGCAGGCATTTACACACATGCACTTCTGCCATACAATCTTAAATGTTACTAAGTGTGTAAACATTTGAATGTTTGAATTAAAATCTTACTATCAAAATATTCCCCTTCTGCACTTTGAGGCAAAATCATCAAGGAAGTCATCATAGGACATGCGTTTCCCCAGGTCATGATTTATGCTCATGATGGCCAGACCATTCAAACGTTCCTGTGACATGGAAGACCTCAGGTAGCTTTTGATGAGCTTTCATTTTAAAAAGCTCCTCTCTGATGATTCTACTGTTACTGGTAGGGTGACTGCAATTCTTAGGGCTGTCCAAAAGGATAGGATAGAGTTCTTCCAGGTTTTTATAACAGAGAAAGGAAAGCAGCTCAAAGGCAGTCATCTTATCTGATGGCAGATCAGGTCAATTCTGAATCTCGTGTGTCAGATCCATTCCACTGATGTCACAGTCATCTCTGAAGGTTAGAGTTTTCAACTTCCATGCAGCGAGCCTTTAAAGATTCACTGGACATCTGAGAGGCAGTGCTGAAGTTCAGCAGCACTCCATATTTGGTTTTCAACTTGTTGAGTGTTTCAAATCTCTCATCCATGGATGTCAACAGCGGAGTTGACCACAATGTTGAAGTAGTTGACTTCAAGGTTCTTCAGTGCATCAGTCACTGGTTCAACAGGAGCCTCATAGCTGAAATGCCTCTTGCTGTTTCTCAGTCTCTTCTCTTTCAGAACAGCCTCCACATTCATTTCTTCACAAATAGGACCCAACTTCCTCTACAAGTGCTTGTGCCTCCACTTTGGCCACAGGATCGTTGATTGTATTTTTAAAATATTTTTTTCACCTTTATTTAACCAGGTAGGCTAGTTGAGAAGAAGTTCTCATTTACAACTGCGACCTGGCCAAGATAAAACAAAGCAGTGTGACACAGACAACAACACAGAGTTACACATGGAATAAACAATAAACAAGCCAATAACACAATAAACAAGTCAATGACACAGTAGAAAAAAAAGAAAGTCTATATACAGTGTGTGCAAAAGGCATGAGGAGGTAGGCAATAAATAGGCCATAGGAGCGAATAATTACAATTTAGCAGATTAACACTGGAGTGATAAATGAGCAGATGATGATGTGCAAGTAGAGATACTGGTGTGCAAAAGAGCAGAAAAGTAAATAAAAACAGTATGGGGATGAGGTAGGTAGATTGGGTGTGCTATTTACAGATGGACTATGTACAGCTGCAGCGATCGGTTAGCTGCTCAGATAGCTGATGTTTAAAGTTGGTGAGGGAAATAAAAGTCTCCAACTTCAGCGATTTTTGCAATTTGTTCCAGTCACTGGCAGCAGAGAACTGGAAGGAAAGGCGGCCAAATGGGGTGTTGGCTTTGGGGATGATCAGTGAGATATACCTGCTGGAACGTGTGCTACGGGTGGGTGTTGTTATCGTGACCAGTGAACTGAGATAAGGCGGAGCTTTACCTAGCTTAGACTTATAGATGACCTGGAGCCAGTGGGTCTGGCGACGAATATGTAGCAGGGCCAGCCGACTAAAACATACAGGTCGCAGTGGTGGGTGGTATAAGGTGATTTGGTAACAAAACAGATGGCACTGTGATAGACTGCATCCAGTTTGCTGAGTAGAGTATTGGAAGCTATTTTGTAGATGACATCGCCGAAGTCGAGGATCGGTAGGATAGTCAGTTTTACTAGGGTAAGTTTGGCGGCGTGAATGAAGGAGGCTTTGTTGCGAAATAGAAAGCCGATTCTAGATTTGATTTTGGATTGGAGATATTTAATATGAGTTTGGAAGGAGAGTTTACAGTCTAACCAGACAACTAGGTATTTATAGTTGTCCACATATTCTAGGTCGGAACCGTCCAGGGTGGTGAAGCTAGTCGGGCGGGCGCGGGCAGCGAACGGTTGAAAAGCATGCATTTGGTTTTACTAGCGTTTAAGAGCAGTTGGAGGCCACGGAAGTAGTGTTGTATGGCATTGAAGCTCGTTTGGAGGTTAGTTAGCACAGAGTCCAAGGAAGGGCCAGAAGTATACAGAATGGTGTCGTCTGCGTAGAGGTGGATCAGGGAATCGCCCGCAGCAAGAGCGACATCATTGATATATACAGAGAAAAGAGTCGGCCCGAGAATTGAACCCTGTGGTACCCCCATAGAGACTGCCAGAGGTCCGGACAACATGCCCTCCAATTTGACACACTGAACTCTGTCTGCAAAGTAGTTGGTGAACCAGGCGAGGCAGTCATTAGAAAAACCAAGGCTATTGAGTCTGCCGATAAGAATACGGTGATTGACAGAGTCGAAAGCCTTGGCCAGGTCGATGAAGACGGCTGCATATGTACTGTCTTTTATTGATGGTGGTTATGATATCGTTCAGTACCGTGGCTGAGATGCACCCGTGACCGGCTCGGAAACCGGATTGCACAGCGGAGAAGGTACGGTGGGATTCGGAATGGTCAGTGATCTGTTTATTAACTTGGCTTTCGAAGACTTTAGATAGGCAGGGCAGGATGGATATAGGTCTGTAACAGTTTGGGTCTAGGGTGTCACCCCCTTTGAAGAGGGGGATGGCCGCGGCAGCTTTCCAATCTTTAGGGATCTCGGACGATACGAAAGAGAGGTTGAAGAGGCGGGCAATAGGGGTTGCAACAATGGCGGCGGATAGTTTTAGAAAGAGAGGGTCCAGATTGTCTAGCCCAGCTGATTTGTACGAGTCCAGGTTTTGCAGCTCTTTCAGAACATCTGCTATCTGGATTTGGGTGAAGGAGAAGCTGGGGAGGCTTGGGCGAGTAGCTGCGGGGGGGGGGGGGGCTGTTGGCTGGGGTTGGAGTAGCCAGGAGGAAAGCATGGCCAGCCGTTGAGAAATGCTTAATGAAATTTTCGATTATCATGGATTTATCGGTGGTGACCGTGTTACCTAGCCTCAGTGCAGTGGGCAGCTGGGAGGAGGTGCTCTTGTTCTCTATGGACTTTGCAGTGTCCCAAACCTTTTTGGAGTTAGAGCTACAGAATGCAAATTTCTGCTTGAAAAAGCTAGCCTTTGCTTTCCTGGCTGACTGCGTGTATTGGTTCCTGACTTCCCTGAACAGTTGCATATCGCGGGGACTATTCGATGCTATTACAGTCCGCCATAGGTTGTTTTTGTGCTGGTCAAGGGCAGTCAGGTCTGGAGTGAACCAAGGGCTATATCTGTTCTCAGTTCTGCATTTTTTGAACGGGGCATGCTAGAAGGCCAGCATCCCAGAGGCGCCTCTTCACTGTTGATGTTGAGACTGGTGTTTTGCGGGTACTATTTAATGAAGCTGCCAGTTGAGGACTGGTGAGGCGTCTGTTTCTCAAACTAGACACTCTAATGTACTTGTCCTCTTGCTCAGTTGTGCACCGGGGCCTCCCACTCCTCTTTCTATTCTGTTTAGAGCCAGTTTGTGCTGTTCTGTGAAGGGAGTAGTACACAGCTTTGTATGAGATCTTCAGTTTCATGGCAATTTCTCGCATGGAATAGCCTTAATTTCTCAGAACAAGAATAGACTGATGAGTTTCAGAAGAAATCTCTTTGTTTCTGGCCATTTTGAGCCTGTAATCAAACCCACAAATGCTGATGCTCCAAATACTCAACTAGTCTAAAGAAGGCCAGTTTTATTGCTTCTTTAATCAGTACAACAGTTGCAATTTTAACATGATACACTTGGATTAGATAACATAATGTGCCATTGAACATAGGAGTGATGGTTGCTGATAATGGGCCTCTGTACGCCTATGTAGATATTCTATAAAAAATCTGCCGTTTCAAGCTACAATAGTCATTTACAACATTAACAATGTCTACACTGTATTTCTGATCAATTTGATGTTATTTTAATGGACAAAAAATTTGCTTTTCTTTCAAAAACAAGAAAATGTTTAAGTGACCCCAAACTTTTGAACGGTAGTGTACTGTAAACGTATCCTTTTTATTTTAGTTGCAAACCATTTAGAAATGTGTATCCCAATGTCACACATTGGCCCCGTTATTTACAGAAAGACCTTATGCACAGCTAACACACACACCACCAGATGAGACCTCTGTGTGGGCTTCAGCAATGTGTCCATATTTCCATATAATGCAGTATATAATAAAGCTACTTGGAACTGTAATAGTACCCAGGCAAGCTTTCCTGATGGCCGCCACCATCCTGCAAATATTCATCTTCCTCCTAATGCCTTAGACCTTTGTCCTTTTTTCTCACACTCAACAGAGAGAAGGAGGGTCACTTTTGAAAGTAAGTTCTCCTAACTCATGGAGCCCTCGGTTTGCTGTCCCATCCCTTTAACCCTCTTCCACACTCCGAATGGGCCAGATTTTAAAAGCTCTGCACTAGGATCAAATGGCAGATCTTTAGGGCGGCAGGTAGCCTAGCAGTTAGAACGTTGGGCCAGTAACTGAAAAGTTGCTGGTGCAGATTCGATGTGCCCTTGAGCAAGGCACAACCCTAATGGCTCCTGTAAATTTCTCTGGATAAGAGTGTCTGCTAAATGTTTTTTATTTATTTTTTAATGTAGAGTATGGTATGCTAAGTTTGGGTTTTTAATGTTTGTATTGGAGCTTCCACTTTCCAGTAATGCCCCTTTACTGAATTACTCAAGCTCTGAAGTTGGTGTTCACTTCAATGAATGAGTATATTCATCAAAAGTAACTTTACATGTCTATGCATACATAAATCATAAAGAAATGTTTCTTGGGAGCTTATAGTAAAAGTATTGTCTACCACCATGTTGGAATATTGTATCAATGCTCATTCCTGGCTGCTGTCAGGTAAATCATTGTAGAAATTAAATTCAAATCAGCAGATTGGATGATTAGACATTACCAGCTAACATCAAATCACCCTATCATGTTAAGGAGCCATTATTTGTTTGTGACATACAGTTTGTGTGTCTGTATTCTACTTGGATAGATGAGAATGAAAACATTTACATACATAGTTCACTGTTGTTGAGCTAAACTTTCCTCCCTCTAAGTGCTCAGCTTTGGAAATCTGAAGCAATTTCCTTTACATCTGTTGACCTACACTCCAATCCATTGACCCTCACACAGCTATCTGCCCTGCATCTTGAACCACTGCAACTCAACCCAGACCTGCACACCATACATACACAGAGGTGTTTTCTTTTCAGCTTTTCAGCCTGTACCGCACTGTTGGAACATATGAATCCAATTCCCTCAATACGAAGATTCCTGGATGCATGTGTTAAGTTCCAGTCATGAACTGATCACTGGTGGATGATGCTATTAATATGATTTACCTTTTTACTTCAGCTCCTTGTGAACGTTGTGTTGGTGATGCTTCCTGTTTGTTGCCTCACTTGCACAGCTGACATGGCATGGTGCACAGATTTTTTTTTTTCATACAATCATTGTGGTTGCTATGGATACTTTCCCTACTCACTGTCTTCTCTGGCTGTGTTCAGAGTATGGCCATCGCATGAAGGACAGTCAGAGAGACAGGGAGAGGGGGAGGCAGAGGGAGAGCATTCACCACAACACCCCTCACTGCTTCACCGTGGGACTCAACATGAGGGCTGCCAAGTGTACTGTGTGCCTGGATACTGTGCACTTCGGTCGTCAGGCAGCCACCTGTATCGGTATGCTACATTCCAACTTTCCACTCCCTGTCACGTTGACAAGGCATGGCACATTTCTGTTGAGCAAGGCTTTTTCAGAAGGGTAGCCTGTACAGTATTGTGTTTCTGGCAGTCCTTGTCTTTAAGTGTTTTCTTCTCTCCTTCAGAATGTCACGCTTTGTGCCATCCAAAATGCTCCCGCTGTCTTCCTGCCACGTGCGGCATGCCTGGGGACTGTGCCTTGCATATGGCTGAGGGGCTGTGCCGGGACAAAGGCAGTTCCCCTGGCCTGCAGCTCAAAGAGGCCAGTGGACATGTTCGCCTGGAGGGGTGGATGAAGCAGCCCAGGTGGGTCTGGTAACTCTGGTGTGTGGACTTCATACTTTCTATTACTGTGAAACAGATTTGACTAATAGCACTATAATATAGATCAACACTGCCTGTCTGCTTGCCCTTGATCAATGTAGACTGATTGCTGATCCCTCATACTGTATTTGATATCATCTGAGATGGCTCTCTAGTGCCAAAGTATAATTGTAGACTAAAGCATTACGCTCATCTGTCCCAGGTATTGATTGTCTGACTCTGTGGTAGTCTATGCTGCTGGCCCAGTGACAAACATGTTTGTGTTCTGCAGGAATGTGAAGCGTGGCCAGGGCTGGGAGAGGAAGTATGTGGTGCTGGATGGGACCAAGGTGACCATCTACGAAACAGAGCCCAGAGAAGGTACTACAACTTTAATGTTCCTATAGTAAATTTGATTATAAAATACAGTGAGCTCCAAAAGTATTTGGACAGTGACACAAATATCATACCCCCCCCCCCCCAATGCTAACCTCCCATGTAATTGTAATAGTGAGAGTTTAGCATGTCTTGGGGGTATGATATTTGTGTGTCTGTAACTTTCTCACTCAACATTATTCACGGTTCATTCAGAACTATCCGTAATCATGGTAGCATCCACATTAATTTAGGAGTGTTCAGAAACATATTCTATTCTTATTTACAATAAAAGTGACTCCAAAATGGCACAATACATGTCATTTTACCATTGATTTCTATTGGGCACAAAATGATCTGAAACACAACCAAAACAAACAGCAAATGCATCCAACAAACGTGTAGAGTCACAAGCTTGATGTAATCATTGTGTGCTTGGAATATGGGACCAAATACTAAACTTTTGACTACTTTAATAAACGTATAAGGGAATTTGGCCCAATACTTTTGGTCCCCTAAAATGGGGGGACTATGTGCAAAAAGTGCTGTAATTCAAAAACAGTTCACCCGATATGGATTAAAATACTCTAAAATTAAAGATGACAGTCTGCACTTTAACCTCACAGTCATTGTATAATTTAAAATCCAAAGTGCTGAAGTACAGAGCCAAAGCGAAAAACAAATTGTGACTGTCCCAATTCTTTTGGAACTCACTGTAGGTCGAACTCCAAGTAGTATTTTTCAAAACAAACAATTCTTATTCCGCAGGACTAACAGTGTTCTTGATTGCTGCCAGGTGGTGTATTTTGGTCTGTGTAGTTTTCGGGTACATTTTGATTTCTCTCCGTTTGTGTTGTTCAGAGTCAGTGAAGCCGTTGGAGGAGTTTGAGCTATGTCTGTCTGATGGAGACGTGATGGTGCATGGTGCTGTAGGGGCGTCTGAGCTGCCCAACACCGCCAAGTCAGGTACACCAAACTTACTCACACTCAGAGCAAAGCCCTGCCACAGTGGGTGAGCTAGGATAGTACCTCAACTGGTTATAATTAGCGCTTTACGTATTAGTATCATGATCTGCTTAGGAATGGACTGTCTCCTTGTTCCCTCACTGTGCTGTGGTGTGTGTGTAGACGTGCAGTATGTGCTAAAACTGGAGTCCCACCCCCACACCTCGTGCTGGCCCGGACAGACTCTGTACTTCATGGCTCCCAGTTTCCCAGACAAGCAGCGCTGGGTGGCCGTGCTGGAGTCTGTGGTGGCAGGGGGGCGAGCATCCCGGGAGAAGGCTGAGGCAGATGCAGTGAGTACCACAGTACTGTGGAGTTAAATGAGTATAATTACTTACTAATACACACAAACACACTCAACCAATCCTAAACCTAACCCTAGCCCTAAATCTACCTGTAGCCTTAACTCCAACCCTAGCTTCATGTCCACATCCACATTTCAACCCTAACCCCAGGCACAACCCTAACTCCAACCCTAGCTTCATGTCCACATCCACATTTCAACCCTAACCCCAGGCACAACCCTAACTCTAACCCTAGCTTCATGTCCACATCCACGTTTCAACCCTAACCCCAGGCACAACCCTAACTCTAACCCTAGCTTCATGTCCACATCCATGTTTCAACCCTAACCCCAGGCACAACCCTAACTCTAACCCTAGCTTCATGTCCACATCCATGTTTCAACCCTAACCCCAGGCACAACCCTAACTCTAACCCTAGCTTCATGTCCACATCCACGTTTCAACCCTAACCCCAGGCACAACCCTAACTCTAACCCTAGCTTCATGTCCACATCCACATTTCAACCCTAACCCCAGGCACAACCCTAACTCCAACCCTAGCTTCATGTCCACATCCACGTTTCAACCCTAACCCCAGGCACAACCCTAACTCTAACCCTAGCTTCATGTCCACATCCATGTTTCAACCCTAACCCCAGGCACAACCCTAACTCTAACCCTAGCTTCATGTCCACATCCACGTTTCAACCCTAACCCCAGGCACAACCCTAACTCTAACCCTAGCTTCATGTCCACATACACGTTTCAACCCTAACCCCAGGCACAACCCTAACTCTAACCCTAGCTTCATGTCTACATCCCAGTTCAACCCTAACAATAGCCTCAGCCAATAGCTGTCATTGATGTCAGGGCTGCCAGGTGGATAGGCCCTTATTTCCCTTGGCTAATGTTTTTAAGGTATTTGCTCTGTCTAGCTGCCTCAGGTCTAACTCATCAAGTGTTAAAACATAATTTTTACTGTATGGGGTTTATCCATAATACCACCACAGTGCATTTACAATTACCATCAGTTGTTTTCTTTAACACAGCATACTTGTGATGAATTTGATGCATCCATTAAATGTTTATGAATAATTTTTTAATGGTTTAAAAAAAAAATCAGGTGGTAAATTTACTGCAGTTGTAAAGTTTTGTGAGCAACCTCTGATGTCTATTGTACTGTATGTGTCGTTAATTGTCCCTCTTCTTCTCTCTCTGTCTCTTTCGCTCTCTCTTTCTCTCACACCTGTTTGTTGCTTTTTCATCATGCCATACTGTATGTCCCTGTATGTGGGCATGTTTTGTTGATTTGCTCTATTCTACCCGTTCTATGGGGTTTCACTGCACATAGGCTGCTGTGTCCAAAAGACAGATGGTTCTGCCTCCTCTGGTCCAGGTAAAGAGTCCAACGAGGCTGCATTTGTCTGCTTTCCTGTTGATACCAGACACACAGGCATTTAATACAGACAATTATAATGAAATTACAATTACAATACATTTTCTATTACAGTACAACATTAGAATTACAATATTGAGAATAATGCTGTGCATGTTTGTCTTGAATGTGTGTTCATCTTTCCTGCTGTGACCACACGCTGTTTTCTCCACAGTCCTTACTATTCTTTCCTCTATTGTCATATCAAAGTTATGTTTACTGTAAGTGATTGTCTGACTGTTATAGCACCTGGCAACTATCAGACATGATTGTGTTTTGTTTAATATCTTTGCTTAGATGTATTGTGATTAGATCATTTGGTAGTCTTTTTGCTGAATATTGATTTATTTAGATGTTAGATTTCTGATTTCTGCGAGGTGTTGAACTTTCAAGATGAATGAACATAGACTCACCACAAACCTATTACAGGGATATAACCAGACCTATGCATGTGATAGGCCTTCCTGTAGCCAGGACAAGTGGTCTGGTAGTACCCTCAACTTTCACTTCTCCCACCCTGTAGCTTCTCTCTGCCCTCTGTTCACTCTGCCAGGATACACTGTCTCTCTACCCCCTGTTCACTCTGTCAGAATACACTGTCTCTCTACCCCCTGTTCACTCTGACAGAATACACTGTCTCTCTACCCCCTGTTCACTCTGCCAGAATACACTGTCTCTCTACCCCTGTTCACTCTGCCAGAATACACTGTCTCTCTACCCCCTGTTCACTCTGTCAGAATACACTGTCTCTCTACCCCCTGTTCACTCTGCCAGAATACACTGTCTCTCTACCCCCTGTTCACTCTGCCAGAATACACTGTCTCTCTACCCCTGTTCACTCTGCCAGAATACACTGTCTCTCTATCCCCTGTTCACTCTGACAGAATACACTGTCTCTCTACCCCCTGTTCACTCTGCCAGAATACACTGTCTCTCTACCCCTGTTCACTCTGCCAGAATACACTGTCTCTCTATCCCCTGTTCACTCTGACAGAATACACTGTCTCTCTACCCCTGTTCACTCTGCCAGAATACACTGTCTCTCTACCCCCTGTTCACTCTGCCAGAATACACTGTCTCTCTACCCCTGTTCACTCTGCCAGAATACACTGTATCTCTATCCCCTGTTCACTCTGTCAGAATACACTGTCTCTCTACCCCCTGTTCACTCTGCCAGAATACACTGTCTCTCTGCCCTCTGTTCACTCTGCCAGAAACACTGTCTCTCTACCCCCTGTTCACTCTGCCAGAATACACTGTCTCTCTACCCCCTGTTCACTCTGCCAGAATACACTGTCTCTCTACCCCCTGTTCACTCTGCCAGAATACACTGTCTCTCTACCCCCTGTTCACTCTGTCAGAATACACTGTCTCTCTACCCCCTGTTCACTCTGCCAGAATACACTGTCTCTCTACCCCCTGTTCACTCTGTCAGAATACACTGTCTCTCTACCCCCTGTTCACTCTGCCAGAATACACTGTCTCTCTACCCCCTGTTCACTCTGCCAGAATACACTGTCTCTCTACCCCCTGTTCACTCTGCCAGAATACACTGTCTCTCTACCCCTGTTCACTCTGCCAGAATACACTGTCTCTCTACCCCCTGTTCACTCTGCCAGAATACACTGTCTCTCTACCCCCTGTTCACTCTGCCAGAATACACTGTCTCTCTACCCCCTGTTCACTCTGCTAGAATACACTGTCTCTCTACCCCTGTTCACTCTGCTAGAATACACTGTCTCTCTATCCCTGTTCACTCTGCTAGAATACACTGTCTCTCTACCCCTGTTCACTCTGCTAGAATACACTGTCTCTCTGCCCTCTGTTCACTCTGCCAGGATACACTGTCTCTCTACCCCCTGTTCACTCTGCCAGAATACACTGTCTCTCTACCCCCTGTTCACTCTGCCAGGATACACTGTCTCTCTACCCCCTGTTCACTCTGCCATAACACACTGTCTCTCTTTAATACACTGTCTCCACCCCAACCTACCTGCACATAGACCCCCTCTTTCTCTGTTCCTATACAAACCCTGACAGATTCCCGACTTTACTGAAGCTAAGCCTCCTGACCCTCTGTTTTTCTCCCCCTTCCACCAGAAACTGCTGGGGAACTCTCTGCTGAAGCTGGAGGGTGATGACAGACTTGACATCAACTGTACACTCCCCCTCACAGACCAGGTAATATAATGGCAAGCATATAGTGGGAAACAGCCAACCAGCCATTGAGTGTTATGGATAGATTAGTTTCTTCCCTGTGTTGTTAACATACAGTACCAGTCAAAAGTTTGGACACACCTACTCATTCCAGGATTTTTCTTTATTTTTAATACTTTCTACATTGGAGAATAATAATGAAGACATCAGAACTATGAGATAACACATGGAATCATGTAGTAACCAGAAAGTGTTAAACAAATCAAAATATATTCTTCAAAGTAGCAACCCTTTGCCTTGATGACAGCTTTGCACACACTTGGCATTCTCTCAACCAGATCCATGAGGTAGTCACCTGGAATGCATTTCAATTAACAGGTGTGCCTTGTTAATTTGTGGAATTTCTTTCCTTCTTAATGCGTTTGAGCCTTACTGTGACAAGGTAGGGGTGGTATACAGAAGATAGCCCTATTTGGTAAAATACCAAGTCCATATTATGGCAATAACAGCTCAAGTAAGCTCAATAACTTTAAACGTTTTTTCAAGTGCAGTCACAAAAACCATCAAGCGCTATGATGAAATTGGCTCTCATGAGGACCGCCACAGGAAAGGAAGACCCAGAGTTACCTCTGCTGCAGATGATAAATTGAGTGGCCTCCTTGCTCGCACACGCTTTTTCAGTTCTGCCCACACATTTTCTATAGGATGAGGTCAGGGCTTTGTGATGGCCACTAGAATACCTTGACTTTGTTGTCCTTAAGAGTTTGAAGGTAGGCATTGAAATATATCCACAGGTACACCTCCAATTGACTCAAATGTGGTCAATTAGACTATCAGAAGCTTCTAAAGCCATGACATCATTTTCTGGAATTTTCCAAGCTGTTTAAAGGCACAGTCAACTTAGTGTATGTAAACTTCTGACCCACTGGAATTATGATACAGTGAATTATAAGTGAAATAATCTGTAAACATTTGTTGGAAAAATGTATTGTGTCATGCACAAAGTAGATGTCCTAACCGACTTTCCAAAACTATAGTTTGTTAACAAGATTTTGTGGAGTGGTTGAAAAACTAGTTTGAATGACTTCAACCTAAGTGTATGTAAACTTCCGACTTCAACTGTAGCTGTCATCAAGGCAGAGAGTGGCTACTTTGAAGAATCTCCAATATAAAATATATTTTGATTTGTTTAACACTTTTTAAGTTACTACATAATTCCATAATTCCAATGTAAAAATCAGTAAAAATAAAGAAAAACCCTGGAATGAGTAAGTGTGTCCAAACTTTTGACTGATACTGTATATGCACTTCATGTAGTGCCACACTATCAGTGATGTGAGTCTGGTCTCTCCCCTCCCACAGATAGTGTTAGTGGGCTCTGAGGAGGGTCTGTACGCCCTGAATCTGATCAAGAACTCCCTGACCCACATCCCTGGCCTGGGCTCCGTCTTCCAGATCCACATCATGAAAGAACATGAAAAGCTGCTGATGATTGTTGGTGAGACAGCCGACTTGACTCCACGAGTGATAACAGCACATATACATAGTCTACTACTGTCTAACTTATTTGTCAGTCAGACTGAATTTAATATAGGTGTAATGTCTGTGTTTGTCCTGTAGGGGATGAGAGGGCGCTGTGTCTGGTGGAGATTAAAAAGGTGAAGCAGTCTCTGGCCCAGTCCCACCTGCCTGCCCAGTCTGAACTGGAACCATTTATCTTTGAGACGGTCAAGGGATGCCACCTCTTCTCTGCAGGCAGAGTAAGGTTTTCACTGGTTTGGGGACATTGTTTCAGTTGGTTATCCCTTGGCAGAAGAAATGTTTATCCCTTATGCTAGCTGTGTGGCTGATGTTGTGGATTTGTCTATCTACAGATAGATAATGGGCCTTGTATCTGTGCTGCAATGCCTAACAAGATTACAATTCTGCGTTACAATGATAACCTCAACAAGTTCTGCATTCGCAAGGTGAGTATCACCTCAATGTGCACTACACACAAATAATCAGATGGAATGATAAACACATCATTTTCTGGTTACAGAGGACATTTAATTAACCCTCAAGAGAGCTCACAGTGACTAGACATGCACCTCATTTATATTGAACTGTACCTGAAGAAAATCTGTTCCTCCTATCAGTTAATCAGTTGTATTCCCTCGGTAGTCCCCTAACGCCCTCCTTCCTCCACCCCTCTATCAGGAGATAGAGACTCTGGAGCCCTGCAGCTGCCTCCACCTGACCAGCTACAGCATCATCATCGGCACCAACAAGTTCTATGAGGTTGAGATGAAGCAGTATGGTCTGGAGGGTTAGTGGGCTTTTTGGAGTCGTTTTTTTTACTGTACAGTTTCTCAGTAAACCCACTGGAACTCATGTGTACCAAAAATGTTTATGTTGCCAATCCAAAAGTGCTACATGTAAATTAGCCACTCTACTGCACATTTTAAAGGTTGATGCCACGAAATCATTTCTATTACATTTCTTTATCTGTGACAGAGAGCGTGTTGTACTCTGTGTCGCCCCTGTAGAGTTCCTGGATAAGAAGGACGTGTCTCTGGCCTCCGCAGTGTTTGCTTCCTCCTGCCACAGCTTCCCCATCTCCATTATGCAGGTCACCAGCACTCTGCAGAAGGAGGAGTACCTGCTCTGCTTCCATGGTGAGATCGGCCTTGACATTTGCAATTTAAATAAATGTATCTTAACAATCTGTGATATTGTATTTCCTGTTTTACTGTACATATTGGAAGAAATTGTTTGTGTTGTATTTCCCACACACAACCTATGTACTGTATATTGCCCACAGAATGATTGTAAAACATTCCAAGGTACATTCATCTACACTATTGTTCTGTCACAGAGTTTGGAGTGTTTGTGGACGCATATGGACGAAGGAGCCGCACTGAAGAGATCAAATGGAGCCGTCTGCCCCTGGCCTTCGGTGTGTATAGAAAAGCTTTGTCTTCATACAGTACACTTCTAACAAAGTGGTATACGTTGTGGTGGATTTGACGCAATATTGCCATAACATGCTACGAATGTGTATGCCATGCCTTTTGTAATGTAACCCTTTCCCTCTCGGTCTTGCACAGCTTACAGAGAGCCCTACCTGTTTGTGACATATTTTAACTCTTTGGATGTGATCGAGGTTCAGGGACATGCTGCACTTGGGTAAAGGAAAACGACTGAAATACGAACTTACACAATAAGAACTTGATTATGACAAATGCATCAGTATTCATCTGAGTATGCAACCACAATCAATAAGACACATTGAGAATAACACATAGTACAATAATAGAGAAATTATCTCCAATAATGTTCCCTGTCTGATGCTAATTGTTCTATTCATCCATTGTGCTAAATGGCAGAAGTTATTGATTTATTTGTCCAGTAGGCCATTAAGCATGATGTTATTACTTCCTCTCAACTCACTGAATTGAATGTTGGGTAGTGTATTTCCAGACTTAATCCTAACCCTGCCTCTCTATTTACCTGTGTGTAGCCCTCCAGTGCTAGCCCACCTGGACATCCCTAACCCCCGTTACCTGGGTCCAGCCATCTCTTCTGGGGCCATCTACCTGGCCTCGTCCTACCAGAACAAGCTGCGGGTCATCTGCTGCAAGGGCAACCTGGTCAGGGAGTCTGGGGAGCTGCAGAGGACCGGCTCCAGCCGCGGGTGAGCTCTCGCTGTCATGTTCTAGACCCCAAACCTTTAGCTAATGGCCCTGAACTACTGTACCATCAACTACTTCTATGGTGAAGGGTAGTACTTGCACATACAAGTAAACAAAGGAAACTAGATACACTGGGTTACAAGTCTAATGCTAAATGTTGGAAGGGTATACAGTGCCACCTACTGTTTTGAGTTTTCATTGCTGATACTTAGCAAAGCTTGGCAGCCAAATATATTTTAGCCATTGGTATTGTTTTAGCCATTAGTTATTGTTTCAATTAAAGCCAAAATCTGTATTCATGGTTTTATCGATCTGACTTTTGTCTCATTTGAGCTGAAACAACAACAGCCTATTTGTCTCCATACATTTGTCTTCTGCTCTGGCATCTCCAGCAGCCCCAGTAAGAGAGGACCACCTACATACACAGAGCACATCTCCAAGCGCCTGGCCTCGGCCCCTAGCGGCCATGAGGGGCTTCACCGTGAGCCCAGCACACCACACCGCTTCCGGGAGGGCCGAACTGAGTTCCGGCGGGACAAGTCCCCGGCGCGCCCCCTGGACAGAGAGAAGTCCCCAGGCCCCAGACTGGACAGCCGTAGAGAGAGGTCCCCTGGGAGGTTTGATGACCGCCAACGTCTCCACACCGGCTCTGACCGCCGCACACAGCTCACCCCCGTCAACAAGGTACAGTTACACAGCCACACTAGGAATTATATCTCGATTACATCGACTGCCCAATTTTTTTTATGATTGATTGTGAAGCTGGCACACTCAATAGTGCAGTACTACATATGAGTAGAGTTGATCTTCTGTGACCGAGTTTCTATGGCTATCTATCTCTGTATTTTAGGTGTGGGACCAGTCGTCTGTGTGAGTAACACAAGGAGAGGTTTTGGAGAGAGGAGCTGTGTGACCCTTTGTCCACTCTGCACATGGTTACGACATCTAAGGGTGACCAACCAGAAAACCCATCGCCTGTATATAGTGCAATCTGGATTCATTTGCCAACACACTATTGCACTGGGGAAATTTCCTTTGACAATCTTCTCCTTTCTGATATGTGTATTCATTGCTATGGCAGATAGTTGTTCAACGGAGCAGCATTAGCAGGGAACCCCTGTGGATCTAATGGGTCGAGGATATAAACCTTTATAAGTACTAAAATCAAAGTTGTAAATATTGTTCCAGTTTTTATAGCGAAAAGGGAATAGTAGGCTGGTAAAGCCAAGTCTATATTTTTTAAGGACGTGTTTCTAATGATGTTGCAGGGAGAGAAATCTCATCTCAAAATCTCATCTTCATCATCCCAGATACAATACTGTAATTTTTGCTTTTCTATGGACGGTCAATGATGCCAACATTTAATCACCCATGTACTGTACAAATAATATGGGTTCCGAGAAGGCAATACTCATGAGCTTTTCACTTTGTACTTGAGATTAAGGGCTCTATTCAATCTGCATCGCAGAAATTCAGCATGATTGAAATTTATAAGCAATGTTAGTGGTTTAGCGGAGACTGCATTCACGGTAAACGCTGCATGTCGGCTCAACCTGAAATCACCTTTACATTTCTATCACGGAACCTGTAACGCTTCAGCTTTAAAGACTGAATAGAGCCCTAACTGTGCAGGATTCCAAATTCATTGTTTCTACATGACCAGTCTTCTTTTTGATTAAATGGACTTTGATATCTAATTGCATATGATTGCTTAATAACAGTTATTGTCTTACCATACTAATGGACAAAATAAATGTTAGGCTACAAGTGTTCCTTGTATTAAATATACTTAAGATGAATAATACGCCTATAAACTTTGTCTTTGATTTGAAACAGCAGGCAGTGGAGCTGGCTGACCATTAGTCTGCTGCCTGCAGCTGCTTATTATGGTACAGATGTCCTGTTCTTACTTCTGTGCAGTGAACTAACTATGAAGTCCAGTAATCGTCAGGGTTCATCACTATTATCGCTTCTTTTTCAATTGATAAAATATGACATTTGTCACATCAGAAGAACATGAGTAATTCAGAGCAGCAGTTTGATTTTTGGTTTGTGTTTTTCTGTCATGTATTCACATGAATTTGTTTTCAATAAGTATACATTGTTGCAAGACAACTAAAGGTTTTTCTTAATTTTTGTACATACATTAAAGATGATTGAGCTACCCTGGCAATGTGTCAAGATGTCCTTTTTTTGTACCATACATCTTACAAATCATTTTCATTTTGCATGAGAAACTATTCCGGCTAGCAAATAACACATGGAAATAGCCCACTTTATTTTCCTTTAATTCTACATCAATGTAATGCTCTTTAAAGTAAATTCAACAAAACAAAATAAACATACTAAACAAAAAGAGCACTTGTTTTTACAAGAAACTGCTATGTCCTGTTACAGGAAACAGCTACAAAGTCCTCTTCGACCGACGAGACATGAGAAGGTTGAAAGTGCTTGTTAAAGATAATGGTAAAGGAGGAAAACAAATCAAAAGCACAGTAGTTATCCCTTTATTACACAGGTTGGTGGCAACTTAATTGGGGAGGACGGGCTCATGGTAATAGCTGGAGCGGGAATAGTATCAAATAGATTAAACACATGGTTTCCATGCATTTGATGCCATTCCATTTGCGCTGGTCGGGCCATTATTATGAGCCGTTTCTCCTCAGCAGACTCCACTGCTTTGTTAGAGACCTGTATAAGAACTGCTTGGCACCAGTTTCCCTCTGACATACAGACACACGCTTGCTCACACACACACGCTCGGAAACACTTGCATTTACACCGGATTCCTGGGCCATTGCAGGGATGCCTCCTATGTGGAACTACGTGATGGGCAGCTTCTTAAATTACACGAGGGAAGAGAAATGAAAGCCAAAGAAGATCAAAATAACTCAAAAAACCAACTGGACGAAGTGTAAGGGCTCCTCCAGACAGACAATGTGTAAATCCAACCCCTCCACATACTCCCATCATATCCAGCTATGCCCCACAACAGCACCAAAAGAAACAGGCTCATCCCTCATGGGAGTCCTTCTGTGGGTGACATAATACTGAATAGAACAGACTTATTTTCAGCTTTATTGTTTGATGTATTACTGTGACAGTGTCTACTTTAACTGAAATGCTGTGCAAAACAATGTCACTTTTTTTCTAATTCGCATTCATGGATTGTTAGCCAAGTTTGCTGCCCCTCATCGTGCCTGTAACGGTGAAACTGCCCTACAGCCTCTAGCCTCGCCCTCGACATGCCAGAGTGTGACAGGGACACTAATGGAAGCCAGAAGTAAATGAGTGTCTAAAGGAGCATTACTCTGGACCTAATTTAGCCCTCAAATGTCAAACCTCAGTTTGGGAAATTATGACCAGAAAGACCCACATGGCTTTGAGATCTGAAGCTATGGACTACTTAGTCCAGCCATTGAAATGTACACAGCATAAGCTATTCAGGGGGTCATTGAAAGAGATCAACAGTCAAGAGTTTGGTCTAAGCCCTCAGATGGTTTACAAGATGGCAGTCCAAACTATACATGGCTCTTTCACACAGTCTGCTGATCAGATAGAGTTGTGAATAACAATTGCTGAAATCCTGTGATTCATTTGTGTCCTGCTAGTACGACAAGTGGCATTATTAATGATTGGCAGTCTTGAAGGATATCATTTTGGACATAGTATAGGGTTGTATTTGTACATTTAATGCTCGTAAAACCCAAAAATCATTAATAACAAAAGGCCAATATTGATGGCGAACATCTGAAAAGCAAATATCAACTACTACAAGCGCAGTGAGAATATCTGTGTGCATGTATGAGTGTGTGGAGCTCCTGTCTGTATGGTAGAGGTAGTGTGTACATGTACTGTATATGAGTGGGGTATGTGTGACCGTATGTGAGTGGGAGGTGGGGGTATAGTATAGGTTGTTGTTTCTAACCACCATTCTGTCAGTGCATGGGAATCTCATCGATTTGGGCCATCTTTTCTCACAGCCCTTAAGATCCACTACTGATAAACACTGATTATCCTGTGGCAATGGAATTGTCTAAATTTGAGACAGCAATTCAAGAATAAAACATCAATAAATAATGAAAAAGGTACTGATACCAATAAAATGGAAAACCACTGCAGCATCAAAACAGGAACATACCCGCTTCAAAAAAAATTGATTCCTGTTTCCAACAAGTTGAAAGTATCGTTTTTTTCTGCAATCAGCAAAAAGAAAAAGATACAAATGAAAAGGTTTATGGTGACTAATTTGGTGAGCCACTCTAAAAGGATTCTTCTATACATCGTTTCTTAAACGCTATATACTTATCTGAATATATTATTTATGTTACAAAAATGTATCAGAGGAGTTTATTGAAGAGAGATGAAATAAGTGACTTCTCAATTCAGCTGGAGAAAACCGAGCTAACCAGCTAAGAACAACACCCTCTAGTGTCACTGGATGTTCCACAGAGACACAGTACTATACATTTCATCCCCTTGTACTATCCAGCACTTCCTCGGTTTATATAGGACATGACGCAATGGTGGTTATGAGGATGTTCAAAGGAAAAGATTGTGATGCATGTATGACTCTCAACTAAATATTTTAGGGCTGTTTCATTATGTTCAACTAATAGCAAGGAATTTAGTTACTAAATTAGCAGTCAGTGTTGGGTAATAATTCCCCCATCCTGCAGACGAGGACACATTGGTAAATGAGTTCCTGTCATCACAGGGGGAAACTGATACAGAAACATGACTAAAGCACATCCCTTAGTGTCCCCATGACAACCATTACACCACTTCCTATTAAACCCTGGTTGTGATGGATTGAACATGATGTCATGTCCACTTCAGTGCCACCATGCTCCAAGTGCCTGCTGGGTAAATTGGGGGGGGTCATCCTAATTTGAAGTGATGGGCATAAAGGCAGAGTAAATAAATGCATTTCCACAGCCTCTCCTCGAGCTTATTTAGGTCTCTGAAAACAAGTGACAATGACAAATTAAATTTATGCCGCGTTCAAAACAACTGGAAACTTGTGAAAAAACGAGCTCCGACCGGGAAAAATCTGTGTGAACAGTCATCCAACTCGGAATTCCAACTTGGGTATTCAGGCCTCTTTCTAGAGCTCCGACTTTCGGACCTGACGATCACTGACATGATTGATCTGAGTTCCCAGTCGTTTTGAACGCAGCATTGGTTCAGAAGCTCTGTCATAATACCAGCTGTCAACATTATCTACATCGTCTACCATTAGTGTGTGGCACCTATTCATGCCAAGAGAGTTGCAAAATGGAACCAGCTAGGAGAGGATTCATACTTTGATGCAATTCAAAAACTAACACTTGTTAGATCTCAGTAACTCCCAAATACCCTCCCTGCTTAGGGCAGAGTCCTAACTTCAGACACATAACTCAAGTTGAAATTCTGCCCAAGTTCATCCAGGTGTTCCCCAGAAGTCAATGGAAGGCCGTGCCAACAGTCCAGCCCTTCTGGACACTAGAAGTGGTTTCTGAAGCACTGGAGCTGTTCTTCCATTCTGTCCCAAATCTCACCACTGTCCAACAGAAAAGTCCCTAGGGGATGGATGATGCTACCACTCCTGTAAGAACTAGAAGTGGGTAAAAAAAAGAAAAAAAAAGATGAACAAGCTCTCAAGAAGACTTTACAGCATCATTCGGTGATGACCCTCTCGTGCCCCCCCTCCTGGACAGCGGGACCAAACAGGACAGTGGGACCAAACAGGCTATCCTTGCTCTATCGCTGTCCCAGTCCTACACCACGTCAACAAACACTACCAGCAGTCCTCTGTGTGTTGTCACACACACCCTTCCGTCAATCTTTCCTTTCATCCATTCCTGTGCATAACCACCATGCTTAGCAAAGTGCTTAGCATCTAGCAAAAACACCTTGTTCACCTCCTCCACTACATCTGGCATTGCAGACCTATATACATGAAAATCCATATTTTGCAGCACACACGTACATGGGACATTCTGCAGCTCCTGAGCTCATCAGTAGTGTGCCTGACACTGTCAGTGGCTAGCTGAGTATTGGCTGGGGGGCTCGGCCTAGCCCCTCCCAGGGCCCTAGTTGGAGCTGGTTGTGATGGGTTCTTCCAGCTCCAGTTCCATGGGATTGGGAGCTGTATTGATCTGGAGGCTGCCGTAGCAGGTCTTACAAACACGGGTGGGCTCAAACAGCTGCTGGCTTGGCACAGGTATCTTCTGGTCGCAGCAGCTGGCACAGAATACATTCCCACAGTTCCTACAGGGGGAGACAGTGAGACAGCACAGGTTCAGTCTCCATCACAGAGGGGCTGTTTAGTGGATATGAGAGAAAATTTCATGCAGCAATTAGAAGTAAGACCCTTTGATTTAATATGTAGGGCACAATCTTTATACTCATCATAAGTTGTTATACTGACACCCCGATAAGAAAACCTGACATGGTCCTGTATGTTTTCAGACTAGTGGCTCAACACTTTGGTCACTGATTAGACATTTCCAGGTGGAAGTATTGGCGAAAGGCCTGAAAACCAAAACTTCCCCTATAGCCCACTCACTAAATGCACCCCTTGCACTGCCATGAAAAACAGATGTGTTGTTAATACATATTTGCAGACAACTGCCAGCCATTCTCAGCTTCATGCTCATACCTTCCACATGACAAATGACCAGACAGGAGATGGCCATCACGGTCATGTGAGAGCCATCTGACTTTCTTAAGGAGAATGCTGCCAAAATAAAGTGTCTGAGCGGGGTGGTTTTACAATAGGTAAGGGGTGGGTTAGGTTAGGATGAAGTCAACCAAAAAGGTGGAGCAATGCAGGATTAGCGGGACGGTAGGAGAGAGGGGAGAGAGGGGACAGTGAAGCCGTATCTCACCAGACCTCTTGGACAGGCTCCCTGTCACTGTGGAGGAGAGGGTACAGAATGGACAAGAGCAACCATCAGTGTGGCCCAGACCAGACTCACAAACACTGCTCTCTCATCTAGTCTACACTGCTAATACAGACAACATCTCTCCCTATCACACTCACTCAGATACTGTAGAAACCCTAGTTTCCCAGTTCCATGCATAACAAACACTAGACCTCTTTACATAGGCTGCTCCCATTACAGCACAGATTCAAAAACGTTCCTTCACTGTGGTCTTGACTGGATGATACCAGTAGCACATACTATGAAAAGGTCGGTCTTGAATGGCCTTGATTTAAACTGCGCATTCAAACAATCTCTAAATTACACTAGAAGTCTGCAATCAGCCCTAAACAGTTTTGCAAACGTCACAAATAGCCCAAATGTTAACGTATTCCCAACAAGCTAATTGTCATGTAAGGCCTTTACACCTGGGCTCAAACACAAGGCGCCTTTTAAAAGCTCCAGTTGGCATAACAGGGAAGAAACTAAACTAAGATGCTCTATTTGTAGGCTACAATGTGGCATTGTGAGCATTCTGTTGGACATGGACCAAAATGGTGCTGGTAAACTAGTTCGCTGACTATGGCTTAACCAAAAGGTACAGACAGCTTATAGATATGCAGCTTTTGGAGCACCGTGGAAATCTAAATAGCAGTGGCAACATGTACTCTGGGCCAATGTGGGACAGCTTCAACCAGGGAATTAGAAAGGATAACAATATGAGGAAATGAGAAAACCAAGAGAGGCAATGCAGAGACTACAGGACCCGCATGGCAGATCTGTCCCATTCATAAGCACATCCACGAAGAAAACTAAATGTTTGTCTTCTCTCACAAAATGGTAATGATAAATGATAATGAAAATTGTCCTTCTATTACTGATGCCTGCGGGCATAAGGCTAATCACATCACAACACCTGAATTACAAGCAATACATTTGCAAAGCAAAAAAAGACCCAAACAGAACAACAGCAGGATCTCAGGGGGAAGGAAGAAAAAAAAATGAGTAGAAAACTGATATCAACAAGTTTGAGCTGAGGCAGTGTCTCCTGAGTTAAGTCTCATCACAAGTGATAGCAGTGTGTCTAAGGGCAGCCAAGGCCCGGTTCAAACCATAGCAAGGACAAAAGCCTGTGGTTGGTTACCTGCAGTGATGCTTCCTGGTGGCGAGCCAGAACCTACTCTCACACCCGTAGCACTGGGCTGCCAAGTGGTCCGGGTACCAGCGGGTCACCTGCAACAGGTAGCCAAATGGCAGTTCTCAGCTAGCATCTTAAGGTCAGCCAAACTTTATCTGTGAACTCCCAGTCTCTACAGCCACTATAGTCCATCATTCATCTTCCACCCCTCCTCCAGGTCCCGTATTGTAGCATCCCATTCGGCCAGGCAGCTTACCTCAGTGTCATTCTTGTCCACCTGCTCCCAGCTAGCCTCGGAGAAGAGCTCTGTGCTGCAGCGGGACAGGCAGCTAGCATCCAGGTTATACTCAGAGTCTGTCATTGAGGTCTGAGTGGGAGGGAATGAGATAACAGAAACTCAGTATTTTTGCAATTTCACATCTGACTAAATATTAACAATTAAGTGGTTCTCCCCTCAAATGTCTAGTTCCAGCACTGTCAGTCTGATCAAATCGTTTTTGAAAATCCTCACTCAAACCAACTTAGTCACAGCTCTTAACTGCCAAGTCATCTCTCTGCAGGACGAGGCCGGGTCTTACCACTTCGTCTCCCATATCTCCGTTGATCCTGAGGGACGCCGCGTGGTGATGGCTCTCCAGGCGGCTCCACAGCTCCTGCACCTGCTTCTTCAGCGTCTCCACCTCCATCTGGTGGCCTGCCTCGATCTGCCTCAACCGCTGCTGGATGGCGTCCGTGTGGAGCGTCAGCCCGTCATCGTCCAGGTGACTGCGGGCCGGCTGCTCGGGGCTGGGTGTGGCGGCGGGGCGCCCCAGTAGGGCATGGAGGCAGCGGTGCTGGGAGCAGCTGCCCCGGCGGTGGTGGGTCAGGGAGTTGCAGGAGGCCAGGGACACCTGGCGGCTCAGTGGGGCCCGCTCCCCATTCACCTTGGCCCAGTGAGGGCCACTGCAGGGCTCCCCCTCCAAGCTCTCGCCATTACACAGTCCCTCCCTGCTGGGATCAGCACTCAAAGACTGGAAGGCACTGACAGAGGGCCGCTTGTGTCCTCCATTTGAAGTCCTGGGTGCCCCCTGCTCTGGCTCTGCCTCCCCGTTCACTCTCCTGTGGCAGGGGGGTTGACTCCTGCCTTCAGAGCAGGGCTGGGGGCCTGCACAGATGGGTGCCTGCACTGGGGCCTCTGGCCTGGTGCAGGCCTCTTCAGTCAGAGTCTCTGTTGAGCTCTCCATGAGGGAGGCCCTCTTGTCAGCCTGCACCAGGACCTCTGAGAGGTGTCTGCTGGACTTAAGCTCTGGTGGAAGGTGATTCTCAGCAGCCACTGGTGTCCTCTCTCCAAAGCCATTGGTTATAGTTCTAAGGGTAGCGTGGGCTGGGCTGGGGGTGCTGGTGCTAGGGTTGTGGTCTGGCTCCTCCTGGGCAGTATGGTTCTCCAGAACCTGCTTCACCAGCACTTCTTCCGGCTTCTCTATCTCCTCCTGCTCCTCTGGAACGTCCGTGGGACTGCCTGGAGAGACACTAGACTCCTCCTCAGGCTCATCTGTGCCCTTCTCTGGGTGATGCCCATTAGTGATAGTAGCCTCCGTCTGATTCTCAGCCCCATTGATGTTAGCTTGTTTATCAGCCTTACCATCACTGGTGCTGGCCTCTTTCTCCGTCTCTCTTCCATTAACGTTAGCATCAATCAGAGTTTGAGCCACAGCAATAGGAGGAGCAGCAGCGTTATCTTCTCTCTGAGTATCGGCACCAACCTCCTCCTTTGTTGCTTCCTGGAGAATGTTCTCCATCTGTCCCTCTGCCACAGCCAGCTCAATGGAGAGCTCAAGCTCTTCTCCTGCTGCTAACAACCCCTTGGAGGCTCCGTCTCTCAGCTCAATCTGCCCTCCTTCAGGGCTGTCTTCCGGCTCAGAGTCGGCCGTGCCTGCCTGAGGCCCTGCTGCTCCAGGCTGGCCGTTAGCACGCCCTTCCTGAGCTCCCCCTCCGTCGGGCCCCATAGCGATGTTGAGCTCCAGAGAGCGCCGGTGGTCCTGCCACTTCTCATTTAGGTTTGGGTCACTGGAGCGCCGGTTGGGGGCAAGCGAGCTCCCCAGCTCACATGCGCTGGGCAAGTTATCGAAGGAACGGGTCTTCGGACGTCTTTCGAGGGAGGAAAGAGATGAATTGAGTTGATTAGCACATGGAAAAAACAGCCTTTTATCCCTAAACAATGGCTCCCTATCATTGAGGCCTCATGATTGAAGTGGAGGCTGTGTATATAATCAGGTAATCATATTATAGTGTTCAGGATTAAGACATGCATGTCCACAAATGGAAAATACATAGCGAAGCATAGCTCAAGTGATTGAGAAGACTATGTAAAATTTGTGTTGTAATCAAATGTATCCCCATAACCTATTGATCAAGGAAAAACTAAAAACAGACAGTTAATCTTGCAAAGAAAAAAGAAAAATTGAACGGATTCAGCACTGTTTTTGAAACACGTCCTCAACAGTTATCGTCAATAACAAATGGCTACAAAAATACTTTGCGGTATATTGTTGTAAACTGCCTCAACCGACTTATTTTTTATCTTTTCAAGACACCGACAAAGTCATGAGAGATTAAATAAGCAGAGGATAAAACTATTTGCATCTCCCAGACCAATCATTGTGTGAGTGAAAAGCAGTTAGGCAGCTGAGCTGGTTATAGAGCAGGTTACAGAGCGAGGTCCCTTTGGTTGTGGTGCCCGAAACCTGGGTCTATCTTACATCAGAGAGAGAGCAGAGTGGCAGGCTCACCTGCCCAGGGGAGTGTCCTCAGGGTTGGCACCAGGCACAGGATAGGGTGCACACGACTCGTCAGAGGGCGTGGTGGGAGAGGAGCTGGGAAGGTAGACTGCTGTCCACAGCATCAGGTTACGTACATGACACACTGGGTGGAGCACCTACAACAACAGACCCAACTTTAGATATAGGAATATGCAGGGGGTTGAACATAAATATTTATGTATGTGATGGACAAAATATTCACACTTGAGCAAGCAAGGCAAGACAGTACAATGTCAACAAAGTGGCCACAAAAACTGTTTTAAATAGATAAGATGGCATTGTTTGTGTCATAAATTAAAGTTTAGTTCTAGGACCATGAACATTTTTAAGTAAACAAAAATAATAAATTATAGCACTCTGGGGCATCCCCTAAAAGTACCCCTCCCATTGTATCTAAGGCATGGAGGAATGTTCCAATATAAAAGGGTGAGCAAACAGAGAGCAGACATACAGTCTCGGAGTGGGAGGAGTAGAGCATGTTCCTCAAGGCGCGGTTGGCTGGTCGCAGCAGTGACCACACGGAGCAGGTCCTCTCCCGAACCTGACGGTCCTCCCTCTCCTTACCACTGTTGCACAGGAAGGTGCCAAACAGACATGAGTAGGAATGCTGCACCATCTTCACCTGCACAGACAAACACAGGACCAGAAACACACAAACATGTCAGAGCATGCTCAAATCTCAGGTATGATAATGATAGTGAGTAAAAATTCCATGCATCTGAGCCTAAAATATTACAAAACTCTCCAGGGTAATTACATATCACAGTCTCACAGCTGGATAAAAACAGTAACTCAAACCAACAAAATTTGACGGTCATTCATACTAATCCAAATATAAACATTTGAGTTGCATCCAATTCCTGACTAAGTGAGTTTGATTCCATCCTATTCAGGTCTATGGTCATCCTCCTCACCAGGAAGGCCTCATTGAATTCAAAGGAGCATGGGAACTGCCTTTGGAGCTGGTGAACACAGTCCAGCCACTGCAGGAAGACCGGGCAGCGCTCGTTCAGGTCCTCGGAGTTCTCCCCGTGGCCACAGCGGTCAGCAAACTTATGGCCAAAGTCCAGCCACTCAGTCTCCACCAGCACCTGGAAACCCTGTAGAGAAATCATATCAACAGCAAGAGATACATTTCAGTCAAAATGGATGTTATACTTTAAGAGGGGCACATATGCATTTATTTCAACCATCTAAAATGTGCCTCTGTTTATGTCTAATTGTTAAAATCAACCTAAAAATGTTCCAATACAACGATCAACGAGGCCCAATGATCGTCCCAGCCAGCCTACCTCAATGGTGCGGTAGTATGGGTCCAACAAGAGCTTGGACAGGGCAGCGATCTGGGGCGTGCGGTCCCATCCGTCAGAGCAGTGCACCAGAACAGGTCTGTGGTCGCGGTCCACAGCGTTCACCACCAGCAGGGCAGCCTTCAGCAGCAGAGACAGGTGCTGCAGCCACTTGGTGCTCTCCAGAGCAGACAGCCAGCTACAGAGGGAGAGCCGGTTAAGTTGTCTCCTGAATGCACAGCCTCACTGTAGTGTACACAAACTACTCCCATACAATCAGTCACACCAAGCACTGACTTATAAACACAACAGCTCATCTTAGATAAAGACAAACCAAAGACCTCTAAATGTGACAAGCAAGAGGCTCTTAAATATGTATCTTGAATATGTCTGTTTCATTGAATTTGACCAGTTATGAAAAGGGCTTACTATTATTGAGTCGGAGTACTTTCAACAACATGCTCTTAGTTCAAGGGAGACATTTTGATTCAATGGCAGAGTGGAATGTGAGAGTTCAGATGGAAAGAGATCCTTTAGTTGTGGGCTGGGCCGGGTTCCTAAACCAGAACCAGATGTGTGGGCAAGGCTAAAACCCAACTGGGGTTAGTACAGTTACTAAGCCACCATGGCAACAAACTGGAGTGGAGTAGGTGGTCTCTACTTGTGTAATTCATCTTGGATTGTGAGCCTAGTCGGAATGGACCTCCACTGCAGTGCTCGAGGCACAACTCACTTGGCCGGGTCTGGCATCTGTGTGCAGAGGAAGCGCAGGGACTGGAAACTCTTGCGGATGGAGTGAATGTTGGCCATGCCCATGAACACAACCTCACAGTTGGGGTAGTACTCTGTATAGAGGAGAAGATGATGAGAGTCAGTTTGTGACAAATGAACATATCATTAATACCAAAACAACTACTCTTGGGCAGAAAAATAACAGTACAGATTGCGAGTTAGGACAGTTTTTCTGTTGACATTAAGTTGACAATAACATGCTTCCATGCAAACCCATTGACCTCAGTCTCCTGGCTCCACTGGCCCAGAGATGAGCCATCTTACCTGGGCATTCACAGCCCCCTCCCTTGGCCCTGTTGGCCACAGCGGCTGCATAGGACCTGGCATCCAGGATCAGCAGCTTTTGTGGCTGGATGGCCAGCGTCTCTACCTCCGAGCTGTTCGTCAGGGACGATTCTGAAACACGAAAAGACACAACCTGAATTAAATCTCTGCATAGGTGATGACAGTCAGTATTATCAAATAAAAGTGGTAATAAATGTCTGAGAGGGGCCAGCACAAGTCCTGACAGGCCAACATTGCACAACCATGTGTCTGCAGAAAAGCCACACAAACAGATAGGAAGGTGCTGCTTCAGCACTCTGTGTGTATGGTATGGGTGTGAGAATGTGTGCATGTTTGTGTGTTGTGGACTGACCGAAGTCAGTGTCCACGAGGTCATTGGTGCCGATGGTTCCATTGATGTAGGATCCGTTTGCCAGGTGTTTGCGGGAGCTGCAGTCCACAGCACAGGCCCTGGCGATGGACTGGACCAGGTGCTCGTCGTCTGCATTCCTCCAGCCCCACCAACTGACCTCCGGCTGGCCGCAGCGGGCGATCACAGCCCCAGTGCTCTGGTGCCTGGAGGACAGGGGAGGAGAGGCATGGGACAGTCAGGAGAACAGACTGCACTGTGCGGGAAAACAACATGGAGCAACTCTGATCCATTTGGCATCTGGAGTCAATAACAAGGTATCCTGTGAAAGGATTGGGTCCAAAAAACGTACATATGCAAAGATGGAACCCTCCCTACTCATGAAACACACCTCAGGGTGAAAGGAGTTGTCCTTGCTTTGCATTGTATTCACAGAACCTATCCCTGTTCTCTCTCACTGACTAACAACGCTACACACAGACAGAAAGCCCCACCTGAACACAACGGCCGGGAACCTCTTCCAGGAGCGGAAGTCTGCCACGTTCTCCAGCTCCTTGTCTGTGATCCAGGCTGGCACCAGGAGCTGCTGCGGATAGCTGGAGCACAGCCTGGCAATGCCATGGGAGAGAGGGGGCAGGGGTTAGAACAGGAGGAGAGGGGGGCACAGGCTGAGTGATGCCTCTAAAAAGTCCCTATCCCAGAACACCTAATCATGGACAAGGTCCTTATCTACAGGAGGCTCATCACCAGTGGAGGACAACAGAACAACCAGCCTCTGTATCAGACACACAGAGCAGTGTGTGCAGAAGGGTGACAGCAGACAGTTATCATGGCACTACCCTGGGAGGCTTGGTAATCAGATCAGCCCTGTAGGAATCAGGCTGTCAGGGGGCTGTTGGCGGCTCATACCTGAACTTGCTGTTGATGTCAGATATCCTCCAGGCATTTTGAGTGTCAAAGCCCATCCTCTCCACCTCATTCTTGAACCAGGAGGTCACATGCTCTCCTAACAGAGCACACAGGGACACACGAGGAGAGATGAGATTAGCCAAAATGAAGGGAAGGATTTGGGTCTGTCACCACCGAGTAGAGGTTGTCTGAGGACACCGGTGTCCTGGTCTACGTACCTGGCCTGCACAGCTCCCCGTGCTGCTCCTTCTCCCCGGCGTACACGTCCACACACCAGGCATGGAAGGGGAAGGAGAAGAGGTCCTCCAAGCAAGACGGAGGGCGGACCGCAGCGTTCAACCGCTTCAGCCACTCCTGACACTGCTCTAAGGTGGCGAACTGACACCTGGGAGACAAGCAGCACAATCATACATACTCGCTATAGGCCTAAACCAAGACATGAACATCAAAAATGTTGCACGCAATATGCATGTCTGTATTGTTTCAGTTGGTCCTCCTACCTGACGACCTTACAGTCCTTGCAGGTGACATGGAGCTGGAACATGTCACGACACTCCACAGTCTCTATGAGCTGCAGAGGGACCTGGTGAGAGAATAAACACAGACACAGGAACACAAGTCACACTCTGGTGTACCACAATCTCCAAACCAGCAGGCTGACTTTCTCTCACACAAATAAGCTCGTTTCAGTCTCTAGGCCTACATGTGCTCTACAGTCACACAAGGGGACAACCAAAAGTAAGAGAGCAGAAGTCACAAGCACATGCAGTAAATGCTTGTGCAATATCGCCACCAACAAAATGTCTACATTTCAAAACAAGTTAGTAGGCTAGTTAAATATTTCACGTTAAGTGTGATAATGCCGATCATGCCAGGAGAGCTAAAGGCTACACTGCTGTCACCATGAAAATCTGAGCACATACTCTACCTGACGACCTTACAGTCCTTCACAGCTGCAAACTAGCTGCATCAGATGTCAAATAGCATTTCCCAGGAAAAGTTTGCCATTTTCACGTCTCCTTTAACACTACCTTCCGATTTGATGTGCTTCCCTCGTGTACTGATTCAGTATGTAAAACTGCTGGATCATTGTGCAGTAAATGTTCATCTGCAGCCCTATCGCCTCATATTTACTGTCTATTAAATCCTCATCTGATCTAGGCAAATACCACAAAAACTACAGTATTATACTGAAGAGATCCAGCATTTAGCTTCATGGGCAACTCAACCAAATTCACATAAAAATGTAAGTTATAGATCTAGCCTGATAATTGGTAGATCCGTTCTAAGCTTTCTCGATCACACCTACAGTCGTGGCCAAATGTTTTGAGAATGACACAAATATTAATTTCCACAAAATGTGCTGCATGAGTGTCTTTAGATATTTGTGTCAGATGTTACTGGAATACTGAAGTATAATTACAAGCATTTCATAAGTGTCATAGGCTTTTATTGACAACTACATGAAGTTAATGCAAAGAGTCAATATTTGCAGCGTTGACCCTTCTTTTTCAAGACCTCTGCAATCCGCCCTGGCATGCTGTCAATTAACTTAGGCCACATCCTGACTGATGGCAGCCCATTCTTGCATAATCAATGCTTGGAGTTTGTGGGTTTTTGTTTGTCCACCCGCCTCTTGAGGATTGACCACAAGTTCTCAATGGGATTAAGGTCTGGGGAGTTTCCTGGCCATGGACCCAAAATATCGATGTTTTGTTCCCTGAGCCACTTAGTTATCACTTTTGCCTTATGGCAAGGTGCTCCATGCTGGAAAAGGCATTGTTCGTCACCAAACTGTTCCTGGATGGTTGGGAGAAGTTGCTCTCGGACGATGTGTTGGTACCATTCTTTATTCATGGCTGTGTTCTTAGAGAAAATTTTGAGTGAGCCCACTCCCTTGGCTGAGATGCAACCCCACACATGAATGGTCTCAGGATGCTTTACTGTTGGCATGACACAGGACTGATGGTAGCGCTCACCTTGTCTTCTCCGGACAAGCTTTTTTCCGGATGCCCCAAACAATCGGAAAGGGGATTCAGAGAAAATGACTTTACCTCAGTCCTCAGCAGTCCAATCCCTGTACCTTTCGCAGAATATCAGTCTGTCCCTGATGTTTTTCCTGGAGAGAAGTGGCTTCTTTGCTGCCCTCCTTGACACCAGGCCATCCTCCAAAAGTCTTCGCCTCACTGTGCGTGCAGATGCACTCACACCTGCCTGCTGCCATTCCTGAGCAAGCTCTGTACTGGTGGTGCCCCGATCCCGCAGCTGAATCAACTTTAGGAGACGGTCCTGGCGCTTGTTGGACTTTCGTGGGCGCCCTGAAACCTTCTTCACAACAATTGAAGTTCTCCTTGAAGTTCTTGATGATCTGATAAATGGTTGATTTAGGTGCAATCATACTGGCAGCAATATCCTTGCCTGTGAAGCCCTTTTTGTGCAAAGCAATGATGACGGCACGTGTTTCCTTGCAGGTAACCATGGTTGACAGAGGAAGAACAATGATTCCAAGCAACACCCTCCTTTTGAAGCTTCCAGTTTGTTATTCGAACTCAAATCAGCATGACAGAGTGATCTCTAGCCTTGTCCTCGTCAACAATCACACCTGTGTTAACGAGAGAATCACTGACATGATGTCAGCTGGTCCTTTTGTGGCAGAGCTGAAATGCAGTGGAAATGATTTTTGGGGATTCAGTTAATTTGCATGGCAAAGAGGGACTTTGCAGTTAATTTCAATTCATCTGATCACTCTTCATAACATTCTGGAGTATATGCAAATTGCCATCATACAAACTGAGGCAGCAGACTTTGTGAAAATTAATATTTGTGTCATTCTCAAAACTTTGCCACGACTGTACAGCGTCCTTGTGCAAAATGGTACGCAGCATCATCTGGATATGTGTGCAACAAAAGTTCAACATTCACCTTCTGCTACCATTTCTGTCAAGCCGTCTAAGCGTACAATTTGATGCATACGTTCGATTTATCCAATGTAGTCACCACATAGAACGCACTGCAACTGCCTCTGCACCGCAATGCTGCAAGACAAACACAGCGTTCCATTTGAAATGTATGTAGTTCTGGTGTACCAAAACACAATGACGCTGTAGGTGTGATCGAGGAGTGAGTTTAGCTTTTGTGTCTTTTTACTTTCGGTTTTGTTCAACAGCTTCAAACAGCTGAAAATAATATATTTTGGGTTATTGAAAAAATAAATGTCACAGTGGTTTAGATCATACGGTCATTCTCAACACCCCTCAAACTCAACTTTGGACCTTGAAACCAGTCCCACTGCTCCCCCCCCCTCCCAGGGACTGATTAAGACCTGAAACACCAGGTGGGTGCAATTAATTATCAGGTAGATCAGAAAACCAGCAGGATCCAGACCTCATAAGAGTTAAATATCCTTACTTTACACTATACATAGCTTGTTTGGTCACAAACTGAAATTAGGCAAACATTATAGAATTTTAGCAACCAGGTAATGGCAGAGCAAAGTTTCACCCAAAAGCACATGTTCTGCTCTGCAGTGACTCAGAGGGGAGTGCAGCGAATGCTGGTTTTACAATTCCAACACGGTCCAATGCCATGCAGAATGGACAGGCGGTCAGTGATAAACAGGTTCACACACACACAGTTGCCATGTCATCATCCATCCCAGCCCAGTCTGTGAGCAGGGCAACACGCTGTGCATGCAGGGGCTGCTGGGTACTTACTGACACCTCACAACAACTGTCACTCTGTTGTTCAAAACAAAACAGGAGAGACAATAAAGACAAGGGAAACAGAGTTAAAGCTGTGTCTGTACTGCTGCTGTTGCCTGGCCACACATTCCTTACGCTCAGTTATAATTCCTGCTCTCTAATCTACATCTGACCACACAATGAATTCCTCGGATGCTTGTTAACGGCCTGCTTCACTGCGCGCTCCCTCTCCATTCTCTCTTTATGTGAGTGGTGAACCACAGCCATGTGATGCAAACGCTTTACCATCCAATCCAAATGTGTGTAGAGAACACACACTCCGTTTCATTAAACATAGTGAGATTCAGCTCCAATATAACCAGGGCAGAAATGGGAAAAAAAAAAAAGAAAAGAAAAAAAACACAGGTGAGCTAGCCGGTAAGAACTGGAACATTTTAACACAGGTGATTGAGCAAAAACGTCCCTGTATATGTAAAAACATGCCAATCCAAAAGGAGCAGAACCTGCACAACTGTACAGCAATGCTGTTTATCACTACGGTACTATACTACTACAGTGAGAGGAAGTAAAGCAGTGTCATTTGTTTGTAAAATGGGGGGAATTTTCTGTACTAAGAACAGTGTAATAATGAGATGTCAATTTCTAAGAATAACCACACATTGGTAACAAAGACGGTCTTTATATAACACGACAAAAGGGGGAGAGGGCGGAAGTGTTGTGCATCCCTGATGCGATCTTTGCAACCATGGCAACGGCAAGTGGAAAGAGAAAAGCAAAGCAACTGAGAATGCCCTCTCCAGACTGCCTGCCTTGTTACCACAACAGTAGTGGCACACTGTCACTGGACCCAGTAGTCTCCATTCATAAAAAGTCAAGGTGCACAGAGACTGGAGACAATAGGGTTTCACTTTACTGACCAGCTGTAGAGTTTCTTCAGACACTTAGGCACTGTCTGTGAAATTAAAGTGTGTGTTAGAGCTGGATGATAAACTGTGTGCTATCAAGTCCCAAGCCTTCACTTAGTTAGTCGGCAGTACTTACATTTACGATGGACTCTTTGAACTTGATGTGCAGGCGGTAGCTGGACATGGCGATGATTGCATCCTCCGCTCTCCCCACATACTTTGTGAACTCCCCATGCAGCTCGGGAAAGGGCACCTGGCACCACAGGTGGGAAGTTATCAAAGGGCACAGAACCTTATCACTTGAAAAGGTGCCATATAAATACACACATACACAGTAAATTACCATTACAAACACATGTAGAAGAATGACTTTGCGATAACTGTACAGGCATGACTTGGCATTGTGCTAACCAGCTCCGACAATGTGTTCTCACCTGCAGGCTCTCCTCCTCCAGGACTGGGGGCTTCTTGGGGAAGATCTGATTGGCCTGGATACATTCCATGCTCTGCGGCCCCTCCTCCTCCTGCCAATCAGAAAATATGTTGTTGATTATGTGGAATGTCCAGCGTCTTGTAAAATAACTCAATAGTCCACTATCCCCATTCACTGGTTACAACCAGCATCGACTGTAGCCATTCTCCAACATTTAACCTAATCTGTTTCCATACCTCTAACAGTAACTTAATTGAATAGGCTTTCACAAACAGCAAATGATGATGCCAAATGTAATCAGAGGAGTGTTGATGCTGAAACCAACTATAAATAGGTGTGGGGTCTTAAATCATCCCTGTGCAATCTCTCAATCCTCCACACACACACCAGGCCCAAGTCCCCTGCGAAGAGTACCTCACCCTTGGCTGACAGCCTGGCATGATACTAAAGCTTGTCTGTGTAACCCAGTTCAGAGCCAGAAACAGATACCGGCTACAGAGCACACTGCGCCAAGTACAAAATATCATAAGTAATCCTTTTACAACCAAGTGTCTTAAATAATTACAGGTCTTAATGTAATTTGGGTGGCTAGATCCAATTATGGTCCCCTTTGATTTCTACTGGTATCCGTCTGTGCCACACGTGAGGAGCTCTTTGATGTTGCATACCTCACTTCTCAATTTAATGAGCATATTTCAGAAACCCACAGAGGACATTTCTTTGATGGTAATGTGAAGCATGAACACATAAGCAGTTAAAGTTTTTATTCAGGGACTAAATAGTAGATTCTTTTTTAAACTGCCTTTTGAAACAGGGAGGGCTATAGCAGAAGGCTGTGCTCTTTGCTTTGTCCCGGTCTGTTTCAGCAGCACCCTGGGGCCCATGGGTGGTAAGGCTAGGACACAATAGGAGTTCAGTCTAGTGAGAACATAATGGCAATACTGGCAAGGACAAAGAGAGATTAGGGTGGTCTGGTCCATAGACATTGCAGATAAAAGACATGGCTGGGGCAGCAGGCTCAGAGCGACCATCCCACCAACTGAACACTGTCTGGGAGCCAAGCTGACAGTGTCCTGTTCGTCCGCATGGCTGGGGTAACACTCTGCAGAGGCCAGTCAGGGGGCAGGAACAGGAACGCACAACACAGGCAGACACACACACATACAAAGACATACACATCAGGTATTTACGGTCTGAAAGACACTCGCCCATCAGGCAAACCAGGAGTATTTTTTGGATTGATATCAGGTATTTTATATCTCCTTCCCAATGGGACAAACTCCACAAGCAGGCTCAAGTTGCGTGACTGCTCAGATCACCCCCCCCCCCTCTCGAGTTATAGGACTACCCTTAATGTCAATCCCCGCACACACACACACTTTCAGAGCAAGGTTTATGATTGACCAAGATATAACTCATCACATGCAGTGGTAATACTACTCCATATCACCATAACACTAAGGCTTCCAGTCAAAATCAAACACTCCCTGCTGAGGCAGCAGACTGGGTGGAACTTTGACACTGTGTCCGATGCAACCATCTAGCTACCAGTAAACACAGCTGATTTAAAAAGGCTGAAAATCAATGGAGAGTTTCCGATTCTGCAGACAGCACACACACAGATAGCTCTTCTTCACTGGTAGATAGAAAACGGTCATGATGAAGGCTGCACTTTACCATTGCCCTTGTGAAGGAGTGTGGGTCACTGGACAAGGAACACAGGCCTTCCTCACTGGACCCCAAATCTAAGTCTGTAGAGAGTGGAACAAGGGGAAAGATCTCATTTGATTGCCCTATAAAACTGGACTACAGTAGTCTATCTTATTGCAGAGGATCCCTTGTAAACAATCTCTCATTAACAGTGATCACATAGATGAGAGTAACACCCTGCAGTACCTGGATTTGGAGTGCTGGGCACACAGTCATTCTGTGTCACATGTAGAAAATGAAATACAGCCCTTACGCAGAACATGAAACTAGTTATTATAAGGAATGAACAAATAGTTAATCTGCAAACATCTCAAACAGCTTACTTTTCGCTGGAACATTCAATCTACAATAGACCTTTTCATTCCCTGGTAAATATAGATGTGCTGGTGGTTACAGTAGGCTGCAAGTGAGGTGAGAGACACCACTTAAAACACATTTATGGAATGGAAAAGTGCATTTGGAAAGAATTCAGACCACTTCCCTTTTTCCACATTGTTACGTTACAGCCTTACTCTAAAATGGATTAGACAAAACAATTTCCAAACAATACTCGAAATTGAGCTCAGGTGCTTCCGGTTTCCATTGATCATCCTTGAGATGTTTCTACAACTTGGAGTCCACTGGTGGTAAATTCAATTGATTGAACATGATTTGGAAAGGCACACACCTGTCTATATAAAATATATAAAAAAGGTTCCACAGTTGACAGTGCATGTCAGAGCAAAAACCAAGCCATGAGGTCAAAGGAATTGTCCGTAGAGCTCTGAGACAGGATTGTGTCAAGGCACAGATCTCGGGAAGGGTACCAAAACATTTCTGCAGCATTGAAGGTCCCGAAGAACACAGTGGCCTCCATCATTCTTAAATGGAAGAAGTTTGGAACCACCAAGACTCTTCCTAGAGCTGGCCACTCGGCCAAACTGAGAAGTCGGGGGAGAGGGCTTTGGTCAGGGAGGTGAGCAAGAACCAGATGGTCACTCAGACAGAGCTCAATAGTTCCTCTTTGGTTGTCCTTCTGGAAGGTTCTCCCATCTCCATCGCTGCAGCACTTCAATCAGGCAGAAGCCACTCCTCAGTAAAAGGCACATGGACAGCCCGCTTGGAGTTTGCCAAAAGGCACCTAAAGGACTCTCAAACCATGAGAAACAAGATTCGCTGGTCTGATGAAACCGATATTGAACTTCTTGGCCTGAATGCCAAGCGTCACATGTGGAGGGTACCTGGCACCATCCCTACGGTGAAGCATGGTGGTGGCAGCATCATGCTGTGGGAATTATTTTCAGCAGCAGGGACTGAGACTCGTCAGGATTGAGGGAAAGATGAACGGAGCATTGTACAGAGAGATCCTTGATAAAAACCTGCTCCAGAGCACTCAGGACCTCAGACTGGGGCGAAGGTTCACCTTCCAACAGGACAACGACCCTAAATACACAGCCAAGACAATGCAGGAGTAGTTTCAGAACAAGTCTCTGAATGTCCTTGAGTGGCACAGCCAGAGCCCGGACTTGAACCCGGACTTGAACCCGATCGAACATCTCTGAAGAGACCTGAAAATAGCTGTGCAGCGATGCTCCCCATCCAATCTGACAGAGTTTGAGAGGATCTGCAGAGAAGAATGGGAGAAACTCCACAAATACAGATGTGCCAAGCTTGTATCATACCCACGAAGACTCTAGAGTAATCATTGCCAAATGTCCTTCAACAAAGTACTGAGTAAAGGGTCTGAATACTTATGTAAATGTGCTTTCAGTTTGAAATATTTTATCAATTTGCAATTTCCAAAAGCCTGTTTTTGTTTTGTCATTATGGTGTGTGTAGATTATGAGGGAAAAAGACAATTTAAATCAATTTAAGGCTGTAACGTAACAAAATGTGAAGGGGTCAATACTTTCCGAATGCACTGTACATATAGCAATATTATTTTTGGAAGATATTTCACTCCAAATATTGATTTGTAAAATGACAATTCTACTAGTTTTTTTTTACTGTAGGTAGCATTAGCTTGCGCTATTCTGCTGTACCTGTGCCAAAACGTCGGTATTTTTCATCCTATAGCTTGTTCTCCATCTTTTTAGGCTAAATAGTGAGCCATGTTTTCAGCACATATTTTCCTGACTGATCAAAACTTGTTTCTCATGCTCGCTCGTCTCTTTGCAGCAGACGTATCGTGAGCAATGTATAAGACTGGCAATCAAAATATCTACGTTTATTGGTCACGTACACAGTTTAGAAGGTGTTATAAGCAGGTGCAGCGAAATGCTTATGTTACGTTTTACTGCATTGTTAAGAGCTAGTAAAACAATTCAAATGTAAGGAAAATACATATCAGGACAATTTACACATGATCAGCTAAGAATGATATGTACAGCAGCAGATATTACAGTAAGTGTATCCAGTTTATAAATAAATATGTGGTGTATAAAACAGGATTCTACACAGGATTTTTTTTTAACAAGGTGGTGCTGAGTATATCTTTTAACACCTGTAACTGCCATTTCCCGAAATCTAGAGATTAAAAAAAATGCCTTATGTTACAAAAAAAGGGGAAAAAATATATTTATTTTGCTAGACAGACCTGAGAAGCTGTGGGTGAAGGCCAGTTCAAATACCACCAGGTCCCAACCAACACAGAACCAATAAAACAACCATAGGAGCATGGTGTCAGAAACAGAAGCAGAAATCCATCTCCACTCTTTGTATAACAGAGTGAGGCCTGGGCGATATGGCCTAAAAATCAGCGATTTTATCAAACTTATGGGCGATTCACAATACATAGTATCTCTATTTTTTATGCTTTCTCTAAATAAGCTTTGTTGCACAATAAAAAGTTCAATACTCAGCATTTCAAACAGTCGGGAACAATCTAATGATTCAAGGCTTGTAAAATTACACCTAGGCTAAATAAGCCTTCAGTTTGCAATAGTCACTGATCTGGCTTTCAAGTCTATGAAAATGCAATATATTGGTTAAAAATGTAACCAGAACCATGCGCATCCACTAATAATGACAAACTTTTTGTAGCAGGCTTTATAGATATTGAAATCAAGTGGCCTACCTCGATAAGAAGATGCTTATTTCTCAGAATAAGAATGAGTTGCCAATCCCTTATACAGTGCAGTCGGGAAAGTATTCAGACCCCTTAACTATTTCCACATTTAGTTACGTTACAGCCTCATTCTAAAATGGATGAAATCTACACAATTTCCCATAATGACAAAGCAAAAACAGGTTTTTATACAGTACCTGTACAGTAAGTTCAGACACACCTACTCATTCCAGGGTTTTTCTTTATTTTTTAAAATGTTCTACATTGTAGAATAATAGTGAATACATCAAAACTATGAAATAATACATATGGAATCATGTTGTAACCAACAAAGTGTTAAACAAATCAAAATATATTTTACATTTGAGATTCTTCAAAGTAGCCACCCTTTGCCTTGATGACTGCCAAGAGTGAGCAAAGCTCTCTCAACCAGTTCATGAGGTAGTCACCTGAAATTCATTTCAATTAACAGGTGTGCATTGTTAAAAGTTAATGTGAAATTTCTTTCCTACTTAATGCGTTTGAGCCAATCAGTTGTGTTGTGAAAAGGTAGGGCTGGTATACAGAAGATAGCCCTATTTGGTAAAAGACCAAGTCCATATTATGCAAAGAACAGCTCAAATAAGCAAAGAGAAACGACAGTCCATCATTACTTTAAGACAGGAAGGTCAGTCAATGCAGACAATTAAGAACTTTCAAAGTTTCTTCAAGTGTAGTTGCAAAACCCATCAAGTGCTATGATGAAACTGCCACTCATGAGGACCAGAGTTACCTCTACTGCAGAGGATAGGTTCATTACAGAGTTATCAGCCTCAGAAATTACAGCCAAAATAAATGCTTCAAGTAACAGACAAATCTCAACATCCACTGTTCAGAGGAGACTGTGAATCAGGCCTTCATGGTTGAATTGCTGCAAAGATACCACTACTAAAGGACACCAATAAGAAGAGACTTGCTTGGGCCAAGAAAAACGAGCAATGGACATTCGACCGGTGGAAATCTGTTCAATTTTGAGATTTTTGTTTTTTTGTGAGACGCAGAGTAGGTGAAAGGATGATCTCCGCATGTGTGGTTCCCACCGTGAAGCATGGAGGTGGTGGTGTGGGGGTGCTTTTCTAGTGACACTGTCGGCGATTTATTTAGAATTCAAGGCACAATTAACCAGCACGGCTACCACAACATTCTGCAGTGACATGCCATCCTATTGCGCTTAGTGAGACTATCATTTGTTTTTCAACAGGACAATGACCCAACACATCTCCAGGCTGTGTAAGGGTTATTTGACCAAGAAGGATGTGGTGCTGCATCAGATGACCTGGCCTCCACAATCACCTGACCTCAACCCAATTGAGATGAGTTGTACCACAGAGTGAAGGAAAAGCAGCCAACAAGTGCTCAACATATGTGGGAACTCCTTTAAGACTGTTGGAAAAGCATTCCAGGTGACTACCTCATGAAGCTGATTGACAGAATGTCAAGAGTGTGCAAAGCGGTCATCAAGGCAAAGGGTGGTTACAATGAAGAATCTCAAATATAATTTGATTTGTTTACCACTTTTTTGCTTACTACATGATTCCATGTGTTATTTCATAGTGTTGATGTCTTCACTATTATTTTACTATGTAGAAAATATTCAAAATAAAGAAAAACCCTTGAATGAGTAGGTGTGTCCAAAAAATAATAATACAAATGAAATATCACATTTACATAAATATTCAGACCCTTTACTCAATACTTTGACGAAGCACATTTGGCAGCAATAACACCCTCAAGTCTTCTTGGGTATGACACAACAAGCTTGGCACACCTGTATTTGAGGAGTTTCTCCCATTCTTTTCTGCAGATCCTCAAGCTCTCAGGTTGGATGGGGAGTGTCGATGCACAGCTATTTTCACGTCTTTCCAGAGATGTTCGATCGGGTTCAAGTCCGAGCTCTGGCTGGGCCACTCAAAGACATTCAGAGACTTGTCCCGAAATCCACTCCTACGTTGTCTTGGCTGTGTGCTTAGGGTCATTGTACTGTTAGAAGGTCTGAGGTCCTGAGCACTCTGGAGCAGGTTTCATCAAGGATCTCTCTGTACTTTGCTCCATTCATCTTTCCCTCGATCCTGACTAGTCTCCCAGTCCCCGCCGCTGAAAAACATCCCCACAGCATGATGCTGCCACCACCATGCTTCACCGTAGAGATGGTGCCAGGTTTCCTCCAGACGTGACGCTTGGCATTCAGGCCAAAGAGTTCAATCTTAGTTTCATCAGACCAGAGAATCTTGTTTATCATGGTCAGAAGGTCCCTTAGGTGCCTTTTTAGCAAACTCCAAGCAGGCTGTCATGTGACTTTTACTGAGTAGTGGCTTCTGTCTGGTCACTACCATAAAGGGTTGATTGGTGGAGCGCTGCAGAGATGGTTGAACTTCTGGAAGGTTCTCCCACCTCCACAGAGGAACTCGAGCTCTGTCAGAGTGACCATCGGGTTCTTGGTCCCCTCCCTGACCAAGGCCCTTCTCCTCCCGATTGCTCAGTTTGGCAGCTAGCTCTAGGAACAGTCTTGGTGGTTCCAAACTTCTTCCATTTAAGAATGATGGAGGCCACTGTGTTCTTGGGGACTTTCAAAGCTGCAGAATTGTTTTGGTACCCTTCCCCAGATCTGTGCCTCGAAACAATCCCGTCTCTGAGCTCTACGGACAATTCCTTCGACCTCATGGCTTGGTTCTTGCTCTGACATGTGCCTTTCCAAAACATGTCCAATCAATTTAAATTTACCACAGGTGGACTCCAATCAAGTTTTAGAAACATCACAAGGATGAACACTGGAAACAGGATGCACCTGTGCTCAATTTTGAGTCTCAAAGCAAAGGGCCTCAATACTTATGTAAATAAGGTATCCGTTTTAAAATGTTTATAAAATGTGCCACAAAACATAAAAAAAAAATTGTGTCATTATAGGGTAGCGTGTAGATTTTTAAAAAAGAATCCTGATCATTTAGAGAAGGCGGCTGTAAAGAAAAAAAATGTGGAAAAAGTCCAGGGGTCTGAATACTTTCCAAATGCACTGTATGAAGTAATGTCTTTCATTACTCATTCTACAATTACAAAACAGAGTACACAGCCAGCACAGTCTGTCACTAAAATGCTGCTAACAGTGTGTGGTACTGCAATGAAAAACTGAGCATTAATTTTCCACGTTCATTGACACTTTCGTTTTAGTAGGGTCTGCTCTGTTCTTCAGTGCATTCAGAAAGCATTCATACACTGACTTATTCAACATTTTCTTGTTACAGCCTGAATTAAAATGTTTTTTAAATTTATTCTCACCCATCTACAAACAATACCCCATAATGACAGTGTTTTTAGAAATGTTTGCAAATTGATTGAAAACAAAATACAGAAATATCTAATTTACAGAAGTATTTACACCCCTGGGTCAATACATGTTAGAGTCACCTTTGGCAGAGATTACAGCTGTGAGTCTTTCTGTGTAAGTCTAAGAGCGTTGAACACCTGGATGTTACAATATTTGCCCAGTCTTTTCAAAAATCAAGCTCTGTCAAATTGGTTGTTGATCACTGCTAGACAACAATTTAAGTCTTGCCATAGATCTACAAGCAGATTTAAGTCAAAACTAACTCGGCCACTCAAGAACATTCAGTCTTCTTGGTAAGCAACTCCACTGTAGATTTGGACTTGTGTTTTAGATTATTGTCCTGTTGAAAGGTGAATTCATCTCCCAGTGTCTGGTGGAAAGCAGACTGAAACAGCTTTTCCTGTAGGATTGCCTGTGCTTAGCATCAGTATGTTTGTTTTTTTATCCTGAAAAAAAAACCTCTCCAGCCCTTAACAATTACAAGCATACCCATATGATGCAGCCACCACTACGCTTGAAGATTTGCACCAAATATCACACTTTGTATTCAGGACAAAAAGTTAATTGCTTTGCCACATTTCTTTAAGCACTACTTTAGTGCATTGTTGTAAACAGAATGTATGTTTGGGAATGTTTGTATTTTGTACAGGCTTCCTTCTTTTCACTCTGTCAATAAGGTTAGTATTGTGGAGTAACTACAACGTTGTTTCAGGTTTCTCTTATCACAGCCATTAAACTCTGTAACTGTTTTAAAGTCACCATTGGCCTCATGGTGAAATCCCTGAGCAGTTTCCTTCCTCTCCGGCAACTGAGTTAGGAAAGACACCTGTATCTTTGCAGTGCCTGGGTGTATTGATACACCACCCAAAGTGTAATTAATAACTAACTTCACCATGCTCAAAAGGATATTCAATTTATGCTTTTTAAATGTTTTACCCAACTACCAATCAGTGCCCTTTGCGAGGCATTGGAAAACCTCCCTGGTCTTTGTGGTTGAATCTGTGTTTGAAATTCACTACTCGACTGGGGGACCTTAGATAATTGTGTGTGTGTGGGGGGGTAAGGAGATGTGGTAGTCATACAAAATGTATGTTAAACACCATTATTGCACACAAGTGAGTCCATGCAACTTATGTGAATTGTTAAGAAAATGTTTACTCCTGAACTTATTTATGCTTGCCATAACAAAGGGGTTGAATACTTTTTGACTCAAGACATTTTAGGTTTTCATTTCTAATTAATGTATAAATATTTTAAAAAACATAACTCGACTTTGACATTATGGGGTATTGTGTGTAGGCCAGTAACCAAAATTCTCAATTTAATTAATTTTAGATTCAGGCTATAACGCAACAAAATGTGGAAAAAGTCAAGGGGTGTGAATACTTTCTGAAGGCACTGTACATTTTGGGCGTTCAGACATAAAGGAAAGGGGGATACCTAGTCATATCTTCGGCGCCCGGGAAGAGTGGGTTAACTGCCTTGTTCAGGGGTAGAACGACAGATTTTTACCTTGTTAGCTTGGGGATTCAATCCAGCAACCTTTCGGTTACTGTCCCAACGCTCTAACAACTAAGGCTATCGTTAGAAAGATTAAGTTCTCGTCTATTTCAGTCAAATAATGTCTAAGCGTTACGGTATTCATATGAGCGATTCTGTTGGACCAAACCTCAAATAGAGAGTTTAAATTGCTTGTTGTCAGAAAGGAAGAAGTTATCTTTCGTCTTTTCTGTGAGTGGGAGGAGCTAGGTGTCTGTGTGCGAGTGGAAGTTGCACAGTCCACACAGCACAGAGGGAGTCGAAACCAAAGATACAGAACACTCATTCATACATTATATATATTTTTAAACAAACCTCGATTTCTGCGATACAGGCATTTGGAACATCGCTCTAAAACATGAATTAGAATTAATTCTATGTCGCCCAGCCCTACAAACCGAGCCATTTTGCCTTTACATTGCACCTTCATTGTCTCACCTCAACCTGCCTGCACTAACAGTCCCACAAATGTTTGTAAAATGTCAGACCCTGCAGACTGAAAGAGCCCGATTCCTTTCTGAACCTACTAGATTGTGAAGACTTAGGCACAGCCTAAAGGGACGTCATTCTGTCACCTGACTGAGCCGAGAGCTAAGTTAGCAGTGCATGCTCCAGAGGTACCCTCCTCCTCACTGGCACTGACTGATAAAATATATCTGTCACACACACACACTGGTGTGCGGACACACCAACAAAACATACGTAGTGTTTTTTGTTTTTTTTGTTTTACATCAGCAGGCTCGTGACCCATGGCCTCAGCTCAGTCTGGCTCTGTGTGCAGAGTCACACAGGGCAGGCTAAGCCCCTTAGCGCCTCAGTCCTGTCATGTGACTACCATACATCTGATTTGAACCTGCAACACTCAAGCAAAGGCTTAAATCATCATTTCTCAAAGTGAATACTTCCCATCTCAGTGACGTAAGGAGGATATGAGGAAAGAGTGTAAGGATCTGTGTGACGTTATGGAGAACAGTAAAGGTTGAGTAGTTGCATGTGCTGGTCTCGAGAACCCAAGAAGGCTTATAACTTCCCCTATTATGGGTTCTCAGCTGAACGTATGGACCACAGCTTCATGTAAACTACAATCCCGTGGCTCTGTTTTAACATTTAGAAACGTTAATAATCCTCACCATTTCCCTCACAACGTGAGGGACGTTCACTGACTCCACTGTAGTGCAAGGGAATTGGAGTCATGATAAGGGCAAGAGCTAGTCTAGCTGTAATGTTCTGACACATAAGCCTGATATTATCAAAACATGTGACATTCAAAGCCAATCTATCCAGCAGTGAATAAAAACATGTTTCTCAAACTATTTATTGTTAACTGTGTGAATCACCAACACTGATCAAGGACTAGTAGAGAAGAACTAGCCTTCCAGATAATTTTACTAACACATTAGTAATCATGCATCAAAGCAGAAACTTTAGAATTCCAGATAGCCAACTAACGTTACTGGTGAACGGTAGCAGTTTGCCTTGACTTATCTTTACAGAGATTAAGCTAGCAAGGCATGCAATTAGAATATAGTGCTGAGCGATGAAACAAAATTTCAGTTTTTTTTTTTTTTTTTAAACTAAGGTCAGTTTAATTATTTGAATTCCATTTTGTTTTTCCCCCCCCTATGAGATCAATGCGCACATTGCAGTTTATCTAGAAATAAATCAGATCAAACCCGAACTGCGTGATGTAGTAGGGAGTTGTCGTTTCCAACAGGCCAATATTCTACATAGATCAGCACAGAAAACGTGGTAATTAACTACAATAACCCTAATTCATTGTGCGCCTACTAGTCCGGTCTGCGTTTCTTTTACGGCTGCTAAGAATGAGCGATCGAGAGAGCAGTTGCTTCCCGAGGTATCTCTACCTGAAAATATGATCTAAGTGATTGATAGTTGGTCATAAAATTCAAAGCCTTATTGACTTTGAAGAACTACTAAAATAGTGATTTTGTCAAACAGCATAGGCAGCAGCTCTATAGAGATGAGATGACTTTCGAATTTAATAAAGTCATCAAATAAAAGAAATGTAATATACACAACTGAAATATTTTATTAAAGTAAATTGAATAAATTATGGTTAATAAGTGATAAGCATCAATAGGCAGTGACTACCATCAAGAGTGTGAAAAACTGTCAAGGCAATGGGTGGCTACTTTGAAGAATCTCAAATATAAAATATATTTTGATTTGTTTAACACTTTTTTGGTTACTACATGATTCCATGTGTGTCATTTCATAGTTCCGATGTCTTCACTAAATATTCTAAAATGTAGAACATAGAAAAAATAAAGAAAAACCCTGGAATGAGTAGGTGTCCAAACTTTTGACTAGTACTGTATATCGTTAAACAGCCAGTTTAAAAAAATGTAGATATGATTTTTAGGCCATATCGCCCAGCCCTAAAAGGAACGCATCTTTCATAGCAGCAAGATTATTTTTAAACAAAAAAGCTAAATTACTACACACCGTTATAGGGTTAGCGTTCCCACACGGCCATATCTCCATGTTACAGCGCTTGTTAACGCAAGATAGAGGCGGCCACATGTGCAAACACCTGTGTGTAAGCCAGGGTTTCCTAAACTCAGTCTTCGTGACCCCAAAAGGTGCACGTTTTGGTTTTTGCACTAGCACTACACAGCTGATTCAACTAATCAATTTGATCATTTGATTCAGTTGTGTAGTGTTAGGATAAAAAATAAAATGTGCAGCCCCTGGGGTCGTGAGGACCGAGTTTTGGAAACGCTGGTGAGGAAGTGTTGTTCATCAACTGGAGGTGCACACAGCAAATGGATCTGTACAAAGAAAAATATATTAAGTGTATATTTTTTATTTGAACGATTATTTCTCGCTGATATGAAAGGGGCATATTAGCATATGTTTCACATTTTGCAAAGCGATGATTAGTGTCACAATTGTAGTTTACACACAGCCAACCGTGGCCGAAGCCAACAGCTGAAAACCCTAGGATAAGGGCTTTCAAGAGCTAACTAGCTTGGTACACTATATATACACAAAAGTATGTGGACACCCCTTCAAAAATGTGTTGATTCAGCTATTTTTAGCCACACCCGTTGCTGACAGGTGTATCAAAATTGAGCACACAGCCATGCAATCTCCATAGACAAACATTGGCAGTAGAATGGCCTTACTGAAGAGCTCAGTAACTTTCAACATCATAGGATACCACCTTTCCAACAAGTCAATTTGTCAAATTTCTGCCCTGGTCAATTGTAAGTGCTGGTATCGTGACGTGGAAACAACGGCAACAGCGGCTCAGCCGCGAAGTGGTAGGCCACACAAGCTCACAGAACGGGACCGCCGAGTGCTGAGGTGCGTTGCACGTAAAAATAGTCTGTTGCAGTTGCAACACTCACTACAGAGTTCCAAACTGCATCAACAGCACAATAACTGTTTGTCGGGAGCTTCATGAAATGGGTTTCCATGGCCGAGCAACCGCACATAAGCCTATGTGCTGGAGTGGTGTATAGTTCGCCGGCATTGGACACTGGAAACGCGTTCTCTGGAGTGATGAATCACGCTTCCCCATCTGGCAGTCCGACGGACGATATGTGGGTTTGGCGGATGCCAGGAGAACGCTACCTGCCCGAATGCATAGTGCCAACTGTAAATTTGTTGGGAGGAATAATGGTCTGGGGCTGTTTTTCATGGTTCGGGTTAGGCCCCTTAGTTCCAGTGAAGGGAAAAGTTAATGCTACAGCATACAATGACATTCTAGATGATTTTGTGCAACAGTTTGGGGAAAGCCCTTTCCTGTTTCAGCATGACAATGCCCCCATGCACAAAGTGAGTTCCATACAGAAATGGTTTGTTGAGATCGATGTGGAAGAACTTGACTTGCCTCCACAGAGCCCTGCCCTCAACCCCATCAAACACCTTTGGGATGAATTGGAACACCAACTGCGAGTCAGGCCTAATCATCCAACTTCAGTGCCCAACCTCAATGGAAGCAAGTCCCCACAGCAATGTTCCAGCACCTAGTGGAAAGCCTTCCCAGAAGACTGTCATAGCAGCAAAGGGGGGGGGGGGGGACCAATTCCATATTAATGCTCATGATTTTGGAATGAGATGTTCGACGAGCAGGAAAAATAGCAATTTCAACAACTATTATTGGATAACTAGCTAACTCAAGGTTAATATTAGTTAGCGGGACTAATCATAAACGTATTATTAGCAAACTACGTTTACGTTAGTTAGCAGGCTGGCTAATTATCCAAATATCCATTCTCTGTCAGTCACTGTGTCGACGCACATAACGCGGCCAAATGTTAACTGTCAACAATTGATACAGACAATTTTTACCCGATTGGAGTTTACCACGTTAGCTAGCTGGCTAACTTGTGTAGTTGTAGTTTCATCTTTGAGCCATCTTATAACGTAGCACACGTTAACGTTACGCCAGTTTGCTAACTAGTAGCGGCGAGCTAGCATAGTCCAGTCAATCTAAACCATATATATCACATGGCTAGTTAGCGGCTAACGTCAGTTAGTTAAGCTGTGAGAATGCCATTTTCTCGTTAGGACTTTGACAGGTCAAAATAAATATATTGCTGTTTGGGTACGACGTAGTTATGCTTCTTCCAGTCATAAAGTTACAGTTAGCTAGTTATCGTAGTCAGGCTGGCCATTGCTTGCTCTTTCTGGAACTGTTGTTGTTATGAGGGCGGACCCCAAAACTGAGGCCTCTGTCAAAACACACCGAAGCAGGAAAACAACCGGAGGACTCACCAGAGAGAAAACAATGACAATAGAAACGTTAATGATCCAGTTGAAGATCCGTGCACTGGGTTTGCAATAAATTACACGTTAGGAAATACATTTGTCATATCCGAGGCCAGTTTCAATACGTCCCGTAGAAGAATCGAGTCGCCATCGCTGTGAATCTCCAACCCAATATTATACGTGACGTAGTACGTAACGTAACCACGTTTATTTGGATGTGGGGGATGGGTACGCAAACGAATCACATGAGCATGTAAACAAATAAATAAATGCAAGCTATACGCTATCCGGTGTCGTTGGGACGTTCATACCATAAACCCCTACACCTATTCTAACCTTAACCGTTTTAAATGTAAACTTCAATGGGGTATCGTCAGTTGGGACGTCCCAAGGATTCGGTTGAGACTTTTCCAAGAAAAGTACACCGTTTTTAAACCAATTTCTACCATCTTTGTTTACATCTGTCTAAACGTTACATACATTTTTAGTAGGCCTAAACTTATACTAGGCCACCAGAGATAATTTGTCATTGTAGAAAACCAGCATTAACCTATTTTCCTATGCTTTTGTGCATGTTGACACCAACTTAGCATTGAGAAACGATCAAGCTGAAGCACTCATTTTGATTTTATTGATTTGAATTGATCATCAATAACTACTGCCAGAAAAAATTACATTCAAATATTATATTTTCCCTGTGTGTGTGTGTGTGTGTGTGTGTGCTCCAAAAACTGAGACCAATTTGTGATGCCTAAAGTGGTAACAAAAAACAACACACATAGGATCTTATTCAATAATGTATTGGATGATGGTTTCATACATATGTGAATCCAAGACACTTGGTATATTTTTGTCCATTCCTTAACAGCTTCCAATGCCTTGAAACATGAGATGAGATGTTAGCCTTTTGAGCATCTCATCTGTATTAACAGGTTTTAATTACATTTATTTTGACAGGAGAGGTGACGCCAGAGCACATATTGTTAAACAACATTTGGAATCCCTTTATGATCAAACTCAAATCTCATAGGTATTTCAGTAAAACAATCCCATCCTTGCTTACCCAAGTACTCAACCACTTTGCACCTTTTAGTGACAGAGGTCTATGACCATCAAATCACAATCTATCAAAAAGGCCAGAAAAATCATGAGGCTTAATTGATATGGGATAAAAAGTAATTTCTAAATGTCTGCTTTTTACTTAGGGATTTGGGATAGAAAATTTCAGAGGGACTTTGTTTAGTCCTGTTTTCATTCAATTCACCATCTTATTCACACATTACTAAACCCGTCTTGTGAATACTACAAAGAGTCAATTCAGTCAGTTGAATATATATATATATTGTGTCTGTCACCAAAATTGCCAATTGCAACATGCATGGTTTCACCAGTGTAAAAAGGGATAAGTGCTGATTCAATGTCAATGCGCCAGAACAATAATACAAAACAGTATATTCCCCTTTTAAGTGACCAGTATGAAATTGCATGCAAAATTCAAACAATTAAATTAGGTTTATGTGAATATGTAAAGGTTCATAAGGGTCTGTGTAAATTAATTCCATTTTCAGCCATTTATTTGTCAATTCTTCTGTGCAAGACGATGAGATCTCATACAAGAAATGTTACTTCTAAGTACTCCCATACACAGTATCACTGATATAGAAAATTAGTTGTAAAAATAAAGGACAGTTCATCATAGATTAATATAGGATATCCAGATTCTCCATTTCATCCTTAGAGGTATACAGTGTCATTCTTAAGTGTCAAGCACATACTGTATCTGCTCAGCAAGTATGGAAGAGTCCGTTCTGTCAGGATGTCAGCAATTTTATACTTTTGCCTCTCCCTGTTTGCTTCACAAAAAACACTATATTAAATGACCTAATTATGAACATTGTCATTGTACCAATGGATTACAAAATAGCCTGCCATTTCTCTCAAAAATCAACCATTAGTTTTCCATGTGCATTCCCATAGTTAAAACTTCCATAATCCCATATAACATATGGCAGAACCGTTCTGTCTACTGGTTTCTTCTGTTATTATATTCATTAATTATTGTGTTTACCAGTTATGAAAGCGACTGGTTCAGTAAAGCTTTAAGAAGCAAGACTACCCTGAGAGAAGGTCTAAAACATGGGCAAGCTTGCCAGACCAGAACTGGCTCATATGGGTTTTAGTTAAAGGGATAGTTCCCCCAAATAACAAAATTACATATTGGTTTCCTTACCCTGTAAGCAGTCTACGGACAAGGTTCGGCTGCAATCTATGCTTTGGTTTAGTTTCCCTAGCACAGTTTCAAAATGCTAATGTTTTGGAATTTGTGGCACAAAAAAAAGCATCATGTCCAAATTATCAGAAAATATCTCAAATTGATTGTGAAGCTCAACAAAATGTTTTGTCACGTGCACAAGTATAGTGAAATTGCCTTGCTTGCCTGCTTATAGATGATTTGAACATGATGTGCGAAAATACTAATATCGGTACCATGACTTGAATGGGATTTGTGCCACAAATGCTAAAAGGTTAACATTTGGGAACAGTGCCAGGGAAATAAAACCAAAGCATGGATTACTGTCATTCCTTGTCCGTAGACTGGTTTCCTTGCCCTGTAAGCAATGTCATTTTGTTATTTGGAAGAATGATCCCTTTAATAAATCTGTACACTATATTTCAATATAGTCAGCACATTTTGTTCAATAACATAAGATATCATTTTCAGTAAATGTGTAATATTTATATATCTATACATATACAATCCAAATCCTCTGAACTAGTTAGACAGTGTTTACTACCAACTTCAACGATACAGTAAAGGCAAAGACTCACTTGTGGACACTAAAAATTACATTTCTTGAATCCTCACAATTATTTAAATCTAAGTGCTGTAAGTAGTTCATACACAAGGTATTGAAGACCTATTAAAATGGTTGAGTACAAAACAGAAGGAAAATACAGAAGATTATAACGAACTGCAAGCATGACAAAACTAATATATTCAATACAGTAGTGGCCAGCGGCAAGGATAATGAGACAATCAATTCCCTTTTGTGTCATAGAATGTACATTCTAACTGAATTCAATGTAGTCAAATGTTGGTCATACTGTATCATGTTCTTTCCATCAGGATTCATTTCCATGCTTTCAGATTTTTATTCCAGTCAGACAGAGCCAAACAGAGGGACTTGTCAGTGCTCTATAGTGCATTATTTCTTTCTACAGTATGTTACTACCATGTAATCAAACCAGAGTTTTTTGTATGACTCAAGACTGTGTTTGCCCACTGAGCTAAGAACAAGATCGACATGAATGCAGGAGGAACAGCATGAGTCTCTGAAAGGACAGAATTAGGATGGAGAGAAAGGGAGCAGAGGATGAAGCATGTTGTCCTTGGTAATCCAAGAGCAGGGGTTCTCAATGTGGTCTTTAAAGAATGCTCATGTTTGCCTGAGACTTCTCACTAGAAGATTATCAGGTTCCATTGTTGTCTGAGACATCACTCAAACATATCTTAATCCATTTATTCAAAGGTTGGAAGGTCATGAGTGTGAATGACAATGCAATCATGGCATGATCTGCATCAACAAAAACTGAGGTAACCAGGTGTGCATTGGCCCGTTATAGTCTGAAACCAGTGATTTAGAGGACGAGAGCTGTCTGAAATAAATCATGTAAACTGTGCTCATGTGTAGTGAGTTTCATTTACTGCCTAGTAAACCTCAATGATAAAAAAATAAATACAAAATACACCAAATAGATTCTACTAATTAGATTTTACATTTCCTTTCTTATGTTTTGCAGATGTTTTTTTTTTCCTCACAAATTTTTGCTCAAGTATATCACAGGTGACTAACTATAGAGGATAACAGGGTCAGTGAAGTACCATGCAACATCTGGTTCAGAAGGCTATTGCAGACAATTCTACAACATGTACAACCACACTTTATATGTTTGTTACAAATGTTTCAAAACATACAACCAAGAAACCAAGTACATACGAGATGTTGAATATTTAGAGTCTTAAAGGACTATCTCTCAGTCAGTAGTAGAATTTCACGGTACTTGACTTAAACAGTCCTGTCTTACAGACAAAATCTGAAAAATTGCTATTCAAAAAGTAGCAAATTTGGTCAGTCTCTTTTTAAATAATTATAGTGCTTTTGATGGCTTAAGACAGGGGTCTTTTTTAATCTCACCCAGTGGCAATCTACACAACTTCAGTGTACATTTCATGACACCATAGCTGCAAAAGTCTTTACGTCAGAGTCCATTAAGTAAAACAACAGCTAGTGCTGTTACATATATTTCAAAGTAGTATCCATTATCAAAAAACCTTAAACACATTTATAAATATTTTTTATTTTCTAAAAGTCCTCTAAGGGAATTTTTCTGTAAGAGTTTAGCTCTGGTTCCCCCGGTTTTCCGAAAAGGGGTATTTATTTAGTGTGATCAGAGAGGGAGCACAGGCGTTGAGGAGCCAGGCTCCACTCCATGTGCTCTGGAAGCTTCTCTTTGAGAGTCTCCCATGTGCGGTGCGATTCAGCAGGACTGAGGAAATGTGGAGGAAGGGAGGGGCCTAAAACTCCCACTCCAGGGTCTCCTCCCGGTTAGCTGCTCTTTCCAGCCTATGGATGATATTGTTGAGGTTGGCCATTTTCTCAGTGCGTCTCTGAACACTCTTGTTGGGCTTGGGGCTCTGGATGGGAGGCAGGGGGTTAGGGTCCAGGCTGTGGTTGGTGCTTGTGGTGGGTGGGTTGGGCAGGGATGGGGAGATGGGTGTAGAGGAAGACGGGACAGGGGAGACAGACATCATGAGGCCGGGTGAGGAGGCAGCGGAGGGGGAGTTGAGGGAGACCTCCAGGCTGCTGCGACAGGGCTCCGATGATGCCTTGAAGCTGACTGGGTCTACAAAAGACTTGCTGGATTTGTCACCCTCGTGCCTGGACTGGCTGGCTCTCTGGGGGCCATCTAGGGAGAGCTCCCCGTGGAAGAGCCCCTGAGCCTGGCTACTCATCCCTTCTTCCTGCCTCAGGCTCTGAATATAGTGTGGAGCCAGGTGGGGCTCTTGGCAGCCGACCATCAGGTCCCCATGCTCTGTTTTCAACTGAGGGAACTGGACACCCATAGAAAAACACTGTATCTTAGACTGTCCGATGAAGCCCTCCTCCTCCTCCTCCTCCTCCTCTCCCTCACTGGCCTCCTGTTTGACATGAGGCAGTGATGTGTTGGCGCTGAGGGGGAGGATGGGGTGGGTGCGTCCAGTGGGGTGCAGCAGCCCCCTCTCATCCCCGTCTGAGGTGGGGCTCTGTGTGGCCGAGGGAGAGTAGCTGTGGTGTTCTGCATCCGTGTCGTTGTCCTGGAGACCCTCCATGAGGACCTCCCGTCGCATCCTGGACCTGCTTAGAAAAACACAACAATCAAAAAAACAGTTGGAAGGAGTCGTGTATTTCATTAATCCAAAACAAGCATTCAAGTATTCTGTTAGTAATTCCGTATACTATATTGATCAAATGTCATTATTCTAGTCCCTCTGGGGGTGGGGATCTGAAGCAATGTCTGACCTATAGTTGTGAAACCAGTTGATGACGGTATTGGTTTTGAGGTTGAGCTGGGAGGCCAGTATCTCAATGGTGTGCTGGGATGGGTATGGCTCCAGGAGGTAGGCCTTCCTCAGAGCATCCTTCTCCTCAGCCCCCAGCACCACCCTGGGCTTCTTCACCTGGCTGTAGGGACACAGGTCTATGGAGACCAGGGCCGGGCTCACACACTCAGAGCTGGCGCTAGGAGAGTCACTATCTGAGCCGGTACTCAGCAGCCCATACCGCCGCTTCAGATAGGCTGGGAGGACAACAGAGAGAGAAAGAGTTAGAGAATTCAATGACGACGCACGGAATAACATGAATCAATACATCACACAGTATAGCTGCTGTACATACATCCATGGGTACACTCAGTGCTCTACTGTATATGAGCAGGTACAGCAAATACACATATTGCTAACCCTGATAACAGAACACCAGATACCATGCTGTAAATAGACCAACCTTTCTTCTCCATCTTCTTCATGTCCCTCAGCTTGTCCACATTGTGCGGGTCGTTGATCCACAATTGCATGCGGACAAAAGGCTCCCTGCCTTTGAGGCTGAGTTTATGCCAGGGCTTGGGCCTGGAGAGCAGGTCTGACACTGAGCCCTGGGTGAGGCCCAGTATACTCTCCCCAAACAGCCGCTGGCCTAGAACACACACACAAACAAAAAGGTGTAAACACACACCTTAACACGTTTCCCAAACAGAGCACACAAAGTAGATCTGTTTAAACACTGCTGGCCTAGTAGACACATGACATAACTAAGACTCAGGGTTTTTCCTAGTCAGGTGGTCTGACCAAACCACAACACATATCAATAGCTCACCAGAACATAGACACTCATTTCTAAAACCCATATCCAGATACACCAACAGACTCACCTAGGTTGTTGTCTGTCAGTACCTCCTTGACTTTCTTGGTGATAGCGTATGTGTCCAACTCTGGGTACATGGCCACCAGCTCCTGGATGCCCAGCGGGGCGTGGGGCTGGTGAAGGGAAAGCAGACTGGGGGTGGACTTCCCTCCCTCTGGGTGGGGGTTCACCAGGCCCTCAGGCTGCTGGTTCTCCTTGCTGCTCTCCAGGGTCAGGCTGACGGGCTCCACCAGCAGGCTGGGGTGGCTCTCCTCTGGGCTGGAGGGCGGGGAGGGCGACGACTGGGCCGTCACTGGGCTTTTATCTATGGGCGGAAGTCACAAAACATCAGAGGGTAATATAATCAGTTAGAGCAACAGATAAAGACGCAAAGATACCTTCTCCATTCAACTGATTGACCAGAACTTAATTATATACAAACTATTACTTCTATTAAATAAATGTGTCCATGTTGCAATGTGATATGGAGTGGCCCACCTTGAGAGAGGCTCTGGCTGGGGAGCTGGTTGAGTCCTTGTCCCAGCTGGTCCAGCAGCCACAGCTGCATGCGGATAAAGGGTTCCCTGCCCTTCTGGGTCAGCTTGCTCCAGGGTTTGGGCCGAGAAAGCATGTCACTCACACTGCCCTGAGACAGACCCAGCACCTGGAGAGGACACCAGAAACAAGATAAGAGTCAGCAAGTAAAATAGAGTAAACAGGAGTAAATAGTAAACAGCTATTTCTAATGTGAATATGAATCTCAAGTTGATAAAGATCTTGGGGAGAAAAGTTTGGCTATTTCATACACTCTTTTGCAAGACGAAAATCAGTTTGAGATGTGACAAAATAGTGACTGGCACATCAACTTCACCACATTACTATTTTAAATGTTGCATATCTATAACCACTAGAGGGCGGTAGCACACAATCTATAGAATTAAATAACGCTTTTGCACTGGAATCATCTTTTACTTAAAAAGAAGCCTTGCTAATTACTTAGTTGTATGATGCTACAAGGCATAAAAGAGTCACAGAAAAACATCCAAAACAATGCAAACCATTTTAGATGAAGCATGGACAGACAAATCAGGACGAAGTAAGGAAGTTAGTACAGCAAAGTAAAGTGAACACACCTTTTCACCAAAGATCCTCTGACAGATGCCATTCTTGGCAAGCTTCTCTTTGACCTGTCGGGTGAGTTCGATGGTGTCCACCTCGCGATACATGTACATCTCATACTGCTCCGGCGTCAGGGGCGGCACGGTGGGCTTCAGGGTGCGGGGGATATATGATGGGTAGTAGCCCAGGCCATGGCCAGTTGACTCCCCGCTCACTGACACATCTGTCTCCACCTTCACCTCCACAGACTGCATCATCCCCGAGCCAGTGTCCTCCTCGGCCGCAGACGCCTCCTCACTGTTGGGCAGACACTCTCCGTTCTCCAACCGGGGCCGGGGCAGGGCCGAGGGGCCCGAGGACGAGGAAGAGGACAGGGAGGGAGACACTGAGGTGAAGGGCTGAGAGCTGCCGCCCCCTACGCCGCCCACCATGCCTATGGGCCCCCGCTCCACGGACCAGTGCTGGTCGAAGTAAGTCCCTACCTCACCGATCTCTGACTTGACTTTACGGATGATGTTCTGAACGAAGGCGGCAGGGGAGAGGACACTGAGGGGGGTTTGGGGGCTGCTGACGGGGTTGGCCATGCACACAGTCACTGTGCCCTCCTCCTGTTTGATGAAGGTGGGTAGGGGCAGGCCCTTGGAGGCCTCAGGGAGCCCCAGGCGCTTCACTTGGGGCCCAGCGCTGGTGGCAGAGGCCCTGCCACAGACCTCCATCTCCATCAGGGTCTGCTGCTGCGCCTGCATCTCCCTCCTGGCCTGCTCCAGGATGTTCTTGATGGTGTCATCTGAGCTGCTGTCTGCCCCGTTACTGCTCCTGCCCGAGGGGCTGCCCAGGGATGACTTAATGTCACCTGCAGAGCGCACACACACAGTCACAACACACCCACCGTTACACACAACTCTATAAATACATACTCCACACCAACTTCAAAAACTTAAACTGCCATCAAAACCAATTTCTGTCAAAATGTATACATCAAAATAATGATAATCTAAATGTCACCTGACCTAGCACAGTTGAATAAAGAGTAGATGCATAACCTGTTCCAGACCCACCTCCTCTCTGGGACTGGATTTCCTTCTTGGCCTGCTCCAAGATATTCTTGATGGCGTCGTCTGACCCAGTTTCAGGAGTTCGGATGCGAGGAGTGATGCTCCCTGCCACAGAGAGGGTAACAGAGAGAGAGAAAGGGGGTGAGTGGGATGGCTGATCAGAGAGCAGTTCCAAGGCGTTGCTTTTGACTGGTAGATCAATGGCTGCCTTTGAGATCTTGGCATCTGAGGTTGCAGTATACGGCAAGTTCAACTTTCAAAAGCTCTGAAATCTGGGGAGAAAACAAAGTTTAAAAGTAACACAACAAACATGGGAGAGGAAGCCATGAAGAAGTTTGAGGTGCAGGCCAAGGAGATTAAAAGGTTTAACCGCAGAGAGGTCCAGAAACTACACCACCAGCCTTTCAAAACACACCACATGAGAGACGAGTGGGCAACTCTGCTCTATCCCTCAGCACTAATAAAATCCTGAAATGAAAACACTGCTACCGCAATACATCTGCAGACAACCTTCAGTTTTAGCATATTAAATGCTTTTAAATTAATGCCTGCAATTCTTTCAGTTTAGAAAGTGAGTTTTCATGGCTGGGCACTGTGATCCTGTCCAGTATTTCCTGACACACACAGTGATCTGCTGTTATATCTGTGGTTCAGGATAACCACTGTCCAGTCCACTCACCTCTCTGTCGGACCTGGATGGTTCTGAGGGCCAGAATGTTCTGTTCATCAGACAGGAACTGCTTCATCTTGATGAAGGGCTCCTTGCCTTTCACTGTCAGCTTCCTCCAGGGCTTGGGCCGGGCCAGGATCTCACTGACCGAGCCCTGTGATAGGCCCAGCACGTAGTGACCAAACACACGCTGGCCAATGTTGTGCTTCAGCAGCTGCTCTTTGATCTGGAAGGCAATATCCGCTGTCTCCAACTGGTCATCATCGCCTGCAGTGGAGCTCCCACTCTCCGATTGGTCGCTGGGCAGGCCCGCCTCAATGCCCCCAGTTCCTGCAGGTCCCTGATTGGTTGACATTAGGGCGGCTTTGGCTGCGTACAGGGCGGTGGGGAAGGCCATGATGGGGCTGCCGGCTTCCTTCTTGAAAAGTGGGGAGCAGAGGAGCTGCTTGTGGAGGACGTGGTCCACAGACAGCCTGCCCCCTGAGCAGGGGGACACAGAAAAGGGGCGGGGGAGGTCGTAGCTAGAGGAGGAGACGTCCATGGTGGGAGGACCAGGGCTGGCCGAGGTACGCACATCCACCTGGGAGACTGAGGAGAAGGACCCTGTGGGCCTGCCCCCCTCTCTGCCTGACTCCTCCGATTGGTCCTCATCTGCAGACACAGTCACACTCAGTTTGGCAGCACTTTCACAGCCACTGGGGTTAAAGCTGCATAGGACCAACACAGACACTACGTGAAGCTTACATACACTGTGTAGTCTCAGGTCTATAAACTACAAAACAGCTTTCAAGAACTACAATTAGATGTCATAGACATTCAAGCTGACTTGGAAGGCGAGTCGAGACTGACTCCCTGATCGACAAATCACCTTGCATCATAAATAACTACTGAATATGATTTGTAGATCAGTCAGTCACATTTTACCCATGATACACCACGGTTTTGATGCTCTCGAACGTGGCCATAGACACTGTTGCCTCACCATTGTTGTGTAAGACTCTGGCCTTATCCATCAGGTATTTGTGAGAGGGACGAAAGGTCTCTTTGTCCAGCAAAAGAGCCTCTGCAGCCTTGGCAGATTCCTGGTGACACACACACACACACACACACACACACACACACACACACACACACACACACACACACACACACACACACACACACACACACACACACACACACACACACACACACACACACACACACAGGCTGTTAAATTCCGATGTATCAATTATAGTGGCTGTAGATATCCTTACAATGGATGCTGCTCACTAAGGCATTCAATGGCACTGCTGTACTTTTCCTTCCTTGACCGCAGTGGAACATTAAGAGGAAAACAAAAGTCTATTTTGAAACAAACTACTCTGTTTAATACTGGGCTATGAACAACAACGCAATATACAGCAGACCGTTAGTAAATATCTCACCTGGGATGAGCTACCATTCGCTGAGGCCAACTTCATTACCTTCAAGATGCTACAAGAGGGAAAAAAAACAGTAAGAATGTTATATTGTGTTCCTGTATATAAGACGGTGTAAAACGTTTAGTAGTCTCTTATCAAGCACTGTGGGTCACCTGAGTTCTGTTTTAATCTCGTCATAGTCCATCTGGGATTGCAGTTTAGCTTCTAATCTCTGAAACAGTCAAAGAGAGGAAGCATATTTCACAAAACTCCACTAACAAGAAGGTACCTCTTGCCATTTGAGTGTGTGCAATAGAACATACCTCAATAGCTTCTGTTTTATAGGCCAGCTGGCGTTCCAGCGATATGATCTGATTGGCTGAGGTGTCCTGGACTTCCTGTAGTGCGAACTGCAGTCTCTGTATGTTCTCCAACAGCCTGAGGATCTCATGGTCTTTAGCAATCAGCTTAGCCTCCAACTTGGATGACAACACACCACCCTTCTCATCCCTCTCCTAAGGGGAAGAAAGACAGGGTGTGAGAGAAAGAAAGTCAAAGAGAGTAAAAGACACTGAAGGGTAAGTTAATGAAAGGCGATAATTCCTTTTAAAAATATATAATATTCTGCCATCCAGAATTCACACACTTAAAGATCCATGACGTGAAGCTTGACTTGGCTCCCTGTCAATGAATTTGAAGGGGAAGAAATATAGGAACACATTGATCTAAAGAGGAAGTGGATGTGGTCTCGTCTTACCCCACTAGTGCCCTCTGGTGGATTATAGCTGCCTGGGGTGGTGCTCCGGGCACTGGCCAGCTGCTCCTTTAGCCTTTCCACCTGCCTCTGGGCCATCTCCGCTTTCTACAACCAAACATCACAGAATAACAACTCACACAACAAAACACTGACACAACCAATCTGTCAGTCACTCAGCAGATATACAGATGAACTGGTCCTGAAGAGAACAGAAAGACAAATCTGAGGACAGACCCTCAGCAAAAAAATAAATAGGAGAGGGGTTGGGACAACACCCACCAGCAGAAGTGTGCATCTACCACTCCATTTTGCTGAGAGGACGGTTTAGTCAGCACACTTTCTTCCCAAACTGTTTACCTGCTCTGTCACACTCGGGCTGCTAATTAATGATTCATTTTGAGAACATTTATCTAAGAGCTGCTGGCGGAGAGAGAGGGTAGGATAGAGAGCGAATGACAGAGCGAGCAAGCGAGAGAGAGAGAGAGAAGGAAATAGAGGAACAGGAGAAGGAAGGAGAGAGAGAGAGAGAAGAGAAATCACTAGGAAGGAAAGATAGCAATCAAGGCAATGAGGTAAGTAAGAGCCCCAGCTCATGGCACTCCGACATCAATCGCGCTCGGCAGTCTCTCCTGTCCTCTACTGAGTGCTGCCGTGGAGCACCCACAGACGGGGGCCAGGTTTTTCTGTCTCTAATCACAGGGGCTCAGGGAGTGGGAGGCAGGGGAGGAGGCGGCATGGGGGCTGCAGGATGCAGGGTGTCTAATTAAAACAGGAGGCTTGATTACAGGAGTGATTACCTTAACGAATGAGCATCTCAATCAGAGGGCTGCCTACAGGACGGCAGGTCTCACTCACCTGGTTCGCCTTCTCAAGGTTCATCATGATCACGCTGACCTCCTCTACCCTGGAACACACACAGAACCAGCCAGTAGGTTACTGAGGGGGCTATCTCATAGTCTAGCATGATTTATACACCCTCCTTGACTTTTACACACTTTTCTTACATGATTCACAGTAAATCACACACTGCCCCAGTCTTCACACAACATCAAGAAAGCATCAGTCCTCACATAGCGCCCTGGACTGTCTCTCTGACCCCTACTCAGAGTTCTTTGGAGATTGCATCCCAACATGCCTCCATACATCTAACAATCAGAAGTCTAATTTAAATAGCAGCTCAGCAAGATTATTCATGAGCTTTGTTTGAAGTTCAACAGTTTCTTTTTAGACACATGGGACTTGATTTTCAAAAGGTGGAGAAAAATGAATTAATGAGGATTGTGAGATTGACTAAAATATGCACATAGATTTCTGGAATTTTTCAGGACAAAGAAGCCCCTTTCCGTTTCACTAAATGTGTTTTTGAGAGGAAATCAGAGATCTTGTTCACTATCAAACAAACTCTTTTCAAACCAACCATGTTCTTCCTCACGTCTCCTCATGTCTGCCCCCACACTGCCCTTCATCTCACTGCTGGTTATTATGGGCTTGCTTTAGGAAGATTAATGACACAAACAACTTAACTCATCACCCATTCTGAATAGTCACAAAGCATTGCTTTCCAACATTTTGTGTGGTTAGCAATAGTTAGAACCCCAAATTCAAGACCTTTAAAATGCCCAATCCTCCAATATTTCTCCATATTAATTAGTAGTAGTGTTGTGCTGGTGTACAGTCCAAGACTCATAGGGCTCTGGGCAGTGTCCAGGCCACGCCAATAAGCCTATGATAGATGGGACCTCACTGACAGAAAAAGGTAAGAGGTGTCACATACAGATTTAATGAACTTGTGCAGTATGGAAAAATGCTTTGTATTGATTATCTGTTCAGATACTCAAAATCAGCCAAAGTAGCCAAATTACCCTAATTATCAACATCAAGGAAAAAGTCAGTGAGAGTAAGAAGAGGTAAAATTGGAATCACAGAGCCATGGGGGTGAGTCCTGAGAGAGAGGTATTGGTGTTTATGGGCCAGGGGGTTGTGTATTTAGTATTCCTATTAGACTACTGCAGTCAGTTGAGGACAACACCCACTCATATGTCAACCCCTATAGGATGTATAACTCATTACCTATTCATTAACTACAAACCCAGCCATTCACAAATAAAGCACTGGCCCGGTGGCCCAAGCACCAACACACAACTATCCTTCCTCTTCCCTCACAGGGAGCTAAAGAGCTGTCACTGTGAACAGCTGCTGAACATGAGAGGGGAGTCAAATGGAAAATGCTTCAAATCCAGCAGAATGGATGGCGGTGGGTCTGGAAACTGCAGTTCAATTGCACCATGGATTAAGCCTGGGAGAAAATCCATTAGCACCGGCTCACTGTGCTCCGTCCGCAGCACTACCCAAACAAAGGAGTGTTTACTTTTAATGTCTATCGACATCCTTCATACAACTTCAGATTCATTTCAACCGTTGAGCTGGATGCATAGCGCTCACAGATCCAGGACAAGGTAGAATATTTCTGGAGCAATCTTTAAATGGAGCCATTCTTCTTGAGGCGTGTCAAGGCAAGGCTCTGGCCGCAGACAGAGGAGGTCAACACAGAGCTCTCCCATCCATAGACCTGCATTAGTCGATGAGTCACACCACAGTAACGTCCAAAATGGTTCCCTATATCAGGGATCATCAACTACATTCAGTAGAGGGCCGATTGTTTTTCTTAAGCGGATGGTCGGGGGGCCAGAACAATTTGTAAATAATTCGTACACTACAAATTGACCGTAAGAAGCCCAAACAGATATCATATTTGAAAAACATAATACATAATAAAACATAATTTCAAACCTTGCTTACATTTGTATAATCACGTGTCTCTTCAAATCTAATCTAATCTGATTTCCTGGTGTTTTTACAGTCTTTTATGTCCAACAATGAAAAATTGTGGGGCCAAATAAAAACACCTGCGGGACGCCAGTTGGGGAACCCTGCCCTATATTGTGCACTACCCGCCTAGGGCTCTGGTCAAAAGTAGTGAACTATAAGGAAATAGGGTGCCATTTCAGATGCAGCCTAGTTCTGTTTTTACAATGGCTTCAGACTGGAAATGGCTTCAGACTGGAAATGGGTACAATACATTACAGTGGGGGAGTGACCATGTGTCGATTAGGGTAGAGCAAGCATGGCTAAAGAGAGAAGGCTGAGCATAGTGGTGTATGCATAGGTGGGCTGAGTAGGGACATGCAGTAGTGTATATGGAGAGACCATGAGAATAGTGAAGGATTGCAATGGACATGTTAGAGAAGCAGCAGAGAGGACAGTATGGACATAGAGTGGAGAGACAAGCAGGCTCTTACTTGTTGGCCTTCTCCTGGTCGTATTTACACCGCAGGTCCAGCAGGTCTGTCTGGGCTGTGCTCAGAGCTAGAACAATAAAGGAAGGCCATTAGTCATGATGTCCTTTCGCCTCACAGTGTCCAGAAAGGACCATCGGACAAAAATACTCACATGAATGCAGCACTTTGATCCTCTCCTCGGCCTCACCCAGTCTGTCGACCAGGGTGGTATCTGCGTCTTCGGCCTCCCTATGAGGAAGACACAATGTTTAAGATGACCAAACTTTCATAGACTCTCAGGAATACAGCACACAATACTGCATTGCATTCTGTTAACATCTAGGTCTATTTTCATTGTACAGTATGACTGATGAGGGCTGTTCTAATTTTTGTCTTTATTATACACATCATATCATGTTCACAGGGATGTGGAGGCGAGGACCAGGCCTGTGTTTCTCACCCCTCTGTCTGACTCTGGATCTGGTGGTTCTGCTGAGGTGAGCCTGTGGCTCTGAAGGCCTGTTTGCTGTTGGGAGTCATCACACAGGCGGTCCGGCTCGATGCCTCCCCAGCTCCTGACGCTGCTGCTGGGCCGTCCTCTGTGTCGTCTGTGGAGAAGAGAAGGATAGGAGAGGGAGAGGAGTACAGATGAGAGCTGTAGTCATCTGAAGTGAGGGGCCACAGAGAGAGTGCATGGAACAGAGACATCCTAGTGCACTTGGGTTGGAAACGGTTCAGGGAACAGAACAGAAAACCGGAAAATAACATCATTTTTCAAGGAACAGAAACAAAAGTGATCGATACTGTTCTGGAACAGAACCGTTATTTTGAAAGCATGGGAACAGGTTAATAACGTTCTTTTTTACGAACATGTCATTTTTACCCAGTCACACAACAAATAATATGCAACAAAGCACCTATGCAAATCCCTCACTCTGTCACTCAGAAACTTATTCCAGCGTCTGCCTGTCAGCTGAAAATCTTTGCCAGTGTGTGTGTGTAGGCTACCTACCTGCCCCGCCAAAGCATAGTCTACCGTAGCCTACTGACGTTACAAGCATGATTCAGAAATTAGAGAGAGATTTTTAATGAGAGAAGAATGGATTCACTTTTTCAATGCTAGTTAAGGGTACTATAGTTAATACGTTTCACATTGGATTTATTAATGACAAAAAGGTAAGACGTCGGGGAACAGTGGAACGAAACGACAATAAAAAAAATCTGTTCAGAACGAAACAATTTTAAAATAATTTCTGTTCCAACCCCTGCTTGTGTGGCTTATAGTGCGTTTTTGCACAACAAAAATACTTTCTTAGATGTTTTTCTCTGAAAAATAAATACTTTACAACTTTGAACAAACACGCAGCAGTGAGCTGGGCCTGGGCCCATTCTGGGGTGAGTGCTGTGGCCATGGCACTGACCTGGCTTGTTAAGGCATTCCAGGTGTCTCCTCCAATGCCTGCTGACCTCCCTGACCAGGGCCTCACTGTCTGGGGCCGAACTCTGCAGCTGCTGCAGCCTCTCCTCCAGGGTGTGTGTGGCCTCCAGCACAGGAGCTGGGTCTGAGCGCAAAAACACACGATTGAGAGGAATTTGCTATTATTCTATGAACCAGTCCACACAAAACAGCCACTCACAAATAAAGAGAATTCAAAAGCTTGTACATTGCATTCGGAAAGTACTCAGACCCATTGACTTTTTCCGCATTTTGTTTAAGTTACAACCTTATTCTAAAATAATGTTGTTTTTTCCTCAATCTACACACAATACCCCATAATGAGAAAGCAAAAACACCTTTTTAGAAATTGTTGCAAATATATTACAAATAAAAAAACGGAAATATTACATTTACATAAGTATTCAGACCTGTTACTCAGTACTTTGTTGAAGAACCTTTGGCAGCGATTACAGCCTCGAGTCTTCTTGGGTATGACGCTATAAGCTTGGCGCACCTTTATTTGGGGAGTTTGTCCCATTCTTCTCTGCAGATCCTATCAAGCTGTCAGGTTGGATGGGGAGCGTCGCTGTACAGCTATTTTCAGGTCTCTCCAGAGATGTTCGATCGGGTTCAAGTCTGAGCTCTGGCTGGGCCATGGAAGGACATTGAGACTTGTCCCAAAGCCACTTCTGCGTTGTCTTGGCTGTGTGCTTAGGTTCGTTGTCCTGTTGGAAGGTGAACCTTCATCCCAGTCTGAGGTCCTTAGCGCTTTGGAGCAGGTTTTCATCAAGGATCTCCCTGTACTTTGCTCCGTTCATCTTTCCCTCAATCCTGACTAGTCTCCCAGTCCCTGCTGCTGAAAAACATCCCCACAGCATGATGCTGCCACCACCATGCTTCACCTTAGGAATGGTGCCAGGTTTCCTCCAGACATGACGCTTGGTATTATTGTGTTGTGGCCATGGCCAAATGACTACAGACCCGTAGCACTCACGTCCGTAGCCATGAAGTGCTTTGAAAGGTTGGTAATGGCTCACATCAACACCATTATCCCAGAAACCCTAGACCCACTCCAATTTGCATACCGCCCAAACAGATCCACAGATGATGCAATCTCTATTACACTCCACAATGCCCTTTCCCACCTGGACAAAAGGAACACTTATGTGAGAATGCTATTCATTGACTACAGCTCAGCGTTCAACACCATAGTACCCTCAAAGCTCATCACTAAGCTAAGGATCCTGGGACTAAACACCTCCCTCTGCAACTGGATCCTGGACTTCCTGACGGGTCGCCCCCAGGTGGTGAGGGTAGGTAGCAACACATCTGCCATGCTGATCCTCAACACTGGAGCCCCTCAGGGGTGGGTGCTCAGTCCCCTCCTGTACTCCCTGTTCACCCACGACTGCATGGCCAGGCACGACTCCAACACCATCATTAAGTTTGCAGAAGACACAACATGGTAGGCCTGATCACCGACAACGATGAGACAGCCTATAGGGAGGAGGTCAGAGACCTGGCCGGGTGGTGCCAGAATAACAACCTATTCTTCAACGTAACCAAGACTAAGGAGATGATTGTGGATTACAGGAAAAGGAGGACCGAGCACGCCCCCATTCTCATCGACAGGGCTGTAGTGGAGCAGGTTGAGATCTTCAAGTTCCTTGGTGTTCACATCACCAACGAAACTAGAATGGTCCAAACACACCAAGACAGTTGTGAAGAGGGCACGACAAAGCCTATTCCCTCTCAGGAGACTGAAAAGATTTGGCATGGGTCCTCAGATCCTCAAAAAGTTCTATAGCTGCAACATCGAGAGCATCCTGACTGGTTGCGTCACTGCCTGGTACGGCAATTGCTCGGCCTCTGACCGCAAAGCACTACAGAGGGTAGTGCGTACGGCCCAGTACATCACTGGGGCTAAGCTGCCTGCCATCCAGGACCTCTACACCAGACGGTGTTAGAGGAAGGCCCTAAAAATTGTCAAAGACCCCAGCCACCCCAGTCAGAGACTGTTCTCTCTACTACCGCATGGCAAGTGGTACCGGTGTGCCAAGTCTAGGGCAAAAAGGCTTCTCCTCTGTTACGCTGCTGCTGCTCTCTGTGTATCATATATGCATAGTCACTTTAACTATACATTCATGTACATACTACCTCAATTGGGCCGACCAACCAGTGCTCCCGCACATTGGCTAACTGGGCTATCTGCGTTGTGTACCGCCACCCACCACCCGCCAACCCCTCTTTTACGCTACTGCTACTCTCTGTTCATCGTATATGCATAGTCACTTTAACCATATCTACATGTACATACTACCTCAACCAGCCTGACTAACCGGTGTCTGTATGTAGCCTCGCTACTTTTATAGCCTCGCTACTGTATATAGCCTGTCTTTTTACTGTTGTTTTATTTCTTTACTTACCTATTATTCACCTAATACCTTTTTTGCACTATTGGTTAGAGCCTGTAAGTAAGCATTTCACTGTAATCCAACACCTGTTGTATTCGGGGCGCACGTGACAAATAAACTTTGATTTGATTTGATTTATTCAGCCAAAAATAATCTTGATTCTCATGGTCTGAGAGTCATTAGGTGCCTTTTTGCAAACTCAAATCGGGCTGTCATGTGCCTTTTACTGAGGAGTGGCTTCTGTCTGGCCACTCTACCATAAAGGCCTGATTGGTGGAGTGCTGCAGAGATGGTTGTCCTAATGGAAGGTTTCTCCATCTCCACAAAGGAACTCTGGAACTTTGTCAGAGTGACCATTGGGTTCTTGGTCACCTCCCTGAGCAAGGCCCTTCTCCCCCGATTGCTCAGTTCGGCCGTGCAGCCAGCTCCAGGAAGAGTCTTGTTGGTTCCAAACTTCTTCCATTTAAGAATGATGGAGGCCACTGCGGCTTGGGGACCTTCAATGCTGCAGACATTTTTTGGACCCTTCCCCAGATCTGTGCCTCGACACAATCCTGTTTCGGCACTCTAAAAGACAATTCCTTTGACCTCATGGGTTGGTTTTTGCTCTGACATGAACTGTCAACTGTGGGACCTTATATTAGACAGGTGTGTGCCTTTCCAAATTATGTCCAATCAATTGAACTTACCACCAGTGGACTCCAATCAAGTTCTGGAAACATCTCAAGGATGATCAATAGAAACAGGATGCACCTGAGCTCAATTGAGTCTCATAGCAAAGGGTCTGAATACTTAAATAAGGTATTATTTTGATTTTTTAAATTTATTCTAAAAACCTGTTTTCGCTTTGTCATTATGGGGTATTGTGTGTAGATTGATGAGGAACATTTTTTATTTATACCATTTTGGAATAAGCCTGTAACATAACAAAATGTGGAAGTCAAGGGCCCTGAATACTTTCCGAATGCACTGTACATCTGAACATAAAGTAAAAACGGTAAAGTATAAAGTTCAACACTTCAGTCAAGTGAATTTCATTGCAGTCTATTTGATCAAATATAATGAGATAACACAATTATCCTGTTGCTGCTGTCAAAATACTTATCCTATTATTCAACTTATGTCAGGATCTTTAAAATGTAACTTTTTAAATAGCCTACTATCCCAAATCCTGCATGAGACAGTACAGGACAGTACATCATACGCGCTCCTTCACAGCAGTATCAACATTAGGAGACAGATTCCCACTGAGAAATTGTTCCCAAGAGTGTCTCTGGAATTCACTCAAATGAGATACCTTTGAAAATCTCACAGGCTGGCCCTAATGACATGAATAGACTAAACTACTGAGATCAAATTCAATGGAGAGCATCACCTAAATGTATAAATTCATTAAAAAGTAAACCGCATAGATTGCAGTAGAATATGACACGCACTTTAGTCCCGAGTATACACCTAAACAAAGTGTGGAAAAAGTCTGCTCCTGAAAAGAACAGAAAAAAAAGAAGCTGGATTCTTTAGCACAACAGAGAAGCTGCTTTGCAATGCATGTGCAGCAGCGCTGGGCCCATGGGGCCAACTAGGAGTCTGTTTCTCTGCTAACAAGTCTCCTCTGTATCATTTGATCATTTAAATTATTATGCCAGGAATTCTCAGGAGGCGACTCGGCACTCCACATCACAGGGCTGTTTTTAATCTTCCCTTCCCTTTCTTCCCCTCCCGAAAAGTTCAACAGCTCTGAGAGAGAGAGCTGCTCCTGTTGTGTACCTGCATGCCGCACACCAAAGGAGGTGACTTCTAGTGCCAAAGCACAGAGAGAGAGGCTCAGGGGAGCTGTCTGACAAGGAGGAAGGGAGGATGTAGAGACACACACCAGCCCTTTAAAACTCCAAAAGAGGAGGGGAAAATCGCTGCTTTGCTGCACAAACTTTTCTCCCGCAGCTTTCATCCGTTCGTCTTTCTGTTGCTGTGTGGATCACAATCGTATCCTTTTATAGCATAGGCACAGACAGAACTGACTTTTCAGAGAGCCTAACCACAGACGTTTACACTTCAACAGACACCACTGAGAAAAGACAGCCAAGACTAAACAGGCCACAGAAACACAACAGTCACACGTTCAAACACTTATCAGAGACGCACAAGTTTAAATAAGCAATTTGTTGAAAGACTTCCACAGCCACTTGACATATCTGAAGTTTCATCAGAAACACTTGGTCAGAGATAACTGATTGAACCATTTTTTCCCAGGACCGTTTACAGTCAAATGAGCCTCCTGTGTGTCTGTGTTCACTGTTACACCAACACTGGAGATATTGCATCAGTCACATGGGACATCACACTGAAGAGAAGAGCTCTTCTTAGACAAACAGGATGACTTAACAGTGCTATTCACATCGACCCACTGTCACAGAAATCCCTTTATCAGCCTCTTTTCCATATATCCTTTTAACCTTCCATGATCAAAACGCAGAGATTACGGTAAGGGATCTCACACGTGGACAAGCAGGGATTATCAATCAGTGGCTAAATCAAATTTAAAGTGAAGGTAGATAAACTACAAAAGTATGTGTGGACACCTGCTCGTTGAACATCTCATTCCAAAACCATGGGCATTAATATGGAGTTGGTCCCCCTTTGCTGCTATAATAGCCTCCACTCTTCTGGGAAGGCTTTCCACTCGATGTTGGAACATTGCTGCGGGGCCTTGCTTTAGTGAGGTCGGGTACTGATGTTGGGCGATTAGGCCTGGTTCGCAGATGGTGTTCCAATTCATTCCAAAGGTGTTCGATGGCGTTGAGGTCAGGGCTCTGTAGGCCAGTCAAGTTCTTCCACAGTGATCTCGACAAACCATTTCTTTTTTTTCAATTTCGTGGTATCCAATTGTTAGTAGTTACTGTCTTGTCTCATCGCTACAACTCCCGTACGGTCTCGGGAGAGACGAAAGTCGAGAGCCATGCGTCCTCCGAAACACAACCCAACCAAGCCGCACTGCTTCTTAACACAGCGCGCATCCAACCCGGAAGCCAGCCGCACCAATGTGTCGGAGGAAACACTGTACACCTAGCGACCTGTTCAGCGTGCACTATGCCCGGCACGCCACAGGAGTCGCTAGTGCGCGATGAGACAAGGATATCCCTACCGGCCAAACCCTCCCTAACCCGGACGACGCTGGGCCAATTGTGCGTCGCCCCATGGACCTCCTGGTCGCGTCCGGCTGCGACAGAGCCTGGGCTCGAACCCAGAGTCTCTGCGCCACCCGGGAGACCCAACAAACCATTTCTGTATGGACCTTGCTTTGTGCACGGGGGCATTTTCATGCTGAAACAGGAAAGGGCCTTCCCCAAACTGTTGCCACAAATTGGAAGCACACAATTGTCAAGAATGTAATTGTATGCTGTAGCATTAAGATTTCCCTTCACTGGAACTAAGGAGCTTAACCCGAAACATGAAAAACAGCCCCAGACCATTATTCCTCTTCCACCAAACTTTAGAGTTGGCACTATGCAGGTAGCGTACTCCTGGCATCCGCCAAACCCAGATTCGTCTGTCGGACTGCCAGATGGTGAAGTGTGATTCATCATTCCAGGGAACGCGTTTCCACTGATCCAGCGTCCAATGGCGGTGAGCTTTACACCACTCTTAGGCTTTACACCACTCTTGTGGCTGCTAAGCCATGGAAACCCATTTCATGAAACTTCCGTTAACAATTATTGTGCTGACCACTCCACAGCACTCAAATGCAACACAGGAGCAGCTTCAGTAGCAGGTTCATCCTTTCTAAACCACTGAGAGGTTTAGACGGTCATTTGTACCCACAGCGATGAGGCATTTTAATGAGTGTAGGGCTAACCCCAATTAGTCGACTGGTCAATTGTTTGGTCAATAGGCTGTTGGTCAACCAAGATGGTTTTAGTCGAGCAGTAATATATATATATATATATATATATATATATATATATATATATATATTTATTACTTCTCGACTAAAACAACGTCAACAGTGAAGAGGCGACTCCGGGATGCTGGCCTTCTATGCAGAATTCCTCTGTCCAGTGTCTGTGTTCTTTTGCCCATCTTAATATTTTCAATTCATTGGCCAGTCTGAGATATGGCTTTTTCTTTGCAACTCTGCCTAAAAGGCTAGCATCCCGTAGTTGCCTCTTCACTGTTGACGTTGAGACTGGTGTTTTAATGAAGTACTATTTAATGAAGCTGCCAGTTGAGGACTTGTGAGGCGTCTGTTTCTCAAACTAGACACTCTACTGTACTTGTCCTCTTGCTCAGTTGTGCACCAGGGCCTCCCACTCCTCTTTCTATTCTGGTTAGAGACAGTTTGCGCTGTTCTGTGAAGGGAGTAGTACACAGCATTGTACAAGATCTTCCGTTTCTTGGCAATTTCTCACATGGAATAGCCTTCATTTCTCAGAACAAGAATCGACTGACGAGTTTCAGAAGAAAGGTCTTTGTTTCCCGCCATTTTGAGCCTGTTATCGAATCCACAAATGCTGATGCTCAACTGGTCTGAAGAAGGCCAGTTTTATTGCTTCTTTAATCAGTACACCAGTTGTAAAAGTGTTTTCTAATGATCAATTCATTTTAAAATGATAAACTTAGATTAGCTAACACAATGTGCCATTGGAACACAGGAGTGATGATTGCTGATAATGGGCCTCTGGACGCCTATGTAGATATTCCAATAAAATCTGCCATTTCCAGCTACAATAGTCATTTACAACATTAACAATGTCAACATTGTATTTCTGATCAATTTTATGTTATTTTAATAGACAAAATGTGCTTTTCTTTCAAAAACAAGGAAATGTCCAAGTGATCCCAAACTTTTGAACGGTAGTATATACACCCATCTCAGTGAACTAATCCATTGCGGAGGCCTAAACTAAAAGCCAATTTATGCTTGAACCGAAAATATGGTTGGAGGATCCATGTAGATAAGAGGTTGTGACGCAAATCCCGGAACCTCCAGAGGCCAAATCGAGCTCTGTACCACGCCCCTCCCAAATGTTGCAATAATGCGGAGAGCTCTGTATAGCTCCGCATTGACATGATTGGTTGACAGTAGGTGGGCGCGGCACATCCTGTATAAACACAAACTCACTTCCTTGACAACAGCTCTGTACTGCTCGGTGAAGCGCAAGAAGGGAATGCCCTGATTTCTGCATATCACCGTAAATTGATTGACGATGCACATCTCTCTCGCCAAATTGTTCACAACTTCATTGTGTGAATTGTTTGCGTTTGGTTGTTAGTGTATATTCACCATACATATACCGTTAATTCCTAATCTACAATGTTTGTTACATTGGTCACGGTAATTACTTTAATGCATTCAATATTATTCCAGTCTTTCCGTTCTCATTGTCTGAGTGGACACATTGTTTGCCGAGTGCACAACCTATGGTACACTTGTGAGAAACAAGTTTTCATTTATTTCATTCCATTTACGAGTTTTGTCAATTTAGTCATTGTCTTTTGTTTGGTGCTCTCCTGTCAATGTTGAGTAAGGACGCGCACGCATAGAAGTAGCCTATAGGCTACCTGCAAAATCTTTCCAGCTCTCTCCCTTTCGATAACCACTCAGCGTGAAAGCGAAAACTGTCATGCTCTGATCCAGTGGAAACGTCATAAAATAGGCCTACCTGATTACTTCTTATCAGCGCTTGACAGGGAATGAAATAGGTTCCGGTACTAATTTTGTGTGCTGGTACTGTTTATAATTAGGTGCAAGACCTCCACACTACTTTTGAGCTAATATTCTATAAGAGGAACAGAAGCTCAAGCAGTAGAACATTTGAGGTGTCAATACTCAGCTCCGGTGAGCTCCTCCCCAAGTCAAGCACTGCTTCTTATCCCTTGCAAATAGCCTACAGCTGTGTCTGTCCGGAGCTCACTGGCGGGGTAACTCTGAGGGCCCAGAATATTTTATACAATGTTGCAAGTTCGTTGCAGACAGGCCATGTGCAGCCAATGTGATTTATAGGATATTCATTTTTATCAGGATGCTTTCTACCTGCAGGCTGCAATGTTTTCATTTGTTGGCTTTATGTAGGCTATTTTACATAGTTGGTAATGGCAAATAAGTTACTTTTTAGGGTTGTATCATTTTAGTTTAGATTTGGATAGAATTTTGATTAACCACATGACAATGTTGAGATATGAAGACTTATTATAAATTAAATGAAACTGTTTCACGAAAATGTACATATGAAAACCATAACTGGCACGCAGATCGGTAGAAATGGTAAGTTACATTGGCATTCAACATGAGAAAGGTTGCTGACTCATGTAGCCTATTAACTTCAGGAGAGTAATGGCAGAATCTGCGAAAGCCAGCAGGAGGAGAATAGTTGGGTCAAGCTAAGTTTTTTTTCTTTTGGTTATCTAGATCTCTGGCGCCCTCGTGAGGCATGTCTTATTTCATCAGACCGTAACCTTTAAGTATTAGACAAGCTCAATGCAAATAGATGATTTTATTAAAACACATAGGGTGTGTCTATATATGGAAAAATACCCTTAAAAAATGTCGACCAATCCATTGGTAGAAAGAACAGACCACTTTCGGTGGACCAAGATTTTTTTAAATCAGGGACAGTCCTAAAGGAGTATAATTGATCAACTGTTTTATGAGGTCTTTCTATTAAATGTTTTTTGTTGCCTGTTTCCCTCCAGAGTAGGATAGAAAACAGCACTTGAATCAGACTATTCTTTTAGGGATACTATGATTGGTGCATGTGCCTTTATGTGTGCCTTTATGTGTCTTAGTGTTTTTTTTCCTTTTCTTCATTGTTGGTCATTGTAAGTCATTGATGATGCATGCTGTGATAAAACAATTTCCCAAGTTGGGATTAATAAAGTAACACTCTACTCTCGGATGTTGCTTGCAGAGGCAGTATGGAACTTGGTAGTGAGTGTTGCAATTGAGGACAGATGATTTTTAGGTGCTTCTGCACTCGGCGGTCCTGTTCTGTGAGCTTGTGTGGCCTATCACTTCATGGCTGAACCATTGTTGCTCCTAGATGTTTCCACTTCACAATAACAGCACTTGCAGTTGACCGGGGCAGCTCTAGCAGGGCAGAAATATGACGAACTGACTTGTTGGGAAGGTGGCATCCTATGACAGTGCCACGTTGAAAGTCACTGAGCTCTTCATTAAGGCCATTCTACTGCCAACGTTTGTTTATGGAGATTGCATGGCTGTGTGCTTGATTTTACACACCTGTCAGCAACGTGTGTGGCTGAAATAGCCGAATCCACTCATTTGAAGGGGTGTCCACATACTGCTGTATATATAGTGTATATGGTAGATCTGTATACAAAATGAACCCTGTCAAAGAGGAGAGCAGCAGGGGTACTTTGAGGGACCAGGTTGTAGCTCTGAAAGATGGGCAATCATTTGGGGGAGAGTCAAAGAAGACTGCTGATAATGAAAGAGAACAGGGCTACTAATTGAAGTTGCTAATATGCAGTGCTGGATATTCCTTTAAGAGCAAATCTCTAACCGTAAATATTTACTAAAAAAGGAATATTAAATAATTGAATGGAATTGTACACTATCCTGCCATTATACCTAGAATTACTTAATCCCAATCATGAAGCGAACCATGGCCGACCCACCATTATGTACAGAAGTCAGTCATATCGTTATCCATGCAAATACAGTACATTTTTAAATTCAGCCCTTATCTTAATTATGGCTGATTGGACATCTGCCATGAGGTCATGATAACAGATAGCATAACAGCACCTCATTGAGGGTCATAAATTATAGCACATTAATACATCATTTTTTCAGTGAAACATGGTTCATTACCACATGAATCACAGTGACTGGGAGAAGGTGGGGATGAACAGAATGTTATGAGGTTCAGAGGTCATTCCGGACACACACACGCCTGCTGTCCTCGCAGTATACCAGCAAAGACAAGTTGGCATTCAGGATCCTGGCATCATTTGTACTTCACCACAGTTATTTAAAAAGTTCTACCTGGTTTGGTGTTATTGTGTAAGCTATCATAGAATCTGTGTGTGTGTGGTCTCATCATCTACATTGTTTACACTGTGAGCAGAGTTTGCATCAGCGTTACAGATGAGATAAAGGGCTTCCATGGCTGGTTCCTAGCAGCCACTTGTCTGGTGTTACTCTGTTATTGCTCATCCCACAGCAGGGGTAAGCTCTCTGGGTGCTGGCTGTTGCTCCTTGACAGGCCAGGGCTAGCCTGGTCACCACAGATCTGTTTGTGCTGGATAGCTAACTCCTATGGTTGTTCCTATGGAGTTGGATATAGAACAGGCTTGGCCAGGCCCCACTGTGTTTTTGTCCACATAGAAACTGTGTCTGGTGGGACAGACAGGTCCCAAACGTGTGTCTGGGTGGGCGGTGGTGGTGCGTGGGAGTGGACGAGGGTGGCGTGAGCCAAGACAAGCAGGTGTGTTGGGGCGGTCCGTCTTGGCCCTGTCAGCGATACACCATCATTAGGCAGTGTGGGCTCAGCGGGGAGCACCACTACGTCTCCCTGGGCCCTGTGTAATTACGCTCTGACATAATTAACCCAGCAAGCCCATTAGCCAAGCGCTGGCTGGCTGGAGAGAGGAAAAAAACTCTATAATTATGTGTTGTGCGTGTGTTAATGAGGCCAGCTGTGTTCCCATCATACAACACGAACAAATTAATTTATAAGGCTGTGCTTCAAGGTTTTTTTTATTTTCATTCAAAACAGTCTTGTTGTTGTTTTGGTTTTTTCTCCAAGTGGTCTTCAAGGTCCAAAAACATAATTTTCTGCTGTTGCAACAAACCGTAACACTGTACATGGAGAGTGTATTGTCATGGACCGAAACTAGGTTGACTGAACTGTAAGTCCTTAGTTCAACCTTCACAGACAAAGTGCATCATCAAAATGGCTACCTTTGAAAAAGGTTAGCTTTTTTAAATTAAACTAAAAAATAACAAACAATTATACTTACAGAGTACGGGAGTCTCCATCCAAAGCAACCGTGTGGGGACACTTTTATTGACTCAAGTCTAATAGTCTTTACAAAGTCATCTATTCTTTTAACAACTGCACAGTCACTTGAACTCACAAGGTACAATTATTTAATGTCTATCCTTGTTTCAACCTAGATTATATTGATTTTTGTAGCTACAATAAAACCATTTAACAAAATATTAACTTTGACAACCTATGAAAAAATACAAAAATCCTAATACTACAGTAAAATCAGTATGTTTCTGTGCTGTCTTTTCAATAATACACACCTGATATTCAGAGAGCAGAACAAACGTTTGTCCCTTGATGTCTTGATGTGAAGAAGAGAGTGAAAGAGTGATAGATAAAGAAACAGGAAGAGAGCGAGAAAGATAGAGTAATGGTGAAAGAAGAGTCTTTCACTGACAGACAAGCTGAAAGAGACTAACATGCTCTGCTGTATGTGTTCCACACATGCCTTTGTCTGGCAGACTGAAGGACATAGACGGCATTACATCAATAACTAGTGTCTCTACAACAATATCAAAGGACACTCTTAGAAATATACATAAACAAAAAACTAACTCCACCACTTTAATTGATAGAGTAAGCGTTCATGTTTTCTTTCTTCGTTACAAAACCCATAAGCAATAACTGTTTAGTGAACAACTGAAGTCATGTAGACTTCAGAGCTTGAGTGTCAGTCTTACCATTATATAGACTATATATACAAAAGTACGTGGACAAATTCCATTCAAGTATTCAATATTCCTTTCATAGTAAAGATTTACGGTTAGAGATTTGCCGATATCAGTGTGGAAGAACTTGACTGGCCTACACAAAGCCCTGATCTCAACCCCATCAAACACCTTTGGGATGAATTGGAAGGCCGACTGCGAGCCAGGCCTAATCGCCCAACATCAGTGGCCGACCTCACTAATGCTCTTGTGGCTGAATGGAAGCAAGTCCCCACATTAATGTTCCAACATCTAGTGGAAAGCCTTCCCAGAAGAGTGGAGGCTGTTATAGCAGCAAAGGGGGGACCAAATCCATATGAATTAATGATTTTGGAATGAGATGTTTGACGAGCAGGTGTCCACATACTTTTGGTAATGTAGTGTATCTCTCCCTCTCCACACACACACACACACTTCCTCTCTGTTCTGAGCACACACTCTACCGGTCCCTCTGGGGTCTCTGCTCCACTGGGATCCATTGGAAAGGCCCAGCTCTTTTATGAACATAATGGATTATTAAGCACCTCAAACATCTCCTGGGCCTTTGTTTATTACTGCTCTTATTAATCACTTGTGCATAATCTCGTCCCGCCCAAAGGAGCTTTCATTTTCGATACCGCCACAAACATGGCACACACACATAGCTCTCTGAGTTCCCTCATCTTCTATGGAATGTACTCAGCAGCACACTTATTATAAAAATCCCCTCAATACCTTACAGGCATCCATAAGCCTCTCTCTCTCAGGTGTCTGCCAATGTATATAGAGAGATACAAGGGGAAAGTAATACTATTTTAATAGAATAGGGTCAACACAACAGTCAATAACGCTCTGTTCTTACAACCTTGGAGCCAAAGGAAATAACTAACGGACTTCAATATGTACTGCACTTACAATCTCGCAGGCCAAGGAGACTTCAATACATGAATGTTCACTGTGCAATGAAGTCACAAAGCCATGATGGAATTGTGTGCATACAGTAGTTGTACCTGGTCCTTGAACCTGTACCATGCAGTAGTATTTTGTCACCACTAGCAAGCACTGTTGGCCCAACGTTTCAGCTGATGCAGATCTCAGCCCTGCCAAGGGCCCAACAAACATAAAACACACAAACACACGCAGGTGCGCACACACACAAACATACGAGTGCATTCAGATCAGCACCTCTTCACACACAGTAAGTGAGCTCCCTGCTCAGATGAAAGGTACTGTGTTATTCAGGAGAGATGGAGGTAGAGTGAGAGAGAGAGAGGGATGGGTGATCCTGAGGGAGGAGTGTGAGTAAAGAGAGGGGAGGCAGAGCAAACACCTGGAGCGCCAGTCTCAGGGCTACGCTCCTGGCGACAAGGCCCGCTCCTCTTCTCACAGTGACAGGTACAAACAGTAAGGTTCAAACGCCGCCTCAGAGTCAGAGACAGTCACACAGGGGGGAGAGTGAGGGATAGAGATGAGGAGAGATGAGGGGAGATGAGGAGAGACCAGGAGAGATGAGGGGAGATCAGGAGAGACCAGGAGAGGAGAGACGAGGAGAGATCAGGAGAGATGAGGGGAGATCAGGAGAGATGAGGGGAGATCAGGAGAGACCAGGAGAGATGAGGGGAGATCAGGAGAGACCAGGGGAGATCAGGAGAGACCAGGAGAGATGAGGGGAGATCAGGAGAGATGAGGAGATACCAGGAGAGACAAGGAGAGACCAGGAGAGAGGAGGAGAGACCAGGAAAGACGAGGAGAGACCAGGAGAGATGAGGAGAGACCAGAAGAGATGAGGAGAGACCAGGAAAGACGAGGAGAGACCAGGAGAGATGCGGAGAGACCAGGAGAGATGTGGAGAGACCAGGAGAGATGAGGAGAGACCAGGAGAGAGGTGTAGCTCTGGAGAGCCAATGCAGTCATGGAAACTGTCACTGTTTTTCACATTCTGTGATGGAGAACTAGTTTATTTACACTGATCAAAAGGTATGGAGGTGAAAATAGAAACAATGAAGCATTGTATACAAGTATTTTTCCAGGCCTTATATGTGTCTTAAAATGCATGACATTATGATTCTGGTGTGTGACAGTTGGGCTTGGAGACCCAATAATAGTTTTTTTTTATTTGTATAACCTTTTCAAGGTGTTCTCATTGCTCAGACCATATACAAAAAAATATATACGGTTCCCCATAAAATGCATAGGATGTACTGGAGTTGCCTCATAGAGCATGCCCTGTAGAACTGTTCATGATACCGGTCCAGGTTGCCATAGTCACATTGTCGTGCTACATGTATTTCTTTGTCACAGGAAACAACACCGCTCTGCACCACTCTGGGTGGTACCACTAAAGCTAATTAACTTCATGATGTGTTCATATCCTATCTGGAGGGAGGGAGGACCACAGAGATCTTATTAAATTACTAGAGGGACTATGCCATAAACTCTCGAAGTTCCAGAATGAGGTGAAAATGGCAGCCATATTGTTCAGGGAGGAATCCAAACCAGCCTAGTTGGAATGAATGACAGTAGAGCCATTATCCTCATTTTACTTATATAGGGAAATAAAACAAAGGCATGTGATACTCTATATCAAAAATTGTATTGTATCATATAATTATTGTCAACCTAAAATATTGTTATATTATCATAAATACAGTTTATATGGGTTTTATACCAATTTCCTGTATAAGTAGCCTCTAAAATATATGTAAACACACCATAAATGTCAAAAATACACAAGTGAAGCTGAGTCCAGACACATCAAATATAATGATAGCTATCTTGTTTAGCAGCTGGGAATTGATACACTTGCTGACTTTACAGTAAAAACAAAAGCCAAATCATAACAAAATATGAAGAATGAGCCATTAGTATGGAGGATTTCTGTTGACATCAGCCGAAAGAGCAGAGTGATGTGTATGTTAGTGTCTGTATGTCTGCCCGTGTGTGTGTGTGTGTGTGTTCATGGGGGGGAGAGAGAGAGAGAGAGAGCGAGAGAGAGAGAGAAAGTAGAGAGAGAGTAGAGAGAGAGAGAGAGAGTAGAGAGAGAGAAAGTAGAGAGAGAGAGAGTAATTAGAGAGAGAGAGAGTAGTTGTTTGTTTTGTAGCTGTTGTTGTTGTTGTTGTAATTGTTGTTGTAGCTGTTATTAATGGTAATCCCATGTCCACTACTACTATTATTATTACTGTTAGTCCCACCATTTATTTATATATAAATATATATATATTTTGTGTATATATATACATATATATTTTATTTAAATTTTTCGATATGTATACTTTGACAATGTAAGTAATAATAACTTGCCATGTCAATAAAGTCAATTGAATTGAATTGAATTGAGTAGAGAGAGATTGGTGACACACACAGTGTATAGCATTCATCTGTCTATAACATTCATATGAATTGTGAAATTGAAAACAGCATCATAACACGTTCATGGTTATTGTGGATAACTGATACCTGACACCAAACGTCACTGCTAACTGGATACAACAGGTCACATATTGAGTTGCTGCCCTTGTCCCCTCCCCCTCCCTGGCTCTCCTTCTGCATTCATTAACTCTGCTGTCGGCTGCTCTCATTGGACCAATGGCCTTTGAGTGTCAGCAGACCGACCAGCATGCAAGGATCCTTTCAATTGAAATAAGAGGAGCGAGAGAGAAAAAATGCCTGGCAATGAATAGTAATAACAGCATTAAGATTAACGAGCACGGCGTGTAAAGAATAATTGCGTCTGTCAGAATATTAAAAATACATGAGCTGGAGCATTTGTTTGGAGACTGGTGGGAATGCAGCACATTGTTGTGTTTATAGGGGAGGAGGGAGATAAAGTGGGAACGACAGCCAACTGACTGTCCTCTGGTGTACCTGGAGCAATCCATTCTGGGAAGAGGGGGTGACCTTGGACAAGCCAGTGAGATGCACAATGATAAACAGGCGTTGGATACCGCAGGCCCACCTCACAGTCACAGATGGCATATTCTGTGAGGGGTCCGATACACAAATACCCTACTTGTTGTTGTGACTCCTGTTTGGAATCAGATAGGAGGTAAAGAATATCTGAAGGATAATAATTAACAGATTGAGACTTTTAGCAATTAGCAGTTAACGACAATTATTGGTATAGCATTATGGGATTAGACGGCAAATAATAATCAGCACCTCAGCTGGCTGAGTTTTTGCTTTTACTGCAGTGCAAAAAAATAACTCCAATATTAACTCCTTCTGTGTAGTAAGCCCAGGAGAAATCATCCATGCACACACCTGCAGTGACACACAGTATGAGAGCTAAGACTAGAGACTCCGATGAGGGAAAGTCACCTAGATGCTAATGCTAGTACAGGTCTAGGTAAAATCAGATGGAGATGAGTGTCTGGATAATCCAAGGACACCTGATGTAGCCAGAGAGGCCCAGTCTTGTAGACAAGGCTCAACCCCCAACCCGGACAATCAAAGAGAACTTGGGAATGGATGTCCACTTCAATGTCATATATGTTTACAAATTACATCACATTGGTCAAATGAACAGAAAATAGGAACTGATTAGAAAGTGAGTATGCATACGTGTGTGTGTGTGTGTGTGTGTGTGTGTGTGTGTGTGTGTGTGCGTGCGTGCGTGCGTGCGTGCGTGCGTGCGTGCGTGCGTGCGTGCGTGCGTGCGTGCGTGCGTGCGTGCGTGAAAATAAAAGTAAATGTTCAATTCCATCCTTATCCTAGCTGCAAGGGTTCTGATACAGTTTAACCGCCACATGGTTTATGAGTACACTTTCTTGTCAATGTCTGTGTTGTCCTTGTTGCCTTACATTACCACTGTTGGTTCAGTCTGCTCTTGATAGAAAATGTGTTTATGACAAAATATAGCCCCTAAAACCATCCTGGGTCCTCCATTAAGCCCTTGATATGTGCAAGTGTAGGTCAGGAAATCAAACGGAATACATCTTAAAAGACATCCATTTCTTATTAAGAAAATAACTAAATTCAAAGTGTGTGGTGCAATATCAAGCAGGGGACTTCAATGAAAAATGGAGACCTTTAAAAGTAAGTCGCTATTTCTCTGACACCCACTTTTATCTTGTATTCATTAAATCTGTAAACAGCATTCTCTACTCTTGCCATGAGTGTTCCTCTGATCTAGCTGCAGATTGGACTGTGTTTTCCTCTCGTCTCCTGCAACAAAGAGCAATACTGTATAGTTTGCCCCGGCACCAAACAACAACAGAATAAACAGTCTTTCTCCCCATCCTTCTCTCCCTCTCTTTCTCTCTCACTTCCCCTGCTGGTCACATCAGGCCTGCGTTCCACACTAAGACAAGCTACAGTTGGCTTTTAATTGGCCCTCTGCAATCACCAGCCTATCCCCACAAGGATCGGCTCTCCTCAGCAATGCAACTCTCAAGGACCAGCACTCAGGTTTTGAAGTGTCCCCACACAGTCTTGGAAACCACAGAGAGCATCGACTCTAAAACATAGATAAGAGCTACAGGCTGTCTTATGATGTTACAGGATATTTATATATCTAGGATATCTATGGCAAGAAAACATTCACTTTGTATTTTAACTAGGGCTGTCAAACAATAAAAATATTTAAATCAAGTTAATGGCATTAGTTAATCGCATTTAATCGCAATTTTTTTTATTTGTTCAAATTTGGCCCTAAATAAACAATTTTCCATTTAAAAAGCAGTGCATTAAAATATAGAGATGTTTTGATTGTAAGGGAAATAAACAAAATAACAAAATAATCTGTATCAGAATGTTTTTAACGGCATTATATCCATAAATAGCACAACAAGTTACTGTAACACACAGCTATTAATGCTCCCACTGTTTAAGTAGGCCTACTCCCTCTTATCAATGTTCTTGAAGTTTAACACTTGCGCGCACACACACAAGTACTGTTAAGGCTCAGACACACCAATAGCGTTTGTTAGTCGAGAGTACTTAGCACCTCTGAAAGTAATTTGCGAACTGAGTGCACACCGCATGTAGAATCAAGTAAAAAATTATGGCGGGTGGTCCCCAAAACATCAATTGGCAGACGAACAAAGCAAAATCCTTGACAATAACAATAACCAATAATGAAATCATTACAATTGGTAAACTCTTCAAGCCTTGTGTGTGTGTGTGTCTGAAAAAATGTACATTTTTAGAAAGTGCCATACTGGGCTACCATAATACCCATGTCCTGTCCAGAAACAACCCCTAGCCCCTCAACATCTGCTCTGTCAACTTTGTCCAACTGTCTGGAAGAGGTTTTAAGTCTTAGATGCAGAACAACTTCCTCCAACTCAATAGCAGCAAGACCGAGGCAATGCTGATAGGCACCTCCCAGCAGATCACCAACTCCTGCAGCATCTGCCCTGCCATCTCTCCTCAGTCATCACCAACTTGGATTTGATATTCCGTGCACTCTCCTTCAATGCCCACATTAATCACATATGTATAACAAAATTCATAAGCCATGCCAAACTGCTTATTGCACCCAGGACCCGGCTCCGAAACAATGGGGAACTGTACCTTTTCCTGCCACGTACCACACCTTTGGAACTCCCTTCCCGACAAGACTGTTAACTGTTGGGCTTTTAAAAATAAAAAAATCTATTTCATGCACTTTGAGTTAATTCATGCATCTGTCCTCGTGCTCCTAGACCTTCGTGCTGCTTTTGATACCATCGATCACCACATTCTTTTGGAGAGATTGGAAACCCAAATTGGTCTACATGGACAAGTTCAGGCCTGGTTTAGATCTTATCTGTTAGAAAGATACCAGTTTATCTCTGTGGATGGTTTGTCCTCTGACAAATCAACTGTAAATTTCGGTGTTACTCAAGGTTCCGTTTTAGGACCACTATTGTTTTCACTATATATTTTACCTCTTGGTGATGTCATTCGGAAACATAATGTTAACTTTCACTGCTATGCCGATGACACACAGCTGTACATTTCAATGAAACATGGTGAAGCCCCAAAATTGCCCTCGCTGGAAGCCTGCGTTTCAGACATAAGTGGATGGCTGCAAATGTTCTACTTTTAAACTCTGACAAAACAGAGATGCTTGTTCTAGGTCCCAAGAAACAAAGAGATCTTCTGTTGAATCTGACAATTCATCTTGATGGTTGGTTGTACAGTCGTCTCAAATAAAACTGTGAAGGACCTAGGCGTTTCTCTGGACCCTGATCTCTCTTTTGACGAACATATCAACACTGTATCAAGGACAGCTTTTTTACGTAACATTACGTAACATTGCAAAAATCAGAACATTTCTGTCCAAAATTAATGCAGAAAAACTATTCCATGATTTTGTCACTTTTAGGTTAGACTACTGCAATGCTCTACTTTCCGACTACCCGGATAAAGCACTAAATAAACTTCAGTTAGTGCTAAACACAGCTGCTAGAATCTTGACTAGAACCAAAAAATGTGATCATATTACTCCAGTGCTAGCCTCTCTACACTGGCTTCCTGTTAAGGCAAGGGCTAATTTCAATGTTTTACTGCTAACCTACAAAGCATTACATGGGCTTGCTCCTACCTATCTTTCCGATTTGGTCCTGCCGTACATACCTACAAGTACGCTACGGTCACAAGACGCTGGAGGCAGGGCTTTCTCCTATAGAGCTCCATTTTTATGGAATGGTCTGCCTACCCATGTGAGAGACGCAGACTCGGTCTCAACCTTTAAGTCTTTACTGAAGACTCATCTCTTCAGTAGGTCATATGATTGAGTGTAGTCTGGCCCAGGAGTGTGAAGGTGAACGGAAAGGCTCTGGAGCAACGAACCGCCCTTGCCGTCTCTGCCTGGCCCGTTCCCCTCTCTCCACTGGAATTCTCTGCCTCTAACCCTATTACAGGGGCTGAGTCACTGGTTTACTGGTGCTCTTCTATGCCGTCCCTAGGAGGGGTGCGTCACTTGAGTGGGTTGATTCACTGACCTGATCTTCCTGTCCCTCTAGTGGTGTGGGGGCTGTGCTTCGGCAAAGTGGGTGGTGTTATATCCTGCCTGTTTGGCCCTGTCCGGGGGTATCGTCGGATGGGGTCACAGTGTCTCCCGACCCATCCTGTCTCAGCCTCCAGTATTTATGCTGCAGTAGTTTATGTGCCGGGGGCTAGGGTCAGTCTGTTATATCTGGAGTGTTTCTCCTGTCTTATCCGGTGTCCTGTGTGAATTTAAGTATGCTCTCTCTAATTCTCTCTTTCTCTCTCTCTTTCTCTCTTTCTTTCTTTCTCTCTCTCGGAGGACCTGAGCCCTAGGACCATGACTGAGGACTACCTGGCCTGATGACTCCTTGCTGTCCCCAGTCCACCTGGCCGTGCTGCTGCTCCAGTTTCAACTGTTCTGCCTGCGGCTATGGAACCCTGACCTGTTCACCGGACGTGCTACCTGTCCCAGACCTGCTGTTTTCAACTCTCTAGAGACAGCAGGAGCGGTAGAGATACTCTGAATGATCGGCTATGAAAAGCCAACTGACATTTACTCCTGGAGGTGCTGACCTGTTGCACCCTCGACATCCACTGTGATTATTATTATTTGACCCTGCTGGTCATCTATGAACATTTGAACATCTTGGCCATGTTCTGTTATAATCTCCACCCGACACAGCCAAAAGAGGACTGGCCACCCCTCATCGACTAGTTCCTCTCTAGGTTTCTTCCTAAGTTCTGGCCTTTCTAGGAAGTTTTTCCTAGCCACCGTGCTTCTACACCTGCATTGCTTGCTGTTTGGGGTTTTAGGCTGGGTTTCTGTACAGCACTTTGAGATATCAGCTGATGTAAGAAGGGTTTTATAAATACATTTGATTGGGTTTGATTTGATGTATAATGAAAATGTTTACAAATGTAATAAATTATTATTACTGCCCAGAGTCTAGTCACTTGTGGAGACCTGAGAGGGATTGATGGATGGTGACATGGTGAGATCTCCACCTAACCCTCTGTTAGGCTTGGTGAAATTTTGGCAGTATTGCTTACACCTGTCCAATCGTCTCAGATCTCCACAAGTTTATAGGGGTTGTTTCTGGACAGGACCCCACAACCCTTTGGGTGTGTGGTGGACCTACAGCACGACACTTTAGGCATTGGTTGGATGTTTCATTACATTGCTATACACACAGATTAGCACAGGTATAAGCTGGACACACTCAGGGCACCCTACCAGGCTGATCAGACAGGTCTGGGTAGCTTCACAGCTGCTGTAAACAGTGAAATTATATATTTACATGTCTACCATTCACACCTTTGCTTCATTCCAGCTAGTTAGATGCGCAATCCCTGACTAACAAATAGCTAGGAGCATATCTCTAGTCTAGCAAGAGACTGTTATTTTGGCTATATGGCATCATTGAATAAAATTGCCAATGGTTAGTTACACTACCGGTCAAAAGTTTTAGAACACTTACTCATTCAAGGGTTTTTCTTTATTTTTTACTATTTTCTACAATGTAGAATAATAGTGAAGACATCAAAACTATGAAATAACACATATGGACCAAAAAATTGGTAAACAAATCCAAATATATTTTATATTTGAGATTCTTCAAATAGCCACCCTTTGCCTTGATGACAGCTTTGCACACTCTTGGCATTCTCTTAACCAGCTTCACCAGGAATGCTAAAAATAAAGAAAAACTCTTGAATGAGTAGGTGTTCTAAAACTTTTGACCGGTAGTGTAGGTAGCTAGGATATATCAGTCTGCTAACAATTTACAGTTTATTAATAAGTCAATACACACTAAATCTTATGCAAACATTTGAGAAATAATACTTTATCTTGGCATTGTGGCACGGCATGTGCAGCTATTACTCAATTAATTAATAGATAATAGATCAGTGGTGTGTATTCATGGATGCCAAGGGAAGCAAAAAAGTGTCTCTTTCGTCTCTCTGTGTTTCATACATTTTCTTGAATTCGCAAGAGGCTGAATGTACAGTATCTCACCGGAGAAAGCATCCGAGCGAATGAAACAGCGCCCCTCTGTCTCAGTATGTGTAGCCCATCTATCAGATTCTGTCAGATCAAAAAGAGTATGATATTGTTGTTGCCCGTAGCATTGAATGCAATGGAAGCCAGCGAGCATTTGGCCTCCCCTTGATCATTTGTTTTATAAAATAATAGCCAACTGAGTGAGCTCAGCTGTGAATGGTTCTGGCGCACCAAAAAAAAGGAAGTTAGTTTGGATTTGGCTTCAAACCAATCACATCACATTAGAAGCTAAACATTAACGACACATCTCGTTGTGTCATTGTCCTCCGGTGGCTAGCTAAAATCGTTCATTCCTAAATTAGCCATGGATGGAGATAGGGATTTGGACTTGTGGTTTTACTTAATTCTTCATACTGGCTAATGATTATAACAGTGATTTAATTCTCCATACTGACTAATGATTATTACGGTGATTTAATTCTCCATACTGGCTAATGATTATAACGGTGATTTAATTCTCCATACTGGCTAATGATTATTACGGTAATTTAATTCTCCATACTGGCTAATGATTATAACAGTGATTTAATTCTCCATACTGACTAATGATTATAACAGTGATTTTTTTTAATTTTTTTTCTTCTTTAAAAAAAAAATATTTTACCCCCTTTTCTCCCCAATTTCGTGGTATCCAATTGTTAGTAATTACTATCTTGTCTCATCGCTACAACTCCCGTACGGGCTCGGGAGAGACGAAGGTCGAAAGCCATGCGTCCTCCGAAACACAACCCAACCAAGCCGCACTGCTTCTTAACACAGCGCGCCTCCAACCCGGAAGCCAGCCGCACCAATGTGTCGGAGGAAAGACCATGCACCTGGCTACCTTGGTTAGCGCGCACTGCGCCCGGTCCGCCACAGGAGTCGCTGGTGCGCGATGAGACAAGGATATCCCTACCGGCCAGACCCTCCCTAACCCGGACAACGCTAGGCCAATTGTGCGTCGCCCAACGGACCTCCCGGTCGCGGCCGGCTGCGACAGAGCCTAGGCGCGAACCCAGGGTCTCTGGTGGCACAGCTGGCGCTGCGATTCAGTGCCCTAGACCACTGCGCCACCCGGGAGGCCCTATAACAGTGATTTTGATCAGACATTGTGCCCCTGGACTGAGAGGATGGACCTTCTTTTCTTATTTATTTTTTGTACTTTTCCCCTTTTTCATGATATCCAATTGGTAGTTACAGTCTTGTCCATCGCTGCAACTCCCTTACCGACTCAGAGATGCGAAGGTTGAGAGCCATGCAGCCTCCGAAACACGACCCTTAACCTGGAAGCCAGTCGCACCAATGTGTCGGAGGAAACACCGTACAACTGGCGACCGAAGTCAGAATGCATGCACCCGGCCCAAGGACATCGGCACAATGACATCCCGGCTGGCCAAACCCTCCCCTAACCCGGATGATGCTGGGCCAATTCTGCGTCGCCGCATGGGTCTCCCGGTCGAGGCCGGCTGCGACACAGCCTGGGAACCCGGGTCTGTAGTGATGCTTCTAGCACGGCAATGCACTCGGGAGGCACGAGAGGATGGAAGTTCAACATGTAGCTAGATGTAGTAGGTTAATGTTAACTTGCTGGCCTGCCACATTGTTGCCCATGAAAGGAAGTTAGGCTAGTGAGCAAGCATTTTAGCCAGGTAGCCTAGGACAATAAAATCTAAAAGCTTGTACTGTATGACAGTCATAAACCATTTAGGCAACATGAAAGAGGAGGATGGCATTGGTGTTTCTCTACAAGTAGGGCGAGTCAGGTTTTTTCTACTTGCACGCACGCACACAGAAATCATTCGGATACCATGGACAGCCACATCATATTTAGCTAATGTTGATTGGACTAAATCGTTTTTGATATATTTTAGTTGTCACTGTATTAGGACTAAGCAGAGTTGATTAGATGATGTTGAAATGTTGAAGTTGAAATGGTGCTGGAATAGTGGAGGCAGCGCCTGTTTTCTTTGCGACTGGCGGTAACTCTCTGTGGTTCTAAATCAATAGTTGTTTAGTAGTCCCAAAATGTCAGAAACATGAACTTGCTTGACCATGCTGTAGGTCATGTAACTGTTTGGTACATGCGGTATGTTTTGTGGATGATGCTCTCAGGTTTTGTGATGAAACAAAGGTGTGTTTGAATTTATTCTGCCACTGTGTCTTCTTATTGTCTCGTCCTTAGGCTTATATATCATGGTGTCAGAGCATATGAACTAATAGGTTATACAGCAAGCAACACAATTATCACAACACATTTTTCCCTGGCTTCCCCAGTGATTTTACACACGCACCGCTACTTTAATAGATTCATAGAATAGAGATAGAAGGGTGAACTCCTACTTTGAAAGGGCATGAAGTGAAAGGACATGAAGTGTTGGCTGTGCACTTGACCAATGACAGGCATTCCAAATTTAACCCCGTACACATGTGAAAGTTGAAATGTCAAGTTGTTTTGGGGGTTTATAGCAAAAACGGAAGAAAAAAAACAAGCAATTTTTTTATATTTCTATAAAAATTTAAATAAACAAACCGTTTTCATGTTCCCGATTGCTCCGCTTTAACTTGGAAAGCAAACGATCAAAACGTACACAGACCGTTATCTAACCTCAGGAATCTTGACTTAATGTTGTCCATGACATAGGCTAATTATCTTGACTGCTCTAACAACATAGACACCAAAATGTTCTGTCAATCTTCGAGATAAACATTAATTCCTGCACTTTGGCTGTTGTTCAGTCTTGTGCAGTATCACACAAGCTCTTTATCACTTGACTGTCATTCAGAAAATCCTTTCCTGAATCAGCTGATGTTGTGCGATAATGTCCCCAGGTAACTAAACAGCTAGATAAAGGTGCATGAAACAACTATTATGCATGATTATTGAAAACCCCGTTAATGACAGTATATATTTTAGTTTTATTAGTCATGTTAAAGTTACTCTTTCTGTTAAAAGTATTCGATTTTGCAACCACATAATTATTTTGGATGTGTGCCCATGACAACTGTTTTCACACCATAAGATAGTGAGATATGTCACGACTTCCGCCGATGTCGGGCGGCGTTCGGCGATCGGCGATCGGCGTCACCGGCTTTCTAGCCATCGCCGCTCCATTTCTCATATGTCCATTTGTTTTGTCTTGTTCCATACACACCTGGATTTCATTCCATAATCACACTGCATGTATTTAGTCCTCTATTCCCCTCCATGTCTTTGTGTGTAATTGTTTATTGTTATGTGGATATTGTCAGGCACCATACTTTTGTTATGTTCCGTGTTTTTTGCTGTCATTTTTGGACCGGAATTAAAGTGCGCCTGTTTACTACACTCTGCTCTCCTGCACCTGACTTCGCCTCCCGTACACACCCCTAACAAGATACGAAATGTTAAGAGGTACAGTACAATTCCGAAATCTCCATACCAAAAAAAAAAAAAAAGTGTACAACAGCAATATCCAGGAATTTTACAGGATCAAGTTCAATGTGCAATTAAATTGTTAAATGCTTAGTATATGGTACAACGACAAACAGTATCATAAATGTAAGAAAGAAAGGTAGTGTTTTATGTCACACAATTTTTGCCAAATCTTTGAAGACTCCAAGCATGACAAACCGCTTCAACATACACTACCGTTCAAAAGTTTGGGGTCACTTAGAAATATCCTTGTTTTTGAAAGAAAAGCACTTTTTTTGTCCATTAAAATATCAAAATTTATCAGAAATACAGTGTAGACATTGTTAATGTTGTAAATGCCTATTGTAGCTGGAAACGGCTGATTTTGTAATGGAATATCTACATAGGCGTACAAAGGCCCATTATCAGCAACCATCACTCCTGTGTTCCAATGGCACAATGTGTTAGCTAATCCAAGTTTATCATTTTAAAAGGCTAATTGATCATTAGAAAACACTTTTGCAATTATGTTAGCACAGCTGAAAACTGTTGTTCAGATTAAAGAAGCAATAAAAGTGACCTTCTTCAGACTAGTTGAGTATATGGAGCATCAGCATTTGTCGGTTTGATTACAGGCTCAAAATGGCCAGAAACAAAGACCTTTCTTCTGAAACTTGTCAGTCTATTCTTGTTCTGAGAAATGAAGGCTATTCCATGTGAGAAATTGCCAAGAAACTGAAGATCTCGTACAACGCTGTGTACTACTCCCTTCACAGAACAGTGCAAACTGTCTCTAACCAGAATAGAAAGAGGAGTGGGAGGCCCCGGTGCACAACTGAGCAAGAGGACAAGTACATTAGAGTGTCTAGTTTGAGAAACAGACGCCTCACAAGTCCTCAACTGGCAGCTTCATTAAATAGTATCCGCAAAACACCAGTCTCAACGTCAACAGTGAAGAGGCGACTCCGGGATGCTGGCCTTCTAGGCAGAGTTCCTCTGTCCAGTATCTGTGTTCTTTTGCCCATCTTAATCTTTTATTTTTATTGGCCAGTCTGAGATATGGCTTTTTCTTTGCAACTCTGCCTAGAAGGCCTGCATCCCAGAGGCGCCTCTTCACTGTTGCCGTTGAGACTGGTGTTTTGCGGATTTCACTGTTTCAAGGACAAAATTACATGTATTTAAGTATTTTGTTGTTGTTGTAGTGGGGGCAGTATCATTAGTAATAAAAAAATATAAATTTTCCCTAAAGTATTTATAATTTTTTATTTGTATGTTTAGCTCACATAATATAATTTAAAAGTATGCATTAAGTTGTCTGTAATAGAATAAACATGGCAGAAACGAATGTAGACAATAATAAATGCTTTTCTATAGCTTCCAAAATATTTTTTACAATGGTGAGGGAGTGCCAAGATGGAGGCGTGGCGGCTTAACACAGTGGCCCCCATCAGTCATCTAGTGTACTGTATATATGAATCATTGAGTCTAACGGTTGTCTCGCGCAGAACTGCGCATGTGCAGGCCGTCAAATCAAAGGCCCTCCTTCAATATGTTTTTTTTTTACAAAAATGTGTCAGTTTGTCACATGTTCAACTACTTAAGACATTGGCTTGAATCTAGGTTGTGCCTTTATATTGAGAAAATGAACAATTAAGGAATAGTTTTTCACTTCTCTCATTTACTTCTCAAACCCCAAACCACAGCCTGGTCTGCTTTGTCTGTTTCGCAAGCGTTCCCGGAAGTCTCGCGATGTTGCGCCTCTTGGTTTAGAAACTCTGTGGTTGACCTAATGATGCTGACTTGGGCTTGGTGTGGGAAGAGTGATCCCCTATGGGAGGGCTGTTACATGAGTAATGTATGTTGTCTGTATCTGTGACTGTGTTGTGATGTGATGTGTGTGTGTAGCTCTGTTCCAGGTGGGAGACTCACCTGGGGCTTCGATAAGCTGCTTGTAGATTCCCAGGAATGCAGACTCTGCCTCCTTACTGCGCTTGTTCAGAGCAACCACCTAGAGAGAACAGGACAGGACACAGCCGTCAGGGTGACACTCAGGCATCAATACTACACCTGTACTGAATGGACATTTATTGACCCATACACACAGACAATCTACATTTAAATGCATTCTGCACTGTTTTGACGTAAACAGCCAGCATATAAAGTAATTGTTCAAATGAGTCAGACAGAAACAAAGCCACAATGATCCATCTGTAGAAGTTAATCCCCAACATGACATTTTGATGGGGTTTGTGTGCTGAATTATGTGAACAAGGTTCTGAGGTAATACTGCAAGCTGATATTTGGCCTCTTAAACCCCAGCACTGCAGTGTGTAGTGAGGTGACATTTGTCCTGTTAAAACGCAGGTGCTGGTGTGCTCTATGAGGCATGTCAGCGTCTGTGACCTCCATCACACCAGCACCCAGACCCTCCTGCTATTCTCCACTCCACGGGTGATGCAAACCAATTAACAATTCATTAGGAGGGACAAAGAAGGGAATTAGGCGCCACCTGGCCCCATGGAGAGGGCACCTGCCCTGGTGGATATATGGGTTACAGTCCTCACAGCTCCTATAATACACCAGCAGCCCTGTTGTCGGAGGATGTCATTGGCTGAAAGTCTTATAGATGTAGGATCTTAATTTGATTACTCTTTTGTTGCTGAGAGGAAGTAAATGCAAACTTGTAGAGCGTTTGAGTTTTAAAAAAGCTCTTAGAGTTTGCAATTTCCACATGGAAATTTCAGACTTGATTTGCCCCAACGGAAAATGTAATCAACCCCTACAAAAATGTTGATTAATTACAAACCACTTTTCCTGTTGCTGCAGGATTCTTTTCCTGCTGTAGCAAACATGCTCAAATTAAGATCCTCCATCTGTAGTTTAGCAACTCTGAAATATTACATCAGATCCACTCCAAATGTCCCTCCAGTCCAAGAGCAGACTGAAAGCTAATTATTTCCATCTATTGTCTATAGAATTCCTGTCAGTGTTATAGTTTTGATCTGATCAGACACAATGACTTCTATTGAAGGGGCCAAGTGTATGGTTACGTCTGAGACGTTCTTTAATGGTCTATCTTCAGCTCAACAATATTATTGTGGAACACTGACTGAAAACACTTATGAGAATGGTGAAGAAACTGTTTAGAGGCTTATAAATAACAACTGTGGAAAACAGAGAGAGACAAAGAGCCCTTGATTTACTGGAAATGGCTTGTGTCCTCCCTGGAGAGGCATAACGACAGCATCATGTTTAAAGAAATATCATAAAGATCAAGCAAATCCCTCCCATCACTCCCACTCGGAGTTCATGGAAAAGCTGGAGCCCAATCAATACAGATGTAATAGTCTGCAGCTCTCAGCCGACTCCTCTACTCTCTCTCTCTCTCCCTCTCTTCCTCTGCGTTGTTGGTTCAGCAAATAGACTTCACACGTATAAAATAAGTGGCCTCTCTATACAAAACATGTATACACGCATGTGTGACTGTGACTCGAAAATCCCAAAACAATCCAAAATCCAAACTACGAAATGTAGTGTGATGTGTGTGCCTGTAAACCGATCCACCCTCAGTAAAGAAGAATCGGTAGATATTAACATTATTCACATATGTATAGGCTACTTGCCAGCTGTTTCTAAATGTCAAAAGCCCTTTGTCTCCCTGTCAATGAGATGCATTAACAAAGACGAAGGCTACTGTCCCATTGTGAATGATGCCATGGTGAGCTCATTGACTGTCAACTGTGTCAATGCATTGATGAATCCATCAAACAGGGCCCTGAACTGCAAATGTAAAAAGCACAGGACCTGTGAATGCAACAGGATCCATTTTCCTGGCCCTTCATCATCCTTTAACGAGAGAACATGGAGATTACCTCCACAATCACACCATTAACCTGTCTGCAGCTGCTAGAGTAGACATCTATCACATGCCTGATGCCTCCTCACGTTAGCAAACTCGGTATGCTGCCACTACCATCAAATCAAATTTTATTTGTCACATGCGCCAAATACAACAGGTGTAGACCTTACAGTGAAATACTTACTTACAAGCCCTTAACCAACAATGCAGTTCAAGAAAATCCCCCCCCCCCCAAAAAAAAAGTAAGAGATAAGAATAACAAATAACTAAAAGAGCTGCAGTAAATAACAATAGCGGGGCTATATACAGGGGGTACCGGTACAGAGTCAATGTGCGCGGGCACCGGTGTCGAGGCAATTGAGGTAATATGTACATGTAGGTAGAGTTATTAAAGTAATAATAACAGAGAGCAGCGTAGGGGGGGGGGGGGGGGGGGGGGGGATGCAAATAGTCTGGGTAGCCATTTGATTAGATGTTCAGGAGTCTTATGCTTGGGGGTAGAAGCTGTTAAGAAGCCTCTTGGACCTAGACTTGGCACTCCGGTACCGTTTGCCGTGCGGTAGCAGAGAGAACAGTCTATGACTAGCGTGGCTGGAGTCTTCGACAATTTTTAGGCCCTTCCTCTGACACCACCTGGTATAGAGGTCCTGGATGGCAGGAAGCTTGGCCCCGGTGATGTACTGGGCCGTACACACTACCCTCTGTAGTGCCTTGCGGTCGGAGGCCAAACAGTTGCCATACCAGGGAGTGATGCAACCCGTCAGGATGCTCTCGATGGTGCAGCTGTAAAACCTATTGAGGATCTGAGGACCCATGCCAAATCTTTTCAGTCTCCTGAGGGGGAATAGGTTTCGTGGTGCCCTCTTCACGAAGGTCTTGGTGTGCTTGGACCATGTTAGTTTGTTGGTGATGTGGACACCAAGGAACTTGAAGCTCACAACCTGGTCCACTACAGCCCTGTCGATGAGAATGAGGGCGTGCTCGGTCCTCCTTTTCCTGTAGTCCACAATCATCTTCTTTGTCTTGATCATGTTGAGGGAGAGGTTGTTGTCCTTGCACCACATGGTCAGGTCTCTGACCTCCTCCCTATAGGCTGTCTCATCGTTGTCGGTGATCAGGCCTACCACTGTTGTGTCATCTGCAAACTTAATGATGGTGTTGGAGTCGTACCTGGCCGTGCAGTCATGAGTGAACAGGGAGTACAGGAAGGGACTGAGCACGCACCCCTGAGGGGCTCCGGTGTTGAGGATCAGCGTGGTGGATGTGTTGTTAACTACCCTTACCACATGGGGGTGGCCCATCAGGAAGTCCAGGATCCAGTTGCAGAGGGAGGTGTTTAGTCCCAGGGTCCTTAGCTTAGTGATGAGCTTTGAGGGCACTATGGTGTTGAATGCTGAGCTGTAGTCAATGAATAGCATTCTCACATAGGTGTTCCTGTTATTCAGGTGTGAAAGGGATGTGAGGAGTGTAATAAAGATTGCATCATCTGTGGATCTGTTGGGGCGGTATGCAAATTGGAGTGGGTCTAGGGTTTCTGGGATAATGGTGTTGATGTGAGCCATGACAAGCCTTTCAAAGTATTTCATGGCTACAGATGTGAGTGCTACGTGTCGGTAGTCATTTAGCAGGTTACCTTAGTGTTCTTGGGCACAGGGACTATGCCGGTCTGCTTGAAACATGTTACTATTACAGACTCAGACAGGGAAATGTTGAAAATGTCAGTGAAGACACTTGCCAGTTGGTCAGCGCATGCTTGGAGTACACGTCCTGGTTATCCGTCTGGCCCTGCGACCTTGTGAATGTTGACCTGTTTAAAGGTCTTACTCACATCTGCTGCGGAGAGCGTGACAGGACAGTTGTCCGGAACAGCTGATGCTCTCATGCATGTTTCATCAAAGCACCTCGGAGATATGGTGTATAATGTTGTCTGATCTGAGAGACTCTTCCACTCATTTAGCAGACACTCTTATCCAGAGTGACATACAGAAGCTATTAGGGTTAAGTGCCTTGCTCACGGGCACGTCGACCAATTTTTCACCTAGTCAGCTCGGGGATTCCAACCAGCGCCCTTTCAGTTACTGGCCCAGGTACTCTTAGCTACTAGGCTACCTGCCGCATACACAATGGAGAGGTATAGCATAGATTATGTATGTTTCAGTAAGTATAGTAGTATGGTACAATGTATCTAAATGTACAGTGGATTCGGAAAGTATTCAGACCCCTTGACTTTTTCCGCATTTTGTTACATTACAGCCTTATTCTAAAATGTATAAAATAGTTTTTTTCCTCATCAATCCACACGCAATACCCCATGATGACAAAGCAACAGGTTTTTATACATTTTTGCAAACGTATTAAAAATAAAAACTGAAATATCACATTTACATAAGTATTCAGACCCTTTACTCAGTACTTTGTTGAAGCACCTTTGGCAGCGATTACAGCATCGAGTCTTCTAGGGTATGACACTACAAGCTTGGCACACCTGTATTTGGGGAGTTTCTCCCATTCTTCTCTGTCAGGTTGGATGGGGAGCGTCGCTGCACAGCTATTTTCAAGTCTCTCCAGAGATGTTCAAATCGGGTTCAAGTCTGGGCTCTGGTTGGGCCACTCAAGGCCATTGAGACTTATCCTGAAGCCACTCCTGCGATGTCAAAGCTGTGTGCTTAGGGTCATTGTCCTGTTGGAAGGTGAACCTTTGCCACAGTCTGAGGTCCTTAGTGCTCTAGAGTAGGTTTTCATCAAGGATCTCTCTGTACTTTGCTCAGTTCATATTTCCCTTGATTCTGACTAGTCTCCCAGTCCCTGCCACTGAAAAACATCCCCACGCATGATGCTTCCACCATCATGCTTCACCGTAGGGATGGTGCCAGGTTTCCGCTAGACATGACGCTTGGCATTCAAGCCAAAGAGTTCAATCTTGGTTTCAACAGACCAGAGAATCTTCTTTCTCATGGTCTGAGGTGCCTTTTGGCAAACTCAAAGTGGGTTGTCATGTGCCTTTTACTGAGGAGTGGCTTCCGTCTGACCACTCTACCATAAAGGCCTGATTGGTGGAGTGCTGCAGAGATGGGTGTCCTATGGCTTCTCTGAAAGGGATGTGATGAAGGTTAACTTTACAAGAACTAAACAAACACCCAGTGCAGAGAGAGAGCGAGACAGTGAGAAAGCAAGAGAGAGTGAAAGCAAGAGACAGAGCAAGAGAGAGAGACACTACGGAAAAAGAAGGAACAGCACGTCAGAAATCAGCTCAATGTAATTGAAGAATCCATAGACTAACCACTTCTGGGAAAATTGGAAAACACTAAACAAACAACAACACGAAGAGTTATCTATCCAAAATAGAGATGTATGGATAAATCACTTCACCAATCGTTTTGGCCGTATAACAAAAACCAAAAATACATGATCAAATACAAATCTTAGAATCAACTATTAAAGACTACCAGAAGGGGCCTCACGAGTGGCACAGCGGTCTAAGGCACTCCTTCGCCGTGCTTGAGGCATCACTAAAGACCCAGGTTCGATCCCAGGATGTGTTATAGCCTACTGTGACTGGGATCGTCCGGTTTGGGGAGGGTTTGGCCGGCCGGGATTTCCATGTCCCATTGCGCTTTAGCGACTCAATGTGGCTGGCCAGGCACCTGCAAGATAACTTGGTCACCAGCTGGACAGTCTTTCCTCCGACACATTGGTGCGGCTGGCTTCCGAGTTAAGCGAGCAGTGTGTCAAGAAGCAGTGCGGCTTGGCAGGATCGTGTTTCGGAGGACGCATGGCTCACAACCTTCGCCTCTCCCGTGACCATGGGGAGTTGCGGCGATGGGACAAGACTGTAACTACCAATTGTGGAGAAAAAGGGGTAAAAGTACAAACAAACAAAAAAGACTACCAGAACTCACTGGATTCTCCAATTACATTGAAATGAACTACAGGACAAAATACAAACCCTCCAACCCAAAAAGGCCTGTGGTGTTGATGGTATCCTAAATGAAATGGTAAAATATACAGACCATAAATTCCAATTGACTATATGTAAACTCTTTAACATCATCCAAAGCTCTGACATCTTCCCCAATATTTGGAACGAAGGACTGATCACCCCAATCCACAAAAAGTGGAAACAAATTTGACCCCAATAACTACTGTGGGATATGTGTCAACAGCAACCTTGGGAAAATCCTCTGCATTATCATTAACAGCAGACTCGTACATTTCCTCAGTTAAAACAATGTACTGAGCAAATGTCAAATTGGCTTTTTACCAAATTATCGTACGACAGACCACGTATTCACCATGCACACCCTAATTGACAAACAAACAAATCAAAACAAAGGCAGTCTTCTCATGCTTTGTTGATATAAAAAAAAGCTTTTGGCTCAATGTGGCATGACTTAGTGTACAACGTAAAACACCAAATAATGCATGCAGAGCAGATTTAGACCGTTACCTGCTAATTATTAAAATCCAGAAAAGAGCCATTAAATTATACAACCACCTAAAAAGAAGCAATTCTCAAACCTTCCATAACAAAGCCATCACCTACAAAGAGATGGACCTGGAGAAGTCCCCTAAGCAAGCTGGTGCTGGGGCTCTGTTCGCAAACACAAACAGACCCCACAGACCCCCAGGACAGCAACACAATTAGACCCAACCAAAACATGAGAAAACAAAAAGATAATTACTTGACACATTGGAAAGAATTAACAAAAAAACAAGCAAACTAGAATGCTACTTGGGCCTAAACAGAGAGGAGTACACAGTGGCAAAATACCTGACCACTGTGACTGACCCAAACTTAAGGAAAGCTTTGACTATGTACAGACTCAGTGAGCATAGCCTTGCTATTGAGACAGGCCGCCGTAGGGAGACCTGGCTCTCAAGAAAAGAAAGGCTATGTGCACACTGCCCACAAAATGAGGTGGAAACTGAGCTGCACTTCCTAACCTCCTGCCAAATGTATGACCATATTAGGGACGCATATCTCCCTCAGATTACATAGACCCACAAAGAATTTGAAAAAACAAACTCAATTTTGATAAACTCCCATATCTATTGGGTGCAATACCACAGTGTGCCATCACAGCAGCAAGATTTGTGATCTGTTGCCACAAGGGCAACCAGTTAAAAACAAACACCATTGTAAATACAATCCATATTTATGTTTATTTATTTCCCTTTTATACTTGAACTATTTGCACATAATATGACATTTGAAATGTCTTTATTCTTTTGGAACTTTTGTGAGTGTAAAGTTTACTGTTCATTTTTTTATTGTTTATTCCATTTTTATTTATTATCTATTTCACTTGCTTTGGTAATGTAAACATGTTTCCCATGCCAACAAAGCCCGTAAATTGAATTGAGAAAGAAAGCGAGAGAGAGGGTGAATACGAGAGAGAGAGAGAGAGAGAGAGAGAGAGAGAGAGAGAGAGAGAGAGAGAGAGAGAGAGAGAGAGAGAGAGAGAGAGAGAGAGAGAGAGAGAGAGAGAGAGAGAGAGAGAGAGAGAACACTAGAGAAAAAGAGAGAGACAGAGAGAGGGGAAACCTGTTAGAAGTGGACCATAATTCTTCACAGAGGATCAGTCCGTGTGGGCAGGCTACTGCTGCTGTCTCTGGGATAGCACTGCTGGGAAATTCTTACTGAGGCCTAGGAGGATACTTATAGTGGAACACATGGTCGATGTGTGAGTCTCTGTGCATGTGTGTGTGCACGCATGTGAGAAGAGAAGAATAAGTTATGGCAAAAAGATGAGTGTAAGATAAAGAAGTGGAGGGAAGAGATAGACAGAGACAGGCACTGAACTACAGACAAAGATAGAGAGAGTGAAAGACAGGTTCCCATAAAGACTGCAATTAGCAATTATGCAGTCATCAATTACAATTATCACAACTGGTGATTATGCAATTATCACTCTAAAGCATATTTTTCCCCCTCAGCCTTACCAGCTTTCCACCTCCTGTGATTTGGGTGTTTGAGGACGGGGTGTGTGATGATGCAGGTGATTAGAATGTGTGAGGGCGGTGGGGGTGTTAGGTGTGTGTCTGTGTGTGTCTGTGTGTGTGTGTGTGTGTCTGTGTCTGTGTGTGTGTGTGTGTGTGTGTGTGTGTGTGTGTGTGTGTGTGTGCACGTTTGTGTGTGCGCACATGTGTGTGTGTTGGTAAGATTATTGCTGCTGGTGGGTGAGAGAAGCAGTGTGTATATAAGGGACAGGGACTGTATGGTTGCCTTAATCCCAGAGGCCTCTAAATTACCTGTCATCTGCCCATGATGCAAAGGTCAGCGCACAATCATGGCAGTTGGTCTTTTGTACCGCTCTGTGCTGCTCACCGAGACCCAGCACAGCCCAGGAGCTGACAGTGTCACCACAGCCCAGGAGCTGACAGTGTCACCACAGCCCAGGAGCTGACAGTGTCACCACAGCCCCAGTCAGGCTTCATACCTATTAAAACAACACACTGGGAATTCCACCACAACATAATGCAGCAAGTCACAGGACCGTGGGGTGAGACAGGGATGGGTTGTCCTTATGGACAACACCATTCTCTGGGTGACGAGAGTGAGAGTGGGAGCTATAGGTAAATATAGCTACTGCTACAATGCTGGTGAAGCTACAACCACTGTCATCCGTGCTTGTTTTCCTTGAGTGTTTAGAGAAGAGAGAAGGGATGAACTGGTGTTGAGTGACTGATGAGTGGGTAGAGGAGAGGGACATCACACTGTCATACACACCCACACTGGTTCAAGTTGCTTAAAGGAGGGGGAGGACACAATCACACACACACAGATATTTGCACACTCAGACAGTCACACAGACACAGAGACAGACGTGTGTGCACACACACACACACACACACACACTTCCACCTCTGTATTTGCAGGGGATTTATTCTGGGTGACACCCCTCTCTGAGTGGTGGAATGGTGGCTGAGGATGAGGTTGAGGCTGAGGCTGAGTCCGTCTCCAGGTCCCCAGTGAGAGGAGCAGTCAGTGGCCTGACACACATCCCGTCCCCACGTCAATTCCAATCAGCAGCTCCTGTCACTCCTCCTGTTACGCTCCCAGCACACAGACGCCGTCAGCGCTCTCCCTCAGCAGACTGGTGCCCTGCCATCCCCATGGGAGAATAGAGCCAAGGCACCAAGGCTGACCAGACCAGACTCATCCACTCAACCTGACCACACTATCATCCTAACATCTAAGGTCATTTTGTGATGTTCTGCGGTCACAATGATCTTTGAGCCAATCAATATCATTAATCTAACTAATCAATAACAAACAAATCAATAATTTCAATCTACACAATCAATACCAAACCAAGCAATAACTCTAACCAATCAATTATAAAGAAATCAATCATCTCAATCAATACATTCAATCCAATCAAACAACAAGGGGAATAAATCAATAAAAGGGGATGGACACTACATTTGTGAAAAATAACTATAGTAGCTATAGTGCAAAGACTGACACACACAGAGATTTAGACAGAGACATGAGAGAGAGAGAGAGAAATGACGCAGGCAGAGCGGTGAGCAGATCTCCAGCAAATCAAGGTAGAGTAGAGTAATCCTGATGGACATGGCATGGTGAGCTCCATGTCAGACCGAACAGTGTGAGGCATTAAACTCAGATCAAAGCCCTATTTGGCTCTGCCATCCTGCAAGAGTCTAGTAGGCTCGGTCCTCCCAGCACCACCACCCCCATCACAGTAGAACAGACAGACAGAGCCAGCCAGCAGCTCCACCCACCCACACGACAAAACCCAACATAAACCTCTGCTTAACACCTCAAAGTCACCGGAAAGTCAAGACAGAGAGAGGGAGTAAGACAAATAAAGGAAAATAAATCTTCTGTGAAAGTCTTTGTAGTTCAAAAGACAGGATCCTTTAGTTTTGAGACAAGAGATTCTAAATGTTTGAAATGCTGAGTGACCTAAAAGGTTGAAAAACGTGTGTCTGCTGAAGAGGAGTCACAAATCTATAGTGACATGACAGGAGAGAGAGTAGGATGTACCGAGAACGGAGCTATAGGGAGAGAGAGTGGAAAGAGGAGTGTATCATATGAAATATCGTTAGGACAGGGACAGTGCAGCATTGCCAGAGAATACTGTAGTGGGGAAGAAAAGAGTGGAGAGGTGTGAGGAGAGATGAGAGGTGTGAGGAGAGAGGAGAGAGGTGTGAGGAGAGAGAGGAGAGATGAAGACAAAGGGACTGCTCCCATTCCTAGACGGCCCCATGGACAAAGCCACAGCAGAGGAGAAGGCATGGGTATGCCAGCTTGAGGCCAGTAGTGGAGCCTGGCACCCACCAATGGCACATGCTTGGCAGAGGGAGGCACAGCAGCATATCTCCCCCTTAGACATACGAAGACAATGTACCTCTCCACCTGGCCTACACCATGTCAAGGTGAGACAGCGCGGGCGAGACTGAGACAGAGAGAAAGAGAGAGTGTTCTTGATGGATAGCATTCTCCAGCCACCATTCCTCTCTCTCCCTCTCAGAAGGCTGGTGACTTTCCAGTGAAGCAATTATCATTGCAGAATGCATAATAGCCTAATTAATTACAGGTGTCAGCCTTTGTTTCACTATAGAGGAACATCATGCCAAACCTGCATCAAATCAAATGTATTGGGAGCGTACACATATTTTGTAGATGTTATCGTGGGGGTAGCGAAATGCTTATGTTTCTAGCTCCAGCAGTGCAGTAATACCTGACAGCGCAATAATACACAATACATACAAATCCCCAAAATTAAAAGGAATTAAGAAATATATAAATATTAGAATGAGCAACGTCAGAGTCTGGAATATAAATATACACAGTGTACAAAACATTAAGAACACCTTCCTAATATCACAAGTCCTCACCTGGCAGCTTCATTAAATAGTACCCGCAAAACACCAGTCTCAACGTCAACAGTGAAGAGGCGACTCCGGAATGCAGGCCTTCTAGGCAGAGTTGCAAATAAAAAGCAATATCTCAGACTGGCCAATAAAAAGGAAAAGATTACTGTAAGGTCTACACCTGTTGTATTCGGCGCACGTGACAAATAAACAATGATTTGAATTGACTGATGAGTTTCAGAAGAAAGGTCTTTGTTTCTGGCCATTTTGAGCCTGTAATCGAATCCACAAATGCTGATGCTCCAGATACTCAACTAGTCTAAAGAAGGCCAGTTTTATTGCTTCTTTAATCAGAACAGCAGTTTTCAGCTATGCTAACATAATCGCAAAAGGGTTTTCTAATGATCAATTAGCCTTTTAAAATGATAAACTTCGATTAGCTAACACAACGTGCCATTGAAACACAGGAGTGATGGTTGCTGATAATGGGCCTCGGATAGATATTCCATTAAAAATATCAGCTGTTTCCAGCTATAATAGTCATATACAACATTAACAATGTCTACATTGTATTTCTGATCAATTTTCTTTCAAAAACAAGGACATTTCTAAGTGACCCCAAACTTTTGAATGGTAGTGTACATATGAAGTGGGTAGAACAGTATGTAAACATTATTAAAGTGACCAGTGTTCAATCTCTAAGGTGCAGGGTTGAATACCGGGTGGTAGCCGGCTAGTAACAGTGACTAAAGATCAGGTCAGGGTACAGGGCGGAGGCCGACTATTTAATAGTCTAATGGCCTGGAGATATAAGCTGTTTTTCAGTCTCTCAGTCCCAGCTTTGATGCACCTGTACGGTCTCCATCTTCTAGATGGTAGCGGGGTGAACTGGCCATGGCTCGGGTGGCTGAGGTCCTTGATGATCTTCTTGGCCTTCCTGTGACACCGGGGGTTGTAGATGTCCTGGAGGGCAGACAGCGTGGCCCCGGTGATGCGTTGGGCTGACCGCACCACCCTCTGGAGAGCCCTGCGGTTGCGGACGGTGCAGTTGATGATCCGGTCGGGTGATACAGCCCGACCGGATGCTCAAAAGAGAGCATCTGATGAACGAGTGCTGAATGGGGGTTCAGAGGCACAGCTGACAGAGATGAAACCAAATGCTTGCTGCTTACAGTAAACAGTAAGGACAACGGAAAGCACAACTCTAAACAGCCATCATCTGATGCCAAGTGTCTGTAGACAGATTGGTGACATTGAATTCAGGCCTTTTGTGTTCCAAAACTGGTTGTAATAGTGACCAACTTGAAAGAAGAAAGGACATCCACTATCAGCTGTCAGTAGTGATGTCCACTGGGGGAGATGGGTCTTAATTCAGCATGTGAACAAAATGACTACTTCCTATGAACAGGGCTACTTATGACAGCACCATCAGCAATGAAACAGTCCCTTCCCTTCCCCACTGGTAAGATATATCATTTGTCCTGTCAGGTTTTTCTCTTTCACCTATTGTTTTTCGAGGATGCCGGAAAACAGGCAATTGCAGAACAAAAACAAAACAAATAACGGGAACCGTAGAGTAGAGCAGTGAATGATGGGGTTGTTAGGAGAGGGAGACAGCACAGACTCATCTCATTCTCATCCCCAGCTAAACATACCAGGACATACCAGTGTGTGTGTGTGTGTGTGTGTGTGTGTGTGTGTGTGTGTGTGTGTGTGTGTGTGTGTGTGTGTGTGTCAGGGGTCAAGGGGTGCTGGTTGTTGAGGAGGTTGATAATCCCTCCCAGGCAGCAGGGCTTTATTGTAGAGTACAGTGACTCTAATAGGAGCCAGAGCTGCAGTTGTATGCTGCTCTCTGCTCCCATTGTGAGAAGACTTTTACATAATTAATGACTGTTGTTTCCCAGGTAGTCGCCCGGCAAATTCACTCCAGACTCGGCTGCCACCGTTGCCGGTTTCACTGGGAATGAGCGACACTGGAACAGACAGGTTACATTACAGGCATAAACAAGGCAATTTTGTACAGTGTCTTAAGACATTAACGTGAGCTGTTCAGGGCCATGATTCAAGTTACTTCAGAGAAATACAGGGAGAGAGAGAGAGCTTTTCTCTGTCTTGTAACCTACAGAGGATTTGAGGATGATGCTACTGAAGCCTGTGCTTGTGTGTATCAAATATGCTGTTAGTATAGACCTAGATCGAGTCTATTCAAGGAAACCAAACATGAATGTGAATGTTCATTTGAGAATGCGTGTGTTGGAGCCCATGTCCTAGCAGACAGACAAATAGACAGGCAGATAGACAGGCAGGCAGACAGGCAGTATGGGCCAGCCAGGCCAACAGGCAAGTTACCACTGCTGGGAGCCAGTCCAGCTCTATATTGGTGCATGTTAAATTAAACATTACTGCTCTCGCCCCACTACTCATTATTCATTTGTAATAACCTTTAAGGCTTTTTGATGTCATACATATTTTACAGAGAGATATCACTCCCTTTCACAGTGAGCATGGAGCTCTGTGGGCCTTTCAATGACAGATCACTGTTGGCTCCGTGAAGGTGTGCCATCATACACTATAATTAGAACCAGGTAAGGACAAATAGCAATATTCACAAGGTGTGTATGTGCATGTGCATGTGCGTGCACCCTAAGGGTGCTTCTCAATACTATATGTTGGAGAAAATGAGATTACAAAATATTACAACGTTAGAGTGACACTTTAATAGAAAAAGTTATATAGTGCACTGCTTTCAGAGGTGAGCCAAGATTCTCCCCAAAATACTGGAGTAACTGTCATATCAGTACATAAAGCCTTTTAGCAGCTGACCTAAGGATCATTTACAGGCTTGAGAGCCCAGTTTGTGGCAGTCCATTTCAGCAGCGTAAATCAGCAGTCTGGTGGTGGGGGGGGCACAATAACACACTCCCTCTCTATCTGTGAGAGGGCTGGCCATGGCTCGCCCTCCCTCCTGAATGGCCATGGCTCGCCCTCCCTCCTGAATGGCCATGGCTCGCCCTCCCTCCTGAATGGCCATGGCTCGCCCTCCCTCCTGAATGGCCATGGCTTGCCCTCCCTCCTGAATGGCCATGGCTCGCCCTCCCTCCTGAATGGCCATGGCTCGCCCTTCCTCCTGAATGGCCATGGCTCGCCCTCCCTCCTGAATGGCCATGGCTCGCCCTCCCTCCTGAATGGCCATGGCTCGTCCTCCCTCCTGAATGGCCATGGCTCGTCCTCCCTCCTGAATGGCCATGGTTCGTCCTCCCTCCTGAATGGCCATGGCTCGCCCTTCCTCCTGAATGGCCATGGCTCGCCCTTCCTCCTGAATGGCCATGGCTCGCCCTCCCTCCTGACTCGCCCTCCCTCCTGAATGGGACCTCCTGCGTGCCTAAAGTCCATACGCCCCAGTGCCAAGACCGTTCTAAAAGCTGTAAAACAAAATGGGCTCTGCCAGGAGTTTGGTGTCATGACTGTAATGAGCAGCTTATCTGTCTGATCTCTCATGTTACAGGTCAACAGTGGTTCAGATGTGGGGTTAATGTTGGGCACATGGGATGAGTGTCACACTGAAAATAAGGAGAAATCTGCCCTTACTGAGGAGTACTGAGCTACAGAGGCTAGAAGGTTAATCATATTGCTCAAAATGAGTTTCTAATATGCATGTGAGCATAATGAAAAATATACACTGTTCAGCCTACAGGAGATCCATCATGAATTGAATCTAATAAACCTTCCAGGAAGCTTTATATCATCAGAGTTTCCTGACTGAGCTCCTACTGGCTGTCATAGGTTACGTAAGCCTCCGTATGCTCAGAGTGTAGGACAATGCACAGCTGCAGCCACTGTGATTTGGAGAGGTTTTCACACGGGATGTCAGTTCTGCAGCGCTAGCTAGCCCAACTGATATTTCAGGCTCTGCCTCATTGGAAAGAGAGGAAGCATCCTCCATGAGTGAAAAACCAGCCTTTACAAAAAAAGTTTCATTAGTGAAGACTGGTGGAAGAGAAATGCACATTTGCCTCCAGCCCACAGCCTCATGGGCGAAATGTAACGGTACTCTTCTAGAGATGGCTTCAGGAAGCAAACACCACACACACACAGAGTAAGTATGGTATCCACGGCCAGGCTTGATAGGCAGTGTCCGTGGAAATCACAGTCACACACTCCACCAGGCTGGGGTCTCCAGCCCCGTCCAACAGGGGCACCATCAGACAATGCCTGCAATTACACCCCAACCCTCCTGCCCCAACTTTCACAATAAACAGGGAAAATTATGAAAGAAAAGTGGAGGAGAGGGCAGATTGAGAATACACATGTGTATGTGCCCATGAGGGAGTGTGTTTGTGAGTGTGCATGAGCATGTGTGTGTCTAAAGCATGTATTAAAGGGAGCCTGTAGAAGCCTGGTCCCAGATGCTGGCTAATTTATTTGGGGAATAGCTGGCTGTCCTTCAGGTGAAGGGACAGAGATTGGTCTCAATATGAGATCATAAAAAAGTAATCACAGAATCTCACAGCACCTCCAGCCATTCTTCATGTGTCTCGCTAGACAACACACACACACACATCCATGCACGCACACAAATGACTTTGACAAAGACAGTAGTGTGCATACACCACACCAGTTCACGCCACACACTGAATCAGTTATCGTGCTCTAATGCAGCTCTGTGTCTCTGACAGAGTGAATAACCTGGGCCATCTGTAAAGAGTGATACATGGCCAAGCCCCCTGTACCAGTGTGTCCCTCCTTCTCCATCCAGATCCAGCTGACTCCCCCAGTCCTCCATCACTCTCCCAGTGTCAGTGGCAGGGCCCCAACATCAGCAGCTGTTCCCCTTGGCTGTCCCAGCAGCCCCTCTCCAGACTGGGCCCATCAGGCTGAAGGAGCGGGAACTCACACTACTCCACGGAGACCCAATTAAAAGGGACGGAACTCGGCAATAGAAGCGGAATCACAGGGAGATGCAGAGTTGCGGCTTTAATTGAAGATGTGTTTTTACGCTCTTGCTCTCTCTCTCACTCGCTCTTCTTCAGGCCACTATCGCCACTTTACTTCTCTCTGATGAAACCGAGGGATGAAGGGAAGAGACACACAGGGGAGCTACAGTGGGGAGTTGAATACACACATATCTGTTTGTGGGAAAGGCAAAGAGCTCTGTGGTACCCGGGTTTGGGAGATACAATCGTAAAAAGTAGCATCAGAATAGTGCAAATGGATCTGTAAGAATCACATTAGACAGCATGTAGAGGGAAAAAAAACTTTTAATTAAAACTATACATGGGTTGCTTCTCTTTTCTCTTAATGCACATTTGTCTACCTCTGCAGTAGAGTTCCTTCCATGTTAATTAGTACTGTAGTTAATCCGAAATTGAAGAGACCCAAACTGTCAGGTCACATTGTAAACAATAGGACCCAACGGTAGTCTGTGGGACATTTTGAGCTGCTATCTCTCCTAGCTAAATGTTCCCTAGGTAGTAATTGGCCTAATTTACGCTGTCTTTCTTCGAATTGCCAGTTTCTTTATAGTTTTATATATTAGCCCTGACAATTTTTGCTTTACAGGGAAAGCAAAAATGAAAATAAATGATTTAACCCCTTGAATTATATTGATTAAGTAAAGACGGTAGCATTGTGAAGTCTACAGTACCTTCATGGGATATTAAACATAATTTGAAAGGAGAATAAAAGTTCAAGCACTTAGCCAGCCGCAAAGTGAACCCAACTTCTCTCCTTTACATTATTTAAGATAGGCTCCATCATTTTATCAATCTATCGATCTCCCACCAGAAAGATGAAAATGGAAAAATAATGAGACCGATGAATGCTGTGTAAAGAACATCAATGTGTGAAATGTAATTATCTGTGCTGGAAAAAGTGTTTGGTGTTTTCTAAAACAAGCAGTTAATATTTTTCACTCTCTGCATATTTTAATTACCAGATCAATCAAACTACATACAGCGGTGCTTTCACAAGAAAGTCTAAATGAAAAACAATAGATTTACTTTAAAGTTTTGGCTTCTTTTGAAGTCTAAATTAAAATTTCAGGTACCTTTAGGAGTGCCTTCTTCAGAAAAGTTGTGATATTTAATTAGTGTGTTTAGATTCTGCTGAAATTAAACTTCACAGCCCAACATAATGTGAAATGAAAACTACAGGATACAGACTTCTGCAGGGGAACAGACAAACAGAATTAAAATCTCTTCAACACCACATGGGAGGACCTCGTCTTCTGACAGCAGCCCATGTTCTGTATGTGACTACACTGCAACTGGTTTGATCTCTAGCTGTGTATCTGTGGTAGATGTAAGAAGATTTGCTCTCCGTCTCTGACTGCATCTGCGTCTGTGACTGACTGGGTCTTGGGCTCAGTGGCTGTGTAGCACTGACTCTGGTCCTGAAATCACAGCATCACGTCGCGGAATTGGCGGAGCAGCTCCCCTGTTCTGCCTTTTCTTCCTCACATGGGGTTTTCCTGGTTGTACAAGTGCTGACGTTTATTTCTCCTGGCATGTCCTCGCCGGAACAGAGCCACCGATTTCACACATTTTTATTGGCTAATTCGACTGTGTACTTGCCAGCAGCGGAGAGGGAGCCAGCTAGGAGTCAGAGCATCCCAAGAACACAACTGCTTTACTCTGCTTTGCTCTCAGACTGGGATCCCTTGGGGAGCCTAATGCCTGTCTCATAACAAGTCAGTTGACCATTTAAGGCTGGAGCTGGGGCTGGAGTTAGGCGTCTCAAAGACTGCCTGTTAGATGAGAGGAGAGAGTTACTGTGGTTCTTTCAAAGATTGCCTGTTTGTCAAGGGGTGAGTAAAGGAGTCTGAGGAGTGGCTGTTAAGGTGGTGGGAGGTTTACAGAGAGTGGATGTATGGGCAGTCTGATGCCCAATAACAGCAGCACATCACCGTCGTCAAACATGGCTAACATTTGCACAGCAGCATTACTCAGATAAGAAGTCTCTTGGCTCAGAGGTTTGTGCTGTCAGGACTGTAGAAATTAAACCTAGCACTGCAGAGCACAATGTGCTAAAACTCATCAATTCCTCATGGCTAGAGAGGCAAGTGCCTATTTATAACATCACGCCTCTCTCTTTACCTGGTGTGCATCCCTATATCTAAACACGCTCCCATAATGATGAATATCTCCAACTGGGATGTGCAGACAGGGCATCAGTCAGTACAGGAAAACAAACACACCAAAACACAATCACATCCCAACGCGTCCTCACACACAACCCTGAGACGTGTAATGAGACTAACGCTGGGAGTATGATGGAGGATGAGGGATTCCGGCACAAACACAACCCAGTCAAAACCTCAGTCAAGAAGGATGAAGACAAGTCTGGGACAGTCATATAGCTTTGTGTATTCACTCTGGGTTTAATCTTCTGTGACATGTCCCGACTCCCTGGTCTCTGTGTATGGACTTTTAAATTAGCAGAGCTGCAGCACTAATTATGACCAGTGTCAAAGGCAGCAGCAGAGAGAGAAGACTGTTCCACAGGACAGACTGCATGGATGAACTGGGCTGAGGGACATTATGTTATTATGTCTAACCTCTGCTAAATAAATCGGATTTGACTGAATAATATGTGTTCTCTTACTCTACCAGCTACTGTAATGTAGCTATACTAATGACGTTAATAAAAAAGCAAAGAGACTAAACAAATACAGTATGTCCGTAAATGGGAGCACTATTGCTGCCTCAGGTGGAGAGCCTTAAATATGAGCTCCTATTGGTGCAGAGAACCTCACACTCTCCCCAATGTAGATGACACAAGTGATAAACCAGGGGACAGGGAGAGAGAGAAAGAAAGAGAGAGGGGGGAGAGAGATAGCAAGAGTGAGAGAGAGAGCTAGAGAGAGAGCGAGAGTGCGAGAGAGTGAGCTAGAGAGAGAGTGAGAGTGCGAGAGAGTGTCACTGGTTTACATGGCCCCTGCAGTCCATTATATTCCCAACAATAGGTTGGAGGTGTGGTGTGTGCTGTTCATACCTAATGGCCTGGTGTTCCTGTATGGGCCTAGGCTCTGGCTGCTGCTCAATGAGCCTGAGACAGACAGCAGACAGAGACAGCATTAGAACCACCTCAGCACACAGGCATGACAATAGACATGGTTCAGAGGGATAGATCCAGCAACACAGAGTTGGAGTGGGTCAGATCCAAAGATATCTCGTATCTCACAGCTACATCTTAATGCAGATGTTCTGGAGATATGTGAATGTGGAATTTTAGTGAGGGGAGTTTCTAGGTATCAAATTGTGCTGTACGGTACTTAGTGACACTTTCAACACTGTTCCAAACCTCACCTTTACAGACAACTGCATTGAGATGAGGACTACAAACCAATCCAAACCCACCATGATACCCATCTGATCAGCCTAATAACCAACCAATTTAGTCCATAATGAAGATCTGTCTTCATTGAGTCGTTAAAGCGGGAGCATCACCACTGTATTTCACAAACGGCACAGTCCCTCATCTATGAAAGTGCCATAGGGCCCCACTGACAATTAGACAAGGAAAAGCTTTATGACCGTTAGACTCACCGCCGCGGCACTCTTGCCACCGGCAGGACAGCCAGGAGATTTTTTGTGTAGAAAAGTAATTATGAAGCCTCTCGTAATGACAAGGAGGAAACTAGTGTCATAACACACACCGCCTTTTAGCACAGTGCCATAATGAATCAGCATTCTTTACTCTTTGATTCATTCCACTATTCATAACATATTTATACCTTCAAGACAAATTATAATTTCCTTCAGGAATTAATCAAAAACAGGAAGGACTGGTCTCCTCTCGATGGATGATCAAAGACTGTGTGTCTACCTAGCTAGCGGCAATGCTGCCCGCTCTGCTCTGTATGGGTTCAGGCTCTGGGCTCAGGGTTCATGGGCAGGTCTGCAACAGGGGACTGATAGACTGGTGTCTCTGCAGGACATTAGTTTCATATCAGCTGATATATTCAGTACTTCCGAAGTCTACCTTGATTGGAAGGCACTGAAATATACATACATAGCATGGTTATAAACGGAGCTTGAATTAAAACCACATCTACACTGAACAAAAATATAAACTTAACATGTAAAGTGTTGGTCCCACGTTTTGTGAGCCGAAAATAAAAGATCCCCACATTTTTCCATACGCACAAAAAGCTTATTTCTCTAAAATGTTGTGCACAAATTTGTTTACATCCCTGTTAGTGAGCATTTCTCATTTTCCAAGATAATCCATCCACCTAACATGTGTGGCTTATCAAGAAGCTGACTGCAGGAATGCTGACTGCAGGAATGTCCACCAGAGCTGTTGCCAGAGAATTGAATGTTCATTGCTCTACCATAAGTCGCCTCCAACATCGTTTTAGAGAATTTGGCAGTACATCCAAATCGGCCTCACAACTGCAGACTACGAGTAACCACGCCAGCCCAGGACCTCCACATCCGGCTTCTTCACCTGCGGGATTGTCTGAGACCAGCCACCTGGACAGCTGATGAAACTGTGGGTTTGCACGACCAAATAATTTCTGCACAGAAACCATCTCAGGGAAGCTCATCTGCATACTCGTCGTCCTCACCAGGGTCTTGACCTGACTGCAGTTCGGCCTCGTAACCGACTTTAGTGGAAAAATGTGCACAGAGATACCACGACGAGATCCTGAGGCCCATTGTCGTGCCATTCATCCGCCGTCATCACCTCATGTTTCAGCATGATAATGCACGGCCCCATGTCGCAAGGACCTGTACACAATTCCTGGAAGCTGAACATTTTCCAGTTCTTCCATGGCCTACATACTCAGCCATGTCACCCATTGAGCATGTTTGGGATGCTCTGGATCGACATGTCCGACAGCATGTTCCAGTTCCCGCCAATATCCAGAAACTTCGCATAGCCATTGAAGAGGAGTGGGACAACATTCCACAAGCCACAATCAACAGCCTCATCAACTCTATATGTAGGAGATGTGTCGTGCTGCATGAGGCTGATTTTCTTACTGTGGAATGCAGGGTTTGGTCTTCGCCAGGCAAAAAGTTATACTTTTGAATCATCTGTCCATATAACATTCTTCCAAGAGTCTTGATGTGCTTCCAGGTGCTGGGCAAACTTGAGTCAACTTTTTGGATGACATGGGGTCGCAAACACTGCATTCCACAGTAAGAACCTCATACCAACGGTCAAGCATGGTGATAACATTAGTAGTGTGATGTTTTGAGGATGCTTTGCTGCCTCAGGACCTGGACGACTTGCCTTAATAAAAGGAACCATGAATTCTGCTCTGTATCAGAGAATTCTACCAGAGAATGTCAGGCCATCCGTCTGTGAGCTGAAGCACAGCTGGGTCATGCAGCAAGACAATAATCCAAAACACACAATCAAGTCTACATGGCAAAAAATCTAAATGGCTAAAAAGCAACAAATGTAAGGTTTTGGAATGGCCTAGTCAAAGTCCAGACCTAATCCCAATTGAGATGTTGTGGCAGGACTTGAAACAGGCAGTTCATGCTTGAAAACCCATAAATATTGCTGAGTTAAAGCAGTTAAAGCATGCAAGAGTGGGCCAAAGTTCCTCCACAGCGATGTGAGAGACTGATCAACAACTACAGGAAGCATTTGGTTGCAGTCATTGCAGCTAATTTTGGCACAACAAGTTATTGAGTGTAAGGGGGCAATTACTTTCTCACACAGGGGAATTGGGTGTTGCGTAACTTTGTTCATTAATTAATTAAAACTCAGGTTCCCTTTATTTAATACTAGGTTTTGGATGACGATCTGATAACATATAGTATCAAAAATAAGCAAAAATAGAGAAAATCAGAAAAGGGGCAAATACTTTTTTCCCGGCACTGTATCTGCTATTGACTTAAAGAGATGTAGGATTATCTCCTTTCTGTAAGTTTAATTTACTACTAGAGCATGAATAACAGAGAAAAAAACATTGTTTTCTGCCCATATCATCACCACAACCTTAGGGGAAGAGATGGCACAGTTAGAATCAAAGACAGGTGTCCACCATCCAGCCCCAACCCCCAGTCAGCAGTGTGTTAAAAGCTGTTTGATGGTTCTAATGTCTAGTCAGCTCCATTGTACCTTTCTGGCTGATAATGAGGGCCAATAATGATTCCTGAGCTCGAGGGGTTAATGGTATGTAACCGGCAGAGCCGCTAATTACACGTTACAAACTATTTATCAGATTCTCCATCTGCGCAACTCAAGCACCACAACTCTCATTGTGCACGCTAAATTACTCCTCGGATTATCATTGTAAAGCAAGTTTCCGTAATTAGGAGCCCGGGCTGCTGTTTTCTTTTTCTGAGTAGGCTGCCGAACGACATCAAGTGAAGAGGGGGAAAATTAGATCACTGGTTAATTTTGGCCTGACATCCCAATACAGAGTCAGTATCTACAATATCTGGCATCTACAGTATCTAGCTGTATGAAGATGAATCTAGCCACACAGGAATCCACAGCCAACAGATTCCAGAATTCCATCACAGTTTTTTGTTGAGAATGTGAGACCTAAGGGGGATTTACACTCTAAAATAAGAGAGGTATAAATTGCCTCTTGGATCCCATGTAGGCTTGGTGGAGTCTGCAATACCGTATAGTCAGATTGCAACGGAAGGTTGTGTGAAAGTTGTGTGAACAGTGGAAGGTTGTGTGAAAGTTGTGTGAACAGTGGAAGGTTGTGTGAAAGTTGTGTGAACAGTGGAAGGTTGTGTGAAAGTTGTGTGAACAGTGGAAGGTTGTGTGAAAGTTGTCTGAACAGTGGAAGGTTGTGTGAAAGTTGTGTGAACAGCGTGTGGAGCAGAGAGGCTCAGTCTCAATCCAACAGGCCTCTCTCTCCTGCCATCGGTTATTTGAGAAATAACTGTCATATCCCCCAGCCCCAAAGGTGTGCCGGAGACCATGGAGACACGTACCATCTCATCTGTCTCTGCAGTAGATTTTATTAAAATTACCTTCATTATAAGACAGTGTTCATTATAAAACCAAAAACGCTGGTCTCCCAGGGCCCAGTGGATTAATAAGGACAGCGGTGTATTTTAAGCTGTAAACTCCTCACTGTCCTTAATCTCCTTCCCACTTCACAAGGCCAAATTAACACCTCTCCCCAGCTCTGACGGGACCTCATTAGCAAACTTCCAGGGAAGGGAAGAAAAGAGGAATGAAAAAGAAGAAGAAGAAGAAGAAGAAGGGAAGCGACCAATGACAGCCACCAGCTCTGGGATTAACCCTTTGTGGTACTTTGGCGCTGTAGAAACTAGGTCGTTGTCGACGTGTTTCTAATCAGTCGCCTGGTTAGCGATAATTAGAAGCCAGGATCGGACGAGGGAAGAGAGAAAAAGTGGGAGGGGTACATTGAAATGAAACAGAAAAGAAAGAGAACCTGTCATGTCGCAAACACTTCAAAGGCAGAGACTTCTCTTTTAAAAGTGGCATGATGAGGATCCAAATACCAAGAGGGACTCCTCCGAGCCTCAGTGTGTGTTTGTCTGTGTGCCTCTCATATAGACACACACACACACACACACACTTCTGGCTCAAACTCCACCTTTATGGTACAGCTGTAGGGGAGTTTTAGTGTATCCCAAAACACACAGCCAAACAAGCTCCTGCAACTACACCTCCTCCTTACTGTATTTCAACCCTGAAGCAGCAGGTATAACTCCCACAGCTTTACTCTAAGGCCTGGCTGACTACTGGTGGGTAAAGTTCACAAGCCTCCGCATGCTGTTTGACATTAAGCAGGAAGGTCAAAATGTATCAGAAAACACAAGGGGTTTCATTCATTTATGATTATGCATAGTGAGAATGATTATATGTACAGTAGTACATTTTACTTTTCAAATCTGTATTCTATACATATGGAAGTTTGATAAGAGAGATCCAAAGTAATAGTGAAGACCTTGCATCCTTCAAGACCGATACCTCTGGAGAAAGCTTTAATATTATCTTTCATTATCAGCCATCTACTTGATTTACTTTCTAAACATCTATATTCCCTGTTGTCAAACATCAATGGTGCTCAAATTAATCCCCTAGGTTAATGTTTGCAGTGGTAGAAAAAGTACCCAATTGTCTTACTTGAGCAAAAGTAAAGATACCTTAATAGAAAAGGACTCAAGTAAAAGTCACCCAATAAAATCCTACTTGAGTAAGTCTAAAATTATCTGGTTTAAAATATACTTAAGTATTAAAAGTAAAAGTAAAATAATAAATAATTTCAAATTCCTTATATTAGGCAAACCAGACAGCACCGCTTTCTTGTTTTTTTAAATTTACCGATAGCGAGGGGCATGCTCCAACACTCACATTGTTTAGTGAGTCTGCCAGATCAGAGGCAGTAGGGATGACCAGAGATGTTCTCTTGATAAGTGTGTGAATTTGACAATTTTCCTGTCCTGCTAAGCACTCAAAATGTAACAAGTACTTTTGGGTGTCAGGGAAAATGTATGGAGTAAAAAGTGCATCATTTTCTTTAGGAATGTAGTGAAGTAAATGTAACTTGTCAAAAATATAAATAGTAAAGTACAGATACCCCCAAAAAGTACTTTCGTAATACTTTCAAGTATTTTTACTGCATGTTTGCACAAGAAAGATATGGCAGGGCCCTTTTGATATTTTTGTGTCTGTGCCTTTGAGGTCACAGCCATTCAATTGGCCTTGACATCAACCTCACATAGCAGCAGCATTGAATACAATAACTCCAGCCAAAACAGACTGCTGCTTTGGCCTAGCTATTTACAAAACTTTTTAAAAAACAACTTGACTATGATAATAAATGAGAACCAAACAATCCATGGTGTTATCATATTTAGTGATCCAGCTTTCAGGTTACCTTTCTAATGGTGAGTTGAGGAGAGAGAGGGAGACTGGAAACATTATTTGCAGTATCATTTCAATATGCCTCTACTTTGTGGACCATAACGCAGCTCACAAATGTGATTTATGACCTTGGTTTAATGGCTAGAGCAGAGCCTTGTTAGGTATCAGATGACTTTTTCAATATGGCAGCGTCAGAGAGGGCACTAATAATGCACCATCCCAACAGGAAATGAGGGCTTGTCTCAGCCAAGATAATATGAGCAGTCAGATATCTGATCATCTAATGGCAGCTACTCCACTTTGACAGAAAAGGCATCAGTCAATAAGCATCAGATGAAGTGTAACATGAAAACTGGGTCCTCCTTACACTTGGCCATGAATTTCTATCCCTGCTACCCTATCATCCATCCTTACAGTGCTTTGTGTCAGAATGTAATTGGTAAAGTGTCTGTAAATCATGTCAAAGCCCCACTGGCAAAACATAGGCAAGGAGATGTCAACTCACCTGGGCTTGGAAACTCTTGAGGACAGGAGCCACCATCTCCCGCACTTTCTGAATACAGAAACAGAACCAAGGTTTACCATTTTTGAGACAGTAGAAGCTCCATCTAACTAGGGACCAATAGCCCTGTTGAGAACAGGGGAAGACTTCTACTGCACCTTGTATTAGAATTTGTCTCAATAGTATTGAATATACTAACTTGTTATGGACAACTTTAAGATGAGGAAGACTGTCAAATGCTGTTTGATCCCAGATGTATTTTTCTTTAGCCAAATTTCAGCAGAAGAAGCAACGTCCCTGGTTTGGATTGATTTGCGAGGGAGGGAGGTGGAGGAGGAAGGGGGGGTTAAAAGTGGGGAGTGTAAGTGGGGATTTCCTGCTTGTATTAGCACCGGCTTCAGCTACTTCCTCCCCCTGGCTCTCAGTGAGCCCCAGGTAGAGGGATTGGGCTGCCTGTGGGGACAGCCTGATCCTGCCATCTGCACCAGTATTATACTGACAAGATTACAGCATACTCTCCACACTCTCAACCAGGGATAGGAGCTCTGCAGTCTGACTCTGGGAGATCCTAGGAACCCTGGCTGTGACCCTAGTGGTACTGCAGATACACTGGCCTTAAACAACACCTAGCTATAAACCACATATTTTAATTTAAATGTTAACATACCTGGAGAAGGGGGGTTGGGGTAATGAGACTGACTTGTCCCAAGCATTGTGCGTAAATTATATGCACTAAAGCGGATTATAAAATTAAATAAATAATTCCAGGCACAAAGGTAAGCGGGGCTCAAACACTGAGCAAGTCAGTCTGCCTAGTGGAGCAGAGACGAGCAGAATGACACATAGAACTCATAGCAGGGTAGGGAGGAGGCAGAAGGTAGGGAGGAGGCAGGGTGTAGTGAGTAGGGAGGAGGCAGGGGGTAGGAGGTAGGGAGGAGGCAGGGTGTAGTGGGTAGGGAGGAGGCAGGGTGTAGTGGGTAGGGAGGAGGCAGGGTGTAGGGGGTAGTGAGGAGGCAGGGTGTAGGGAGGAGGCAGGGTGTAGTGGGTAGGGAGGAGGCAGGGTGTAGGAGGTAGGGAGGAGGCAGGGTGTAGGAGGTAGGGAGGAGGCAGGGTGTAGGAGGTAGGGAGGAGGCAGGGTGTAGTGGGTAGGGAGGAGGCAGGGTGTAGTGGGTAGGGAGGAGGCAGGGTGTAGTGGGTAGGGAGGAGGCAGGGTGTAGGAGGTAGTGAGGAGGCAGGGTGTAGGAGGTAGGGAGGAGGCAGGGTGTAGTGGGTAGGGAGGAGGCAGGGTGTAGGAGGTAGGGAGGAGGCAGGGTGTAGGGGGTAGGGAGGAGGCAGGGTGTAGGGAGGAGGCAGGGTGTAGTGGGTAGGGAGGAGGCAGGGTGTAGTGGGTAAGGAGGAGGCAGGGTGTAGTGGGTAGGGAGGAGGCAGGGTGTATGAAGTAGGGGGTAGGGAGGAGGCAGAGTGTAGTGGGTAGGGAGGAGGCAGGAGGCAGGGTGTAGGAGGTAGGGGGTAGGGATGAGACAGAGTGTAGTGGGTAGGGAGGAGGGAGGAGGCAGGGTGTAGGGGGTAGGGGGTAGGGAGGAGGCAGAGTGTAGTGGGTAGGGTGGAGGCAGGGTGTAGGGGTAGGGAGGAGGCAGGGTGTAGTGGGTAGGGAGGAGGCAGGGTGTAGGAAGTAGTGGGTAGGGAGGAGGCAGGGTGTAGGAAGTAGTGGGTAGGGAGGAGGCAGGGTGTAGGAGGTAGGGAGTAGGGAGGAGGCAGGGTGTAGGAGGTAGGGAGTAGGGAGGAGGCAGGGTGGAGGCAGGGTGTAGGAGGTAGGGAGAATGGAGGAGACAGAGTGTAGTGGGTAGGGAGGAGGCAGGGTGTAGGAAGTAGTGGGAGGGAGGAGGCAGGGTGTAGGAGGTAGGGAGTAGGGAGGAGGCAGGGTGTAGGAGGTAGAGAGAATGGAGGAGACAGAGTGTAGTGGGTAGGGAGGGAGGAGGCAGGGTGTAGGGGTAGGGAGGAGGCAGGGTGTAGTGGGTAGGGAGGAGGCAAGGTGTAGGAGGTAGGGGGAAGGGAGGAGGCAGAGTGTAGTGGGTAGGGAGAATGGAGGAGACAGAGTGTAGTGGGTAGGGAGGAGGCAGGGTGTAGGAGGTAGGGAGTAGGGAGGAGGCAGGGTGGAGGCAGGGTGTAGGAGGTAGGGAGAATGGAGGAGACAGAGTGTAGTGGGTAGGGAGGAGGCAGGGTGTAGGAGGTAGGGAGTAGGGAGGAGGCAGGGTGTAGGAGGTAGGGAGAATGGAGGAGACAGAGTGTAGTGGGTAGGGAGGAGGCAGGGTGTAGGAGGTAGGGAGTAGGGAGGAGGCAGGGTGGAGGCAGGGTGTAGGAGGTAGGGAGAATGGAGGAGACAGAGTGTAGTGGGTAGGGAGGAGGCAGGGTGTAGGAGGTAGGGGGTTCGGGGGCACTAACCTCTGGGACATTTCTCTTGAACTCCCGGCTCAGCTCCACCAGGTGCTTGTGGGTGTGCTCGCTCTCTTCCTGTCGCCCTGCCAGCTCAGACGCTACTGAGTTTAACTCCCTCTATAAACACAAAAAAAGAGGGAGAGAGGAAGAGCAGCAGAGAGAGCGCGAGAGAGAGAGAGAGAGAGACCACTTAGAGAGGCTGCCAACAGTAACACAGTGCAGCTTAGAGTGTACATAAATAAAAATACAGTGCTGAATATTAACTATGTAATCCTTCATGATCTTATAGCGGTAATACTTACTGCAAGCCCTGGCCCATAAATAATTAAGCCAAAATAAATCCAATGCCTACAGTAGCAGAAGGCATTTTAGATAATCAGTATTTGAAATAATCAATACGCTTGCAACGGCCATGGAACTCCAGTGAGAGAGAGAGGAGAGAGAGAGGAGAGAGGGGAGAGAGATAGGAGAGAGAGGAGAGAGATAGGAGAGCGAGGAGAGAGAGGAGAGAGAGGAGAGAGAGAGGAGAGAGAGAGGAGAGAGAGAGGAGAGAGAGAGGAGAGAGAATAAACAAGGCAGCAGTCACGTGTGAAGGAACAAATAACCTGACAAACAACCTTAAAAACAAATATAGGGCTTCCTGGAGAAATTAAGAGCTGATGATTTTAAGCCTAGACAAGACACGATTCAACATACAACATTATTTATTTTTCCATGATTAACACAGATCACATTGAAGCCTCTATTTCATTAAAATCTCTCTTCCACATCTTTGCATTGATTTCAGGTGGATTTTAATAACAGAAATATACTGCTGGTATCTTATCTAGGCCCAGTGCTAATAACCCACATTTTCCTATTAGTGTCACAATTGCCTAAATCACAATTAATCTGTCTAAATCCTTCAATACCTTGTGATACAGTACTTGCTAAAACTCCACCCTATCAACATCCACTGTACAATTCCCAGCGATCTGTGTACACAGCCACTCCTCAGACCCATGCATTTATACTAGCCTCACCACACCACTTGCCATCCACAAATCCAATAGCATCCATTGATTAATCATCCAATGTCCGACTCTTTCTGCAAACCAACAAAACACATCTAAAATCTTGCTCCAGTACTCTTCTCCACTGACAACGTTTGTCCCCTTTAATCCCATCTCTTTTCCTGTCCTCTTGGATTGGTTTTATTTGATGAAGGTCTTCCCTTGTATCTGCTGGGATATAATATAAAACTGGAGTGAGGGATTCAATTAACACAGTGAATTTATATATGACGCTGGAAAATGAAATTGACTGTGTTTTAATTAATCTCCAGTCTTACTTAAAAGCAATTTAATAAATTATCACATGAGCCAAAGAGAGAGAAAACCTAGGGACAAAACTCCAGTTCCATATTTGAAAAATGTAACTGATTTCACTTATTCCCAGTGAAAGAATTTTAACCCTTCAGTTTCATCAGATCTTGATGTAAATAGATTACTGTACTGGTCCTTGAAAGAGGCCTCCTTTCTCTCTCCAAAACCAGCGACAGAATGCTCCCATTGATGAGTTTTATTTGATCTCTCTTGGGGACAGTTGTGCCTTCTTAAGAGATGGGTCCTTTGCCTAAGGACTTTCTCCAAGAGTCAGAATGGATTACACTTCCCTTTGCTTATCCCATTCTCATGCATCTCAGATTGTAAATCATGATGTTTATAGCAAAACCACGCATTTCATGGAGGCATCATTTTTTTGTCAGAAACAGATTCCTATTTGGTTTCCGACTGCCTGTGCTCTTATTAGCTAGTCACTGTGCTTCAGTCAGCCATTCTAACACATATTGGATGAGACTTTTGGGGGATTTGGGACTTGGCTGTTAGGAGTGGGCTAACCTCCAACAGATTCAAGCAGCCCTAGACCACCAGCTAATCTGGCTGAGAGAGAATCCTGTTAGAAGTGGCTTTGTGTGGATTATAGTGCTGATTCTGAATTGCCCAGCCCTTCATTGTCCATGAAGAGACTTTAAAGTAAAGCAAATCACATTGATGCCTCATTTCAGTCAAATGTAACACAATGTTTGGTTGCTTCTTCACATGAAGAGTCCAATAACATATATATTTACATTGTAATTATGTGCAGTGCTTAATTTGGGCCGGAGCTGTCCGCAGCACCGTTCTGGCACTTCTCATTTTTGGGGAATTGGTTCCCGGCTCCTCTATAAAACTAAGTAGCCTATTGCCGGCCCAGACTCACACACAGAAGAAAAAGAAGGTTGATCAAAGCAGAATGCATTGAAGATTAATGGAGAGTGGGCATTTATTTCCTGATTCCACTTTGTTCAAATTTATTTGTCACTAGTCTGTGACTCTGTGCGTGACAGTAGGCTGTTCGAGATTGCGCAAATCTGTCATGAATACGCATGATGCACTATTCCAAGTTGTCAAATGAGGGTTTGGAGGTCATGAAAAGTCATAAAATGAGTTTCATTTGTGTTAATATAATTAATGAAGTCACACTTTTAAATATGATCAATCACTTAATCTACATATCAGCCATTATCGGAATGACTCTTCAGTGCCTGCTAGTGTATGCTGCGTGTGTGGGCCGTTGCCCGAGAAGAGAGCGCGACATTTCAGCAGCACGTATAAAATAATGTCAGACAACAGACTAACTAGATAGCCAATTCAAAACATAACTTGTAGCAGTTATCGAGCTTAACTATAGCTAAGCATTAATGTCTTTGTCGCCTTTCCACCTGCACCGTTGGAAAGCTGGGATTCCCCTCTATTAAACAGTAGCCATGTAATGTTAAAAATCTACCCTGAAACATGAATATTTGAGCCTTAAACATGTCTAATTAGATACCTTGCTTTGAAGTAGCCTACCTTATCCATTTGATCCCTGATTTATTGAATGAGGGAATCATTTTATAAAGACAAAAATATTTGGTTGTAATGTTGCAATAAATTTATATCAAGGGTGACAACCATCCTCCAGGATAGCTACTGGGTGTGCAGGCTTTTGTTCAAGTCCTGGTCTAACCACATTGTAGACTAAACATCAGCTACTCAACAGGACCTTGATAAGCAGACTTGGGTGTTTCAGGGCTGGATCAAAAGCCAAGCCTGCACACCCAGGAGCTGTCCAGGTGGAGGGTTGACCACATGTTAACATGTGACTAATATTGCAGTTCTACTTTGTGGGCGGTTAAGTGCCGTGATCAAGAGCACAATGGCAGGAGATGGTAGGCCTGCATGGGATCAGACACAGCAGCCTTCTAGGGTCAATAATGGTTACTTTTTCATGTAACTTCTTCATGAAAATGTGGTTAAGTCATGGAGAAGTCATGGAAAATGTGTAGGAACCCTTAACAGTGAATAATCATGAGGTATCTACAGCATAATATCGTTTGTGAATTTCGGTGAACATAGTCTAATGGACCAACTTGGAAAAAGACAGCTCCTGCACTTCTTTCATCCCAGGTCAACCACTGGTTATGTGGGTAAAGTGTAAATGGAGTGTATAGTTCAGTGTTTGCAGTATATCCTCAAAGTCTCCACCAAGTTTATTAATTGCAAAAGTGAAAGCATCCGTCTAGTGTTGGGCAAGGAATGTAAAACGTATAAACTTACCAAATGGCATCAAATATACCATGGATTTCAGTTTCCATTCAATTGTGAGTAGCTCAACCTGTTAGGTATGCGTAACTGGCTGTAAGGGAGTCAGGCGCAGGAGAGCAGCAGTTGGGTAGCCAAAGGAGCCTTTTATTTCGGCGAACAAAACACACGGCACTAAGAACACTAAACACAATATGGGTTGACATAACCCAGCGCAAACCAGTCTAGCGTGCACATACACGAAACAACAAACAATTCCCCACACAGACATAGGGGGGAACAGAGGGTTATATACACGTCTAATACTGAGGGAATTGAAACCAGGTGTGTAGGAAAACAAGACAAGACAAATGGAAAAATGAAAGTTGGATCGGCGGTGGCTAGAAAGCCGGTGACATCGACCGCCGAACGCCGCCCGAACAAGGAGAGGAACCGACTTCGGCGGAAGTCGTGACACAACCAATGAGAGCAATACATCTATATGAGTAAAACAACAATAGCTGAAAGGGCTGGGCAATAGCACATCAAATGAAACCTGGTGTCTGCCCACGTTCTTGAAGGGAACTGAAGCAGAACATTGTTTGCCTGTTTGGTTTTCTTGAAGAGACGGATGATGGAGCAACTGTACAACACAGTGTACTTGAAGTCTCTTGAACCAAAATATTTTACACCTCACTAATCAAAGCTGATCCATTTCACCTTGAGTTATGGGCAACTGAGGTCTCTGATAAGATTCACTTATCTCCATGAATCCGCCTGAAGAGTCCAAAACAACACACACATCTAGAGCTACTATACTCTTGACTACTTACATTGGAAATAGGGGGAGTAAACAAGTTTGATTCCCTGTGCAAAGAAGAATTTCCCAGGAATCGTTTGACAAGGTTTTAAAAAAGGCGATCGGGACCGAATTTTCAGTGTGTAGCAGTCAGGTCAATACCGAGCTCCTGTCATTAAGCCTCTGCCAGTCAAACATCCGGACGTAATTGATGAGTTTCCCCTAGGGAGGGCAGAGCTATCGCTGGGGTGGGGAAGTGGTGGGGGTAGGAGGAGGAGGAGAGGGGGTAAGGGGGATGCTGAGCAGGGCCGGTCCAGAGGGAGGGAGGGAGTGCCCAGGCCTGGTCCTGCGGAGGACAGTGTCTGTGGAGGAGCTGAAGACAGCCTCTGTGGAGGAGAAGTCATATGTCCTGACAAAGCCAGTCACACAGCAATGAGTGGGTCAGGTATTTAAGCTCGTGTGTTGTGTTGCTGAAAAGACTGCAGGTAATGGTCCTTTTAGACTCCACAGAGGGACGTGAAAAACAAGACAAGCAAAATGGAGGATAATGGTGATAAGAAAGCAGTGGAGAGATATTGATATCAGGAACATCATATTTTTGGTACTACAATGTATCGACAATGCTATGAAATAAATCACCATTGGACCATTGCAAACATTGATGTTAGCAAGTAGTAATAATATTAATGCTTATTAAAGCTTCTTAGTCCATCAATCCCACTACAAATCATTCATATCCACTGACATTCGTATGTAAAACATTCTATACATAACATACATAAAATCAGTAGTGTGTGAGAAGCATGTATAAAATGTTTTCTGTAAAAATGTGAAGCTACTATATTGTAAAACAGTACATTTGAAATTGATTCATTAAACCTACTCCTTTCGATTACATCTGTGGCCATAAGCTGTTTCTTGGCATTCCACAAAGACAAAACATGGTGGGAAAAACTACCAAGATACTGCAATAGAATGTAGACTCACAGTCACACACTATTGTACGCAGCGGGCTTGGACAGCACAAATAAAGGGGAAAATAGGGCGAGGAGGACAGGGGAAAATGCAGATGGGTATTATTTTTCTTTTTGCATCTCATCTAATTGCAATCATAGGCAAATGTCTGAAAGTGTGACAGCATCAGCAGAATTGCTGCTGAGAGCACAGAATCTTTGTCTAAAAATAATCAGACATTCTGTGTGCTGCTGTTAGTTATAATGGTAATCGATGCTGGAGGCTTTGAATTCCATCAATTTATAGATCCACTCTGTTCTGCCTGGTGACTGTGGAGCCTCACAACCCCCACCGCATACGCACACCAAGAGACACAAACACACATTGCATGCAAGCTCACACACACACACACACACACACACACACACACACACACACACACACACACACACACACACACACACACACACACACACACACACACACACACACACACACACACACACACACACACACTGGTCGTAGCAAGGCAGCACTGGAGTCAGTGTGTGATTAAGATAAGTCTAGTTTCCTTTTATACATTCCTTATCCCCTACTATTCTCTGTAGGGCACCAGATTGGCCATAGCCGTCTAAGATTGGCCCCGCATCTCAGACGTCACATTTGAGAGTGGGATCGATCTATAAATCAAATCACCACAATCAATGGCCCCGATCGCTGCAGTCTAGTCTGGCCTCAACGTTATTACTGGCACCCCCAGCCGCTGAGGGGTGGAGAAAAATAAAAACAAGGCTGGGGAGGGAGAGGGGTTCAGGGTAGGCAGAGCCTCGGCTGGCTGGCTGGCTTCTGTCCATATACAGGATGAGCCCTTATCTGGCCTCCCTCCCTGGGCTGACCGACCGACTGACAGGCAAGCAGCTCTCTACATCTCTACACAACTGTCTACTATAATACCTCCCTGTTCATTCAACTGCTCTCATTTCCACTACTCCACTCTCCACCGTGTTCAGACCATACAGTGATTGGTACCGAAGTGTTCACTGTGTTTAGACCATACAGTGATTGGTATCAGAGTGTCCACTGTGCAGCAGTAGTACTGTACATAGGAAGTAGAAAGTGGTGGTGTTGAACAGTTTGTGTAGGCTGAAAATCACATTTAATTTTGACACCTTTCTAAACCCTGGACTAGTAAACCTGATAAATCATCCCAAATAATTAATCCCCAGTCAGTCAGGCTGTCTTTAAACAGCAAGCTAAATCTCACAAAGGGGATGAGAGGCGTGTGAGCGTTACAACCATCAGCAAAAGGTGGGACTGGTGTTGTCAGACATTGTTCGTCACAGCCAGCTTCATTTAGGGAGTTTTAGAGCCTGATGCACCAAAGCACATTGTCCCGTCAACGCTTCTTTCTCTTTTTAAACACATGCAAGCAGGCACGTGCACATGCACACACAACCACTGATAAGAAAGGGTAACACATTACCATTATGGTATTTTTCAGTTGATACAGCACCTTAAAAAAAATACTAATAAAAACTGCAGCCTTAACATAGCCCTTCCAGTGAATCTAGAATCCTAGGGATGTCTTTAAATGTCCTCCAATTAGAACCTTCAAACTGCTATCTATGGGTGAACATTCTAATTGAACGGCCAATTAGCAGAGCTTATTTATCATCATTAAGCCAGGCCATTGTTCTCCTCATCTCCAAGTCTGTGGTTACAATCAGGATGTCTATTGTCATACTGTAATACATGGCCACTGACTGATTAGACCTCCCTGGATTCATTAGCAAGCTGGGGGGTTGAAACCTGAGTGAAAACATAACCTCAACAGGTCAAATAAGGTCTGGTAAAATGGAGACTGGATGTGAATGATAAAGATTTGACTGTATATAAAAGTGGTCCAACGTGGTGGTGATGACTTTATTTGTAGAGCTTTACCGAGTGTTGTCTAATTCTCATGCTGAAATGAATGTTTGGTTTCTGAGAGAGAATCGTCCATCGCAGTCCATTCGTAGTTGTGGAAGGCAAAGGAACTGTAGAGCATCACTCTTAAAAAAATATATATATATATACAGTACCCGTCAAAAGTTTGGAAACACCTACTCATTCCAGGGTTTTTCTTTATTTTTACTATTTTCTACACTGTAGAATAATAGTGAAGACATCAAAACTATGAAACAACAGATACGGAATCATGAAGTAACCAAAAAAGTGTTAAACAAATCAAAATATATTTGAGATTTGAGATTCTTCAAAGTGGCCACCCTTTTTCTTGATGACAGCTTTGCACACTTATAGCATTCTCTCAACCAGCTTCATGAGTTAGTCACCTGGAATGCATTACAATTAACAAGTGTGCCTTGTTAAAAGTTCATTTGTGGAATTTATTTCCTTCTTAATGCATTTGAGCCAATCAGTTGTGTTGTGATAAAGTAGGGATGGTATACAGAAGATAGCCCTATTTGGTAAAAGACCAAGTCCATATTGAGGCAAGAATAGCTCAAATAAGCAAAGAGAAATGACAATCCATCATTACTTTAAGACATGAAGGTCAGTCAATCTGGAAAATGTCAAGTTTCTTCAAGTGCAGTCGCAAAAACCATCAAGCGTTATGATGAAACTGGCTCTCGTGAGGACCGCCACAGGAAAGGAAGACCCAGAATTACCTCTGCTGCAGAGGATAAGTTCATAAGAGTTACCAGCCTCAGAAATTGCAGCCCAAATAAATGCTTCACAGAGTTCAAGTAACAGACACATCTCAACATCAACTGTTCAGAGGAGACTGCGTGAATCAGGCCTTCATGGTCAAATTGCTGCAAAGACACCACTAGTAAATAACACCTATAGGAAGAAGAGACTTGCTTGGACCAAGAAACACGATCAATGGACATTAGACAGGTGGAAATCTGTCCTTTGGTCTGAATTTGAGATTTTGGTTTCCAACAACCGTGTCTTTGTGAGACGCAGAGTAGGTGAATAGATGATCTCCGCATGTGTGGTTCCCACCGTGAAGCATGGAGGTGGAGGTGTGATGGTACTTTACTGGTGACACAGTCAGTGATTTATTTAGAATTCAAGGCACACTTACCCAGCATGGCTACCACACCAATACGCCATCACATCTGGTTTGCGCTTAGTGGGACTATCATTTGTTTTTCCAAGAGGACAATGACCGAACACATCTCCAGGCCGTGTAAGGGCTATTTGACCAAGAAGGAGAGTGATGGAGATCTGCATCAGATGACCTGGCCTCGACAATCACCCGACCTCAACCCAATTGAGATGGTTTGGGGTGAGTTGGACCGCAGAGTGAAGGAAAAGTGCTTAGCATATGTGGGAACTCCTTCAAGACTGGAAGGAAAAGCACTTGGAAAAGCATTCCAGGTGAAGCAGGTTGATAGAATGCCAAGAGTGTGCAAAGATATTATTAAGGCAAAGGGTTAAGGCAAAGGGCTACTTTGAAGAATCTCAAATATAAAATATATTTTGATTCGTTTAACAGTTTTTTCTTTACTACATGATTCCATAAGTGTTACTTCATAGTTTTGATGTCTTCACTATAATTCTACAATGTAGAAAATAGTAAAAATAATGAAAAACCCTTGAATGAGTAGGAGTGTCCAAACTTTTGACTGGTACTGTATATATACACAGTTGAAGTCGGAAGTTTACATACATCTTAGCCAAATACATTTAAACTCAGTTTTTCACAATTCCTGACATTTAATCCTAGTAATAATTCCCTGTCTTTGGTCAGTTAGGATCACCACTTTATTTTAAGAATGTGATATGTCAGAATAATAGTAGAGAGAATGATATATTTCAACTTTAATTTCTTTCATCACATTCCCAGTGGGTCAGAAGTTTACATACACTCAATTAGTATTTTGTAGCATTGCCTTTAAATTGTTTAACTTGGGTCAAACATGTTGGGTAGCCTTCCACAAGCTTCCCACAATAAGTTGGGTGAATTCTGGCCAATTCCTCCTGACAGAGCTGGTGTAACTGAGTCAGGTTTGTAGGCCTCCTTGCTCGCACACACTTTTTCAGTTCTGCCCACAAATGTTCTATATGATTGAGGTCAGGGCTTTGTGATGGCCACTCCAATACCTTGACTTTGTTGTCCTTAAGCCATTTTGCCACAAATTTGGAAGTATGCTTGGGGTCATTGTCCATTTGGAAGACCCATTTGCGACCAAGCTTTAACTTCCTGACTGATGTCTTGAGATGTTGCTTCAATATATCCACATAATTTTCCTCCCTCATGATGCCATCTATTTTGTGAAGTGCACCAGTCTCTCCTGCAGCAAAGCACCTCCATAACATGATGCTGCCACCCCCGTGCTTCACAGTTGGGATGGTGTTCTTCGGCTTGCAAGCATCCCCCTTTTACCTCCAAACATAACAATGGTCATTATGGACAAACAGTTCTATTTTTGTTTCATCAGACCAGAGAACATTTCTCCAAAAAGTACGATCTTTGTCCCGAAGTGCAGTTGCATACCGTAGTCTGTCTTTTTTATGACGGTTTTGGAGCAGTGGTTTCTTCCTTGCTGAGCGGCCTTTCAGGTTATGTCGATATAGGACTCGTTTTATTGTGGATATAGATACTTTTGTACCTGTTTCCTCCAGCATCTTCACAAGGGCCTTTGCTGTTGTTCTGGGATTGATTTGCACTTTTCGCACCAAAGTACGTTCATCTCTAGGACACAGAACGCGTCTCCTTCCTGAGCGATTTGACGGCTGCGTGGTCCCATGGTTTTTATACTTGCGTACTATTGTTTGTACAGATGAACGTGGTACCTTCAGGCGTTTGGAAATTGCTTCCAAGGATGAACCAGACTTGTGGAGGTCTACAAATTGTTATTTTGAAAATCTTAATCTTTTATTTTTATTGGCCAGTCTGAGATATGGCTTTTTCTTTGCAACTCTGCCTAGAAGGCCATTATCCCGGAGCCGCCTCTTCACTGTTGACGTTGAGACTGGTGTTTTGTGTGTACTATTTAATGAAGTTGCCAGTTGAGGACTTGTGAGGCGACTGTTTCTCAAACTAGACACTCTAATGTACTTGTTCTCTTGCTCAGTTGTGCACCGGGGCTTCCCACTCCTCTTTCTATTCTGGTTAGAGACAGTTTGCACTGTTCTGTGAAGGGAGTAGTACACAGCGTTGTACAAGAACTCCAGTTTCTTGGCAATTTCTCGCATGGAATAGCCTTCATTTCTCAGAACAACAATAGACTGACAAGTTTCAGAAGAAAGATTTTTGTTTCTGGACCATTTGAGCCTGTAATCGAACCCACAAATGCTGATGCTCCAGATACTCAACTGGTCTAAAGAAGGCCAGTTCTATTGCTTCTTTAAATCAGAACAACAGTTTTCAACTGTGCTAACATAATTGCAAAATGGTTTTCTAATGATCAATTAGCCTTTTAAAATGATAAACTTGGATTAGCTAACACAACGTGCAAATGTAACACAGGAGTGAAGGTTGCTGATAATGGGCCTCTGTACGCCTATGTAGATATTCCAGTAAAAAATCTGCCATTTCCAGCTACCACAGTCATTTACAACATTAACAATGTCTACACTGTATTTCTGATTAATTTTATGTTATTTTAATGGACAACAAATGTGCTTTTCTTTCAAAAACAAGGATATTTCTAAGTGACCCCAAACTTTTGAACAGTAGTGTATATATATTTTAAGAGTGATGCTCTACAATTACTGTACGAATGGATTGCGATGGACGATTCTCTCTCATAAATCAACCATTCATTTCAGCATGAGAATAAGATAAGACTTGGTAAAGCTCTACAAATAAAGTCATCACCACATTGGCCCACTTTTCACCACAAATGACTATAGTGGAGCAGTGAAACACACACGGATAACCTGCGATTGTTTATTCTCTCTTAAGAAAATGCCAATCTGTTCATTCTCAGGTGTGCTGATCTTCCTCTTGTTTTTTGTTGTTTTCTCCCCCCTATTTTCCCTTGTCGATTGCAGGAAGATCAAAGCGCCGCCGCCAGAAGAATTTAAATATTTCAGGTGAGGAGAGAGGGCTGCGTTTCACACCACCTGTGCGCTGAGAGACTCGTCCCTCCTCTCTCTCTCACAGTGTTCCAGGGGCCCCTGGGGCCCGGCATCATGAACCAGGGCCACCTGTCTGAGAGAGAGGCTCCTTTATTCTCTCCCACTATCTCCCTCTCTTTCGCTCTACCTCGCTCTCTCTCTCTTCTAATTTTCCAGCATTTGAACCAAAAATACATTTATTTAAATTGAACTGTGAGAGTGAAAATACAACCTGGGCTGACAACAAGCAGTGTAAAACTTAGAGTGCTGCTGTCACAAAGGCTGCAAGACCCAGCAGATAAGTTAACATCCCATGAATGGGAATTTTATGTGAGATTTGCAATAGGAAAACCATTTATAGATTTGCAATAGCATAGTAGATTGCTTTGGTGAACACAGTAACTGTCATAATGTAGGCCTAAATAAAATGAACTGCCTGTATTTGTTATTGTATTATCAAGGCAAATAACATCTGGACAAAGAGTTGCCCAATGCAGCTTAATCATTAGTATACTGTACAGTACTGTACTGATCTCAGGAGGACGGCAGAGAGGGGTTTTGTAAGATGCTGCACATCACATCACCAGAACAGCCTTTTCTGACAAACAGCAAATAAAAAGCATCCCTGATGTCCACACCACACAGTTTATTGTTACTGCTCTCCTCGGAGGGGTGTATGTGTGTACGTCTGCATGTATGCATGTGTGTGCATGAACTGTACTGTACGTGTGTGCAGGAGGGTGTGGAGTGGGTACCACACAGCCAGTTCCCTGCCATGTCTCTCAAAAGGGCCATAAAGTGTTTACAGGTGAGAATGGGCTCCATCTTGCTTTAAATCAGCATTTAAACACCCAGCTAAACGTAATCTGCAGAGTCAACAAGAGGCACTCGTATTACCCTGTTCAAGATAAGTTTTTATTTACTCTGGAATGTGCAATAGATTTTTTAGTTGTTCCCCTAATGATGAATGCACCCGATAAACTGAAAAAGTCACACTTAATTTTTTCACACGTCTCTCCCTCCCCATCTTTTTAATATCAGCAGTGTTTATGTGAACATGTGCAGGTTAATCTAGAGAGCGGGTCAGACGGGTCAGAGGTAGCCGGCGCGTTGGAAATGTCAGCAGTGAGATCTAGGCTGCTCTCAGTACCACACTAAACCCTCATGGCTGTCGGCTCAACGATGGATGTATGACTTGGAGGTGTCTTTCCCCCACTCTTCACCGCCATCGCAGGGTTCCCCCTCCATCACAGGAAATCTAATTAATCAATCGATTTATCGTCATAAATCAGGCCGGAGCTTTGATTGTATCAGCAAGTCACGCAATCAATTAGTCGCCTAGCAGCCCAATTTGCCTAAAGAAAGATGAACGTCTCTTCAGATCATCCATTTTACTGTCCGTTTACCCATCAAACACCGGGACTGTTGACTCACAGGCTCCACTTTGCATCCTCTTATTGGGTTTGCAGATTAAACTTCAAAAGACACTTAACTGAGTGGGAATAATTCTGCTCTCTTCATTTGTGCTGAAGTTTGTTCTCTGTTCTTCTTTATGGTGAAGCCAAACATCATCATCACAACAGAGTATGAAGATGTTAAATCCAGGACAAAGTGTCCTCTTTTTCATAATGCAATTATTGTTATTACTGTGAAGTGGACCAGTCAGATGCAACAAGTAAATTAACCAGCAGCATCACAGTATATATTACCATTAGCTGGATGCCACCTGAGTAAAATAAATTGACCTTCACAATGTCTCAGACAAATCAGGTATTTCATCCTATAATCCTGGCAAGGTTGAGATACAAGTAGGAGGGAGGTGTTCAAGGGAAATGGATAGATGAGTCGAAAACACATAAGTATAATGACATATTTGTTTCATATTTCATTCCTACTGTGAATTCCAATACACAACGTGACATAAACTGCCATGGTCCACCGGCTACCATCTGCAACTGAGTGTCAGGACGTCTCCTAGGATACGCTGGAAACTTTAGGGATGACAAACCGACAAGAACAACTAGAGCACGACAGAATGGGCTGCCTCTCCCGGCGCCTCAGCAGGCTTCTCGGCAGAGTACGCCAGGCAGCCAGGCCACAGAACCAGAACCGTAGAGGACAGGAAGGAACACCAGCCCTGGTCCCAGAGGAAAACGTCTGTGGTGGGATTACAGCATGATGAGGGCTGGTTCTGCTTCACACTCCCAGACCCTGCTGTCTGTCTGCCTGCAGCCTGGAGCACGGTGTCCCTGCAGAGATATCTACAGGGCTTTAGAGTTCTGCCCAATCTCACCAAGCTCCACCATGTAATTACAGATAAAGACACAGGACCAGGGTACTCAACCCCAACTCTTCCAGGTTCACACTACACTGCCCACCCATAACCTCCCAAAGGACAACCGCCCATCCCAGCTCTACCATCCATAAGCCATCTGTGAATACCCAACCACAACCCCTATTATGTATGCCTCCAGTACCGATCCATAAGCCTATCATATAAAACAGAAACATCGCAAAACACCAACACAAAATACTGTAGAATGAAGAACCACAACCAGGGTCATTGTGCCAGAGATAGATGATGGCAAACTTCCCTACAGACTTATTTAAGAGTGAAGCTTTCTCGTTCTGAAATCCCCATCTCTGCACTTCATATCATCCCTTCACACATCCCAACCTCTTCCAGGCAACTAGGAAGAACATATCATCCCTTCACACATCACAAACTCTTCCAGGCAACTAGGAAGAACATATCATCCCTTCACACATCACAACCTCTTCCAGGCAACTAGGAAGAACATATCATCCCTTCACACATCACAACCTCTTCCAGGCAACTAGGAAGAACATTTGGAAAAGAATGCAGGGGAAGAAACATGACTATATTCAAGTAACAGAAAATGATACTAAAGCGAGAGATCCATTATTCATTTCAGATCCGTTTTTCATTTAGGAGCAGGGTGGATATGAGCAATGATGAATGCATCGCCCAGGATGCAATTTGTATGTAAAATAACAGAAGATTAAATAATGTTTTAAGTGCAAATGTAGTTTGTTGCCATTTAAAGGGAAAATGCATTCCTGGAAAAAAGAATAAGACTTGTGCCAATGACATTGGCTCATAAAATCACTTAGCCTATTGCTTGGTCCTTCACCAGTCCCCGTAATGGGTCACAATGAGAGCACAATGAGTTTCTCAATGATGAACCAGCGGGCTAGAGATTTTCATTCAGACAGTATTTTTGGCAGACCATTTGGTAATGCAGAGTTAAATAAAAAACCTAATTCAATAGACACCCAACAAGGCAGCACATTCCTTGACACACACGTACATGCATTCACTCAGACATGTGCATAAATGCGCACACGCACACACACACAACCTTGCCTGCCAGGCATCCACATGTTCTTCTCAGGACTCTAAATCAGCTTCACTCAGTGCACACCATTTCATTTCACTGCCTCTCAAAGACACACAAAGAGCCATTCCCTCCATTCAGAGACCAGAGATTGAATTTAGCCTGGGAACACAAGGCATGTCCACCACAGCTCATTACTGGGCACACAGGGTGGAGATGGCCGACATGGGAGAGAGAAGCACAGAGGAGAGAGCGGGTCTGTATACCAACATCTCCCTCATTCACTCGCCACATAACTACACTTCTCTAAACATTCAAGCTGCTATTTAGCTCCTGTTTGAATACTAAATGAGGTATTGAAAAGCAAGATACAATCCTGACATGGAAACTGTTTGAGGGCTACCTGAGGAAACATTCACAGTAGTAGGCTCCAAACCAAACATTTACATTTACATTTAAACACAAGCATGCATGTTACATGTACAGGTCACGACAGTCTAATAGAAATGCTTATTTACCTGCTGCGTTAACAGTTGTCGACAACCAAACAGAGGTTGACCCATTACTGTCCCCAATCAGAGGGAAGAGAAGAGGGACAAAATCCATTTGGGTCAGTGACATTGATCTCTACCCTACCACATGGCTCTGGGGGTCAGGGGTGTGTGTGTGTGTGTGTGTGTGTGTGTGTGTGTGTGTGTGTGTGTGTGTGTGTGTGTGTGTGTGTGTGTGTGTGTGTGTGTGTGTGTGTGTGTGAGAGAGAGAAGGTGGCACTGGGTGTGTTTGGTTTGATTGGGGGAGGAGGGCTGTTGTGATTCAGCTTATCCACTCTCGTGAACCCTCCCTAACCTCGGGGCTATCGCATGACCTGAGGCAAAGCATTACTGACATTAAAAAGGCATGAACTTCTCAGCATTGGAGTTTCAAACACGCAATCAATGGGGCCACAGGTGCACACATTCTCTGCACCGCCAGTGGAATGCCCTTTCTCCCCCTCCAACACAATGCTGGAGCCTGTTTTCTGCTGTGTGTTCATGTTTATGTCACAAATAATGAAGACCTGCAGCACATGAAACAAAAACGCGAAAAGTGGAGACAGTTTTTGGAGGTCGGTTGGAAACAGAAATAGGGGAAGATCAGGAGAAAGGCTAGGATGTAAAGAACGTGTCAGCTTCTCTCTGTCGGGCAGCTCCTGTGCTATGGCACGCTCAGTTCAGACTGTGAGAGTAGCAAATAGGCCTAATTCACACTGGGTGTGTGAGTGCCTCTGCTGTCTAGCAGTGTGAGCGGGGAATTAGATCTATTGTTTGTAGCCTTCATCCCTTCCCAGACAGACTTGTTCCGGCTCAGAAGCGCTGTCTAATCCGCACCTCTCTCCCGCTTGCGCTCCTGGAAAATGACTTCACACAGCTGCCTCAAACTCCCAACACAGCAATTCTCGTCTGACTGAACCTAAAAAAAACACCTCAGCAGACCTCCCATAGCTCATTTAACATACCAATTCCCCCCCTAAACCCAACAACCCCCCCCCCCGGAGGAAAACAAGAAGGAAAACAACAGCCCCTCTTGATCATGTAAAGGCCCTTTTCTCTGGTAAAGTGTCAAAATCAGCAATAGTAGGTGGTGAGGAATGTCTATTCCCAATAGTAGGTGGTGAGGAATGTCTATTCCCAATAGTAGGTGGAGAGGAATGTCTATTCCCAATAGTAGGTGGTGAGGAATGTCTATTCCCAATAGTAGGTGGTGAGGAATGTCTATTCCCAATAGTAGGTGGTGAGGAATGTCTATTCCCAATAGTAGGTGGTGAGGAATGTCTATTCCCAATAGTAGGTGGTGAGGAATGTCTATTCCCAATAGTAGGTGGTGAGGAATGTCTATTCCCAATAGTAGGTGGTGAGGAATGTCTATTCCCAATAGTAGGTGGTGAGGAATGTCTATTCCCAATAGTAGGTGGTGAGAAATGTCTATTCCCAGTAGTAGGTGGTGAGAAATGTCTATTCCCAATAGTAGGTGGTGAGGAATGTCTATTCCCAATAGTAGGTGGTGAGGAATGTCTATTCCCAATAGTAGGTGGTGAGGAATGTCTATTCACAATAGTAGGTGGTGAGGAATGTCTATTCCCAATAGTAGGTGGTGAGGAATGTCTATTCCCAATAGTAGGTGGTGAGGAATGTCTATTCCCAATAGTAGGTGGTGAGGAATGTCTATTCCCAATAGTAGGTGGTGAGAAATGTCTTTTCCTACAATTTTTGCTACAAAGCAAAAATTGCTGCCATATGAAGCTTTACAGCTTGCTCTGTAATATGAGGAGTATTTTAAATCCACAGCTTTTATTCAAATACATTTATGATTACTGAAAGACAAACATCAATCTTGAAAAAAACACCATTATTGATTTTGCTAATTTTTCTCTATGTTGTTGAACATAACATACTCTACGGACATATCAACGTTCCAAAGTGGGATATTGGTGTTTTTTTCAGTATTCATGTTTCTATTTTTAAATATTCATAATTTTATGTAAATCTTTTTTAATTGAAATGAAAATACTCCTCATATTACAGAGCAAGCGGTAAAGCTTCATATGGCATCAATGTTTGCTCTGTAGCACTTACAAAGTCTTAAAGGGGTTATTAATATGGCAACTATTTCTAAATTATTATTCAATGTTTTGTTTAGTTTTTGTCCTGGTTTCATGAGGAATCACTCTTACTCAGAATAGGACAGTCAGGGAAGGAGTGGAGAAGGAATAGAAAGAGGAAGAATGAAAAGGGGAAATGCAAGTACCCAGGACGGGTCCATTTTCGACCAGACCCTACAGTACCGCAGGATTACTGGTGTAAAATTGCATTACATGTATATGGCAATGCAGACCCCCAGGGAACAGAGGGAATGATCTGTGGAATAAGAGGTCTGAGACCACATAGCAGGTGTTCTGACTACGACCAACAGGCACCAGTCAGTTGATGCCATGCAAAAGAACATAACGTTTGAACTTCACAAGAACTCCTGCAGCAGCACTGAAATACAATACATACAGTAAAAGGGAAGGGAAATAATTCCACCCTGTGATGGGGAGAGAAAGAGGTGATTTATCCCTTCACAGCCTTTTGACACTAAATTAAACTGTTGAGTCCATTCCCCGTGCCAGCTAGTTATCTTTCCGGGCTAATTTAACACTATAATTTACATTCCATATAAGATACATCCTGATGTGGCGCTGTCAAGGCCGTACATCATTGGCGGAGAGTGCTCCAGTTTCCAAGAAAAGGACAGAATTAGATCATATTCATGATGCAATTAAACACTTCAGTGGGAATCGATGTAAAACCGATGAGCCCTGAAAACAATGCATATGGCTGAGAACATTAGAACACATTACCTTCCCCTGGATCCCTCGCTCCACAGACACCATTTAAAATCCTCCACCACTCCACTCTATGTCTCTCCAGATTCATAACGTACAGCGATAATAAATGAATTTTTCACAAAATTATTCAACTACTAAATTGCCCGTGGTAACTGAATATCAGATGAAAGTGATGAGAATTATTAAGTAGAGAAACTGTTTGTTCTCACTATGGGTGTAATAATCGCCCCAAATGAGAAGGAGAGGGGAAGGTTACCGTAAAGATTTTTTTTTAAATAAACATTACTGTTGATGTAAAACTGGGAAAACTTTGTCTGCCGCCTGGGCCTCCACCTGAGATGATGACATCAACCAATTTCCCTTGGGCGGTAGTGTGGGTTTTCTTATGGATACAGAGATGAGTACATTACCATCCTGTGCTCCACATACAAAGCTGGCAAACCACGGCAACACCCAGCCAATGTTGCGCCAACATCACCACATTTGACATAACCAGACAAACAGACGGACAGACAGCAAGTCAGGCCACACACACAGCAGCACATAGGATCACATTGGAACTACCTGTCACTGTCTCCTCTGCAGCCATCAAATACAATTTGACTGGACATGTCACAATTGGATTCAGTGGGAAAACAGAGAAAAATGTATTTCAAAATACCTGAAGCAACAGCAAAATAAAATATTTCGCACCCCTTACACTTCGAGTCGCCAGCACTGTGAAGTTTCCATTCCCACACCACCACACCTGTCAAAAGTGCAAACTTGTTGATAGTAAAAGTAGATGAATCTAATGAAATGCAGAATTTAAAAGGCAGATGGGGTAGGGCATCAATTTGTAACCATTTCTGAGTTCGCTTCTCCAACTGAAATTGTAATTATACTTAATGGTCCTTTAATCTGTCCATCAGGCTGGAGGTGAGCAGCCAGGTCACGCTAAAGTGCTGGGCCGTCACGCTGTGACCCTACGAACACTCATCTCACCACAGGTCTCTGGGATCCAGGCCTCCTGGCCCCACTGACAGACTCATCACCTCGTAACGTTAGCACTTGCTGCATAACTATGACAATAATTGGGGTACAAGGTCAGGGGGAAAACTTAACACACAGACTTTCAGGGAAAAGTACCAAATTTGGGTTTTTCGAATTGCTAACAATATGTTCCAAATTCATAATTATTATGCTCCTGACAGGGCTCCATGAATGATTAAAGTGACGTATTGTTGTCAGGTCCTAAACTATTCTCTCCATCTGGAGTCATGGCACTACGCCATCACGTTTAATCTTTATCTCCAGGAGGATCTGTCCAGGTTTCACAGAATTAGGACCTATGGATGTAAGATGGGGAGGGGGTTCAACATGCTAATTCAACTTGAACCCTTAAATACCTGGGTGATCCCAGAGGTCTGCAGTCTGCATATCTGATCCAGAGATCCTCCTGCTTACCAGGGAAGCCTAGGAGGAAAGCCATCCATCAGGGATATACTACCAGATTAATCTCAACAGCATTACCAGAAACACAGGAGCCATGCCAATACAGGGCCGAACAAGTAATACCTTTGTACCCAGTGCAATTTGTACTCAACTCAGGAGTCTGGCCGTCTCCGGGTGTCAAAGAGAGAAGTGCTATTCCCAGCCATGAATCTATGCTTTTGCCCTGCTTTATTTATTAACTTGGACAAGCATTATCCCACAGCATTTCACTGGTAGAATAAAGAGGGGAGAGAGAACGAATCACTCCCAACCCCACCACTGTTGTTCCCCAGGCTGTCAACACTTCTCAGCCTGCTTCACCCCCATCTAGCCACATCGATACAGAGAAGTGACTGCCGTTTGCTTTATGATTAGCTTTCTTTATTTTCCTCTGCCTGCTTTCACCTCACCACCACCACCACTCTTCCTGGTCTAATCAGTCCAGCTGGCCTGAACAACGGAACAGAGGCATTGTCTCTTTAAGTGAGAGTGCTAGACAGTGTATCAACGCATCCCCTTCCCATTTCCCCGCTTTAAAAGCCCAGCGACCTACCACTGTTTTTACTAGTGGGTATTTTGTGTTTGCTGGAACAATTAGAGTATGACAAATGGTCCATCAATGCCATCTATTAGGGTAGACCTGACAGGAATCCTATACGCAGGGCAGCATTGCCCTGCTCCCCATCTCTGGGGTCCCATGCTTTAGTATCCATGACAACGTACAAGCCACTCACCACGCTTGCCACTTCATGGTGAGAGATGGGCACCAGTGAGTGGCTTTAAAAATTAGCCTTTTGCACCCGTGTTTCACTGCATTCCCGCCTTCCTCCTAGCCCACCAAAGGGATCTGCGCAGGCAAATCCTTTTTCACAAACAAAAACACTGCACCCTTTTCCACCCCTTGTGATACTGTAAGTTACCATCCCCTGTTCCATTGCAAATATATAAGCAGCAAATCTTCAATAGCCATTACTCACAGCTCCCCACCCCAAAACGAACATAGGAGAGGGAGCGGCCGTCCCAGCCAACATCCATAAACCAAGTGCATGAAATAGACAGAGGGTGAGTGAGAGTGTAGAAGAGCTGCCAATAGACTATCATCAGACATAAAGACCAAGCCTCAGACAACTGCCCTACTCCCTTTTCTGTACATAAATGACTCAAACATATAATTGAGCAGCTCCTGTGTTCTACATTAAACACCGGAAAGTATTTGTTTTTCAGTCAAGTAGCAGCTGTTCATTATGCGTCACCTTTTGGCTTATTGATACAGGAAACTCAGGGGCATTGGGAAGGGACTGAATTGCATGGGACTGCTCTGTGTTGAAGAATGGATTATGGTTGTAATATAAAGGATCTGGTTCAGAGAATCATGATGTTCTGATGATTTATCTTCAAGTCTGTGTTTACTGTGAGTTTGTGAAGTTTTGGAGTCTTATAAACATTGTATATATCAAATATGAACTGCAAAGTCAGGAGAATAACAGGGCAGGGTGAACATTAAAGAACAGGAGACTACATGCAGCCCAAGAACATCAAGGTCAGAAAGCACCAAATCCATGCCTGTCACTATCAATGATCTGTTATCAAGGACAGAAAAGATAACCAGTGCCCACCGAAGCAAATAGGCTACATGAAGTAAACCTATGTGAAAACCAGGAAATGTGATCAGGTGTCAGTGTTCAATAAAATGTATGAATTATTTATTCATGAATACTTTACACAAATAACCTATACCTAAATTGTAGCATTAGTGCATTATAATTAGTCATATTTCGAATGCAGTTATATGGCAATGCAGGGAACGAAACTTAACATGCACATTACACTGTCACACATACACCTCTTTGGTGTTTATGCTAAACTACTGTTGGCAGCTTAAAGTCATGAAATGCTTAGGTGAAAGAAGGGAACAAAGCTTTGCAAATGTCTTGCACTGTCAGGAGCAGGGTTTTTTGGGTTTGTGATTAATTCTATTTGGATAAACATGAAAGGGAGGGGAGAAATGGCTCCAGCTCTAGGAGGTAGGGTGTCAACTGATATAACCCAGTGCTGACATCCAGCAGAGCGGGCTCGCTCATTGATGTGGCAACGTCTCATTTTCACCAGTTTGGGAGCAGACAGTTTTGCAGCACCTTGCGGTTCTTAATTATCTTCCGACTTTGTCTAATTCAATCAACACAACTCAGATCTGGCTGCGAAATGGCACTCAGATCCCCTCAAGCTCAGCAAGTCAGAAAACAGTGAATAAGTGGAACAGTCAAACTGACTAAATGAGCAAAGCACATGAGAAATAACTGCTACTTTATCTCTTGAGCTGAAACTTCATCCATGTTAGATGCTGTGGAGGAGGGTGTGCAAGCCGGCCATCAGCTATCTGTTTAAGTTACAGGATAGCATTCAGCGGGGACACAGAAGTTAAGTGCTGTGATGACGCTGCAGAGGATGCCTTGCTGTACTGTACTGTAGGAGATCAACTTGTCACAGGAGACTGAATTTCCCTAGTAAAATACTTCCTGATGAAGCTCATATTTTATTCCTAATACAACACTTAGACAACCAAAATAGACAAAATACAATTATCTCCAACATATACTTGGGGGTACTGTCTCTACCAGACAAGACATTTTTGCTAACAGACACACACACACACACTTCGGATTTAGAGGCCATTGGGGATTAAATTGTTTGCCAACCTCCAGTGGGAGAGGGAGAGAAAGGAATACAGGAAAGGGAACACGCAATTCAGTTAACCCCCAAAATAAACCCTGCCAGACCACCACTATCCCCCTCCTATCTAATTCAAAGAGCACTACATTATTCGATTTAATAAGCTCAAATAGCAGTGGGGCCCGTCATCATTAAAAAGCCTTTACTTTCGCGCTGACTGCCAAGTCTGTTTTGCACTACAGACTACAAAACCCAACAATGGCAGATTAGTGAAACCCTTCTCCCGTTTCAACAGAGGTTAATAAAAAGTGACAGGGCTAAGTCCGCTCCGATTAAGTATGCAGAGAGATAATATAGCAGTCTGTTACATCAGATGGTTATTGGATTAAACAGCATGCACAACAATTACATTTTAATTTTATTTTTTTCGGCACTCATTGAAATAGGCTCGGAGTCTGCGTGAACATTTCAAAGGCGGTATTACAATAACCTCAGTTTTCAATAATCTCCCACGACTACAGGACGTACTGAAGTTGTACTATCATACTGAGAGTCAACCCCTGGTGGATTGTTTTCACGCTAATCCATTAATCACATATGTAATCATGATGTGCTTTGAAAGGCTGGTTATGGCACACAGCAACACCATCATCCCAGACAACTAGACCCACTCCAATTTGCATAGCGCCCCAACAGATCCATAGATGACGCAATCTCAAATGCACTCCACACTGCCCTCACCCACCTAGATAAGAGGAATACCTATGTGAGAATCAGTGGAGGCTCCTCAGGAGGAAGGGGAGGACCATCCTCTTCAGTGAATTTCATAAAAATGGTAATACATTTAAAAAGTTATCCTTTTTAGATAAAAGTATACTAAATATATTCATGTCACCAAATAATAATAATAACTGATGAAAACACTATTTTGCAAAGAAGGTCTATGGTAGCCTCCACAGCACTATTTAGGGTAGCACCATGGTGTAGCCGGAGGACAGCTAGCTTCGATCCTCCTCTGGGTACATTGACTTCAATACAAAACCTAGGAGACTCATGTTTCTCACCCCATTCCATAGACTTACACAGTAATTATGACCACTTCCGGACGACATCCTCCAGCCTATCAGAGCTCTTGCAGCATAAACTGTCATGTTGTCCACCCAATCAAAGGATCAGATAATTGATCAAGTACTGAAAGCATAAGCTACAGCTAGCTAGCACTGCAGTGTATAAAATGTGGTGAGTAGTTGACTCAAAGAGAGAGCAAGATAATAGTTGAACAGTTTTGAACAAATTCATTTCTTCCAAAATGAAGGAGAAGCAAGAGAGAAAGAGATTTTTTTCATAATTTTTTTCACTTTCACTTACTTAGCAAATGCAGCAAGCTAGTTTAGCCTCCTGAAACACCCTACTCAAACAGAGGGATGCTATGTTAGCTAGCTGGTATTACTAATTTATTGCCACCGCCTGTGTAACTGTTTACTGACTGTACACTAACCTTACTGCATGATTGTAGCGGGTTTACTAACACGTTAGTTCTATTATCTATCCTGACTATGACGTTACTTTAGCTAATATAGTGACAACGATGTAGGCTGTGTGTAGCGGTTTGGTTTGGTAAGGTTTTTCACCTGGTCACATACAGCTGATGTGTTGTGTATTGAAGTCCACAAGCGAAGGGAAGAGGTGAGAGGAGAGAGCGCATAGACGCTAGAAGGAATACAACGTGGCTGCTATGAAAGTGAACTGTGTTTACGTGTGATCAGGGGTGTATTCATTCTGCCGATTCTATTAAAAAAGTTTCTTAAACGGAAATAAACATACCTGAATTTGTTCAATAGAAACTCTAATTTGCAACTGTTGGACTAATGACTACACCCTATATCAGCTAGATGCAGGCGGTATTGAATGTCACTGTCTGTCCATGTGTCACTGTCTGTCACCTCAAATTTGTCTCTCAACCTGTGTGCACCTAAGTTGTAAACTTTCATTCATAGGTAGCAACATCATGATGGGTATAGAGAACATTTGAGTATCATGTAGTAGCCTAAACCTATCACTGTTACATTGAGCTGGGTGAATGGAATATGAATGAGAGTCATCCAATATGCTGTAATAGAAATAAGGCCATGCTCTTGAAAAACAAAAATTGTCCTCCCTCATTTTAAACGGCACTGAGCGCCACTGGTGAGAATACTGTTCATAGACTACAGCTCATCGTTCCACACCATTGTCCCCTCCAAGCTCATTACCAAGCTTAGGACCCTGGGACTTAACAACACCCTCTGCAACTGGATCCTGGACTTCCTGACGGGCCAACCCCTCCGCCATTGACCATCAACACAGGGGCACCACAGGGGTGTTTACTTAGTCCCCTCCTGTACTCAATGTTCACCCACGACTGCGTGGCTACGCATGACTCCAACATCATCAAGTTTTCTGACGACACAATGGTGGTAGGCCTTCAAGTTCCTCTGTGTCCAAATCACTAAGGACTTAAAATGGTCCACTCACACGCGCACAGCACATCTTCCCCCTCAGGAAGGTGAAAAGGTTTGGCATGGGCACTCAAATCCTCCAAAAGTTCTACAGCTGCACCATTGAGAGCATCTTGACTGGCTGCATCACTGCTTGGTATGGCAACAGCACTGTCCTCAATCGCCTGGCGCTACAGAGGGTGGTGCGGATGGCCCAGTACATCACTGGGGTCAAGTTCCCTGCCATCCAGGACCTCTATACCAGGCGGTTTGAAGGGAAGGGCTGGAAATTTTTTAAAGACTCAAGCCATAGACTGTTCTCTCTGCTTCCGCACGGCAAGCTGTACCGGACACCAACAAGCTCCTGAACAGCTTCCATCTCCAAGCCATAAGACTGCTAAATAGCTAACAGAATGGCTACACGGACTATCTGACTTAACCCTTGTATTGTGTTTTATTTTTGCACTGTCTATATGCACACTCACAGGACTCTACACACTCACTGACACTCCAACACACACATAACATGCACACACATTTATACTGACTTTACACACACGCACAATCATCTACGCTGCTGCTACTCTGTTTATCATATAAGCTGATGATGCCTAGTCACCTTACCCCTATACATATCTACCTCTATCCCTCCAGTACGCCTGCACATTGTAAATATGGTATTGAAACTGATCCTGTATTCAGCTTCTTACTTTGTTGTGTTCTTCTTATTTCTTATTTTAAGTATCTACCTTTTCCAAAGGGAGGGTCAATCAGTGTGTCTCCTGGGGTATTCCCCACTGGCCCATTCCCTCTGATAAATTTCAGTGCTTTACGATTAGGTACATAAAATGAGTCATAGATCTGGACGGTAAATAAGAGCTTGTCATTGAGGCTGATGCCAAGCCAGGCTCCACCTCCTCCAGATACTCCCTCAGACTACTCCTATTGAACTGAAGCTAAAAAAAGGTTCCAATAAATATGGTTGATATTTCCCTGGGGACGTTGATGCTGCCACCCTGAAGCACGCTTTGCTTGCATATGAATACAAACTAACAAAACGGACTGTTTACTGGCTGTGTAAATTCAGACAAATGTACTTGTCGTAAAGTCAAGCACCGGCTCCTCTCTTTTCAATATTATGAAAAAAACACCACCATTGGCAAGATAGCCACAAACCACCTGACCCTCTACTGTCTAATGCTTTCACATGCTGTTGTTATGACAATGTACTGTGTTTGTATCTTTGTGTAAATGCTTCTTACCGGTAAAATTATATGTAATCAATGAATCAATCCCACCATAAAAAGCAGGCATATCCATACTGTATATGTATTAATTAAAAATACTGATGCCATTCAATGGACTATTAATCCATGCATGAAATAAGCATGGAAATATCGCTTTGGAGTACATTCACTTTTATATTTACACTCATGGTAATGTTTATGAATTTGAAAAACAAATGTGTGTCTTAAGAATGCTCTGTCATTTCAGTCTCAGGGCCGGTGCAGTGAGGGTTGATGGGCTCAAAATGAACTTAGATGCACTGATGGACACTTGCTTCCCAGCCCAAGCTAATCATTGTGGCTAGTTCGTTTACACTTGTCCAAAATGACTCCCTGAATGACTGCCTTTGCATATTAAGCAGACAAACAGACAATGGAGACACTGCTGGTGCACAAGAGAGGAACTAAACATGAACAGTGACGTAGTGGGAAGAGACAGCCCACTGGGCACAGACATTAGTTCAACGTTTAGTTTGATTTACATTTGGTTGAATTGTAAACTAACGTGAATTCAAAGTGAAATCAACAAACAATGTCACCATGTCATTGGATTTAGGTTAAAAGTTGGGTGAAAAAAATGACGAAATTCCCTTAGGTTGATGACTTTTTGCAAATGCAAGCAGTTTTCCACACTGATTCAAAGTCAGACTTTTTTGATTGAAATGACATTGATTCAACCAGTTTTTGCCCAGTCGGGCAGTGTGCTTGACAATCTAATTGATAGTCAGCATATTAGATAGGCTTGAGAGATGCATTCAAAATACCGTGCACAGTGAACAGACTGTATGTCACATACCTTTCCTAAGGTTACATTTTTAAATGTCTGTTTCAGTTTCACAATTTACATGTCTCAACTCAAACCCTACATCAAAAACACATATCGTGCATTTGTCTATTTCAGTAAATGGTGTCTCAATATTGGCAAAAAAGTACAACGTTAGGAGGTTTTAAAGGAGGCTTTAAAAGAAAAACTCAGAAAGTGTGTTTGCTACAGGCATGCAATCAGCTTGGAATTCAAAAGCTAGCCCAGATTCCGCAGTTGTATAATCAGGGAGCAAATGGAGGAAATTAACCCTTTTGGCATCATGGCACAAAGACTCAAAAACATCTTCCCAAATCAGTAAGAAAGGCATTTTTAAAGTGACACCAACTACATTTGAGTAATTTAGCAGATATTATTTTCCAGAGCAACTTGCAGGTGCAATTAGTGTTAAGTGCCTTGCTCAAGGCTTAATTTTTCACCTAGTCGGCACGGGGATTTGAACCAGCAACTTTTCGGTTACTGGCCCAACGCTCTTAACCGCTAGGCTACCTGCCGCCCTTTTGTGTAATTTTGCACAAAACCATATTTAAATTTAGCACAGAAATCTACTATGAGTAGCAAATGGTGGATAATAATAAAGGACATACAAAGAATATTTTGTACACCTGATCAAAATGCTGAATCATCCTTAGACACACACAGAGACACACAGAGACACACAGAGACACACAGACAATATGAGAGCAGTTGAGAAAAAAGGAGTGATAATAACAGATCAAAGGAAATGAAAAACAACTCATATTTCTCTGCAGATATTGAGTCATAACTAGATCCTGACAGCTGTTGTGGAGTGGGCACTGAACGTAGGGTTTATAGGCCTCTCATTATTTAACATGTTAGAGTCTCCCCATGGCCCTATGAAAATTTGATGGCAGTATTACAGCTAGTTCACTGGCTCCTCACTACTACTCAATGTTTATGCGCATGCAAATGGGAGATTGAAGCCAAGGCAGCTATAAGGCCCTCTCTATTGGACTAACACAGACATAACAATAACTGTCCACTACTGTGTTCCTACAGAAGTAGACACCCACAATATGGAAAGACTGGAGAGAGGAGGATTTGCTGGGACCTGAATATAACCATTTTGCTCTTACAGATAAGTATCAAAAGGCCAAAGCCCAGGCAAGACGGACCCATGACTGCAGTGGTGCAGTAGCCTGACTTAGACGTTTCCTGTCTCTGGATCTGCATACAGAAAAAAAAAACATTCCTGTAAATAAAGACAGCTGTCTGGCAACTGTCTTCCCAGCGACAATGACATTGACCGTAGTCAGATGCTCCGCTGATTAAAAATTGATCCATTTAGAAAATTCTAATCAACTGAACAGGATTCTTTCATATGTGGGATAGGGTGGAGTGGAGGTGGTGGTGGGGCAGCAGCTGACACAGACCTGTATTAACCCCTGCACCTCCACACAGCACCCTGCACCCCAGCAGCACCCGTCCCCTAGCGCCCCGGGACCAGACACGGACCAGACGCCCTGAATTATTCAGTAGTCTAGCAGAGGCTACGGCCACCTCGTCTATTTATGCGTGGCAGAAAGGGGTAGTGGCTCTAATGGCCTGTCCAGAGGAGCCCTGGGTCCCAGCGGAGTCACCCGTGGAGGGAGGAGGGGCCGTAGCGTAGGGCTGCAGGGGATGTAAGAGAGAATTCATCAGTGGCTGAGGTCACAGCGGGTTAATGATGTCGCACGTCTAGACGGACGCTAGGCTCACACCCTTCCCAAAAGGCTATGGGGGTGTGGCCGGGGTCCACTAATATTTTTATCTCTAAAGGAAAACTGGTGCCAGAACATTAACTCTTTGGGGGCATTTGTAATAAGCTGGTGTTATTGACTTTCGCCATGGATCCACACATGGTTACACTGGGTGCATCCATATTTCAACCACCACATGAACCGAATGAAACAATGACCATCTCGGCTGCTGGTGATATGTACTGGGATTTGCTATATGTTTTGATGGTGCTGTCTACCACAACATGCTATCTAAATAGAAAATCCCTCAGGTGAAGAGAGAGAGTTCACTTCATATCATAAACAACTGAATATATCAAATGAGGGGAAACCTCTTCAAATTCACAATCACTAGGAGGAATTCTTAGCTCGCCAACAGAGCCCCCTTGATTAGTGACTCCATACACTTACCCCCTTATCATCACACAGACAACTAAAACCGCTACAGTGGCACCTCCACCACGGTAGAGAACAGTGGAGACTTGAGGGAGGAGCTAAAGGAGGTCGGGCTCATTGTAATGGCTGGAATGGAATAAATGGAACGCTGTCAAACATGTCGTTTCCATATGTTTGATACCGTTCCATTTATTCCATTCCAGCCATTACAATGAGCCTGTTCTCCTATAGCTCCTTCCACCAGCCTCCTCAGGCACATAGTCATTCAGTAATCAGGGCATCTCTCCCTGAGAGGGTAAGGCACAAGGGTGGGGAACACTCTTGGCAACCGCTCTATTGCCATGAGTTCTTCTATCACCTTGGTGATCATGTTGTGTCACGCAGGCCTGGGCAACTCCAATCGGGGGCCTGATTGGTGTCACACTTTTGCCCCAGCCCCAGCTAACACACCTGACTCAAATAATCAACTAATCATGATCTTCAGTTAAAAATGCAATTAGTTTAAATCAGGTGAGTTTACTAGGGGTGGGGGGAAAGTGTGATACCAATCAGGCCCCCGAGGACTGGAGATGCCCAGACCTGTATGTAGTGCATCCGCCCAATCTATCTAAGGGATAAGCACTACAGGAAAAACAGGCACAGGAGAGCACAACCTCCTGTGTAGTCCAGAGACAAGCCAATCAACAACAGCAAAACACATCAAGGCAAAGTAGCACCGACAGAGAGGGGAGTAAGTTCAGATTTACAAACTGGTGAAAAGTAATCAACAGTATACCCAAGCACCAAGCCATCGTCAATTGAGAGGACATATAGATAATCAAGTCCAGGCTGGGGTTAAAGAAGAATATTTATAATATCATCCAAAATAGACTCATGAACTTCAAGGTTGGGTTCTTTAAGAGAGAGTGTGCTCGATAGGTCTGATGAGGCGGAATGAGTTTAGCCTTCAATAGGCATATGTACTCCCACTCCCCACCACTGCTCTCTGCTTATCCTGCATCTGATGCCAAGCACATTTACTGTTGAGGTCAACATCTCTGCCATGATTGAACCAAACCAAGGGCATCCCATGGCAGGGTAGAGAGGACACACAGACACACACACCCATCTCTTATTTACACAAATGTAATTTCCACAGCTCCGTCCCTCAAGGTGACTATGCACATAACTTAGAGATCCACATGGGCTCTCCTGATGGGCATGTCATAACAATGAGAAAACAAGGTGGGGGAGATGCACTATGAACATTCAAAACACTGTGAAAACAGAAGTCGACAAAATACAACAACCAATGTCAAATGTGTTCTAAATAATCCTTTTATACACAAGAATTGCAAACCAGCTGGAAATATGTAAATCACAAGATGTTTTGTGTGTAATATGGCTATGGCTAATGAGCATGTGCTATATTTAACATTCATCCACAGGCATGCAATTTGAGAGCAACATGAACTCATCCTCTGTGCAAAGATAGTCATGCTGCCTAAAGCTACAACTCCTGATGTGAGGAGAGAGAGCACCTAGGGTAAGGGATGCACTTTAAAATGCTGCCCTATTCAGTAATAGGTCCACTGGTGTGTCATAATAAAGGCGCTGGCCCTCAGGTTTAAACCTCCCTAGAGACGGAAGAGGAAGCGAGACATCCCACTCTCACATTTTTCTGTTTCAATGGAAGTCAATGAACTACGTACACCAGACCCAGCTGCTATCGCATTGGTGTTTATGGGAGAGCCACCCCCTGAAGTAGACAGGAACTGACAATTTTTTAAAATGGTAAACAGCCTGAGTGAACTATCTTCATTTATCCGCCATCTTTGCCTCCCTATTCCTGCTCTTCTCTTCAGGGTTTTCTTCCTCCAGTCCCATCCTGTAGAAGCCTAGAGCAACGTTTAGCTAAACCTGCTGGCCTACGTAGGCAGAGAGAGTCCCCAGAGGGCTGAACAATCAGACAATTTCAAGATCATGAAGCATTAAACCAATCCCGGCAGGGTACACTAATTAAACAGCCGAGCCCGGCACAGCCAACCAATCCCCACAGAGCAATTAAATCCATCCCCTCTAAAACACTGTAGAACCTGTCTGGGGAAAACCGCCGAGAAGAGAGAGAGGGAGAGTGAGAGGGGAAAAAATTATCATAAAATTAATCTGGAAAAAAGGGAAAAACTATAGGGGAATGCAGTAAGAGACTAACAAGGGAAATTGAAAAGGAGTGATTTAATTCAGCTCTTTGTTCTTTTTCTCCTTTATTTAAAAAAAATTACGATTCAAAATGCCTAAACAGTCCTTTTCTTTCAACTGAAGAGGGGGATTCTGTGACCACATTATAATACAAAAACAGTGACCCTGTTGCCATGAAAAAGTGCATATTTAATTAAGATTAGAGAGTTCAGGAGCCACCTTGAGACTAGCAAAAAGAGAGGCCTGCCTCAGGGCCTACATTACAGAGCTGCGAACACAGTCGCAACACACAATCAATACCCCAACGTCCTCCGCCATCAACATAAATTAGAAAGTGACAACAGAAGGATGCCATCAGTTGTGATTCCAAAATAAGCGTTTGCATGGAAACGGAGGCGTGAGGAATGGGGAGCGGGGAGCATGGCTATGTGGGGGCAGAACTGATGTCTGGGACATTGCTCTCTCATCCCTCAGAACATACCCAGCAAACCGGGAACATTCCCAGAACATTAGCTAACATTCCCATTAACTTCTAGTTTTGGATGATAACGTTTGGATGATAACGTCCCACAAACATTCAAAGAATGTTTTTGATCACCAAATATAAAAATAGTTTATTAAATATCCTTGGAATATCCTAACATTCACTAAAATGTTGGTCACAACATCTGTAAAAAAAAGACCACAGAACATTCCCCTAAGTTTCTCATTAGGTTGCCAGGGAATGTAATAACATAATGTGCCGGTAATGTTCATACTGCCGCAACAAAATGTGGGAGCAATAGAAGTGGTTCTGAGGAAACATGACAGGAACGTTCTGCTAATGTTGATGGATATGTTATTCAAAACACACATAACAACAAGCAGGGGATATTCCTACAATGGTCTCATAAAGGTATAGTGTGACATTATGATGGTTCTAATAACATTCCCTGAACATACTTCAGCAATAAAGTGCTGGAGCAATAGAAGTACTCGGAATATTCAGTTAATGTTGAAGATATTACAACTAACGCCGATAACAACAAACAAGAAACATTCCTGCAAGACGCTTATAAAATGATTAAGGTTATGACGATCCAGAATTGTTTTAAAAACCGACTTCAACAATAATGGGAGTCGTTCTAAACACATTGCTGCAATGTTATGCTAATATTGATGTGTAATGTAACATTATTATCTGAAGTTGCCAAACATTTAAAGAAATGGCATTTCAATCTTCTTACATTATTATATTTTATTAGCGTGCTGACCAGACATAGCTGGAGCTTTTTAAAAGAATGGTAATCAAGAAGGATTGAACCTGCGATCTGCCATCTTCAAGCCCTGTAGGCTACTAGTAAAAATCAAAACATCCAGACTTTACAGTATATAAAGAAGATTTGTAGAGTAAGAAATAACAAAGGATATTTCTTTTTGTAGACAAAGACCAGAACCTGGAAGTCAGAGTAAAGGTGTAAACAGCTTTATATTTGTGTTAGTTTCATCCCAGCAGGCGCAGTGTAACAACTCCAGGGATAACACTCCATGGACTGTTCAAAACATAATTGTATAATTCTGTGAACATAGGAATAATATTCAAAGAACATTGAGGGAATGTTTTGTGCACAAGTGGAGGCTGCTGAGGGGAGAACGACTCATAATAATGGCTGGAACGGAGCAGATGGAATGGCATCAAACCATGTGTTTTATGTATTTGATACCATTCCACTCTTTCTGCTCCAGCCATTACCACGAGCCCATCCTCCCCAATTAAGGTGCCGCCAACCTCCTATGCCTGATACAACCATTGTAAGAATGTCATCATCAGATTTTGTGTTTTGGGAACCTATCTCTTGTAATGTCCCCACAATGTTCCCATGTTCCCACAACCTAAAGAATTGTTTTAGGAACTTTAAAAGAACATTAAAAATGTGTTCTGGGAACATTATTGCAACATCAGGGGATTGTTTATTCAACCTAATACAAACATTGTAATCATCAGCACAACTGGACAGTTTTTTTGTTTTGGGAACATATCTTTTGTCATGTCCCCACAATGTTACCACAACCTAAAGAAATGTGTTAGTTTGAAGGAAGTTGCTAACTGCTAACTAGCGAGACTTCCAGTCATTGCGCTAATGCTAGTTAGCATTGACTCGCAAAACTACCTCTAATTTCCTTCATACTGGACGCAGATACATAAAAATGGTATCCACGAGTTCATCTGACTCTGGGGAAGTAGATAAAGTGCTTCATTGTCAAAATACCAAACTATCCTTTTAGCTTTTATTTAGCTGGAAGTACAGAGACAAGACAAATGCATTTTCCTTATGGTGTTGGAGAGATGCAGAAATCACCAAAGAAGAGATATGATAAGAGCAGTAGCGATGGCAGGGAAACAGTGGTCTGGATGGAGAGATAGACTTGCTCTCTCTTTTCCGAGTGAAGCGGCATATAAATCACAGAGCAGCGCTTCACGTCTCAACTTCCTGTTCCTCTCCATTAAAAATGATAAACTGTTCCTCTTGAAGCCATTCGCTCGCTTTCGGGTCCCAGTATGCACCTTTCACAGTAAAAAAGCTGAACTCTTGTCAGATTTATTCTATCCTGCTCCCATTGTTGGAGATGAATAAGAGAATAATTAACTGGAGCATGATAGCAGCTGCACAAAGACAGGACTGGCTAAAATAACAAGCCTGATTCATCTGTTTTTGTTGTAACACACCTTTTGTATCATTTTGATAAAACAGAGGACATCTGCTTAGAAATAAAAAAGCTGTTTTGATTTTTTTTTTTAAACACAGAAATAAAGGGGCCATATTTTCTCTTCCCTCTTCTGTTAAAATGAGGACAAATGGGCCCTAGAAAGGTGTGCAACGTAGAGTCCACCATATTCCCCCTTTCTAGTAAACACTCTGAGCAATGACACATAAGACCGCCAGGGATCCCCATAGAGACCCTTAAGAAGAGCAGGGAGGCATTGATGTCAAGAGCTTAGGGGCCCAGGAGCACCCTCCACACTATCCACACCTCCGCTGCACAACAGAACAGGCCCGCTAGCATCCTCACCACACATCATACAACATACAAAGCCCAGCGTTCACACAAAAACAAGGGTCTCCTTTTTATCCCTGAAGGACAAAATGGACAATAGGGGGATGAATTACAGCCACTGAAGCCCTGCCAAATACAGCAGAGAAAGGCTGGAAGAGGGACGAGAAAGATAGAGAAAAGGGAGGAGAATGGAGGGGATTCAATGTAAGCTCAGTAAAATGAACAAGAAAGGCTGGTGCTCAATACGTCTGCAGTGCTGTCAGACAATCAAAACAAATAAAGAGGGGCCGCTGTAGAGATACACAACTCAATATGGACTCACTGGGCAGGGAACTGGCTGCCAGCAGGGTGAAAGGACACAGCTTTATACCCATACCGATGAGCCACTACCTCTCCCGCTGAATCTTCCACCTCCTCTGGCCTGCCTGCCTGCCTGCCTGCCTGCCTGCCTGCCTGCCTGCCTGCCCTGCCCTGCCCTGCCCTGCCCTGCCCTGCCTGACTGCCTGACTGCCTGCCTGCCTGCCTGCCTGCCTGCCTGCCTGCCTGGCCCACTGCTATGGAAGAGGAGCCTGCCGCCATGGATCCTTCCTCCTGCAGACTAATGTGTCCCTGAAGTTTTGTTAAAGCTGGTTATTTACTCCTGCAAAGCAATTGCTTCAGGCTAGGGGCAGCAGAATAAAAAAAAACAGGACTGTGAAAAAGCTTGTGCCTTTTGCGATGAAGCACTGTCAACTACCAAGGGGGGATTACTGCTTCAAAATTGGGGTGCAGGCTTTGGATAGGACATTTAGGTAAGGCTGAATGCTAAAGCAGAGGGTGAGACACCTGAGAAGAATACAGAGGGTCATAAACAGATGATCAAAAACTAATCCATGTTTCTTAATAACAATATCTCAATATATATCCTTGTTAGAAATGTTCTCACACTGTTCAAAGAAGAAAGCCTATGATAAGTTCTGTGAAAGCAAGAACTCATCATCATTACAAAAGACATCATCACACACCCATATCAAACCGCAGTACTTATCCTGCGAACAGGGGCATGAATGAGGCAAAACGACTGCGGATGGGTATGGAAATCTGCTTGAAGGAAGGTCAAAGTGATTAAGCTGACATTAATGACAGGTCTACTCTTTCTGTGTGAATGCTCACCGTAGCTGTCTCTAAACCCATTTGTAATTCCGCTCCAAACGATGAAGCATCTGCTTTGAAGTCTCTACCACTAATGCTACACAGAGGTTAAATAGCTTAATGCTGAAGTCTGTTTCACTTCTCTCTCTAATGTTGCCTTCATTTTATATACCCGGGTTATGGCTCCTGGATTTCACAACTCAATTTACCCCAGCTAGTTCTGTAAAAGCTCTCTCCTTTCTTATTTCCTGTCCTTCTCACTGTCAAAGAATAAGAAGGGGCTTATGGTAAATGAGACCATGGCAGACGTAACCCGTCCATTATCTCCCAATGAGGAGGTGTGAAAGCATGTTTGAAGAATGTTTATCTAGCAGGGCATGGATGCAACACAGACCTGTGGTGATGAGGCTGCAGCTTATGTCCCACTGCTTCTAAAAACCATGCTTAATCCACTGGGGCTTTTTTGGAAAGGTCTGTCAAAGAGGAGATTGCAGGTCTAAAAGGATGGACATATCTTCTCTTTACTCGAGTATCAATTTGAGGTCAGCTTAGTATCCATCTCTGACTCTGCATATGTTTGTATGTGGGAGTGAGTCAATAAAGACAATCTACACATTTGCATTACATGTGCATGTATGAGTATGGCTGTCCTTATGTGATTAATATGTGCCCTATGGAGGAGGTACGTGTCCACATGCCTACACACAAGCGTGTATGTGTGTGCATGAGTGTGTCGGTCTGTGTGTGCATTTTCCTATTTCATACCCTGGGGCTCTGTCTCCACCCATGCTGCCTCCCTGGGTTGTCCATGCTGTTTGTGGTTGAGGCTATCAATGGCTGCCTCTAGAGCTATTTCCCCCTCTCCTCCTTTATAGATCACTCAGTCATATTGGACAAAGCTTTCTCAGGACACAAACCCTAACCCTCCCCTCAACCCTATAGTGCCCTAGACCTGGCATTTCCGGTAAATTATGAAATGATGGTAACGCCTTATGTGACAAAAACAATAACGAGAAACAAATCTATTAAAGCATGAATGAAAGGGAATGAGAGACCTGTTTTCACAGCCAATTTGAGATTGCAGGGTTGGGTTTAGGGGGGCGGGAGCAGCCGGCAAACGGCACACAGAGAGAGCAGGCTGGTAGCAGCGGCAGCCAGGCTCACAGGCTGCAAAGCAATTTCCCTGTTTGGCAATACTGTTGTCTCTGTCTGTGCATTAGAGCTGACACGGGAGCGCCTGAGTCATGCTAAATGTATACAATCAAAGCCTTTCGTTCCTGATCTAAACTCACTGCCTCAGAGAATGATGGAGAGAAGAGTATGGAGATACGTGGGTCTGGAAAATATCATCAAATAAGTGCATTGCTTTAAAACCATATATAATGAACACAGCATTCCATCACTATAAGACAACAGAGGGATTCTCAAATGTATTTTATATAAACTGGGAGCACAGACAGTAATGATTTGAAGCTATAGTTGGTGTCTACATTTGGACAAGGTTACCTGGAACTCTGATAAAACACATTGCATTACACTTCAAAATGTACCTGATGAAGGTTGATTACATTACAAAATAATCTTCTAAACACATGATGTTTCCTCTATTATATTTTGGATAGCTAAAGTGTGCTTTATATTGTGAAAACAACATACAATGTTATTACAATGTAATAACTTTGTAAACTGTGTCCTCTTGTAGTCTGACCTCACCTTCTTGTCACCTGGGTCTGAGAATGCTCCCTACTGGCTGAATGATATCCTGATTCCTGGGCGTTCTCGCTATTGGCTAAGACTTGGCTTGGGCCCGGCAGGACCTGGCAGGACATCTCCTGACCCGTCCTTTCCATGGTCGCCCACGGAAATGCCATCTGGTTGGGGTGAATGATTACACCGGCAATGGCCGTGTGACCTGCGGCCAGCGGGAACCAAGGTCACTCCACCTCAATGCTCACTTTACCTGTTCTCTTTTTGTTAGGTTCGGGGTGAATCATCCATCTCTGACTATTCTACCACATAAATCAAGTTCACACACAAATTAATTAAAAATGAAAATCTGAAATGTCTTGAGTCAATAAGTATTCAACCCCTTTCTCATGGAAAGCCTAAATAAGTTCAGGAGTAAACATTTGCTTAACAAGCCACATAATAAGTTACATGCACTCATGCAATAATAGAGTTTAACATGGTTTTTGAATGACTACCTCATATCTCTGTACCCCAGACATACAATTATCTGTAAAAGGTCCCTCAGTCGAGCAGTGAATTTCAAACACAGATTTAACCACAAAGACCAGGGAGGTTTTCCAATGCCTCACAAGGAAGGGCACCGATTGGTAGATTAAAAATAAAACAGACACTGAATATCCCTTTGAGCATGGTGAAGTTATTAAGTACACTTTGGATGGTATATCAATACACCCAGTCACTACAAAGATACAGGTGTCCTTCCTAACTCTGTTGCAGGAGGGGAAGGGATTTCACTATGAGGCCAATGGTGTTCAGAAAACTGAGAATGGATCAACAACATTGTTGTTACTCCACAATACTAACCTAATTGATAGAGTGAAAAAAACGAAGCCTGTACAGAATAAAAATATTCCTAAACATGCATCCTGTTTGCAACAAGGCACTAAAGTAATACTGAAAAAAATGTTACAAAGCAATTATGAATATGTCTGAATACAATGTGTGATGTTTGGGGAATATCCAATACAGCACACTACTGAGTGCCACTCGCCATATTTTCAAGCATAATATCTGGCTGCGTCATGTTATGGGTATTCTTGTAATCGTTAAGGACAAAAAATAAACGGAATGGAGCTAAGCACAGGCAAAATCCTAGAGGAAAACCTGGTTTCCACACTGGGAGATTAATTCACTTTCAGCAGGACAATAACCTAAAACACAAGGCCAAATCTACACTGGAGTTGCTTACTATGAAGACAATTAATGTTCCTGAGTTACAGTTTTGACATAAATCTGCTTGAAAATCTATGACAACACTTGAAAATGGTTGTCCAGCAATGGTCAACAACCAATTTGACAGAGCTTGAAGAATGTTGAAAAGAATAATGTGCAAATATTGCACAATCCAGGTTTAGAGACTTACCCAGAAAGACTGACAGCTGTAATCAGTGCTAAAGGTGATTCTAACATGTATTGACTCAGGGGTGTGAATACTTATGTAAATTTGATATTTCTGTATTTCATTTTCAATTAATTTGCAAACATTTCTAAAAACATGTTTAGAGTGTGTAGAAAACCCCCCGACTTAATCCATTTTTAATTCAGGCTGTAGGCCCTGAAGGCCATGTAGATATAAGCTTTATAGTCATTTCTATAGATTCTATAATGTTCACTTTAGCCTACTATATAAACTCCAACATATGACTGACACCAATATTGGGATTTTTCAAGATGTTTCTTTTGAGTAATATTGCATTATTCAGTTAACAGTAATTTAGTCATGTTATCATTTTCAACGTTACATTATGAACATGAGTGACTTTGTCAAACAGAATATCAGTGGCCTCCCGCTACGTTAAATCATAGACTTGATAGATATTTTGATATTTTGGTTGGAAACACTTTATTTGAGGTGTCAGGCCTCATTCAGGTAGAAAGAAAGTCATGTGCAAATTGATTTATTCGACTCAAATCTGAAAAAATGAGAAGTTGGCTATTTGATTCTAAGCATTGGCCACTAATGCCAGGATTGCAGCAAACGAATTATGTAAAAACATGCTATTTTGTAAGAGGAAAGAAGTGAATGAATCTCGACGTAGTCTATAGTTACGTAATAGCTAAACTCGCCCTTTGCATCACTGATTAAATGAGTAGTCCAGCGATTGGTGGGCACAATAGCAACCGGCCACACAAGACAACCCAGAACAGATCAGATTTCTTTTCAGCAAGCTTTTCCGCGGGACCTGGCTTGCCATGCTCCAGTCATTTCTCATATTACAGAACATCAATCATACAGTAGAGACAGTGCTTTTGCGCTGGCCGAGCCTGATTTACAAACATTAGCGAGGAATACAATTACAACAGTCCTTGCCCGAATAGCCTTGTGCTCACAATGCGGCTCGAGATGAGCGAAAGGGGCTGAAAACATCTGTACCGAGACGCACAGATAAGCGAATTACATCGTCAACACTGGCTTTTTAGTGATGTCAAGTCTTACAGAAATGCCATTGAAAAGGTTCATTAAAAACGCTATAGTCGTATGTCAGTAGCCTAATAGATTGTAAAACTATTTGTCAATTTACTAGACAAGTTTGTAAAACCGGATCATTGACAACTTTGTGATAACCAAGTCAATATAAGCTGTCTATTTTGTGAAATCCTCATTCAGATGTCTGACTATTCACTGAACGCGCGTTGCATTAAGCCTACATCATTGCCTATAGCCAAACAGACTATCATGATTTTACACATATGTTTTAACGCGCAACACCGGAATGACCAATAGCCTAAATAGATTACATGATAACGTCATTGGTAGACTAAGCCTATAATAAATACGCGTCAAGTTTTTCTGACTGGGCTATTGTCTAAAAGATCCAACCGTAGCCTATAGCCTATGGCTTGAATAAGTGATGATTATTTAGCAGATGAACAGAAGAAGAAAAAAACTTATCAATCTAATTGTGGCAAACAAAGTTGATTTACAAGCAAAAACGAAAGATCATATTTTTATCAAACACAGAAAATAAAATAGAACCAAATGTCGCTAAAGAGATCGTAAAACCACGCACCATCATGACACAAATGGAATAAAACATTAAGCTGGTGAAAAGTTACGTCCTTGGAGCAAGATTCATGGGGGCATAAAAAGTTTCAATCCGTTCTCTGTCTACACCACCGATGGGCATTATAAAGACCGAATCGTATAAAAATAAGGTCTGTGTCCGTGGTGCTGATCCCAGCGGTGAACGCAGAGCGGAGGCTACAGAGCGCCTGTGCTACTCTATGGTCGTTCCATCGCTGATCAATGATTGAACTGAACAAAGGCAGAAAAGGATCAATTTCTAATAACTATCAATGCAACACCGCCGATTTATTTCTCCATTCGTCCACAGTAACATATTTCCCACCATTTTAAAGTACACAATGTTCTATGAACACATGCAACCAAAAAGGTAAAGGATAACACTAACCTGAAGCCGCCGTAGATCAAATTTCTTCCAATATTGAAACATCGATCCCACATCGGCGGCCATCTTGGGGGATATTGAAGATATTTTTTTCGGCGGCTGCAATAAATATGTGGGCTGGATTTCCCTTGTTAAACAACGTTAACGATTACTCGTTCTACTTTAAAAAAAATGCAACGAACACATGAAAGTCCACTGAACTAACGCAAATATGTTTGTTAAAAAAATAAGTGATGTCCTGGTGGACCGCGAGTGTTTTTGAAAAGAAAAATAGTATCAACGCATTTGTGCAGTCCCGGTTAACTGGACAAATTGCATTTGATTTTGGTTTGTCAAAGTTATCAATACTGACGTAAGGGGTTGATCAATAGCCTACCGTCTGGTAAAGGGAAGGAGAACAACAATGTAATCTATGCATATTGTGCTTATGGAAATCCGTCTACCATGGTATAAAATGAATAAAACAGTTGCGTCCATATCGTCAGTCCCTAATAATAGTAGCCTAAATAGTGAAATACACAGAACACCTCTTTTTATGTTTACACCCCTCCCTCCATTAGCTTAGGCTACAAATAACAGTGAATGGATGAATAGACTATATATCCATTGCACTTTGGATTTCTGCTCATCTGAATAAATAGGCGCAGATCATTGGCAATGCATGCACCTGCTCTGGTGAACGAATAAAAACTAGTTTAATCTGTGATCATGTTAATTCATTACCATTTCAAAATGTGAAATAGTAATACCACAAAAACCTTAGCACACATGCACATGCACACGCACACATACACGCACACAGACATACATACATTGATGCTACACACATCACAACTGCTGCTACAATACTCTTATTTACTATTGCTAGTACTGCACAATTCAAATTATTGCACCAAAATCCCCCCTTCCCACTTAATGTGTTGTGAAAAGTGTTATGAAATGTAATGTCATGTAATATTTTTAATTTAATATAACTGCCTTATTGTTGCTGGACCCCAGGAAGAGTAGCTGCTGCCTTGTGTAAATATTGTACTATAGATTGTTGCCTTCCTGTTTTATACTTATGCTAAAATGTACTATTCTATTCTACTGAGCCATTTACTTTATATTTGTAATTCTTATATTTTATTATTTCTTATTGTTGTTGTATTGTCGAGAAGGGACCTGCAAGTAAGCATTTCGTTGGACAGTATATACCATGTGTATCCTGTACATATGACTTATAAAAACTTGAAACTAATTTGAAATAACTTCTTAAACATTTCACTGTCTAAACTTTGCAAAATGATTCCCACACATGCCTAGTTAATGATTATTTAGATATTTCAAAGTTCCATAAAAAAATATAAAGTTGTTTTCCATAATACTTGACTCTCTGTACACCATAGACTAGCATTCACATTTTTGTAGTGGTGATGGTGGAGGTGGTTGTTATACCAACTCTGCACTTTCAACAAATAATTTCCTTCCACTATTAAACGCATACCGAGCAAAGCTAAGCTTGAACAATACCTGTTTTAGTGTTGTCTGCTCCCCCTGGTGGCTGTACATGTTCTTAGGGTACAGTAGTGCACTGAATAATATTCTGACCAAACAAAGGGTTACACCTGTAGGCCTATGTTACCATTAAACACATCCTTTGATTTAATTACCAAATCATTGATAAGAAAATAGGTAATAAATGTACATAGATGATCATCTGGAGCCATGTGAAATCACAAATATAGGAAAAAGTCATTAACTCAGGTCACTGTGATATGCATCATAATGTAGTTTATGTGTTTATTACATCATACATGACATCCCTTTTAAAACGTCTGTAAAGAGAAAATAATATGCATATACTGTTGTACTTTAGCAACTTAAAGTTTATTACTATCTGAACCATATGTAAGGGAGGAATTTCATATTCTCATGCCAGACAGAAATCACCTAGGGGGAATTCTGAAGGAAGCTTATTAAAAGTTTCAGTATTATTGCGTTTTATTGGTGGCTCGAGGGTGGCAATGAGATGCAAGCCTCATATGAAAATAATAACATCTTAGTTAGCAGTGATTTATCTGGAAACTTAATATTCAAATTAGAGTTGATATGGAAGAAATTTCATGCGGGGGTTGTTGCCACAATAAACCCACCGGGCTGTGTGTTTTATGTAAATATGTTTTTAGTCCAAATTTGACTGAACAATTCGGCGCTTGCAGATTTCATTCTCAAGCATATCGATCAATCACCTGAGTGAGTAATCTCACATATTTGATAAAATTTTGAGCAGTGAATGAACAACCAATATTGACAGGTACAGGTTGCATATTGACAGATGCAGGTTATGTCCACTTCTATTACATGTGTATCAAATGCAGTAGGCCGAGTAGAAAGAGATTATTAAATTGAAGAAGAACCAGCAAAACTTTAACATTCAGGTGTATTACAAAACGTGCAGTATCAGTGGCTCATTTTCAGAGCCAAGATAAATTTGGTTTGACACATTGAAAAAATGTGCTGCTAGCACTGCCTACTGGCCAACAGGGGTAAATCGTTTTCAAAGTCAAGGCACGGGCAACCTAGTATTGTGTTTTAAAGTTATCTCCATTGCCACCATCCATTGTTATGACAAAGCCTTTACAGTGTAGTGAAGAAGGCGCAACAGCGCCTCTTCAATCTCAGGAGGCTGAAGAAATTTGGCTTGTCACCTAAAACCCTCACAAACTTTTACAGATGCACAATTGAGAGCATCCTGTTGGGCTGTATCACCGCCTGGTAAGGCAACTGCACCACCCACAACCACAGGGCTATCCAGAGGGTGGTGCTGTCTGCACAACGCATCACCGGGGGCAAACTACCTGCCCTCTAGGACACCTACAGCACCCGATGTCACAGGCAGTCCAAAAAGATCATCAAGGACAACAACCACCCGAGCCACTGCCTGTTCACCCCGCTATCATCCAGAAGGCGAGGTCAGTACAGGCGCATCAAAGCTGGGGCCGAGAGTCTGAAAAACAGCTTCTATCTCAAGGCCATCAGACCGTTAAATAGCCATCACTAGCACAGAGAGGCTGCTGCCTATATACACAGACTTGAAATCATTGGCCACTTTAATAAATGGAACACTAGTCACTTTAATAATGTCACTTTAATAATGTTTACATATCTTGCATTTCTCATCTCATATGTATATACTGTATTCTATACTATTCTACTGTATCTTAGTCTATGCCGCTCTGACATTGCGCGTCCATATATTTATATATTTTTTATTCCATTCCTTACTTAGATTTGTGTGTATTGGGTATATGTTGTGAAATTGTTAGATATTACTTATTAGATATTGCTGCACTGTCAGAACTAGAAGCACAAGCATTTCGCTACACCCGCAATAACATCTGCTAAACACGTGTATGTGACCAATAAAATTTGATTTGATTTCAGTGTAACATTTTCTGGTTATTGGTCTTGTAAATGTTAACAAATACCTACAAGCCTCAGTCGAAAATCTCTATGAGTAGAAAGGGCACATCATACTCTGCTGCCTGCTTTAAAGATCTGCAGTTACTGAGGAGGATGGCTTGTCTTTCTGACATTGGGAAAACAGTAAGCCCCTTGGACTTAACCCTTCTAATATATCCTATATCATCAGACATCCTGGAATTTGTGCAAAAGGTGGTGTGAAGAACTGAGAAGAGACATGACATAAACTACCTTGTGGGGGAGTATTTTCACATCGTCTACTTTGAAATCCAAGCCACCCTGTTTGTATCACAATTTCTGTTTATCTCTCCTCTTTCTCCATCCATCCATCCATCCATCCATCCATCCATCCATCCATCCATCCATCCATCCATCCATCCATCCATCCATCCATCCATCCATCCATCCATCCATCCATCCATCCATCCATCCATCCATCCATCCATCCATCCATCCATCCATCCATCCATCCATCCATCCATCCATCCATCCATCCATCCATCTCCCATGTAGAGTATGTGTGACTCAGTTACAAAGATTATAATGCATGAAGAAGAATCAAATGTTCAAAATATATTCAATTAATTAAAATGCCCCCAAGAACACACCACACCACTGACTGTCTATTTGGGTGGAAAATGTTTTGACAAAACATTAATTTGGATACTGTATAATTAGAAAATCCTTGATGAACATTGGCACCATACCCCTATTTTCCATAGCTTTTTTCCTGTGCTATGTGAGAAAGTCACCAGTATGACAAAAATTCAGAGGTTTAAACCAAACAGAGCTGCTACCCAGAAACACCTCTCATCACAATAGTTATCGTCCATCAGGAAATGTAATGGGACAGCTGGAGGATGGAGCCAAGCAAGTGGAGCTGTCAGTCAAACCTCTAGCTTTCTACTCAACCCATATCTGATTCTAGTGTCTCGGTAATGTGATGGAGTGTTGGGCTGTTACTCTAAACCGTAGTTAAAGCACTGACAATAGACCAAAAGGAAGGGGAATACTTAGTGCTCTTCACCTGTGTCACTGCCTATAGAAGGTATGGAGCTTTTATAGTGTATGGGTAGGGAAGGTTGGCAATGGGTGTGGTGGGGTATCCGTAGCCTATATATCTACCCCCTAGTGATCAACCTATCACATTATAAACCGTCAAGGATCCCTCTTTGCCCTTTTCCAGCTACTATACAGACATGGTGAGTAGATGCTCACCCTCATCCAGACCCTTGACTGGATCTAATCCTAGGAAGCTTCAGAGAACCATATGCATTTCACTGTGTGAAATAAGTGATCCCAAATAGCTTTTTAGTCAGGAATCATTTGGTTGGGGAATTCCTGTTCTCTTCTAGTTGTATCTCTCTGGGGACAGGATGCTGGCAGTTCTGTTATTTAATGTACCGGAAGATTGAGATTGAGATGACTTCTCTCTCTCAGGTTTACTGCTGCTTTATTTGTTCATGGAGAGTATGAAATTGTTATTTTTTGGGCCGACATAGAGCAGATGGTTGGTATCTAACTTTGAGAGAATGGGCAAATTGAAGTAGGAGAAAGATGTGTTAACAAATGAGAATCTTTCGTTTGTGTTCTTTATCTACTTTGCTCTGAAAATTCAGGAAAGATCTGCTGTAAGAGTTAAGATGTCTTTGAATGTCCAAATTAATAGATTTAGCGAACTTTCTGTGAAGATTTGGGGGTGAGGACAACTGAGGACTGGGGCAAGGAGTAGAGATGGGAATAGAGATGGGACCAGTGACCTCAAACATCTGATAAGATGTAAGGCATATGTTTATTGAGGAGCAACAATGAGGTGCAAACATTTTCCATGGGTTTACGATTGTGTTCATCCTCATCTCAACCCATCCTGGATCAAATAATCATCAACTCAACTCATCATCAATGCAACTCAACTCCACTCAAAGCAAACAATTTTTCACTAAATTGAGATGGGTACATACCTATTGGTACAATGACCTTCAGCTGTGAAGCACAACTGTTGGTGGGGCTAATCCACAGCACCCGTTAAACATCAGCAGTCGAGAGAGGCCTGCCAATCCTGGCACTGTAATGTCATCAGACTGCATTCCCATGCTCTGTTTTCACGATTCCATGGTAATCCCTGCCTTCATGGGATATCTCCACTCAAACGTGGCTCAGTGCACCACCCTGTCAAAGCCTAGGCCCCAGTGCATAATCCCTCATATGATCCAGGGGCTCTGAGTACGGGAGGACCACTCCCTCACCATGCTAATTATAGACTCCCAGAGAGGAGAGGGCTATGGAAATAATTTAATTGCAAAAAAAGAAGTATTTCAGGTCTTCATCATGAAATGTGCGCTATACCATCAATCATGTTTAGTGTGCAAGGTTATAGTAACCCCAGTCAGATATTTAGTTTGCTGACATGATCTAAGTAGGTTACAGTAAACCCGGTCAGATATTTAGTTTGCTGGCATGATCTAAGTAGGTTATAGTAACCCCGGTCAGATATTTAGTTTGCTGGCATGATTTAAGTAGGTTATAGTAAACCCTGTCACATAGTTAGTTTGCTGGCATGATCTAAGTAGGTTATAGTAAACCAGGTCAGATATTTAGTTTGCTGGCATGATCTAAGTAGGTTATAGTAAACCCAGTCAGATATTTAGTTTTCTGGCATGATCTAAGTAGAAAATAGTAACCCCGGTCAGATATTTAGTTTGCTGGCATGATCTAAGTAGAAAATAGTAACCCCGGTCAGATATTTAGTTTGCTGGCATGATGTAAGTAGGTTATAGTAAACCCGGTCAGATATTTAGTTTTCTGGCATGATCTAAGTAGGTTATAGTAAACCCAGTCAGATATTTAGTTTGCTGACATGATCTAAGTAGGTTATAGTAAACCAGGTCAGATATTTAGTTTGCGGGCATGATTTAAGTAGGTTATAGTAAACCCCGTCACATAGTTAGTTTGCTGGCATGATCTAAGTAGGTTATAGTAAAACCGGTCAGATATTTAGTTTGCTGGCATGATCTAAGTAGGTTATAGTAAACCCCGTCAGATATTTAGTTGCTGACATGATCTATGTAGGTTATAGTAAACCCTGTCACATAGTTAGTTTGCTGGCATGATCTAAGTAGTTTATAGTAAAACCGGTCAGATATTTAGTTTGCTGGCATGATTTAAGTAGGTTATAGTAAACCAGGTCAGATATTTAGTTTGCTGGCATGATCTAAGTAGGTTATAGTAAACCCAGTCAGATATTTAGTTTTCTGGCATGATCTAAGTAGAAAATAGTAACCCCGGTCAGATATTTAGTTTGCTGGCATGATCTAAGTAGAAAATAGTAACCCCGGTCAGATATTTAGTTTGCTGGCATGATGTAAGTAGGTTATAGTAAACCCGGTCAGATATTTAGTTTTCTGGCATGATCTAAGTAGGTTATAGTAAACCCAGTCAGATATTTAGTTTGCTGACATGATCTAAGTAGGTTATAGTAAACCAGGTCAGATATTTAGTTTGCGGGCATGATTTAAGTAGGTTATAGTAAACCCCGTCACATAGTTAGTTTGCTGGCATGATCTAAGTAGGTTATAGTAAAACCGGTCAGATATTTAGTTTGCTGGCATGATCTAAGTAGGTTATAGTAAACCCCGTCAGATATTTAGTTGCTGACATGATCTATGTAGGTTATAGTAAACCCTGTCACATAGTTAGTTTGCTGGCATGATCTAAGTAGTTTATAGTAAAACCGGTCAGATATTTAGTTTGCTGGCATGATTTAAGTAGGTTATAGTAAACCCCGTCAGATATTTAGTTTGCTGGCATGATCTAAGTAGGTTATAGTAAAACCAGTCAGATATTTAGTTTGCTGGCATGATCTAAGTAGGTTATAGTAACCCCGGTCAGATATTTAGTTTGGTGACATGATCTCATTATGTGAAAAAGCCAATAATAAATTAACAATCTCAGGTGATCATGGTATCAATTTCTGTGTGTTTGTTAAATCCAGGCCCCCAGAAAGCAAAGAAGAGAGCAGAGGGAGCCAACTCCAATGTGTTCTCTCCATGTTTGAACAGGCCCAGATCCATGAGTTCAAAGAAGTATGTAGACCAACTTGATAAATTGCTTCTCCGAAGCTAGTTACATTTCTTTTACATTGATTTTGCCAAGTAACACAACCATAGACACATGCAGTACACAGTGGTCTCTCCAGAACATTTTGAATGGGGTGGCCAAGGTGGGGCACAGACCCAGTTTAGGAGGGCCATAACATTTTGAACCTTAATCAATGCAAGGTGGATTTTCTTTCTATACAAATATTCTGGTTCAATGTATTAAATGCTTCAGATTAGGTTTGGTACATTTCCCTGTTCAAATGGTACCTAAACTAACTTCTAAAATTATTTCTCATTTGTGTCTATCCGTGTTTCATAATTTTCCTTAAATTCGCAAGTGGCTGAATCTATTTCACCAGAGAAAGCACCTGAGTGAGGGAAACAGCGCCCCTCTGTCCTAGTATCTGTAGCCCAGACAGTATCAGTTACATGGGCTACACAACCAAGACAGAGGTGCGCTGTTTCGCTCGCTCTGATGCTTTCTCCGGTGAGATTGGTGAGTCTTGCTGTCAGGTGTTGGTCTTAGTCAAAATTATCAATATATTCAGAGACGACCTATCAGATCTCAGATTTGTGTGTGTGTGTGTGGGGGGTGGGGGGGTGGGGGTGGACACCCTTGACACACCACTGGCAGTACATAGATAAATTATCTTTTGAATCTGAATATATACTTACATAACAGGAGTACGCAAGTATGCTCTGATGTGAATACATGTACACCTACTCACCCTATCAACCCTCAACAGGCTTTCACTATCATGGACCAAAACAGGGATGGTTTAATACATTTGTACAAGATAAATTCATGAAATAAAGTGGGATATACAGGATATAAGTGGGAATATTGAATGGAAGTATGTGAGAATGGTCAACCAATACAATGATGATATACCAACATAGATGTCATACAAAGGCTTCACTGCTCATATGACTGATTGAAAAGGTGCTTATAGCCAGAGATAAATAGCTGGTTTATCTGGCTTCATGCTGGCAGCAGATCCTGACTTTGGCCCATCTGTCAAATTGAAGCGATGCCTTGGTCTGTCTGTCTGTCATCCTTTAGGTGCAGACCCAGAGGAGACCATCCTCAATGCCTTCAAAGTCTTTGATCCTGAGGGGAAGGAGACCTTGAAGAAGGACTTTTGAGTGTGCCTGTCTTACAATGCAGTCTTACATATTAGGTGTGTACAGATGTAGGATCTTAATTTGAGCCAGTTTGCTGAAGCAATAAAATAATCCTGCAGCAACAGGAAACGTGAATTATTATGTGGATAATAATTAATGGACATTTTTGCAGGGGTTGATAGATTTTTTTGTAAGGACAAATCGAGTCTAAAATGTCCAAGTGGAAATTACAAACTCTAATAAGCCTTTTTAAACCTCAAATACATTAAACGTATGCATTTCCTGAAAATTCTCAGCAACAAAAGAGTAATCAAATTAAGATCCTACGTACAGTATGTACTGTATGTAGACTCCTAATAACTACTACTACTCTTCATAATATAACAGTGTAACAGTGTCTTAGTCTATGCCGCTCGGACATTGCTCGTTCAAATATTATATTCTTAATTCCATTCCTTACTTTAGATTTGTGTGTATTGCTGTGAAATTGTTAGATATTACTTGTTAGATATTAGTGCACTGTTGGAGCTAGAAATACACACATTTCGTTACACCCGCAATAACATCTGCTAAACACGTGTTTGTGACCAATACAATTAGATTTGAGATGTTAACAACCCAGGCAGATGGGTTCTCCCGCGAAAAGTTTAGAACCATCATCACTGATACTTTTTTACATACTAAGCAAAAACACTTTCATCATCTTCTCAAACAGGCTTTGTGATCTATCCCTTCAGATGGAGCAGATGTTTGCCGCCTTCCCTCCAGATGTGGCTGGACACCTGGACTACAAGAATCTGGTCTACATCATCACACATGGGGAAGAGAAGGGCCAGGAATAAATCCACCTCTTGCTAACTGTCCTTGCATCTCTTCTGTTACACGTTGCCCCACTGCGCATCAAAGCTATCTGGAAATGTTGGAGATGTGCATGATCATCTTGTAAATAAAGGATTTTCAGGTTAATCGCATAGAATCCATTTTCATACAGGATATAGATCCAACTGTAACTAAGTATGATCTGTCCATTTGGGAAAGCTATCAGATTAATTGAACTGTACCAGCCCCAGCTGGTACACATTCTAAAACCATCTAGAGAGTCTAGGTTCACAACAGTTTGTATTTGTAATCTTGTTCAGAAATTCCACTTTAATGTTTTGTCCTGTGAACAAGGATGTGCACATGTAAACCTTCAAAATCTATCAATACAAATATTGCAACAAAAAACACGAATGGTCAATTACAATTAATGAGGTGTCTGAAATTCCTATTGGTATTGTTACCAGACGCCTGCTCCCCTCTCATAAATCTAAGCTTGGCTGTTAGTAAAATAATCAGTTCTTCTGGGGAAGAGGAAAATCACAGTAATTAAATTGTCATTGACAATCAAGTTCTACGGAGGCTGAAATATTTAGGGAGGAGGCTGCAGCCACGCACGGATGCCACGGTGTGGCACACCTAGGAGGGTAGTATGTCCCAGGCCAGCACAGTAGATGGCAGCGGCCATCAAATCCACCCAGAAGGTTGTTCGGGCAGATTCCTCTGAAGTAGGAAAGTGGGTGTGGCTAGATCAGAGGGCATCGTTAACGGCTAATAGATAGGCTAACGTTTATTTTGTTCCGGTAGACGGCTAATATTAGGTGTTGTTTTGTATAACACTAAGATGTTGAAGTAGTTAGCTAGGTATAATATAGGTAGGTATAATATAACGTTGTATGATAACCAAATAACAGGGTGTCATTTCTACACGTTCTTGTTCTTGGAACCAGCAATTTAGTGAAGCTAGCCAATCGTAGCCACCACTAGCTAGCGTTAGCTGACCAGCACTAGATTTGCAGCTCACTCAGCCATTTTTTCTACGTCGCCATGGCCGATGTTGACAAACTCAACATAGACAGTATCATCCAGCGTCTTTTAGAGGGTAAGGAAAGAGTACATTAATCTTACGTTATTTATGCAATATTATGTTTACTTCGTTAGATGACTGGTGGCAAGCCTTAGCTAGATAACGCGTTAGTTGTTGACGCAGGTTGGCTCTAGCTATCGGTAGCTAGCTAAGCTAACATTAGCTAGTAACTAGCTAACATTAGTTAATTAAGGCTGTTGTTACCCATCTAACTAGCTAATGTTAACCTGACATTTGTCCCGGTCGACACATTAAGAAATGTTCATTCAAAGTAGTTAGCTAGCTATGTAACTAACGTTACTTTAGCTACATGATTCAGGGCACTGTCTCAGTCAGTCAGTGAAAGATTAAGTCAATAACATGAGAAATCTGATATGATGGTCACCACTCACACCCCTATCCAGACATGGCAATGGGTATGATGGCGAACTAGGTAGATACTGTGTCTTTGCTTGTAGATTCATCAGGATTGTTTCATTTTAAGTCAGGGGAGCAAAGCCTGGTAAGAATGTGCAGCTGCAGGAGAACGAGATCCGAGGATTGTGCCTCAAGTCCAGGGAGATATTTCTCAGCCAACCTATCCTTCTTGAACTTGAAGCCCCCCTCAAGATCTGTGGTGAGTAATCATCAATATTTGGTGATCATAACTGTTACATGAAGTGTCTTCTATCCCAATGAGGGATGTGTAGAATTTGAAGTTGAAATCATTTGCCTTCTGCAGGTGACATCCATGGGCAATATTACGACTTATTGAGGCTGTTTGAGTATGGGGGCTTCCCTCCTGAGAGCAACTACCTATTTCTGGGAGACTATGTGGACAGAGGGAAGCAGTCTCTGGAGACCATCTGTCTGCTTCTGGCCTACAAAATCAAATACCCAGAGAACTTCTTCCTGCTGAGAGGGAATCATGAGTGCGCCTCCATCAACAGAATATATGGATTCTATGATGAGTGTGAGTGATATGTGGTGGCTGTAATAATCATAACCCTGCACTCTCTGACAGAATATAGCCTTTGTATCTACATAAATTGCATTTTGTTATAGGTTCCTGTCATACGCATTGCCTAGCTTACTATCATCCTAAAATTATATTTTATTATTCTAGGTAAAAGAAGGTACAACATCAAGCTCTGGAAAACATTTACAGATTGCTTTAACTGCCTCCCTATTGCTGCCATTGTTGATGAGAAGATCTTCTGTTGCCATGGAGGTAGGTTGCGTTTTAGTAGTCCTTAAACATGAAGAGAAGTGGTCCTGTTTTAGGACACACTAAGACATTGCTGTGATATTGAGAAATACTATTTTATTTTATTTCAATTGTTTTCTTCTCATTTACCCACAAGTTCTTACTGCAATTAACCTTATTCTTGCTGTTCATCTCCTTCTGTGTTTCTCAGGGTTGTCACCAGACCTCCAGTCCATGGAGCAGATCAGGCGCGTCATGCGGCCCACCGACGTCCCCGACCAGGGCCTCCTGTGTGACCTGCTCTGGTCAGATCCAGACAAGGATGTCCTCGGCTGGGGAGAGAATGACAGAGGCGTCTCATTCACTTTTGGCTCAGAAGTGGTGGCAAAGTTCCTGCACAAACATGATTTGGATCTAATCTGTCGCGCCCATCAGGTATGTCTGCATACTTTCACTGTACTGTCTGGAGTTGAATGCATTGTTTTTATTTTTAACCCAACTATTATCTATGTTGTTTTTTCGGCAGGTTGTTGAGGACGGCTATGAGTTCTTCGCCAAGCGACAGCTTGTGACTTTATTCTCAGCACCCAACTACTGCGGGGAGTTTGACAATGCTGGTGCTATGATGAGTGTGGATGAGACCCTCATGTGCTCTTTTCAGGTGAGTATTTCATCATGAATGTACTCTGTCTTATCGCAGGAATGTAAATTTGTCAGTGATTGTATTAGTATTAGTGTATGGAGATCTTAACGCTATAACCAATCTCATTATGTCAAACTGTACGATGTAATGACTATTGCAGTGGGCAAAACATCATCTTAGGTTGGATTACTCGTGTTCATTCCACTTGTAGATTTTGAAGCCCGCTGAGAAGAAGAAGCCGAATGGCAGCCGTCCAGTTACACCCCCACGGAACATGGTCACCAAGCAAGGCAAGAAATAAGGTGGCATGAGTGGACTTATGTCCTGCTCTCTATTCTGCTTTTGTCTTTTGCGTCTGAAGGGTTTGGTTGCCCTTTGTGCTGCCAATACTGAAAAGATATCCACTCCAACCTGATGAAAGCAAAATGTTTTGTTGTTTTGTCCACAAGGGTAAATGGATATGTCACCATGAAAACCTCAGGTGTTTTGCACTCCATTGCAACTAGTCTTTGCCACATATGACTGTTCAACCAGGAACAATGTAACAATATGGCTGATAATGCACAGAAATGCCTTGTTTGAAGCTGTGCAGAGTTGTTTTCACAATTTCTTCATTTCATGTTTATCAATTTCTCATCACCTGTTTCTCACTGTCAATGTCAATAATGCAATTAATGGTTCTTAAAACAACTATGGAAATATCACAAGACACTTAGTTGTTTATTTCTGTATAACTTTCTTTATCATAGGACATTGAATCCTCACTCTGCGCCTGCATCCTCACCATTTTTAAAACAAGTCTTGTGCTGAATTAAATGAAGAAATAAACCATTCTTGTAATGTTGACTAAATCTTTCTAATAAACTTTTAGGGGGAAATTGGCATTTGAATTGTATTAGCATCATGCTCCTATATCAATTATTTTAGGATTACAAGGTAAGCTCAACCTTGAAATAATTACTGCCATATATTTTGTATTATAAACTGGGTGGTTCGAGTCCTGAATGCTGATTAACTGGGTATGACAAAACATTTCTTGTTACTGCTCTAATTATGTTGGTAACCAATTTATTTAATTTTGCTTGTAATTTTGCTTAATTTTGCCAATCTGCTTTAATTTTTGCTTGTAAGCAGGAATCAGGAGGATGGAATTATGGTCAGATTTGTCAAATGGAGGGTGAGGGAGAGCTTTGTACACGTCTCTGTGTCTGGAATAAAGGTGGTCCAGAGTTCTTTTCCCTCTGGTTGCACATTTAACATGCTGATAGAAATTTGGTGAAACAGATTTAAGTTTCCCTGCATTAAAGTCCCCGGCCACTAGGAGCGCCGCCTCTGGTTGAGCGTTTTCCTGTTTGCTTAATGCGGAATACAGCTCATTGAGTGCGGTCTTAGTGCCAGCATCGGTCTGTGGTGGTATGTAGACAGCTACGGAAAATACAGATTGAAACTCTAGGTAGATAGTGTGGTCTACAGCTTATCACGAGATACTCTACCTCAGGCGAGCAAAACCTCGAGACTTCCGTAGATATCGTGCACCAACTGTTGTTTACATATATGCATAGTCCGCCACCCCTTTTTTTACCAGATGCCGCTGTTCTATCCTGCCGATACAGCGTATAACCAGCCAGCTGTATGTTGATAATGTCGTCGTTCAGCCACAACTCCGTGAAGCATAAGATATTACAGTTTATAATGTCCCATTGGTAGTTTAATCTTCCTCGTAGGTCGTCAATTTTATTTTCCAATAGTTAGCTAGTAGAACGGAAGGCAGGGGGGGGTTTATTAGATCACTTATGAATTCTCAGAAGGCAGCCCGACCTCTGTCCTCTTTTTCTCTCGTTGCTTCACGCAAATGACGGGGATTTGGGCCTGTTCCCGGGAAAGCAGTATGTCGTTCAATTCGGGCTCGTCGGACTCATTAAAGGAAAAAAAAGCTTCTGCCATTTCGTGGTGAGTAATGGCTGTTCTGATGTCCAGAAGGTATTTTCGGTCATAAGAGACGGTAGCAGCAACATTATGTGCAAAATAAGTTACAAATAATGCAAACAAACAAACATAAAAACACAATTGGTTAGGAGCAAGTGAAATATCAGCCATCTTCTCCGGCGCCGTCAGGATCTGTACACAATTCTTGGAAGCTGAAAATTAGGCCCAAATCTATGGATTTCACATGACTGGGAAGACAGATATGCATCTGGTTCCAGGAATTGTGTACAGATCCTTGCAACATAGGACCATGCATTATCATGGATGTGAAGGTCCTGGATGGGCGTGGTTACACGTGGTCTGCGGTTGTCAGGCCCAGTTGGACGTACTGAAAAATTCTCTAAAACGACATTCAATTCTCTGGCAACAGCTCTGGTGGACATTCCTGCAGTTAGCATGCTGATTGCACACTCCCTCAACTTTAGACATCTGTGGCATTGTGTTATGCGACAAAACTGCACATTTTATAGTGGCCTTTGATTGTCCCCAGCACAAGGTGCACCTGTGTAATGATCATGCTGTTTAATCAGCTTCTATATATGCCACACCTGTCAATTGACTGGATTATCTTGGCAAAGGAGAAATGCTCACTAACAGGGATGTAAACAAATTTGTGCACAACATTTAAGAGAAATAAACTTTTTGTGCATATGGAACATTCCTGGGATCTTTTATTTCAGCTTATGAAACATGGGACCATCACTTTACATGTTGCATTTATATTTTTGTTCAGTCAACATTTTCGCTATTTGTTTGTCATGCGCCGTTGATAAAAATAGCCTTTATTGCAATGCTTTCGATTTATCCATTGACTTATCATTGTTTGCTTTTGTCAGTCAGCTGTTTAGAGGCTCATTGCTTTGTTTTTCTACTGTGCGCAGGTATTGGTGTTGTCTGTGCCATCTGTGGCCAGAAGAAGTAGACCATTTATGTATCTGTATTATTTCCATAGTTACACTTAGATCCAGGAATCATACAGGGTTTAAGTTCAATGTTCTAATTCAATTGTAAAATGCTTAATAATTTAAAAATAACACGGTCATGCAAATAATGTAAGGAAAGAAATGTGGTGTTTTATGTCACAGGATCTGTGAAGACTCCAAGCATTCAACTCATGAATTATGGACAACTCATAAACTAGGTTGGAAACATGTTTTGATTCAACTCATGTATTATATTGAAAGAAGGCTACCTATTCTGCGTGTGTTCATGGGTGCCTCTGCTGAGAGGGTAGGCTACCGGCAGTGGTGTAGGCCTAGTGGAGGGTAAACGCAACTAAACGCAGTTTACCCACCATTTTCATAAAATTTGATTGAAAGTAACCAAATCCCTTACATTAATCTTGATATAACTGTGACTTTATTCACACAATAAAATGTTGACTTTATTCTTCAAATATTGCCACTTTAAACCACTCTTGACTGAACTGACTGGGCAGCATTAGCAGACAGACGATGTGAAAAGGGGTCCCCAACTTTAAAGTCTGGTGGGCCTCGAAGTAGACATTTTGCATTACTGCCACAAGGAGGTGCCAAAAATCCAGCAGACTCTTACCCTCGCTAGGCATAGAAGTCATCATGGTTTTCTGTCATCAAAGTTTCATAAATATGAAATTAATTATTTGAAAACTTATTTTAAAAAGTTTCAATGTATTGAAAACCTGAAAAGTAATGGATGATTAAGTGTCAGAATCGATGACCTTATAAGGAAACTCAAATTGCGTAATGAGATGGAGTTGAAGGTGCACGTCGAAGAAGGAAGCCGGGGAGCGCGCTTGTTTGAAATTGAAAAGTGTCGCGATAGCGTTTAATAAAAAATAACATCAGCAGCTGCATTATAAGTGGGATGCACTGTTTAGCGCTACATCCCGAGAGGTTCGTGCTGATTGTACGGAGATTGTGAAAGCCGGTTAAATGGCTTCCTTGAGAAAGCAAGAACAATATATATGTCAGGGGAAGTGCAGTATTATCATAAGGAGACGTATACTTGGAATACGGAGGAGTAGTGGAGGGAAAGAGAGAGGCAGAGGAGGTCTACGAGAGAGAGAGAGAGAGATAGAGAGAGGGGAAGATGGTGAGCTTGAGTCGGTTAAAAATAGCCGGGAAAAAGGGAGATGGTTTGTTAAAGAAAATGGTAGCAATTGTAAGCAGAGTGAGAGGAAGACCGGAGGATAACGTTACATGGAAATGAATGAGGGCGAAGTATTGGAGGTGGTAGGTGTGGTAAAGTTCTCGGAGCCAGAGGCTTGCACCGAGGGTCAGGATAAAGCTGAGTATGTGATAGGAGTGACGTTTTTGGAGAAAGTGGACCCTTGCTTTTTGGCTGATCCATTTGTGGTTTCAGGGTGGGTGAAAACATAGTTGGGTGCTGTGGAATCGGTGAGGGTAACCATCTTGTGATAATTGTTTGTTTGCTGGTCAGAGGGAGAAGGCGCTCGGTGTAAAACGAATGGGGGCAATAAATGTGAATTGTTTTGCTCTCAAGAAAAGGGCGCCTTTGAAAGGAGCGATTACTGGGGTAGCAGTAAAAGTAAAAGTTGACCAACTGAAGGGGAAGATTCCTGGTGTTTGCGATGCTTGTCTTTTGGTGCGACGCAGACGGTGGTGAAACAGAAGAGTCATTATCTGTTCTTTTGAGTTTTGATGTTGAGTCTGCCTGACAAAGTGATGTTAGGATATATTACTGGGTAAGAGCTTTTGTACCGAAAAGATTACGTTATTACAGGTGTCAAGCTTATGGGCATATGGCAGCAGTGTGTAGGAGGGAGGTTCCTAGGTGTGATAAGTGTGCAGAAGGGCATGAGACAAAGGAATGTGTAGCATTGGAGAAAGTAGTGGTATGTGTTAATTGTAGGGGTGCCCATGGGGCAGGGGATCAGAAATGTCCTATGCGAGAGAGGCAGGTTGAGGTTTGCAGGGCTTAGAGTAGTGCATAAATTGTCATATGCTGAGGCAGTGAAGATGGGTCAAGGGGGAGGGATCCTGAGAGGGGTGGTGTGAGTAGTAGATCTGTACCAGTAAAGAGGGATAGGCCAACAAGAGATATGTTTCAGTAAGAGTGGATTTTTAGCATTTATAGCAATGTTTATCAACTATACTGCAGGGATGGAACGTAAATCGCAGAAAATTGAGGTTGTGGTGGTAGCTGCAGAAAGGTATTTGGATGTGCGAGACTTGACATCCGAAGAGTTACAGGGTGTGTTAAGTGGTGATGTCCCATCCTTTCAGGTTGTTGGCATTATATTTTTTATTTAACCTTTAACAAGGCGAGTCAGTTAAGAACACATTCTTATTTACAATTGCGTCCTACCCCGGCCAAACCCGGACGGCGCTGGACCAATTGTGCGCCGCCCTATGGGACTCCCAATCACGGCTGGATGTGATTCGGCCTGGATTCTAATTAGGGATGGACGTCAGCAGTCACAAGACCACCACAGAGTAAATCACTCTGGCTCGCTCCCCCAGTCGCAGATGTGTATAATGTGGGCTGTTCTACAGGCACGATGGCTATGACAAACTTGGAATTTCTCTTGGGATCTGGATGTGTGATCGCCGTCGAATTACGGCACTGTCGTCACTAAATTTGAAAGAACTCTTCAGACTAAAGAATACACGTCTCGTCTGGGGGCGTTATCACATCAGCTTGTGCGTGGCTAATGTTATTGTAAGGCTATCTAGCTGACTAGTCCAAGCATCACAGTAGAAAGCTAGCAAGACAATATTGTGTGGTTACATCGGCGCTAAACTAGCTAGCTTGGCGCTTTAGTAGGAGCTGGTGTGTATGTGATGTTCTCGGTACTTTCGTACGGCAGACTTGTTGCCAGAGCTGTTATTGGCGGACTCTCTCAAACGGATAGCGGTGACTACAGCCTGGTAACGGCAAGATGCGGTTTTGGGAAGGATTTTCGAAAAGGTATCTTGAAGAAAGGGATGTGCTATGGCGACGACGCTTGCTTTATTGCCCGACATAGATCTGCCGATGTTTTGGGTGAGTAAATTACATTGACAACTATTCTGTAACGTGATGATGTAACCTGTCAGGTTGTTTAGATAGCTAGCTAACAGGCCAGACAGTGCACATTTGCTAGCTAGTTTGTGACCTTAGTGTTGCATATTGTCAAACAATTTTTTTAAATCAGGGACACTAAGCTTGTTATTGTAATGACCAATGTGTTAACAGCTATTCGCTTAGCTTCAAGCTAAGAAAATAATGTACTGCTTCAAGCCAATAAAAAAATGTACTGCTTACTGGGTTATCTGCTATCATTGCCATCTCATTAGTATCAGCCTTGTTCTGCTCCCCTTTGAGGGGTCCTGGAAGTCAGAGCTGCCTGTAGTAGTTTCAGAGTTGTAATGATAGGGGGGCAGCCATAACCATAATGTACACATTAAGAAATAGATTAGACAGATGGAGAGTATTGGCAATTGTTTAGAACTTCAAATAAAATGTTATTTGTGACATGCTTTGTAAACAACAGGTGTAGACTAACAGTGAAATGCTTACTTACTGGCCCGTCCCAATAATACAAAGAGAAAAATAATAAATACACAATGAGTAACGATAACATGGCTATATAAAGTACCGATTCAATGTTCGAGGTAATTGAGGTAGATACAGTGCATTCGGAAAGTATTCAGACCCCTTGACTTTTTCCACATTTTGTTACGTTACAGCCTTATTCTAAAATTGATAAAATAAATAAATCCTTAGTCTACACAACACCTTTTGCAGCGATTGCAGCCCCTAGACTTCTTGGGTATGACGCTACAAGCTTGGCACACCTGTATTTGGAGTTTCTCCCATTATTCTCTGCAGATCTTCTCAAGCTCTGTCAGGTTGGATGGGGAATGTCGCTGCACAGCTTTTTTGTGATCTCTCCAAAGATATTCGATCAGGGTCAAGTCTGGGCTCTGGCTAGGCCACTCTAGGACATTCAGAGACGTATCCCGAAGCCACTCCTGCGTTGTCTTGGCTGTGTGCTTAGGGTCGTTGTCCTATTGGACGGTGAACCGTCACCCCAGTCTGAGGTCTTGAGCGCTCTGGAGCAGGTTTTCATCAAGGATCTCTGTACTTTGCTCCATTCATCTTTCCCTAGATCCTAACCAGTCTCACAGTCCCTGCCACTGAAACATCCCCACGGCATGATGCTGCCACCAACATCCTTCACCGTAGTGATTGTGCCAGGTTTCCTCCAGACGTGACGCTTGGCATTCAGGCCAAAGAGTTATGTGTTATGTGAAGGATGTTATGTGCCTTTTACTGAGTAGTGGCTTCCGTCTGGCCACTCATACCATAAATGCCTGATTGGCGGAGTACTGCAGAGATGGTTGTCCTTCTGGAAGGTTCTCCCATCTCCACAGAGGAACTCTGGAGCTCTGTCAGAGTGACCATCTGGTACTTGGTCACCTCCCTGACCAAGATCTGTACCTCGACGCAATCCAGATCAGTACCTCGATGCAATCTTGTCTCAGAGCTCTACGGACAATTTCTTCGACCTCATGGCTTGGTTTTTGCTCTGACATGCACTGTCAGCTGTGGGACCTTATATAGACAGGTGTGCCTTTCCAAATCATGTCCGATCAATTGAATTTACCACAGGTGGACTCCAATCAACTTGTGGCAACATCTCAAGGATGATCAATGGAAACAGGATGCACCTGAGCTCAATTTCGAGTCTCATAGCAAAGGGTCTAAATACCTAATGTAAATAAGCTATTTATGTTTTTATTTTTTTATAAATGTGCAAAAAAAATCTAAACCTGTTTTTGCTTGAATAATGGGGTATTGTGTGTAGATTGAGGATAAAAATAAAAAAAAGTAATCCATTTTAGAATAAGGCTGTAATGTAATAAAATGTGGAAAAAGTCAAGATGTCTGAATACTTTGAGAATGCACTATATGTACACACATTGAGTGTACAAAACATTGGGAACACCTGGAAAGAGCCTGGAGACTGACCAGATGAAAGCTATGATCCCTTATTGATATCGCCTGTTAAATCCACTTCAATCAGTGTAGATGAAGGGGAGGAGACAGGTTAATTAATGATTTTTAAGCCTATTGTTTGAGACGTGGATTGTATGTGCCATTCAGAGGGTGAAGGGTCAAGATTAAATATTTAACTGCCTTTGAGGGGTGTGGTGCCAGGTGCACCGGTTTGAGTGTGTCTAAGAATTGCAACGTTGCTGGGTTTTTCAAACTCAAGTTTCCCATGTGTATCAAGAATAGTCCACCACCCAAATGACACCCAGCAAACTTGGCTCAACTGTGGGTAGCATTGGGGTCAACATGGGCCAGCATCCCTGTGGAATGCTTTTGACACCTTTTAGAGTCTATGCCCAGACAAATTGAGGCTGTTCTGGGTGCAACTCAATAGTAGGAAGGTGTTCTTAATGTTTTGTACACTCGGTGTATAACTAGGAATAGAGTGACTAGGCAACATGATGGATAATAAACAGTAGCAGCAGCGTATGTGATGAATAAAGGAAATAAAAAGAATAGTCCGGGTAGCTATTTGGTAAACTTTTAAACTATTTAGCAGGTAGAATCTGTTCAGTGTGCTGTTGGTTCCAGACTTTGTGCCTTAGTAGCACTTGCCGTGCGGTAGAAGAGAGAACAGTATGACTTGGGTGGCTGGAGTCTAACCATTTTTACGGCTTTCCTTTGACACATCCTGGCATAGAGGTCCTGGATGGCAGGGAGCTCAGCCCCAGTGATTTACTGGGCTGTACGCACTACCCTCTGTAGCGCCTTGTGGTCGGATGCCAAGCGGTTGCCATACCAAGCAGTGATGCAGCCAGTCAAGATGCTCTCAATGGTGCAGCTGTATAACTTTTTTTGAAGACCAATGCCAAAATTTCCAGCCTCCTTGGGGGAAGAGGTGTTGTCATGCCCTCTTCACGACTGTGTTGTGTGCGGTCCATGATAGATCCTTAGTCATGTGGACACTGAGGAACTTTAAGCTATCAAACCACTCATCTACAGCCCGGTGGTGTGAATGGGGGGCGTCCTTTCTTTTTTTTATCTCTTGCTTGTTTGTTTATTTTTTACTGTGTAGGCTACAACCAGTCCATCTCAGACAGATTTGGTTTTTCATTCACACATTACCCCAGGTCACAATATATAGGGTGTACCTAACTGGTCCTGGACCTCAGGAGAACAATGTTACAAAACATTCATATATACAGGTAAGTGCAAAAATAAAGCTGAAGTTTGGCACCAAAGTCTACACCTCTTCGTCGTTGATTGGTCAACATTGGGGATTCTTCAATAAAGTATTTGTCATTCAACGAGTGACGACTCGTTTTCATGCATATGTTTTCATTGAAAAATACTGCACCAAACATCTTAGATGTAAAATTGTGCGACTAGGATCTTTTTGGCAAAAACGTCCAATCAAATTCTGACTATTTTGACGAATTATATAGTTGCTATGGTGTCTCAAAATGGACAAACAGTACTATTGCTGCTTTTTTTCCTCATTTTTCAAGCAAAGGTCTTTTTAAGGGAGTATGCAAACACACTCGTTACGGTTCGGCTAGCAGAGTTTGACTAGGCGCCAGGCGAGCTGAAGCATGCTGACGCCTTTTTAGGGTAATGTGTGTGTATATCTCTCTGTTGAAGTCATAAGTTTACATACACCTTAGCCAAATACATTTAATCAGAGTGAAAATTCCCTGTCTTAGGTCAGTTAGGATCACTACTTTATTTTATGAATGTGAAATGTCAGAATAATAGTAGAGAGAATTATTTATGTCAGGTTTTATTTCTTTCATCACATTCCCAGTGGGTCAGAAGAATACACTCAATTAGTATTTGGTAGCATTGCCTTTAAATTGTTTAACTCGGGTCAAATGTTTCGGGTAGCCTTCCACAAGCTTCCCACAATAAGTTCGGTGAATTTTGGCCCATTCCTCCAGACAAAGCTGGTGTAACTGAGTTAGGTTGTAGGCCTCCTTGCTCACACACACTTTTTCAGTTCTGCCCACAAATCTTCTATAAGATTGAGGTCAGGGCTTTGTGATGGCCACTCCAATATCTTGACTTTGTTGTCCTTAAGCCATTTTGCCACAACTTTGGAAGTATGCTTGGGGTCATTGTCCATTTGGAAGACCCATTTGCGACCAAGCTTTAACTTCCTGACTGATGTCTTGAGATGTTGCTTCAATATATCCACATAATTTTCCTACCTCATGATGCCATCTATTTTGTGAAGTGCACCAGTCCCTCCTGCAGCAAAGCACCCCCACAACATGATGCTGCCACCCCCGTGCTTCACGGTTGGGATGTTGTTCTTCGGCTACTTTTAACAATTTCCACAAACCTTTACAAAAACAGATTTACTGGAAGAACTGTGCAGATACAATGTTTGGTACCAGAATAAAACTGAGGAAGATTTTACTGTAAATCTGTTACAAAGTTTTGCTAAATGTTTTTTTTTCCGGCAAATGTTTTTTAAATTTAATTTTACATTTTAAATTTACTTTGTCAATTGTTCAAAGTCGTCATTGCGCATAGGGTTGTATTGGTAGTTGAACTTTGGTTTTAGTTTGGCATACATTTTAAAGGGAAGACATCGGAGTCTCCACGTAATTCCGTTACCGTGGAATTGCCCCGGCTATAACAAAAACAAGAAAATCCGCCTTGACTAGATAGAAAATCACCATCCACTTGAGGATGTTGTTCTGTGTGGTTTGGGAGGAAGTTGAGGCATGCCATGTCTACTCGTTGTCACATCCGGTAGCCTCAGGTTGGCAGGGAGAGAGTGAGGGAGGACCCTCCTTGTATGGTCACAGCAAGAGCCGATTTTATAGTGTCTGGAAGCAGCTGGATAGAATTGCCTTTCTAGGAAAAACATGGACTGCCAGACTAACTTCTCCCACTTTAGGCAGAAGGACATTTCAAATACCAGAGAAAACAAATGTTTCATGTTTTTATGAAGTGTGATAATGTGACCTCAAGCTAGTGTGGGGTCTTGTTGATAATGTAACTTGACAACTGCAGATAATGTCTAACTTCCAGTTTTGCTTAGTTATCAGTAAAAGTTGTTCATGTACCAGACTGGCCAAATGATCAATGGAGATTATTCCAGGAAATAGGCCTGTTTGTCAAATTGACCATTCGTAATAAGCAGGTCAAAGAAATGTTTATCTGAAGTGTCCCTTGTCTCAATCGGGGCGGCAGGTAGCCTAGTGGTTGGACTAGTAACCGGAAGGTTGCGAGATCGTATCCCCGAGCTGACAAGGTAAATATCTGTTGTGCTGCCCCTGAACAAGGCAGTTAACCCACTGTTCCTAGGCCATCATTGTAAATAAGAATTTGTTCTAAACTGACTTGCCTAGTTAAATAAAGGTAAAATAAAAACAATTCTGAGCACAGTTTAGCTGTGTTGTTTTGGTGTATGTGCCTATTGTTTCTCCCGTCACAGCTGCGTGACAACATCTAGTACTTGTTTCCGACCAATATGACCTCTTCCTTTGTAGAAAAAGTCTCAGCCAAGAAACTGTAGTCTTCTGGGAATGTCTTAGTCAGGAGTGTTAAGAATAATCATAATCCAATCCTGATTCTTTCCTATCCTGTGTTATCCTCTTTTTAACCAAACTGTTTGTGGTCTCCTTAGGTGTTGCAGATGGAGTGGGGGGTTGGAGAGACTACGGGGTGGACCCATCACAGTTTTCAGGGACCCTGATGAAGACGTGTGAGCGGCTGGTAAAGGAGGGCCGCTTTGTTCCAAGCAACCCTGTGGGCGTCCTCACAAGCAGCTACTACGAGCTCCTACAGAACAAAGTGCCTCTGCTAGGTGAGTAAAGCCAGCCCTTGAGGATCACTGTTTTGTGAACCTGGAGGCTGGTGCAAAAATAAATCACTACTGTCAGCCTCATGCTTACTAGAATAGGCATTTAGAGTAGAGCAGCGGTTCCCAAACTAGGGGTCACGACCCTATGCGGGGTCGCCTGATATGAAAGTGGGGTCATGGGAAAATTGCCAAAATCGGAAGAAAAAAAACATACACTACCGTTCAAAAGTTTGAGGTCACTTAGAAATGTCCTTGTTTTTGAAAGAAAAGCAACCAAAAAAAATCCTTTTAAAATAACATCAAATTGATCAGAAATAGTGTCGACATTGTTAATGGCACTAGCTGGAAACGGCAGATTTTTTTAAATGGAATATCTACATAGGTGTACAGAGGCCCATTATCAGCAACCATCATTCCTGTGTTCCAATGGCACGTTGTGTTAGCTAATCCAAGTTTATAATTTTAAAAAGCTAATTGATCATTAGAAAACACTTGCAATTATGTTAGCAGAGCTGAAAACGGTTTTGATTTAAGAAGCAATAAAACTGCCCTTTAGACCAGTTGAGTATCTGGAGCATCAGCATTTGTGGGTTCGATTACAGGCTCAAAATGGCCAGAAGCAAAGAAATTTCTTCTGAAACTCGTCAAGTCTATTCTTGTTCTGAGAAATGAAGGCTATTCCATGTGAGAAATTGCCAAGAAACTGAAGATCTCGTACAACGCTGTGTACTACTCCCTTCACAGAACAGCGCACACTGGCTCTAACCAGAATAGAAAGAGTGGGAGGCCCCGGTACACAACTGAGCAAGAGGACAAGTACATTAGTGTCTAGTTTGAGAAACAGACACCTTACAAGTCCTCAACTGGCAGCTTCATTAAATAGTACCCGCAAAACACCAGTCTCAACGTCAACAGTGAAGAGGCAACTCCGGGAAGCTCACACTGGCTAATAAAAGATTAAGATGGGCAAAAGAACAGACACTGGACAGAGGAAGATTGGGAAAAAGTGTTAAGGACAGACAAATATAAGTTTGAGGTGTTCGGATCACAAAGAAGAACATTCGTGAGAAGCAGAAAAAATGTAAAGATGCTGGAGGAGTGCTTGACGCCATCTGTCAAGCATGGTGGAGGCAATGTGATGGTCTGGAGGTGCTTTGGTGGTGGTAAAGTGGGAAATTTGTACAAGGTAAAAGGGATCTTGAAGAAGGAAGGCTATCACTCCATTTTGCAATGCCATGCCATACCCTGTGGACGGCACTTAATTGGAGCCAATTTCCTCCTACAACAGGACAATGACCCAAAGCACAGCTCCAAACTATGCAAAAACTTTTTAGGGAAGAAGCAGTCAGCTGGTGTTCTGTCTATAATGGAGTGGCCAGCACAGTCACAGGATGTCAACCCTATTGGGCTGTTGTGGGAACAGCTTGACCGTAAGAAGTGCCAATCCAACTTTTGGGAGATGCTTCAGGAAGGATAGGGTGAAATCTCTTCAGATTACCTCAACAAATTGACAGCTAGAATGCCAAAGGTCTGCAAGGCTGTAATGGCTGCAAATGGCGGATTCTTTGACGAAAGCAAAGTTTGAAGGACACAATTATTATTTCAATTAAAAATCATTATTTATAACCGTGTCAATGTCTTGACTATATTTCCTATTCATTTTGCAACTCATTTCATGTATGTTTTCATGGAAAACAAGGACATTTCTAAGTGACCCCAAACTTTTGAACGGTAGTGTGTATATACAAAATATAGATAGATCTATCTATCATATTGTCTTTGTATATCAAACTCATTGCATTGTGGTTAACCTTAAATATACTCTACCGGTCAAAAGTTTTAGAACACCTACTCATGCAAAGGTTTTCCTTTATTTTTACTATTTTCTACATTGTAGAATAATAGTGGAGACGTTAAAACTATGAAGTAACACATATGGAATCATGTAGTAAGCAAAAAAAGTGTTAAATTATCAAAATATATTTGAGTTTCTTCAAATAGCCACCCTTTACCTTGACAGCTTTGCACACGCTTGGCATTCTCTCAACCAGCTTTACCTGGAATTCTTTTCCAACCGTCTTGAAGGAGTTCCCACATATGCTGAGCACTTGTTGGCTGCTTTTCCTTCACTCTGCTGTCCGACTCATCCCAAACCATCTCCATTTGGTTGAGATCGGGATTGTGGAGGCCAGGTCATCTGATGCAGCACTCCATTGCTCTCCTTCTTGGTCAAATAGCCCTTACACAGCCTGGAGGTGTGTTTTGGGTCATTGTCCTGTTGAAAGAAAATGTATAGTTCCACTAAGCCTAAACCAGATGGGATGGCGTATTGCTGCAGAATGCTGTTGTAGCCATGTTGGTTAAGTGTGCCTTGAATTCTAAGAAAATCACAGACTGTGTCACCAAGCACCCCCACACCAGAACACCACCTCCTCCATGCTTTACGCTGGGAAATACCCATATGGAGATCATCCGTTCACCCACACCGCGTCTCACAAAGACACGGCGGTTGGAACCAAAAATCTCCAATTTGCACTCATCAGACTAAAGGACAGATTTCCACTGGTCTAATGTCCATTGCTCGTGTTTCTTGGCCCAAGCAAGTCTCTTCTTCTTATTGGTGTCCTTTTAGTAGTGGTTTCCTTGCAGCAATTTGACCATGAAGGCCTGATTCACGCAGTCTCCTCTGAACCGTTGATGTTGAGATGTCTGTTACTTGAACTCTGTGAAGCATTTATTTGGGCTGCCATTTCTGAAGCTGGTAACTCTAATGAACTTATCCTCTGCAGCAGAGGTAACTCTGGGTCTTCATTCCTGTGGCAGTCCTCATGAGAGCCAGTTTCATCATGGCGCTTGATGGTTTTTGCGACTGCGCTTGAAGAAACTTTCAAAGTTCTTAATTTTCTGCATTGACTGACCATGTCATAAAGTAATGATTGGATGTCGTTTCTCTTTGCTTATTTGAGCTGTTCTTGCCGTAAGATGGACTTGGTATTTTACCAAATAGGCCTTCTGTATACCCCCCCCCCCCTACTTTGTCACAACACAACTGATTGGCCTAAATGCATTAAGAAGGAAAGAGATTCCACAAATTAACTTTTAACAAGGCACACTTGTTAATTGAAATGCATTCCAGGTGACTACCTCATGAAGCTGGTTGAGTGCCAAGTGTGTGCAAAGCTGCCATCAAGGCAAAGGGTGGCTATTTGAACACTTTTTTGCTTACTACATGATTTCATATCAAAAACTATGAAATAACACATCTTCACTATTATTCTACAATGTAGAGAAGAGTAAAAATGTAACTCTGTTCTAAAACTTTTGACCGGTAGTGTAAATGAGAAATTATTCAAATCTAAAATATATGTAATTCAACCAGACAGCAAGGTATCCATTGTATCCCTCTGCCATATGGACGCATTGTATGAGACAGAACTGAGATATACTGCAGCAGGTAATTGATTGTAAACTATACTGAACAAAATATAAACCCAACATGCAACAATTTCAAAGACGGTACTGAGTTCATATAAGGAAATCAGACAATTGAAATAAATTATTTAGGCTCTAATCTATGGATTTCACATGACTGGGAATATAGATATCTGTTGGTCACAGATACCTTTTTTTTTTAAAGTAGAGGCGTGGATCAGAAAACCAGTCAGTATCTAGTGTGACCATTTGGCTCAGGCAGTGCGTCACATCTCCTTCGCATAGATTTGATCAGGCTGTTGATTGTGGCCTGTGGAATGTTGACCCACTCCTCTTCAATGGCTGTGAGAAGTTGCTGGATATTGGCGGGAACTGGAATACGCTGTTGTACACGTCGATCCAGAGCATCCCAAACATGCTCTGAGTTTGCAGGCCATGGAAGAACTGGGATATTTTCATCTTCCAGGAATAGTGTACAGATCCTTGCGACATGGGGCCGTGCATTATCATGCTGAAACATGAGGTGATGGCGGCAGATGAATGGCACAACAATGGGCCTCAGGATCTCGTCACGTTATATCTGTGTATTCAAATTGCCATTGATAAAATGCAATTGTGTTTGTCCATAGCTTATGCCTGCCCATACCATAACCACACCGCCACCATGGGGCACTCTGTTCACAACGTTGACATCAGCAAACTGCTGGCCCACAGTTGGACGTACTGCCAAATTCTCTATAACGACGTTGGAGGTGGCTTATGGTAGAGAAATTAACATTACATTCTCTGGCAAAAGCTGTGGTGGACATTCCTGCAGTCAGCATGCCAATTGTACGCTACCTCAAAACATCTGTGGCATTGTGACAGAACGGTGCATTTTTAGTGCCCTTTTATTGTACCCAGCACAGGGTGCACCTCTGTAATGATGCTGTTTAATCGGCTTCATGATATGCCACACTTGTCAGGATGATGAACTTGGCAAAGGAGAAATGCTCACTAACAGGGATGTAAACAAAATTGTGCAGAACATTTGAGAGAAATAAGCTTATTTCAGCTCATGAAACATGGGACCAATTCTTTACATGTTGTGGTTATATTTTTGTTCAATGTACATCAAACCACATCCACTGCACACATGCCTGTTCTCATATCTCCACATATTTTTGCAATCAGAGTATGATAATGTTCTATTTCACACCGAGGCTTGGTGGTTATCAAGGGGGAGTGTTGGGGGAAAAAATTGTATTGAGAGAGGAATGGTTGTCATTCACAATGACAACAGTTCATAAAGAAATCATTCACAAACAAAAAGCCTTGGCTTTCTGTGTAATTAGAAGGAATATTTAGGAAACTGAAATACAAAAACATTCTACAGATGAGTGACTGAATCAAGTGGTTTCAGAGGAAAGAATTCTTATTGAAGAGTCTTTCAAAAGCGAATGATGCCCCCTTCCCTCGTGCGTGTTTCTAACAGAAAACGGCATCAGTAAGTGTCCCGCTTGAGTAATGACTGCTCACCTCCAACGCTTGGAAGAGCACTTTGGAACCTACTTCCCAATCTGTTTGGTTGTGATCCTGGCTCAGTTGACATGCTGGTAAGTGAAATCGAACAGCTGATCAAGCTGTCATGTGACCGAATGGATTCACGGGTCACTACGGAGGAGTTTTGGTTCCTTACTCCAAGGGAATACCCTGCTGTCTCCCTTGTGAGAATTAATGCAGCGTTCAAAACAACTGGGAACTCAGAAATCTCCAACTTCAGTGCATTCAAGACAACTGGGAACTCTGGGGGGAATACAGTTTTTAAAATTTTAATTAACTAGCTTCGAATGGAACATTTTTGAAGTCATCCAACTCGGAATTCCAACTCGTGAACTCTGGTCTCTTTCCAGAGAGCCGACATGATCACTAACGTCATGATTTGACCTTGTATTTTTCAGAGGTCCCAGTTGTCTTGAAAGCACCATCAGTGCTCTCGTCTTAAAACCAAATATCGTTCCAGGCTGGATGTTACAGCAAAGATGATGTGCGCGCTGTCAGCCACGCCCCCTGACTTTGAAAAACTCAGACGCGACATGCATCAAGCCACACCCATCTCATTAGTGGTGGTGAGAAGATACATAGTCAATTGAAAATTAGTCTGACAGCCCCACATTAAATGTATGTCTTCTCAACACACCATCACAATCAGAAATACGGTTAGAATGTTTTTCAATTGACTACCATAGCCCCAAATAATAAAAAAGTTAATATTGTCTGTTAAGTAAATTTCTTTCACATTTGGGATCGTAAGAATTTTCAGATATCAAAATGATGCCGTGGGCCCAAATTGTTTTGGAACCACTGCAGTAGAGGGAACAGTCATGGGATGGGCTGTTATTTTCGGTCTGTGTGGTTAGACTAAGTGGCATGGGGCGCTGCTATTTAGATAGGATATTTGCATCATGAGTCAGAGAGCTGCTGCATGTCTCTTACTATTTTTGTTGCTGCTATGTAAAGACTAGTAGTAGCCTATTCCTGCAACTCAGCTCCAGAATCTCTTGTCTTGATCAGTGCTTTGCTAGAATGAAGCATGCAGAAACATGTGGGAGAAAGAACTGCGTAAGGAGTCCAGAACGGTCATGTCGCATGTAGAAGACAAGTCTGTATTGTATTTTTCCATTGCGGTCATGAGGCCAGCAGTAATTGTATTACTATTGGAAAAACATTCAAGAACGGGAGTGAGTCAGATCGTGAGGGGGTTGTAATGGAGCACCCATAGCACATTCTGGTGGTCCAAACTAGATGACTCATCAGCAGGGTGTGGCTGCACACAGAGCCATGTTTTCGCCGGTTCGGTGTACTTTTATGTTTCCTTCAATTTTATCCTTCCAAGGCCTCCCGAGTGGCACAGTGGTCTAAGGCACTGTGGCACAGTGGTCTAAGGCACTGCATCGCAGTGCTAGCTGTGCCACTAGAGATTCTGGGTTCAAGTCCAGGCTCTGTCGCAGCCCGCCGTGACCGGGAGACCGATGGGGCGGCGCACAACTGGCCCAGTGTCGCCCGGGTTAGGGGAGGGTTTGGCTGGCCCAGTGTCGCCCGGGTTAGGGGAGGGTTTGGCTGGCAGGGATGTGCTTGTCCCATCCTAGCGACTCCTGTGGCGGGCCGGGCGCAGTGCATGCCAGATGTACGGTGTTTCCTCCGACACATTGGTGCGGCTGGCTTCCGGGTTAAGTGGGCAATTGTGTCAAAAAGCAGTGCGGTTGTGTTTCGGAGGACGAACGGCTCTCGACCTTCGCCTCTCCGCACGGGAGTTGCAGCGATGAGACAAGACTAACTACCAATTGGATACCATGAAATTGGGGAGAAATCCATTTATCTATTCAACTTCATTAGTTACATACAGATAGAATCAGGATGTAGGGCGTGCCACTGTCGTGGAAATTCTTACACAGGGACACATGAAGTCAATCTTAAATGAATTATTGTTTGTCAGTGCGCCGGAGAGGTTCCAACCAACTCAATACACATGTCAATCAGGAGCTCTACCTGGGCAGTCCCAGCAGTTGTCTTATATACGGCTATATACAGGCAAGTTATATTTGCATGATTTAACATAATTAATGAATCATTACCGTTGCCTAGTTAAATAAAGGTTACTTTTTTTAAAATATGTAAATGTGACCGACCAATACTGTTTCAAAACATGTGACAGACCAACACCTCACAAGGCTTCTTTCTCTCTAAGCTGAGCCCTTGAAACTGAGATTTCGTTCGTTCTCAAACAGTCTGGGCAAATTGCAGCTACTGATAGTGAGGATTTGTACAGTCAGCCACTTGCATGAACACAGAAATTGGTTATTAGAACAGCACAAACATTAAATCTCCATTACACCACCCATATATTCATCATTGTGTGTTTCCCTCCAGGCAGCAGCACGGCCTGTATTGTGGTGCTGGACCGGCAGAGTCACAGGCTGCACACAGCCAACCTGGGAGACTCTGGCTTCCTGGTGGTGCGGGGAGGAGAGGTAGTGCACCGCTCCGATGAACAGCAGCATTACTTCAACACCCCCTTCCAGCTCTCTATCGCCCCGCCTGAGGCAGAGGGGGCTGTGCTCAGTGACAGGTCAGTTCTGTGGATTCTGTCGAAGCCATATTTTGTATTGTAAAGAAGCTGTGTAGCTATTTATTGGTTTGGTTTTGAAGCAGAGCCCCTCAGTCTCAGCATTGGTTCAGCCCTTGAGCTGCTCCCTGGTTTGTCCAGTGTTGCTGCAGCTTTATTGAGTGTCAGTACTGCCACAGTCAGTGTGCATGCAGGCCAGGGGCGGCTGGGGCCATGTGCTGCTATCACTGGTGTTGCGGTGGCATGTCATCAGCTGCGCTGGATACTCCAGTGTGGGGTGGGTGTTGGATCTCTGCTACTGTCCCAGCCAGCTCAGTGTCATCACACACACAGAGGGGTGGACTAAGGGCCCTCCTCACAGCAGCCAATCCCAGGTCTGCTGGCCCACAGGCTTTCTGACCTCTGTGTTCTAGAACAGGGAGATTATTTAATTTGGTGGGTGTTTTGTCCTATTTAACATTATACGCTGTGTGAATTGGAAATGTTTTTTTGCTTATCCCAACTCCCCCCGTGGGCTCACGGCCAGGGTCTGCCGTTATTAATGGCGGCCCTGGAGCAGTTAGGTTAAGTGCCTTGCTCAAGGGCACATGTTTCACCTAGTCGACTCAGGGATTCGAACTAGCGACCCTTCGGTTACTGTGCCAACGCTCTAACCGCTAGGCTACCTGCCGCGTATTTAGAGCTGCTCACATGGACTGGAACTGAACTGTCAAGGTAGAATAAGAATAGACCTATTCACAAGCATAACCTAAACGTACCTGTTATAATATGGCTTGGTTGTGCATAGGATATCCATTGTTTACCTCTATACAGAATAAACATAGTTTGTCCAAATGTGTGACCTATTTGACCTGGCCTTGTGGTGTGTGTGTATGTATATATGGGCTGGAAATGATCAACTTTCCATGAGCTAGAGGCAGCATTTTTAGCCCTTGATGGGCAGACAAGATGCTCATTGTTTTATTTAGAGCTAAATCTGTGACTGTAATCATGATTATTTTGAAACCTGTATTACTAAAGCCTTGATGTAAAGACTGCTGGGTTACAAATGGTTTGAATGACAGCCATGACTGGCGGGGAGTCTGGGGCAGAGAATTAAGGCCGCTTTCCAAGGCACTGTATAATCATGACAGGTAACTAATGCGCCGCAAGACTTATTTCCCTACATTGTGTTGATATGCTCTTATAAGACTTCCACACTGACTCAGTGTCTCTGTGCCCCCTCAGTCCTGATGCTGCTGACAGCTCCTCCTTTGACGTCCAGTTGGGGGACATCATTCTCACAGCCACAGATGGCCTCTTCGACAACATGCCCGAACACATGATCCTACAGGAGCTGAAAAAACTCGAGGTACACCCTCGCATAAATCCTTGCAGTACCTGTGTGCAACAAACATGTTAACAGTAAGTAGAGTATTGAAGTGGAGGAAAGAGACATTCCAAAAATATTAACACACTATCCTCCATTTTTTGCAGAACACCAACTATGAGAGTATCCAGCAGGCAGCCAGGAGCATTGCAGAGCAGGCCCATGTTCTGGCATACGACCCCAACTACATGTCACCTTTTGCACAGTTTGCCTGTGACAATGGACTGAATGTAAGAGGTAATGATTATCACTTCTTCATGTGAGTGGAAATTGGAGAAAAAGCCAAGGTAGTCCTCATTTCAGTCCATTGGCTCCATTCCTGCCCTGCTTCAGGGAGAATAACACCCAGAGAGGAATAAGCAGTGACTGATCCCTTGTTTTATTATAGTTTTCCTTCCATTAGGGATGATACATTTGATTGTTCCCAAACTCAGTGCTTTCATCCTCCTGACTGCGTCTCTTTCTCGTTCCCACAGGAGGAAAGCCAGATGACATCACTGTGTTGCTGTCAATAGTGTCAGAGTACACAGACTAGAGACTGTATGGAGACTAGGAGGGGAATTAGGAGTTTCCTCTTGTCTGCCTCTTGAAGATGTCAGACTGCTTTGGTTCCTGCTGGTGGGGATTAAGGACTGATGTTGGTGGCTGAGCTTCCCTCCTGAGACCATCATTCCTCCAGGATTCAATCAGGCCCATCTCTCAGATGGAACACTGACAATACATGCACTGACTTCACCATCAGAACTGAGTGTTAATCTTTAATAGCCTGAAGACATGGATGAATAAAGCAGAGGGTTGTCTGACACATCTGCTAGGCTACCTGCTGCAAAGTATCTATCTTGGAAAGTCTCTAGTTGTCTTTGACCTAATCCCTGTTCAGTGGGATAAAGGATGTAGTCGTGTTGAAGATGAAGCTCTCACATGAGGAATACGTCTGTTATTTTGGGCTGTAAAACAAAGCCCAGAAGGTAGAGATTAAGAAACGGGGTCAGTAGTAGCCGGTTAAAAGTTGATTGAATACAGTAAGTAACATCAGAATACTATACTGAAAGAGAGCGGCTCTCCAGTTAGACTGGTCCGTGACTTGCTGACCCCTGTCCCGGGTCAGAGGAATAAGGCAACCTCAGAGTTATCCACAATAGAGAACTTTAGTTCAAGAGGACATGAGATGGATGTGGTTCTGTACAGAGAAGAGAGATGAATGAATATACTGTAAATAATAAACATTGCATGAGAATAAAAGGAGTAATAGCACAAGCAATAATAATATTGACTGTATAATGAGATGGTGACATAAGCAAAGGACTTGTATAACACAAAGAATCCACTACTATTAACAAACAGTAAATCTTCAAGGTTCAATATCATCACTCACCACTGTCCACGCACTCATCACTCTTGTCCACTTGGAGAGACTGAGGAGGCTCTGAGCTGAGCAGGCAGGACTGTCAGGTGTCTTGCCCTGTAGCAACATATTGGTGATCTAGTAGCAGAGGTCACTGGGTTTGGGGATCCCTTAGTCTCTCTGGCACCAGTAGGGATTGGTAGAGTGAGCTGCATAAAGTTATAAAACTCACAGGCAGGAGAATCCTTAAGATATACCATCAAGTCTGAATAATAAGGCCTCGAAAAACCTCACTTTCAGTGACTCAGATTAAACAAAATCAAATTAATAAAAAATGATATTGAAGGGCACATTTTTTTATGTAGGCATAAGGACATGTGTCTATGTGATGTGAATGAATGTTGTTGAAATGTTTTGGTAGATTATTGGACAAGTGACTGATATTTTAAGTTGTTTGATCTAAGGGGTTGTATGAAGACCAGGCACTGTTGCTGCATATCAGTTTCTGACTGTTCACTGGAAGTGCTACTTTGTCCCAGGCCTGCTGTTTTAAACTCTTTTTCTCACTCTCAACCTCTGAATGCTCTGCTATGAAAAGCCAACTGATATTTACTCACAGGGTGTTATATTGTTGTACCTTTTATAACCAAAGTGGTTATCTTACTCTGCTGGTCATCTATGACCGTTTAAACGTCTTTAAGAACGATCTGGCATTAATGGCCATGTACGGTTATAATCGACACCCGGCAGAGCCTGGTTCCTCTAGGTGGTTCATGCCTTTCTAGAGAGTTTTTCCTAGCCACTGTGCTTCTACATCTGCATTGCTTGCTCTTTGGGGTTTTAGGCTGGGAATCTGTATAGCACTTTGTGACGACTGCTCTTGCAAAATGGGCTTTATAAAATACATTTGAGTGCAGTTTGGGTTGTACATGGACCAAGTTAATTGTTTCTAAGGATGGGACATTTTGACTTGATGTTTCTGTTAAACATATCAAATTTTATTTGTCACATACACATGGTTAGCAGATGTTAATGCGAGTGTAGCGAAATGCTTGTGCATAGTTTCCTAGGAACGCGAAGCGAGGCGGCCATTTCTGTCGGCGCCAGTACTCACTCCTGCTGTGATGCAAAGGGTGTGAGTGTGACTGCAAGTGATGTGGAAGGTTATTATGTGTGATAGAGTAAGCTCTAGCCTGTCTGCTTTTATATTGTATACATGTGGAATGGATGTTTTTTTTTTTTAAATCTAGGCTACACAGCTTTCTTCAGTATCCACTGGGATGCAATGGTAATGACCATTTACGCACAAGGTTAAAGAAAGCATATCTGAAAGCTCACAGTGGATGTTGGTCAGGTGACCATGTTTTTTTACTTTGGTGGGAATCTGGACTGCGCACAGCTTCAATTTAGCTTTAGGCATAATTGTTCACAATCAGCATTTCCTTGTCTCATCAGTTGTCCCTGCTGTAAAGCTCCAATAGCACATTTCATTAAGTGATAATAATCAGGTCACTTTTATTTAATTTTTCATTGTTGCTGCAGACAAATGCACTGTGCATTTACAACATTACTTGTGTGCAACATTTTAAGAGTAACATGTACTATGCACATGTTGATTTTAAACAGCTAATGAACACAGAGCAGAAACTGACAAGTAGCCATATGATTCACACTTTTCCCATCATGCCCTGCTGTCTTAATAATTATTTTACGCCATCTGATTGGAGACCTCTCATTCCCTTTCAATGTGTTCAATGCTTTTCGCCATGGGACATATTTGGGAAAAAAAAAAAAAATTTGCTTAATTAAGGGTTGAAAAAGCATGACATGATCTTAGAATCCTTCATATTCTGTGTATCATCTGAGGTACCCTTGGTGTTGTTCTTGTTGATGTAATGGTGCACCCTCACTGAAGGCTACTGTCCTGCTTCAAGGGCTCTCCCCTAACTAGGAAAATAATATTGATTCTGGTACAGACTGGCTATCAGGTGTTTCATCATTTAAAAAATTACCAAAAGCACTTAACAATACCCTGCATACCTTTCTTATTGCGCAGGGAGTTGAAAGGCATCTGCACTGGATGACACAAATGTTTTTGTAAGCATTATGGCACTAGAGGTTGCCAATAACCTCACCAACCTTAAAGTACAAGCAATCCTCCCTGTCAGATGGCAATATATCAAAGCTAGCTTCCCCATGATGTCCATGTCTGGCTCTCCACTGGCCTAGTGACCTGACCAGACAGTTTTGTTCTGTTGGCCAATTCTAGACTTCAGTTCAAAAAGCAAAGTTTGTTACAATGAGAGCTGCTTGTATCTTTATTTTGATTGTAGAGTCCAACAATGCAGAGGCAGGTTCTATTAAACATGTTTTCAAAGCTGTCATACTTAAATAAAGAGTATAGTATTTATTACCCTTGTTCTTTTCCTTTAACAGAAGACCCTTGTCATAGGTTTTTCTTGTGTCAATATTGTTTGCTCACTGGTCTCTGAAAGTTATATTTACTTGTGCAGTAGGCTGAACATGTCCTGAGATAATGAACACATGTAGGTCAAAAGCACACAAGCATCAAGAACAGGCTACAATTGTAATACCAGCTAGGTAGGCTATATTTCTACACATGATCATGTGTTTCTGATAGAGAATCTCTCCATAGTTGTTCTCTCCAGATGGAACCCTACTGCTTCCTGCCAGGCAGCAATTCCCTACTGTGACTTGTCAATGCCTCTGTCTCAGCACCACAGTGGACTAGACTCACTATGAGCCTGTTTCCCTCACAGTTGTCTGCTCTTATGCAACCAGAGGAAACTGCCTGAAGCTACATGAGAATGCTCAGTGTGATCTGTATGTTTAGTTACACATTCCTCAGGTGTGGCATCTCCATGCGCTTGGCTCGAGGAATGTTTTCATGGGCAGGTCTAGATCAACTACACTACACATCACATAAAACAGATTCTGATACTTTTTAGCCAGTAGTTCTGAAAGTAGCACTCACGAGCTAAAAGTGGACTCGTGCAGATATGTGCACCACATCATTGCTCTCTCTTTCTCCTGTGTGTACATCTTGCTAGCTGTCACTCATGATTATGCATGTATGAACTACACATTGACACATCCAGCCCAAAGTGGGAGTTTAAAAAAATACTTCTCGCAAAATGTCCGGAGTCTTTATGTTTTTGATGTCTGACTTTCAAATCGACTCTCCTCCTTGCAAAAAATGCACATATACCATTGGAATAACTTATTTGTAAGTAAAAACAAATGGCCATATTTTATGAACTTTCATTTAAAGCACTCAAATTTAAATATTAAATACAATTACATTTGTCATGACTGTCCTGTGAGGATCACAATGGGTCAGATCAGCTTGGTAATGGTTACAATAACCAGACCTCTCACCCACAGAAGAGGTGAAGAGGGAACTGGGCCGGTTTGACAGTTCACACCCTGTTGCTCCTTCTCCCGCTCCAGTAAAATCCACCAGAGGAATGTCTTTGTTAATAGGCTTTTCCCGCCGAAACTCTTAACGTCAAAAGTGGAAACTGGAACAATAATTCTAACATAAAAATGTGGGGAATGGTCAGTGGGGAGCTATTAAAAAAAACTCATACTGCTTTTCATTTTGTGATGTCATAAAAAATTGTATAGATGAAATACTGTAACTTGGAAAGTATATCCCCTTTATCAAGTTTCCATCCAATACGTTGTGCATATAATATGAAAAATGTATGCATTTTTGGAGCCATAAGAGAGAGGGAGTTTTACATAACTTTGTGCACAGTAAGTAGCCACGCCCCGATTGAGGTCAGAGAGCATGTCAGCCTGATGGAACCGTCCCCTTCGGCCAGAGTGCATAAAAGGATTGCCCACAAAAATAACATTAGACCAGGAAAGACGGGGAGTTGCAGCTACGTCTAAAGTGGTTTAAACGCTGAATCTCAGAGACCAGGAAACGAGAGCTACACATTTGAAATGGTTGGAACTTTGAACCTCAACACAAGGTGAAGAAATAAACTCACCTTCCTTTGGACCGGAACATTGCCGGGTTGCAGCTGTACATGTGAAGGGGTCTGAACCCTGAGTAATCGGCACGAGGTGTGGGCGAGAGGCTCGCCTCCCAGACAATCACTGGTGCGGCTGGTTAGCTATCCTCATCACCAATGGGAACCGCCGACATGGCTGGCCATCTTCCAGAGTGAACAACAGTAGAAGATTGATGTGATAGGTAAAGCTCTTTACAGTTTAATTCGGGAGATAATTCTTTAAATAACCGCTTCCGTGGTGCCCCAAATCCTAATGAGTTAATTGTTACATGATTCATTTTATTGGGTAACAATTAAACATAGTTAGTTGATTAAATAAATAACAGTCGTCAGATTAATGAAAGTAAAGTCACGACACTACACGATGGAAAAATACTAAATATGGTCCGCTGAAAAAACTTGCAGGGTACAAAAATAGTTCTTGGCTGGTTCATTGTTCTATGGTAATATTACAGTGCACCACTGACCCTGTCATCTCCCCATCTTCTTCTGTATCACTGGAACACACCAGACTGGGCAGCACAAAGGTACAACCATCACCCTGCTCACAGGACAAGGCCCCAAAGAGGAGGGAGCGAACCTAAGGAACCAAAACACAATTCATTGTTAATAGACAGCTGAGCAGACTACGAGTATGAGAAAAACAATCACCAAGCTGTAAAACAGTTTTCAACATATTGTCAGCAGTATGGTCTGGCAGTTCTTAGGTAAAATTGCTGGGAATATGAGGGCTGTGCAGCCCGCCAGACACCTTGCATCCATCACAATTCACCTTCACCCTGTCTGTCTTTGAGGGCAATCACACCTCACATGGTGAGACATTATTGCAAATGTCTTTCTAATTTAAAGGTTTAAGTAAGGCATTATCCATAATTTGGCAGTTACCAAAGTATAGTACCAGTCAGAGCCTGCCAAAATCCCAGAACACAGTGGCTTGAGGGCACAAACGGAGGTCCACCAAAGTTCAAACTCTGTTCTAATTTATCTTTGGGGAACATTTCTATTACCTTGGAGTAAGCAGGAGTTGTGATGCCAAGACCTCTGTGTGTGTAACGTGGTGTTCTGACTGTCAAAATCTTCTGCTCCACTGAACACTGGGCTTCCCTGGCTGGATACTAGCAACTTGTCTGCAGAGGGAAACCCCTGGGCCTGGGGGGGGACCAGCATCTGCCTCACCCTCTGGAAGCTCTGCAAAACCTCCACACCTGAGAGCATATAAGGACCATTACCCTAAGGCTGCCTTTAGCATTTCCCTCTAGTGATCTGCCTATCTTTATATACAGCTTAAGATTTAAAACAGATTATGCCTGTCAGTCTTAAATCAATATAAATTAACTAACTACATTTGTGATAGTCAACAAACTAAAGCAATAGGTCTACTGTATTCTAATAGACATACATATATACAGTAGATACCTAATAGAAGTAAGATGAGATAGATCTTATTTTGCATGCTATGTTCTATTGGGAAAATATAGTTTCTAGATAACACAGTAGTGTGTTTTAAAGAGGTCAGCTCTCATGAGCGTGTGGGTTACACAATATGCCACGTGGGTTACCCACTATGCCGTGTGGGTTATTACAACTGCATGGTGTGTCAGTGTGTGAGGGAGAGCGAGAGGAGGGGCAGCGCTAGATGGAGCATTATATGGCAGGGAGAGAATGGGAGGAACATAGAGGAAAACAAGATGGAGCTGTAGGCAGACAGAGGGAGGGGGAGAGGAAATCTGTGTGTGTGAGTTGATGTGTGCTGAGGTGCAGGGAGTCAGTCCAGCGTAGCCCTTTCCTGCAGTCAAATGACCTAGTGGCCTCATTGGTGGAATGTTATTAATATTTGTAATAATTTAAAAATCAATAAACATAATTTCAAAAAACCTGCCAAAAATGTGGTGTTTCTATGTCAAACCTTGTCCTTGTTGATGCTGCAGGACTTCCTCAGGCACCATGTCAGGTGGATGTCCTGGATGGGTGGGAAACACAGCCCCGGTGATGTACTGGGCCGTTTTCACCCTCCGCTGGAGGGCCTTGCGGTCGTGGATGGAGTAATTCCCTTACTAGGCCGTAATGCAACCAGTCAGGACGCTCTCGATGGTGCAGCGGTAGTATTTGGAGAGGACCCGGGGTGGCTTGCCAATTTTCATGCACGACGACCAAATGAACCAATCAATTGCTTTGCTGCCTTTGGTACTGGGGGCCTTGAAGTGCGCAAGGCATCATGAAATCAGGAGATATTTGTGTGTTTTGGAGTCCAATGCTCAACCCAGTGTCCAAAAACTGGGTCTCCATTGAAGGTTGTGGGTCTTCCAGCAGGACAACGACCCCAAACACACATCAAAAAGCACCCAGGAATGGTTCAAAAAGAAACGCTGGACTGTTCTGGAGTGGCCAGTAAAGAGTCCAGATCTGAATCACATTTAAAACCTATGGCGAGATCTGAAAACAGCAGTTGGTGGAGGGAACCCATCAAACATTGAAGAATTAGAGCAGTATGCTGCTGGAGAGTGGGCCAAATTACCAGTAGAAAGGTGCAGCAAGATCGTTTATGGTTACAGGAAGCATTTGTCTGCAGTTATCTTGACCAAAGGCTGTGCAACCAAGTACTAGCTCCAGGGTGTCTATGCCATTTGTCTTCATTTAAAAAATAAAAAAAATGTAAACTTAAGTTTACAAAATAAAATTGGTTCTGCAATGTTGAAAATCAATAACAAGGTGTGGAGACCAAAAGTGTTTTTCAATTTCAACTTATTTTAAGAGAGATAGGGAATTATCTAAGAAAAGTGCAAAAGTGTCACTATATTTGGCCAGAACTGTATGTACAATTCCTTTGAAAGCTGTGGGTACTTAACACAGGACGTGTTTAAACTTGGGGAGGGAGAGGGAGCCCTGACAGGCGTTAACTACATGGTCATCATAATCCGACTGGGACTGGTGCAAAACCCACCTCAGGCAGCTCAGAGCAGACACTTAGAGAAATAGATAGAGGCGGGCAAGGAGAGCCACACTGAGTGACATCATCGCCACAGCAACGTAACAGGTTAGTGACTGTAGGGGATGTAGGGATTACAGCCTGTCAGGCCTCGAACCCAGCCAGCACGTCCTTGCCCCAGATAGCCAGGCTCTGTTAAACTACCATGACACTGTTCTGTAACACAACACCCACTGAGGCACCAAAAAAAGCACATGATGGCAAACTGCCTCCAGTAAGGACATCACTGGCACAGCCAGTTCTAGGATTCAAATGTACTCTACTGTGACTGTCGCATGATTGGACAAGCGCTTTACGGCTATTTACGGCTGTTTGCTTTTTTATATGCTATTGAGAAACTGCTTCTCCCTAGGACAAAATGTCCTGCATTTTTCCACAACATGCTCCCTAACAAGGGCCACTTCTACATAAAACATAATTGAATTTACCCTTACGGTTGCCCTGGTGACGACATAATAGACGATGCAGATAGAAGCAGATTAAGAGCAGCAAGTGATGCTGGTGATGTTGTGTATTACACAATGTTGCACCAAATACAGAACCTCCCCTATTGGTGGTGGTGTAATTACTGTATAATAAATGGTGATGGCTACCTTAGTGCAGCAGGAGCCTGGGCCTCTGTAGCCTGGGAGGGGTCCTACTCTCTGTGTGGACAAAAGTAGCCAACACCACACTGGCCTCCAGCACCATATCTTCCACACTGAATGACACAGGCCTGACAGACAGCAGAGCACAGCATCAGCATACCTGTAATCAGCGCACTGAGATTTCTCCAATCATGTGACCAGACCGGGAAAAACTCTGGACCTTATTTAGGATCTAAGTAAAAGAGGTATAATCACAAGGACCAGGATACTTACTTTCATGCAGCGTCAAAGTGGGCAGACACCCGTAGACCATGTGATTAAGAAAATTACAAAAATCCCGAGATAAGAGCTTAATACATTAAACACATGCATGTTTGGAGACAACTAATGTTCATCATTAACTGATGTCTCAAAGTTTGATCAAAATAACAGGTCATGGTGGATCACAACATTCTGCTACTCTGCTAGACAGCAATGTACATTTTACCAATGTCGTGCCTCTTTAACCTCATTAGGCTGAAGAAATATGTCTTGGCCCCTAAGATCCTCACAAACTTTTACAGATGCACAATTGAGAGCATTCTGTCGGGCTTCATCACCACCTGGTACGACAACTGCACCGCACGCAACTGCAGGGCTCTCCAGAGGATGGTACGGTCTGCCCAACGCATCCCTGGGGGCAAACAACCTGCCTTCCAGGACACCTACAGCACCCGATGTCACAGGAAGGCCAAAAAGATCATCAAGGACAACAACCACCCGAGCCATGGCCTGTTCCCCCCGCTATCAACCAGAAGGCAAGGTCAGTACAGGTGCATCAAAGCTGGGATCGAGAGACTGAAAAACATCTTCTATCTCAAGGCCATGAGACTGTTAAATAGCCATCACTAGGCGGCTACCACCCGGCTCCTCAACCCTGCACCTTAGAGGCTGCTGCCCTATATATGTCAGGTTTTGGCCAAGACTGTTCGGGTTTTGGTCACTAGATGTCCCCATTGCACCTTTTTTGTACCTTTTGTTTTTCTTGCTCTATTATTGTTTGCACCTGTAGGTCATTCCCTTGTTAGTATTTAAACCCTGTGTGTTCCTCAGTTCCTTGCTCAGTGTTTGTAAGTTAGCACCCAGCCCCAGCCCAAGCCTTGTTTTATACAGATATTTCTCTTGTTGGATTTTCCAGAGGTTCTCTGGTTTAGTTCTTGTGTATTATTTGAGTAGTCTTTTGAGATTTGTTTTTCCCTGCTGTTTTTTACCACTTTGTGGAGTTTCTTTTGTATTTTGGAGGATTTCCATTTTGTGCCTCTTGGCTTTATTTTTGGACATTGTGGATTTAGTTTCTTTGCCTGAAGATTTTGTTCTTTAATTAAACCACCATCTCTAGTACTGCTGTGTCTGCCTCATCTTCTGGGTTCTGACGATTATTAGTGACTGTTTCTCGCACCGGGTCCTGACAATATACATAGACTTGGAGTCACTGGCCACTTTAATAATGGAACACTAGTCCCTTTAATAATGTTTACATACTGCTTTACTCATTTCATATGTATATACTGTATTCTATTTTACTGTATTTTAGTCAATGCCAATCCGACATTGCTCGTCCTAATATTTATATATTTCTTAATTCAATTCTTTCAGTTTTACATTTGTGTTGTTGTGAATTGTTAGATACTACTGCACTGTTGGAGCTAGGAACACAAGCATTTCACTACACCCTCACTTGCATCTGCTAAATATGTGTATGTGACCAATTCAATTGGATATGATTTGTTGCTGTGTATGCTAGCCATGACCTTTGAAGTTGTAGAGGTCAATCACAGTTAAAGGGGTAATCATGTGTTCAGTGGACTCGCTGTGTCCCAAGCCCAGATACTAGAGCCCCTGTGTGTGACACTAGCCCCTCTAACACACTGTGACAGGTAAGACTAGCAGCAATGTAGAGACTGGCTCACTGTCCAGCAGGCTAGCAGTCCATAGAAACAGCAAAGCATGGCTTTGCTGTGTAATGAAGGAACTTCACAATAGCGTACCCCCAACAACATTCCAGGATGTTAGGGTCGGGTCAAAGGTTGTGGGTCGAACCACAGATTGAAAATCATTATTTGTACTTTATAATGACACAAACAATTATATTTCAAGTGAACACAGGATCCCAAATGGCAGAATTTCTGGGGGTGGCTCAATATTATTTATTTTGCTATTGGATCAATGTTTATGTATATTTGTCCTCTGAGGACTTGGGTTTATTTGGAGCATGCATGAGAGTTAGGTAATCAATGCATGTGCTCTACTACTTATTACTGTCTGTTCACAAAAATAATTACACGTGCAGAAAAAAACATATCATATTATAACTTGATTCATTACGGTCATAAAACAAAATCTCACCCAGGAGGGGTCAATTCCATTGAAAATGATAGGGTACAGAGTCTCCTGGACACTTGGGTCTAGTGCAGTAAATAAGAACCCTTAAAAATGAATTAACCCTGGGTCTGCAAGAACAGACAGTGACTCACCCATATATTTACAAGCTCATGTGACAGAAAATTTAGGACCTTCTCAAAATAACCCCCTTATACTCAGCTCCTTCAGACAGAAGGTTATGTCTTAGTCAACTCAAACCTGGAAGTAGTCAAACTCACTGGGATCTAAAGACATCTCAGTGTGCATGGCTTTCATTCGATCTGCACCCAGAACAATGAGGAGTTAGGAACAATATGTTTCTGATGTTTGTATGTTTTTCATACTGTGTAGACAGTGCAGAATCTCACCACTTTCCTCTTCATAGTAGTTTTTCAGATTGACTCTCAGATAAGACATGGACAGAGTGATCTCCTCCTGAGACACCGGGAAGTGCATCACCATGCTGCCTAGAAGTCTGGCCCAAAATAATAATAGAAATGTAATACAATAATAATAATAAATTATACAAATGTTAATTAAATAAATAATCATCATATACCCTGTAGTAATTCCTAGACGGTATCTGAATCACTCTTCATAAACGTCATATGAGGAGATAGATTGGGGTATGTTATGGCAGCTCACCTGGCCTGGGCTTTCAGTACGTTGGGGCAGAGGTGAGAAGGAAACACTGCTTGCAGAGCTTCACTCTCCTGGAAACACAGGTTATGTGTTTTGGTGATACCTGTCACAAGAAGTATGATACACACCGCTGTTGGAAAATACCGCCATCTAGTGTTGATACTATGCAATGCAATCTGAAAATTCTGATGATGAGAAATCCACTTTGTTCCAAAATCATTATTGAGCACCTACTGGATGTTGCTCACCAAACACAAGTTCTTAACATATTTACTGACCAAAATTATAAAATGCAACAATGCAACAATTTCAAAAAAGTTACTGAGTTTAAGTTCATAGAAGGAAATCAGTCAATTGAAATAAATTAATTAGACCCTAATCTATGGATTTTACATGAGTGGGCAGGGGCTCAGCCATGGGTGGGCCTGGGAGGGCATAGGCCAACCCACTTCGGAGCTAGGCCACTGGGGAGTCAGGCCCACCCAATCAGAATGAGTTTTTCCCCACAAAAGGGCTTTATTACTGGGCTGTGGTTGTGAGACGTACTGCCAAATTCTCTAAAACAACAGTCGGGGTGGCATATTTAGAGAAAATAACATTAAATTCTCTGGCAACAGCTCTGGTGGACATTCCTGCAGTCAGCATGCTGATTGCACGCTCCCTCAAAACTTGATACATCTGTACCACTGTGTTGTGTAACAAAACTGCACATTTTAGAGCGCCCTTTTATTGTCCTCAGCACAAGGTGCACCTGTGTAATGATCATGCTGTTTAATCAGCTTCTTGATATGCCACACCTGTCAGGTGGATGGATTATCTTGGCATGCTATTGGACTTTTCTCCTACTAAGTCTTCAGTGAAACTGGAATATCACCCGGTTATCTGGGAGGTTGATGGATATTTGGCAGCGATCCACAATACGCTCAATAGTAGCCAGGCACCGAAACAGTGGCACCACTGACTAAAACCAATGGATGTATATTAATAAACAGCTATTATAAAGTCACACATTTTACAAGATATTATGATGGACTGTTCCAAACGGCTGTCAGAGTCATCTATCTCCCCTGAGGCCTGAGATAACTTCGGTCATATTCAGCAGATTCAGAACTACTTGGCCATTACCTTCATTACCAATTTGTATTTGACAGTTCCACAGTCCTGGGCTGGTCCTGTGTCTGGGCTGTAGTGTTGGAAGAACAGTGTGGTGAAGAGGAAGCAGTCGTAGGCAGAATGGGCACTGCCAACTACAAGAGACCAGACCAAGCAGATAATGATAGACATACGGTTAGGGTTAGGACAGGGCAATGCTATGTACCACTTTAAATTGTCAAAGCTTTGTAAATCAATTATGTTTACACCTTTCACCATAGGATCCAATCATAATTTATCACCTATGCGTGCCAGGGCATGAATAGCCTTCCCAAATGCTGTCAAAATGAGACACTGTTTAGTGGATGGAATTCACCAAGCAGTAATAATGTGTCAATATATTTAGCTAGCTGACACAAATGTTTCCATTTTAACTAGCTTAGTTAAACCAGGGAGCAATCAGCAGTGACTGGTTTAGGTACAGTAGGCAGTCAAAGAGCTAGCCAACTTTATGAGCGCTAACTAGATAACGTTAAAGAGCTAGGTTAGCTAGCTAATTAACCTAACGTTAACTACTAACTATCCAGGTTTGGCACTTTAGCTATTTACTTTGAACATTTATGCCCGTGGTCTATATTCTTAAAGTTAATATAACTTTCACACCGTTTCCTTCAATGACACACTTCATTTTGGTAGTCAAGTTCAAGTAACGTTAGCTACCACAATGTTGTATTTTTTGGTGCAGTCACTGCTTCTCACTCAGTTTGTCTGTCAGTTATGTGACGTCATGTCGGTTGGTGCTGATATTGAGCTGGTGCTGGTGATCATAGAACTAACGGTGTGTTCCACGACACGCTAACAGAGTGGAACTGACCTTCCACAGAGTTGCATTATTTTCCAGAGAACGCATAGAGCCCCGAGTTGATTATCCCTTTTATACCATTTGCCACTAGAAATGTGTTCATTTGCCACTATAAATGTGTTCAACATCCACTGAAGTAGATAGCAAGTTTACTAGATAGCTACAGTAGCTGCCGTGGTAACCAAACAAACAGACTTGCTAGTTTAGCTAATCACACCATCAGTCCTAGCTTGTTATTATGAAAATCGAATTCAATAATATCAATACTGTTTTCACTTCGACTTTTGCTTTCAAAAGCAGCTCAAACAAAACATGTAAAAATGAACTACAGCCATGAATTCTACTGTGCAAATATATCGTGCGTTATATGGAAATAATGCACGCCCTAGAATGCCCTTCAAGCCAATCAGAAAGAAATATTCAACAATGCCATGGTATAAAAATTTATATTTCTTTGATCAGTTATATTAGCTTTTGGATTATAGACAACATGCATAAATGTGCAACAAAATTCATTCTTATTTCTATGGTGCTGATGTTGTGCGCTAGTTAGGCTGACACCAGATCTCAAAGTCTTTCACATCAGCTACAAAACAGCAGGTAGCCTAGAGATAAGAATATGCTCAAACTCATACCATTACCTAAACCTTAAACTGAAAATTTAGAGTTATAAACAATTCATTACAATTAACCGTAATCATATATAAATAATGAACAGATATTAAATGTAGCCTGTAGTATTTACATGGTTAATAAACTACTGTATGTGATAGTGCTTATACACAGTCAGGGTTGGTAAGGTTCATTTCTAAATGTAATCCACTGTCTAAATTGTAATCAGTAACGTAATTTATGGATTACCCAAACTCAGTACTTTTGGATGACTTTCCCCTTAAAAGGCATTCGAAGAAGCCAAAAGGAACCATCAAATGCATTGTGTATCATCATAGCGGTATTTGATTTGTGGTCAGACTCGCTCAGGTGTAACAAATTTAAATGTGTGCCTTTTTTTCAATGCTGAATTTAATGTTATTGAGAGGAACTAAAAAGGTATCACTGTATTTTTTTCTCTCATTAACATCCTTTCTGAATTTAAAAGTAATCATCTAGTTCTTCAAAAGTATCTGTAATCTGTTACGTTACCACCTAAAATATTGTAATCAGATTACAGATACTTTTGAAGAACTAGGTTGTTTTTTGTAATCTGTTACTCTCCAACCCTGCACAGTTTACAGGCAGAGAAAAATGTATTTACCAATAAGGAGTATGAAAGTATTTTGAAATGTTCAATATTATACTACAGCTCAATACATTGTCAGATTAATTAAATGTTTAACTGGCTTAAATATAATTACTTAAAATGCCATCTTCTAACTCTGCACGTGACTGTTGGCAATCTTTGAGAGGATAACTTTAGAGTGCACTGTGGTGCCCTCCCTCTGTCCATACGGCTTGATCCTAGATCCAGAATCTCGCTCATTGTCCATCTTGAATGTGAGCTTTAAGTAGCGGATATCCAGTAGTATTTCTGATTCCATCCAAAGAGCTATGACGTAGGGGGGAAATATTTAATGAAAGATGGGCAATAGTTGGTCCATATTTATTTCTAAAGTAAGTACAGTTACAACACACCTGAATAAATACACCTGTGCAGCACATAAAGATAGTGTTGCTTCATCAGTCTTCTCACGTGATCGGTGCTGTGGACATTTGCAATGATGAAGATATATAGTTTTTGTCCAGTTGTGAGGGTTGGACGCTGGAACATGATTACAATATTTAGTATAACACTACATTTAAATTGAGAAATATATTAATTATGGTATATGGTAAATAACTTGCGGACATGTTACCTGTAGAAATTATGCAGTCACCATGGACTTGGTGTGGTTTTCACCTGCTGGTTGTCAGAGACATTGAAATGTGCTGTCCTATGCGTCTCCACCCTGGCGTTTAGTTCCTTATACACGTGCTCAGTGTTTGTCATATACAGTGCACTCGGAAAGTATTCAGAACCCTTCTCTTTTTCCACATTTTGTTACATTACAGCCTTATTCTAAGATTGATTAAATAAAACAATTCCTCATCAATCTACACACAATACTCCATAATGACAAAGCGAAAACAGGTTTTTAGAAATTGTTGCAAATGTATTTCAAATAAAAAACAGAAATAGCTTATTTACTTAAGTATAAGTATTCAGACCCTTTGCTATGAGACTTCAAAATTGAGCTCAGGTGCATCCTGTTTCCATTGATCATCCTTGAGATGTTTCTGCAACTTGATTGGAGTCCACCTGTGGTCAGTTCAACAGAAAGGACATGATTTGGAAAGGCACACACCTGTCTATATAAGGTCCCACAGTTGACAGTGCATGTTAAAGCAAAAACCAAGCCATAAGTCGAAGGAATTGTCTGTAGAGCTTCGCCACAGGATTGTGTCGAGGCACAGATCTGGGGAAGGGTAACACAAAATGTGGAGCATTGAAGGTCCCCAAGAACACGGTGGCCTCCATTATTCTTAAATGGAATAAGTTTGGAACCACCAAGACTATTCCTAGAGCTGGTCACCCGACCAAACTGAGCAATCGGGGGAGAAGGGCCTTGGTCAGGGAAGTGACCAAGAACCCAAGCTCCAGATTTCCTCTGTGGAGATGGGAGAACATTCCAGAAGGACAACCATCTCTGCAGCACTCCACCAATCAGACCTTTATGGTAGAGTGGACAGACGGAAGCCACTCTTCAGTAAAAGGCATAACAGCCCGCTTGGAGTTTGCCAAAAGGCACCTAAAAGACTCTCAGATCATGAGAAACGAGATTCTCTGGTCAGATGAAACCAAGATTGAACTCTTTGGCCCGAATGCCAAACCTCAAGTCTGGAGAAAACCTGGCACCATCCCTACGGTGATGCATGGTGGTGGCAGCATCATGCTGTGGGGATGTTTTTCAGAGGCAGGGACTGAGAGGCTAGTCAGGATTGAGGGAAAGATGAATGGAGCAAAGTACAGAGAGATCCTTGACGAAAACCTGCTCCAGAGCACTCAGGACCTCAGACTGGGGCGAAGGTTCACCTTCCAACAGGACAACGACCCTAAGAACACAGCTAAGACAATGCAGGAGTGGCTTCGGGACAAGTCTCTGAATGTCCTTGAGTGGCTCAGCCAGAGCCCGGACAAGAACCCAATCAAACATCTCTGGAGAGACCTGAAAATAGCTGTGCAGCGGCACTCCCCATCCAACCTGACAGCTTGAGAGGATCTGCAGAGAATGGGAGAAACTCCCCAAATACAGGTGTGCCAAGCTTGTAGCGTCCTACCCAAGAAGATGCGAGGCTGTAATCGCTGCAAAAGGTGCTCCAACAAAGTACTGAGTAAAGGGGCTGAATCCTTATGTAAATGTTATATACACAGTTGAAGTCAGAAGTTTACATACACCTTAGCCAAATACATTTAAACTCAGTTTTTCAGAATTCCTGACATTTAATCAGAGTGAAAATTCCCTGTCTTAGGCCAGTTAGGATCACCACTTTATTTTAAGAATGTAAAATGTCAGAATAATAGTAGAGAGAATGATTTATTTCAGTTTTTATTTCCTTCATCACATTCTCAGTGGGTCAGAAGTTTACATACATTCAATTAGTATTTGGTAGCATTACCTTTAAATTGTTTAACTCAAATATGTCAGGTAGCCTTCCACAAGCTTCCCACAATAAGTTGGGTGAATTTTGGCCCATTCCTCCTGACAGAGCTTGTGTAACTGAGTCAGGTTTGTAGGCCTCTTTGCTCGCACACACTTTTTCAGTTCTGCCCACAAATTTTCTATGGGATTGAGGTCAGGGCTTTGTGATGGCCACTCCAATACCTTGACTTTGTTGTCCTTAAGCCATTTTGCCACAACTTTGGAAGTATGCTTGGGGTCATTGTCCATTTGGAAGACACATTTGCGACCAAGCTTCAACTTCCTGACTGTTGTCTTGAGATGTTGCTTCAATATATCCACATAATTTTCTTACCTCATGATGCCATTTATTTTGTGAAGTGCACCAGTCCCTCCTGCAGCAAAGCACCCCCACAACATGATGCTGCCACCCCCGTGCTTCACGGTTGGGATGGTGTTCTTAGGCTTGCAAGCCTCCCCCTTTTTCCTCCAAACATAACGATGGTCATTATGGCCAAACAGTTCTATTTTTGTTTCATTAGACCAGAGGACATTTCTCTAAAAAGTACAATCTTTGTCCCCATGTGCAGTTGCAAACCGTAGTCTGGCATTTTTTATGGCGGTTTTGGAGCAGTGGCTTTTTCCTTGCTGAGCGGCCTTTCAGGCTATGTCGATATAGGACTTGTTTTACTGTGGATATAGATACTTTTGTACCTGTTTCCTCCAGCATCTTCACAAGGTCCTTTGCTGTTGTTCTGGGATTGATTTGCACTTTGACACAAAAGTACATTCATCTCTAGGAGACAGAACGCGTCTCCTTCCTGAGCGGTATGATGGCTGCGTGGGCCCATGGTGTTTATACTTGCGTACAATTGTTTGTACAGATGAACCTGGTACCTTCAGGCGTTTGGAAATTGCTCCCAAGGATGAACCAGACTTGTGGAGGTCTACACTTTTTTTCCCTGAGATCTTGGCTGATTTATTTAGATTTCCCCATGATGTCAAGCAAAGAGGCACTGAGTTTGAAGGTAGGCCTTGAAATACATCCACAGGTACACCTCCAATTAACTCAAATGATGTTTGTTAGCCTATCAGAAGCTTCTACAGCCATGACATAATTTTCTGGAATTTTCCAAGCTGTTTAAAAGGCACAGTCAACTTAGTGTATGTAAACTTCTGACCCACTGGAATTGTGATACAGTGAATTATAAGTGAAATAATCTGTCTGTAAACAATTGTTGGAAAAATGACTTGTCATGCACAAAGTAGATGCCCTAATCGACATGCCAAAACTATAGTTTGTTAACAAGAAATTTGTGGAGGGTTGAAAAACTAGTTAATGACTCCAACCTAAGTGTATGTAAACTTCCGACTTCAACTGTATATATATATATATTTTTTTTTTATTAACTTGCAAAAATGTCTAAAAGCCTGTTTTGGCTTTGTCATTATGGGGTATTGTGTGTAGACGAGGGGGGGAAACTATTTAATCAATTTTAGAATAAGCCTGTACCGTAACAAAATGTGGGAAAAGGGATCTGAAGTCAAGGGATCTGAATACTCTCCGATTGCACTGTAGATGGGTGTGTTAATGAAGCATTGATCTGAATGAATCATACAATGTTTGTTTTCATTTTTGATTGAGTAACATGTTAATGGGTAGGCTATTAGCTCAATCATCAAGTGTTAGATTTATTCACCAAATTAACATTTAGATATGCCACAAACAACAATTTGAAAATATATGGACTCCTGTAGGCCTACCTCCTGGCTTCTGTGGCGTCTAATACACCACATGCAGGCTATTGCATTTCAGGTCTCAGTTTCACACTGTATTTGACACTCAAAACACCCTATAGTTTCAGACAATGCAAACATGCAATGCATAAGTTGAACAACCAGTAGGCTATACATACCCATATCTATGATTCTACATGTTATTGGACTCTGCAGACCTATAACAATGAAATAATAGAAACTTGACCTGAGCTGTTTACATTGAAGGCAATATTACAAAAGTTCGAATGTCATTAAAAACATTAAATTCTTTACCATTCATTACAGAAGCATACAATCAGATATTTTTGTAAGCCTACCTTGTTGCTAAAATGCAGCTACCACTGCGTTTTATCAGACAAATCCCTTTTATTTCCTTGACAAATGTAACCTGTTTTTCATGACTTTGTACTGACATTCTCTCGAGGTCAATTTTAATATTAGTGGTTACAAGTATCAAGCTTACAGAGCCATGGTCGCATGGCCAGGAGAGAATGTCCAGCCTTTGGGTGGATTCAGCGCAGCCTAGACAAGAGGTTATATAAAGTAATCTTGCCATCCGATTAGACTATCACTAGATCAATACAACTAAATTGGTCACATAAAAATACAAAAAGACCAAAAGTATATGACAGTTAACACATTTTATTGAGCTCATGTCAAATACACATTGGATAAACAAAGTGGTAAAAACAACAAATAGGGATAAGGTGATATATTAGGATTACTTGGATAAACACCATTGAGATTATCTGAGTGTATTGCTTCAATGTTTTAAAAATGCACTGAGTCTCTTCTGTAAATACAGTGATTAACAGTCTGAGGTGGTCATGTTAGCAAATCTAGAGGAAAAAGGTCATTTACGAGTCATAAAGCCTACACAGTACCATACATTTTACATCATTTGTCACATCCAATCATATGAATACCTGCATTTGTATGCAATCCTAGCATAGCTAATTTGTTAGTAAGTAAACCTGCAAACATGATTGTATGTGTCATTAGTTGTTAGTTTAAGTATTGGTCAAGGCTATGACATTGATGATGATGATTTGGTGTAGGCTTTATGGTGGCTCTAATGAAAAGAACACTATCAAAGCAAAGTAGGATTATCAAGCCTATGGCAAAGCCCCCCACCACAATTGAAATATTGATTGTTGTGCATAATCTTAAATTAAATCAACATGCACCATAATTGTCCATATTAATTCACAATAACACTTGATTCCAGATTACTATGAATTTTCATTCCTTTTCACATATCAACGAGAACATGGAAAACATACAGCTGTCTGGGTTTTCCGTGCATTGGCAAGATAGAACAGCTGCCTCCGGGTTAGAGAAGGTGTGGCGGTCTGTGTCTATTTGTCAATAACAGCTGGTGCATGAGATCTAATATTAATGAACTCTTGAGGTTTTGCTCCCCTGAGGTAGAGTATCTCATGATAAGCTGTAGACCACACTATTTACCAAGAGAATTTACATCTATATTTTTCGTAGCTGTCTATTTACCGCCACAAACCGATGCTGGCACTAAGACGGCCCTCAACGAGCTGTATTAGGCCATAAGCAAACAAGAAAATGCTCATCCAGTGGTGGCGCTCCTAGTGGCCGCGGACTTTAATGCAGGGAAGCTTAAATCCGTTTTAACTCATTTCTACCAGCGTATCAAATGTGAAACCAGAGGGAAAAAACCTCTGGACCACCTTTACTCCACACACAGAGACGTGCACAAAGCTCTGACTCGCCCTCCATTTAGCAAATCTGACCAGTTCCGGGATTCTTCCGGTGGCGTGAGGAGTACACCACATCAGTCACTGGCTAAATCAATAAATGCATCGATGATGTCGTCCCCACGGCGACCGTACGTACATACCCCAATCAGAAGCCATGGATTACAGGCAACATCCACACTGAGCTAAAGGGTAGCGCTGCCGCATTCAAGGAGCGGGACTCTAACCCAGACGCTTGTAAGAAATCCCGCTATGCCCTCCGACGAACCATCAAACAGACAAAGTGTCAATACAGGACTAAGATCGAATCGTACTACAACAGCTCTGACGCTCGTCGGATGTGGCAGGGCTTGCAAACTACTATGGACTACAAAGGAAAGCACAGCCGTGACACAAGCCTACCAGACAAGCTAAATAACTTTTATGCACACTTCGAGGCAAGCAACACTGAAGCATGCATGAGAGTACCAGCTGTTCTGAATGACTGTGTGATCACACTCTTCGTAGCCGATGTGCGTAAGACCTTTAAACAGGTCAGCATTTACAAGGCCGCAGGGTCAGATGGATTACCAGGACGTGTACTGCGAGCATGCGCTGACCAACTGGCAAGTATCTTTACTGATATTTTCAACCTGTCCCTGACCGAGTCTGTAATACCAACATGTTTCAAGCAGACCACCATAGTCCCTGTGCCGAAGAACACCAAGGTAACCTGCCTAAATGACTACCGACCCGTAGCACTCACGTATGTAGTCATGAAGTGCTTTGAAAGGCTGGTCGTGGCTCACATAAACACCATTATCCCAGAAACCCTAGACCCACTCAAATTTGCATACCGCCCCAACAGATCAACCAATCAAATGTATTTATAAAGCCCTTCTTACATCAGCTGATGTCACAAAGTGCTGCACAGAAACCCAGCCTAAAACCCCAAACAGCAAGCAATGCAGGTGTAGAAGCACGGTGGCTAGGAAAAACTCCCAGATGACGCACTATTGCACTCCACACTGCCCTTTCCCACCTGGACAAAAAGGATCACCTATGTGAGAATGCTATTCATTGACTACAGCTCAGCGTTCAACACCATAGTGCCCTCAAAGCTCATCACTAAGCTAAGGACCCTGGGACTAAACACCTCCCTCTGCAACTGGATCCTGGACTTCCTGACAGGCAGCCCCTAGGTGGTAAGAGGTGGTAACAACACATCCGCCACAGTGATCCTCAACATGGGGGCCCCTCAGGGGTGTGCGTGCTCAGTCCCCTCCTGTACTCCCTGTTCACCCATGACTGCATGGCTAAGCACAACTCCAACACCATCATTAAGTTTGCCGACGACACAACATTGGTAGGCCTGATCACCAACAACGATGAGACAGCCTATAGGGAGGAGGTGAGAGACCTGGCAGTGTGGTGCCAGGACAACAACCTCTCCCTCAACGTGATCAAGACAAAGGAGATGATCGTGGACTACAGGAAAAGGAGGACCGAGCATGCCACCATTCTCATCGACAGGGCTGTAGTGGAGCAGGTTGACACTTCCTTGGTGTCCACATCACCAACGAACTGTCATGGTCCAAACACACCAAGACAGTCGTGAAGAGGACACGACAATGCCTATTCCCCCCCAGGAGACTGAAAAGATTTGGCATGGGTCCTAAGATCCTCAAAGTTCTACAGCTGCACCATCGAGAGCATCACCACTTTGTATGGCAACTGCTCGGCCTCCAACCACAAAGCAATATAGAGGGTCAAAGCTTCCTGCCATCCAGGACCTCTATACCAGACAGTGTCAGAGGAAGGCCCTAAAAATTGCCAAAGACTCCAGCCACCCTAGCCATAGACTGTTCTCTCGCTACCGCACGGCAAGCTGTACCGGAGCACCAAGTCTAGGTCCAAAAGGCTTCTTAACAGCTTCTACCCCCAAGCCATAAGACTCCTGGACAGCTAACCCCCCCCCATTTTTACACTGCTGCTACTCTCTGCTTATTATCTATGCATAGTCACTTTAACTCAACCTACATGTACATATTACCTCAATTATATGTACATGATCAATTATTATCAATTACCTTGACTAACCTGTACCCCCTCACATTGTACCAGTACCCCCTGTATATAGCCTCGCTACTGTTATTTTATTGTTGCTCTTTAATTATTTGTTATTTTTATTTATTGTTTACTTCAGTTTATTTTAGTAAATACTTTAACACTTTTTCTTAACTGCATTGTTGGTTAAGGGTTTGTAAGTAAGCATTTCACTCTAAGGTCTACACCTGTTGTATTTGGCGCATGTGACAAAATTTGATTTGATCAACAATCCAACAGCAAAATCCCATATAATAAGACAAAACAACTCTAGATGCCTTCTGCATATTGTGAACTGTTTTAACTAATGGTGTAATTGCATGCCTACTCTTGTTCACCAAGAGTAAACAGATGGTATATGGCAGTTATTATCATGAGACTTTTGTTAGTCCTTAGAGCAAAGAAAAACATGTTGTCCGCAAGAGGCTGCACCCATAACTAAAAATTAGACTGCCTGAGTTTGAGGCGTTTGTAATCATATCATCTGAATACACATATCAGAATATAAATCTTGGGGTAATTGTGAATTGTACAAGATCTGAATAAATAATAATTGTACACATGCACCAAGAAGCCAAATGTGCCACCCATCACCCAGAAACAACCTCAGAGGGTCAAGTTCTATGTCAATGCCACTTACAGCTCCCATGTAACACTAGACTAAGAACAAATAAAACATCCATAAAACCTGAAAACAAATGTGTAATCCTTTTAAATTGAGGTAAATTCAGATCCCAGCAAACCGGTATATCCACTGAATAATCATAGCTTCAGTCTTAACATAACTTCTTGGTTGCTTCAGAAAGTTTCATTAAAACGGAGTGAGTAGGACCTCAGAGACTTGACTGTGACATGATTGGTAGCAGACATTGTGATTATCTGGGTAAAGGACCCAGTCAACAAGCACACTCACAAACCCTCCAGGGAGAGAAAAACCACCACGAGAGAGTAGAACTAGCATTAGGCAAGAGGGATCAAATGATTGTGGAACGACAAAAACATGTTTGACAAGGTTTTGCAGGCAGGCCGACATTATGTAAAGGTGATTGTGAGGATGGGACACTTGGTGAGAACCTAATAACGAGAAGAACTTTCACGTGTTTTAAATTCTTCAAGCACAACAAACAAATTGCATAAGAAACCTGATACGGAGTAGAAAAACTGTTCAGCAGCAGATAAAAAAAGCAAGTTAATTTACAGTAGTGACATCTTACATCATTGCAACCCTGTACATGTGACTATTAAACTTTAAATCTAATCTATATTTTTCCAAAATAAATACAATTACATTTAGAATTCTATAGAATTCCAGTTAGGAAATGGAGGGAAATTTTCACTGGTAGGTTTCTCACATTCATTCCTCTTACGAAAAACAACGACTTCTCAGAAAAAAAATGAAAAAGTGTCTGACCAACCAAATCCCTTGAATGGCAAAAGAAGGGGTGCTAAAGCCTTTTGCTGAACTGACTATTTTCCTTCTGAACCCATGTCCTTTAGCTGGATGGAAGAGAGGAAAAACAGAACATTACAAAATACTAACTGCATTTCTTCCAATAGCAATAAGACTGGGTGTATGTTGCTTACTCACCCATTGAGTTTGGGTTCTAGTCAAATGCCATCTCCTGGCTTTTCCGTACACAGCAAGCCACCTTCCTCTTGAATTCACCATTTGGATCCTCCCTCCACTCTTTCTGTGGGACCAGCGCAAACTCAATTTCAAAATCTCAAGAGCACAGTTGTCCTTGTCACTTTAACACAGGTTCTGGACGTACTTGGCTACTGTAACACACAAAGTCTGTGTTAAATACATGTATTATTACAACTCACCGCAGCATCCACATTAGCAGGCGATTCACTGTTTGGGTCGGCCAGCATGGAGATTACACTGATCATAATCGTCTCTACAGTGTGGATAGGAAGCCAACGTTCCTCTGGCTTCTCATAGCCAAACTTGTCCTCTCCTGGCTCATGCAGAATTGAGATACATACATCGCCATTCTTTGCCACTAAGAAAGAGATGAAAAGTCATTATATACATTGGCAAACATGGTAGGAGACACATAAATCCCACTAATGAATATAAAATATTATAGTGCTAGGTTTAGTAGGGCTCAAAGTGTTAACAGTGTGTTTACCATTAGGATGCCAGATTTCAGTGATGAACTTCAACTTGGGAGGCCGTAGAGGATAATCATAGGGAAAGGTCAGGTATGCTTTAAAAAAACCTCCTTCGCTGTAATAGAGAGAACAGAGAAAGCAAAGCAGTTATCCCCATCTGAGAGTACTTTTAAAATATGTACTCCTCTTCTTTCAGAATACCAACCTATGTCTTAACTTACAAAAGGGTGTCTTGTGGCCCTATGATGACAACCTCCCATTTGTATATATCGTCATCGTCTATTAGGCCAGCTGAAAAGCCCTCCACTGGGTTCTTGTTGAGTTCTGAAATAGAAAGACACAAGGTAACAAAATGCAATAAACTAACAAAAAAATCACAGAAAAGTGGAATGCTGTGTAGACAATGAGTGACAGGTACCTATTATCAGTGGTGCCAATTGAAAAGATGGCCTGTATGTTGCCCACATCAGGTGCACATAACTATCCATTGGCTGAAATAATGTGCATGATGTCTGACAACCGCCGATACTAAGAAAAGATAAGTTAAACCTATTTTCTAAAATACAGAAAGGGAGGGGGTTAGTGTACAATTTAATTAAAAACGTGTATATCAGGGATCCCCAACTGGTGCCCCCGAGTTGGTTTTATTTGAGCCCCCCCAAAAAAATAAACACCAGGAAATCAGTTCCAACTATTCCCACACATAATAGAGATACATATGTGATCGTATACAAATGTAAGCAGGGTTTGAAATTATCATGTTTTTGTGAAATATATCTATTTGGGCTACTTGCAGTCAATTTGCAGTCTACAAATTATTTGTAATTACACTACATGACCAAAAGTATTTGGACATCTGCTTGTTGAACATCTCATTCCAAAATCATGGGCATTAATATGGAGTTGGTCCCCCCTTTGCTGATATAACAGTCTCCACTCTTCTGGGAAGGCTTTCCACTAGATGTTGGAACATTGCTGCGGGGACTTGCTTCCATTCAGCCACAAGAGCATTAGTGAGGTCGGGCACCGATGTTGGGCAATTTGGCCTGGCTCGCAGTAGGCGTTCCAATTCATCCCAAAGGTGTTCGATGGGGTTGAGGTCAGGGCTCTGTGCAAGCCAGTCAAGTTCTTCCACACCGATCTCGACAAACCATTTCTATATGGACCTCGCTTTGTGCACGGGGGCATTGTCATGCTGAAACAGGAAATGGCCTTCCCCAAACTGTTGCCACAAAGTTGGAAGCACAGAATCGTCTAGAATATCATTGTATGCTGTAGCATTAAGATTTCCCTTCACTGGAACTAAGGGGCCTAGCCCGAACTATGAAAAACAGCCCCAGACCATTATTACTCTGCCACCAAACTTTACAGTTGGCATTATGCATTGGGGTAAGTAGCGTTCTCCTGGCATCTGCCAAATCCAGATTCGTCTGTTGGACTGCCAGATGGTGAAGTGTGATACATCACTCCACAGAACACGTTTCCACTGCTCCAGAGACCAATGGCGGGGAGCTGTTGACATTGCGCATGGTGAACTTAGGCTTGTGTGCAGTTGCTCAGCATTGGAAACCCATTTCATGAAGCTCCCAACGATCAGTTCTTGTGCTGACGTTGCTTCCAGAGGCAATTTGGAACTCGGTAGTGAGTGTTGCAACCGAGGACAGATGATTTTTACACGCTTCAGCGGTCCCGTTCTGTGAGCTTGTGTGACCTATCACTTCGCGGCTGAGCCGTTGTTGCTCCTAGACTTTCCACTTCACAATAACAGCACTTACAGTTGACCTGTGCTGCTCTAGGTGCCACGTTGACAGTCACTGAGCTCTTCAGTAAGGCCATTCTACTGCCAATGTTTGTCTATGGAGATTGCATGGCGGTGTGCTCGATTTTATACACCTGTCAGCAAAGGGTGTGACTGAAATAGCCGAATCCACTAATTTGAAGGGGTGTCCACATACACTATATATACAATGTTCCCGGCCTGCAAGACCAGCAGCTCAATAAAAAAATCGTCCCGCTGCTGAATCTAGTTTATGATCCCTGGTGTATATGCTAGCTGTTAACAGCTAATGGAGTTTGCTACAGTGATGCCATTGCCAGAACCAGCGAACTGGCTAATAATTATGTGATGTTCCCACCACTGACAGATGGGTATGGGGCTGATTATTCCTTTGTTATCTTGTCAGCTAGGTAGTAGCCTATAGCAAGCCAGATCATGTAAATCGCTAACTAGGGTTGTGATTTACAGCAAACAGAGGTTGGTATAAGATTAGATTACGGCTAGATAACGCTAGTTATTTCCACCATAACTCGAATCAGTAACAAAAGGTTGATTTTCTAGCTAAGTTAACCTGGTGACGTTCTCACTGACAGTCAAAATGCTAATGATAGCTAACCTTAGTTCGCCAGTTTAGACTTGTTCAATGCATAACCTTAGATGGGGCTAGTGAAGTTGAATTCAGTCGTCTTAACAAATATGATGAATTAGCGGAAAAAATATCTATAATGTGTTTTACAGCCGAGATAATTGGATCGCGCTAATGTAATGTAAACAAACAATCATGACTGCCGTCGAGGAAGCCCGGCCATGGAAAGTTAGCTAGGCTAGCTTGGGGTTTCTTTTTTTCTTTTTTTTCTTTTTTTGAATCTTTGGCTTACCTGCCAATTGCTTTCGAAGAAGTAGTGCTGATTGTTCAGTCATGGTATGTGGGCTTCAACAAAAATAAATGTTTCGCCAACTAGACCAGTACAGTGGACGCGTCATAATACCCATAAAACCTAGCGGTAAAACCTGGTCATGCTTCCAATCGTTTTTTCCCCATTCATTTTTGCATCTGGAATTTTAGAACTACTTCATATAAGGTCTGTGTTTCGTGTAGACTTGCCCTGGTGGACGTTTTGAATGCCATGTAATTCTCTCTCGGTCAAGTAGAATATTCTCAATAGATTGGCCTGAATTTACTCCCCAAAAAATCTAAATGCTGATTAACAACAGAGAAGAGACCTCAGCAAGACTACACATTCCTGCAGAAAGCCATGAATTTGCATCCCTTTCTCTGTTTTAGCTAGCCACTGACTACACTTTAGCTAGCTAGTTAGCAGAGCAGTAGATCAAAAAATGGTTGTTTTACTTAGCCTAGATAATTGTTTGCACAGTATGTGACGTTGGTGTCTTTCAGACCTTATGGCATTTTTCATGTATGAGCATAAGAACATTAAAAGGGGAGAAGACCACTAAAAGTCTGGCCATGTGGAGAGGGGCAATTTACCGGTTTGGTCAGGGCCAACATGAGGGATATAGTTTGTGTGTCAGTGAGTCTAGCTATTAAGTTAAGTTTGAGCATCATAGCAATAATGTTTTCTATACAGTGGTCAACATTCTACAAGGAAGGAGCCACTTAATCAATTATATAATCATTAACCAGATTACCCCAGATACCAGACTGACGAGTGATAACTCAGTACTAGAATGTTGTCATTGATGAGAATGAATCCAAAAAATATATATTCAAAATTGACTTTGTTTAGACATCCAGCCTGTATTGTAGTTTCATGACCAGAGACAAATCTTCAAAGGCACAGTATTTATTTATCCTGAGTGGTACATGCATTCACACAGTCTTGATTTATAGGATCCTTCCCACTGTATGATTGATATGTCAAGTGATAAAATCCCAAGTTATCAATTAAGTTTATGGAAAAACTGCAATTATCCTCGTGAAAATTACAGTTTATTAAATATTCTACAGCTGTAATGTCATCAATCAAATCAAACTTGATTTATATAGCACATTTCTTACAACAAACAAATTTCAAGGTGTTCACTGTCATTGGATGGGGTGTTGTCTGTAAAGTGGGGCACAGATAACGAAGAGGAGGGCATCAAGGCATTCGAAATTGCTACAGGGATGGATGTGCAGGAGTCAGGGCTTTGGCTCACAGGGTCTGGGATCCTGGGTGCCTCACCGGAGTGTCGGATGGGCACCACAGCAGTGGTGGAGGTTAAGTGTCCCTATGGTGCAAGGGACCTTACCATTGAAGAGGCAGGGAAGTCTAAGGATTTCTATATCAAGGAGGGAGTGTATTACAGTCTCCGTAAAGACCATCCTTACTGGCATCAAGTCCAAAGTCAACTCCACATTACTGGAAGGGACACCTGCTTCTTTGTTGTGTGAACAACCATAACCTCCTTCACCAAAGCCATTATGCTATAAATTGTTATTTTATGGTTGTAAGTGATCAAATGAACTAGCAAATATTTCATATTTGGCAATTACTACTTCAGTAGGGTATACACTTTATTCAGTGACCTTAGGTATAGAAACCTTTTGATCTGATCAACACATTGTTCAAAAAGAATTATGAACTGCAATTTCTAAATAATTCCAATAGATGGCAGCGTAAGACCACGAATGACATTTCAGAAGATTATTTTTCTCCCATCTGGTCAGCCGGGCCTACCTACCTACCTGGCCGCCAGACCTAGCTGCTCGGCCGACCAGACCTAACTACCTGGCCGAAATAGCATGCAACCAAAGACTATATGTCCCATGATTTTCAAAAGATGGTCACTCATGACTTTACAGGTATTAGGCCTGTGTTGCTTTTGGAAGAGCAAAAAATATATATTATACTGAACAAAAATATAAAGGCAAAATGTAAAGTGTTGGTCCCATGTTTCATGAGCTGAAATAAAAGATCCCAGAAATGTTCCATATGCACAAAAAGCTAAAAATGTGCAGTTTTGTCACACAACACAATGCCACAGATGTCTTAAGTTTTGAGGGAGTATGCATTTGCCAAGCTGACTACAGGAATGTCCACCAGAGCTGTTGCCAGAGAATTGAATGTTCATTTCTCCACCATAAGCCTCCAACGTCATTTTAGAGAATTTGGCAGTACGTCCAACCGGCCTCACAACCGCAGACCACATTGATGACGTTGTTCCTGTACCCAAGAAGGCAACGGTAACTGAACTAAATGACTATCGCCTCGTAGCACTCACTTCTGTCATCATGAAGTGCTTTGAGAGACTAGTCAAGGATCATATCACCTCTTCCTTACCTGTCACCCTAGACCCACTTCAATTTGCTTACCTGCCCAATAGATCCACAGACGATGCAATCGCCTTTACACTGCACTATGCCCTATCCCATCTAGACAAGAGGAATACATATGTAAGAATGTGGTTCATGGGCTATAGCTCAGCATTCAACACCATAGTACCCTTCAAGCTCATCATTAAGCTTGAGGCCCTGGGACTGAACCCCTCCCTGTGCAACTGGGCCCTGGACTTCCTGACGGGCCGCTCCCAGGTGGTGAAGGTAGGAAACAACATCTCCACTTCACTGATCCTCAACACGGGGGCCCCTCAGGGGTGCATGCTGTTTACCCATGACTGCGTGGCTAAGCACGCCTCCAACTCAATCATCAAGTTTGCAGATGACACAACAGTAGTAGGCTTGATTACCAACAATGATGAGACAGCCTACAGGGAGGAGGTGAGGGCTCTGAGAATCTGGTTACAGGAAAACAACCTCTCATTCAATGGCAACGAAACAAAAGGAGATGATTGTGGACTTCAGGAAACAGCAGAGGGTGCACCCCCCTATCCACATCGACGGGACCTCAGTGGAGACGGTGGAAAGCTTCAAGTTCCTCTGTGTACACATCACTGACAAACTGAAATGGTCCACTCACACAGACAGTGTGGTGAAGGTGCAACAGTGCCTCTTCTACCTAAGAAGGCTGAAGAAATTTGGCTTGTCACCCAAAACCCTCACAAACTTTTACAGATGCACAATCGAGAGCATCCTGTTGGCCTGTATCACAGGCTGGTAGGGCAACTGCACCGCCCTCAACCGCAAGGCTCTCCCAGAGGGTGGTGCTGTCTGCACAACGCATCACCGGGGGCAAACTACCTGTCCTCGAAGACAACCACAGCACCCGATGTCACAGGAAGGCCAAAAAGATCATCAAGGACAACAACCACCCGAGCCACTGTCTGCTCTCCCCGCTACCATCCAGAAGGCGAGGTCAGTACAGGTGCATCAAAGCTTGGACCGAGGGACTGAAAAACAGCTTCTATCTCAAGGCCATCAATCTCAAGGCCATCAGACTGCTGAACAGCAATCACTAACTCAGAGAGGCTGCTGCCTACACAGAGACTCATATCACTGGCCACTTCAATAAATGGATCACTAGTTACTTTAAACAATGCCACTTTAATAATGTTAACATATCTTACATTACTCATATGTATATACTGTGCCTTATACCATCTATTGCACCTTGCCTATGCTGCTCGGCATCGCTCATCCATATATTTATATGTACATATTCTTATTCCATCCCTTTAGATTTGTGTGTATTAGGTAGTTGTTGGGAATTGTTAGTTTACTTGTTAGATATTACTGCACTGTCGGAACTAGAAGCACAAGCATTTCGCTACACTCGCATTAACATTTGCATGTGACCAATAAAATTTGATTTGATGTTGTGTAATTGTTAAATATTACTTGTTAGATATTACTGTACTGTCGGAGCTAGAAGCACAAGCATTCCGCTACACCCGCAATAACATCTGCTAAACATGTGTATATGACCAATCAAATTTGATTTGGTCTCCTTTTCACCTCATGTAACACCTGATTTACTTAAGAGGCACATCCAGGTAAGTCATGACGTAGCACAAGTGAGGGTATTCCTCTTGTTCTCCGTTGTTCCTCAAGCAAAATGACATGGATTCCCATCAGACCAACAATTTGAATGCCTAAAAAGTTGTCTAAAATGTATTTTTTTACACTTTAGTGTGTATACTTTACTGTATTTATAGTTGGAATATAGCTTTTCAAAAGTAAAAGTTCAGACATCACTGGAGGACGTCTTGCATTTGGGGGACGTTGTCTTTGCCATTAATGCATGTAAAGACAAAAAAACGAGATTTCTTTACGTTGAGGTTTAATTAAATGAAATCAAAGGCACAAGAGTGTTAGAGCACAATTAAATTGCATGCATCTTATTCATAAAGATAACATCAAAGCAACTCATAGAGAAGATTACTCTGAGGTTTACTTTAATTATATCAAAGCCATATTTATGATAGTGTTGGAACACAATCCTTTGTACAAGAAACGTATTCACAAACTAACTATAAAAATTGGTTCATAATACAAGACATATTCACCACAACTAGAATAAAATGTTGGTCGTTGTGCAACATTTACACAAAATAGCAATGAACAATAATAAACTCAGCAAAAAAGAAAAGTCCCTTTTTAAGGACCCTGTCTTTCAAAGATAATTCGTAAAAATCCAAATAACTTCACAGATCTTCATTGTAAAGGGTTTAAACACTGTTGCTTATGAAATAAGATAAGCAAAAAAAGTCCAAGTCCATCTTATGGCAAGAACAGCTCAAATAAGCAAAGAGAAATGACAGTCCATCATTACTTTAAGACATGAAGGTCAGTCAATGCAGAATATTTCAAGAACTTTGAAAGTTTCTTCAAGTGCAGTCACAAAAACCATCAAGCGCTATGATGACACTGGCTCTCATAAGGACCGCCACAGGAAAGGATGACCCAGAGTTACCTCTGCTGCAGAGGATAAGTTCAATAGAGTTACCAGCAGCTCAAATAAATGATTCAGAGAGTTCAAGTAACATAGACATCTCAACATCAACTGTTCAGAGGAGACTGCATGAATCAGGCCTTCTTGGTCAAATTCCTGCAAAGACACCACTACTAAAGGACACCAATAAGAAGAAGAGACTTGCTTGGGCCAAGAAACACAAGCAATGGACATTAGACAGGTGGAAATCTGTCCTTTGGTCTGATGAGTGCAAATTTGAGATTCTACGTTTTAACCGCCATGTCTTTGTGAGACACAGAGTAGGTGAATGGATGATCTCCGCATGTGTGGTTCCCACCGTGAAGCATGGAAGAGGAGGTGTGATGGTGAGGGGGTGCTTTGCTGGTGGCACTGTCAGTGATTTATTTAGAATTCAAGGCACACTTAACCAGCATGGTACTGCGGCGATACGGCATCCCATCTGGTTTTGGCTTAGTCGGACTATCATTTGTTTTTCAACCACACAATGACCCAACACACCTCCAGGCTGTGTAAGGGCTATTTGACCAAGAAGGAGATTGATGGACTACTGCATCAGATGACCTGGCCTCCACAATCACCCAACCTCAACCCAATTGAGATGGTTTGGGATGATTTGGACCACAGAGTGAAGGAAAAGCAGCCAACAAGTGCTCAGCATATGTGGGAACTCCTTCAAGACTGTTGGATAAGCATTCCAGGTGACTATTTCATGAAGTTGGTTGAGAGAATGCCTCAGTAAATGAGGTTGAATTAACTGTTTTGAGTATGCAAAGTTGTCATCAATGCAAAGGATGGCTACTTTGAAGAATCTAAAATCTAAAATATATTTTGATTTGTTTAACACTTTTTTGGTTACTACATGATTCCATATGTGTTATTTCATAGTTTTGATGTCTTCACTATAATTCTACAATGTAAAAATATAAAAAATAAGAAACCCTTGAATGAGTATGTGTCCAAACTTTTGACTGGTACTGTATATATATAGCGGTTCACACCAGACATCCCAAGAATATTGCTGAACTGAAACAGTTTTGTAAAGAGGAATGGTCCAAAATTCCTCCTGACCGTTGTGCAGGTCTAATCTGTAACTACAGAAAACGTTTGGTTGAGGTTATTGCTGCCAAAGGAGGGTCAACCAGTTATTAAATCCAAGGGTTCACATACTTTTCCCACCCTTCACTGTGAATGTTTACATGGTCTGTTCAATAAAGACATGAAAACGTATAATTGTTTGTATTGTTATTAGATTAAGCAGACTGTTTGTCTATTGTTGTGACTTAGATTTTATGACCAATTTATGCAGAAATCTAGATAATTTCAAGGGGTTCACATACTTTTTCTTGACACTGTAGGTCCTAACAGTTTGTGGGCACTGTTTGTTACTGTTACAGTGCAATTAATGTATTGTTTAGTGTTGTGTAGTGGCTTTGCTGGCATGCATAAAACAAAATTGGGGGAGATTTCCCTACCAAGATTTACATGCTAAAATCGCCACAGCTTTGGCATCAACTACTATCAACAGTGAAAGTAAAAAGTATTGACATACAGTGTATTTGGAAAGTATTCAGACCCCTTCCCCTTTTCCACATTTTGTTACATTACAGCCTTATTCTAAAATGTATTAAATGAAACATTTTCCTCCTCAATCTACACACAATACCCATTAATGTGAAAACAGGTTTTTAGAAATGTTTGCAAATTTACTTATTTACATAACTATTCAGACCCTTTGCTATGAGACTAAATTGAGCTCTGCATCTGGATTGGAGTCCAGATGTAGTAAATTCAACTGATTGGACATGATTTGGAAAAGCACACACCTGTCTATGTAAGGTCCCACAGTTGACAGTGCATGTCAGAGCAAACACTAAGCCATGAGGTCGAAGGAATTGTCCTTAGAGCTCCGAGACAGGATTGTGTCGAGGCACAGATCTGGGGAAGGGTACCAAAAAATGTCTGCAGCATTAAAGGTCCCCAAGAACACAGTGGCCTCCATCATTCTTAAATGGAAGAAGTTTGGAACCAACAAGACTCTCCCTGGAGCTGGCTGCACGGCCGAACTGAGCAATTGGGGAAGAAGGGCCTTGGTCGGGGAGGTGACCAAGAACCCGATGGTCACTCTGACAGAGCTCCGGAGTTCCTCTGTTTAGATGGGACAATCTTCCAGAAGAACAAACATCTCTGCAGCACTCCACCAATCAGGCCTTTATGGTAGTGGCCAGACTGAAGCCACTCCTCAGTGAAAGGCACATGACAGCCCGCTTAGAGTTTGCCAAAAGGCACCTAAAGGACTCACACCATGAGAAACAAGATTCACTGGTCTGATGAAACAAAGATTGGCCTGAATGTCAAGCGTCACGTCTGGAGGAAATCTGGCACCATCCCTACTGTGAAGCATTGTGGTGGCAGCATCATGCTGTGGGGATGTTTTTCAGTTGCAGGGACTGGTAGACTACTCAGGATCGAGGGAAAGATGAACAGAACAAAGTACAGAGAGATCCTTGATGAAAACCTGCTCCAGAGCGCTCAGGACCTCAGACTGGGGTGAAGGTTCACCTTTCAACAAATCAAATCAAATTGTATTTGTCACAACAGGTGTAGACCTTACAGTGAAATGCTTACTTACAAGCCCTTAACCAACAATGCAGTTTTAAGAAAACCTCTAATTCCTCCCAATCCCGGATCCGGGAGCACCCCCATCAGTAAAAAAGCTGACTAGCATAGCCTAGCATAGCGTCACAAGTAAATACTAGCATCTAAATATCATTAAATCACAAGTCCAAGACACCAGATGAAAGATACACATCTTGTGAATCCAGCCATCATTTCTGATTTTTAAAATGTTTTACAGGGAAGACACAATATGTAAATCTATTAGCTAACCACATTAGCAAAAGACACCACTTTTTTTACTCCACCATTTTTTTCCTGCATAGGTAGCTATCACAAATTCGACCAAATAAAGATATAAATAGCCACTAACCAAGAAACAACTTCATCAGATGACAGTCTGATAACATATTTATTGTATAGCATATGTTTTGTTAGAAAAATGTGCATATTTCAGGTATAAATCATAGTTTACCATTGCAGCCACCATCACAACTCTCACCAAAGCAACTAGAATAACTACAGAGACCATCGTGTATTACCTAAATACTCATCATAAAACATTTCTGAAAAATACACAGCGTACAGCAAATGAAAGACACAGATCTTGTGAATCCAGCCAATATTTCAGATTTTCTAAGTGTTTTACAGCGAAAACACAATATAGCGTTATATTAGCTTACCACAATAGCAAACCACACAACAGCATTGATTCAAGCCAAAAATAGCGATAACGTATAAACCACCAAAATATATTAATTTTTTCACTGACCTGCTCAGAATTCTTCAGATGACAGTCCTATAACATCATATTACACAATACATATAGAGTTTGTTCGAAAATGTGCATATTTAGCGGCACAAATCGTGGTTATACAATGAGAAAAGTAGCCAAGCTGCCAACAAAATGTCGGGAGAAATCTTGGGAGAGGCACCTATTCTAATCGATAACTAATCATAAACTTGACTAAAAAATACAGGTTGGACAGCAAATGAAAGATACATTAGTTCTTAATGCAATCGCTGTGTTACATTTTTTAAATTAACGTTACTACAACATACAGCGTGCGTTAAAGCGAGACCGCACTGAAATTAATGGCGGCTTATGCATTTTACATTTTTCAACAGAACAACGAATTAACAGCATAAATAGTTCTTACTTTTTGATGTGCTTCCATCAGAATCTTGGGAAAGGTGTCCTTTGTCCAAAAGAATCGTTGCTCGGTTGTAGAATGTAGTCTTCAACGTTGCAATTAGCAGTAAACATTAGCCATGTGAGCCAGAGATACCCAACTCCCTAGAACGCCACACAAATAAATACCCGAAAATTGCAATATACTAACATAAACTGATATAACTCGGTTTAAAATAACAACATTATGATGTCTTTAACGCCTATATCGAATAAAAACACAGCCGGAATTATCTAAGAGCTATAACCGGAGCTTCTAGTACGATATGCCAAGCTCCTTCCTGCGTCAGAGCGAAGAGGGCAAAGACCGGACCTTTCCTTCCCAAGCCATTTATAACCTTTCAGATCTGCCTAGAGACTCCATTTCAAGTCTCACTATTCGCTGACATCCAGGGGAAGGCGTATGCAGTGCATCTCAACCAATAGAAGACAGGCAAATTAATAAACTGATCTGGGAACAGCTTGCAGAATTCTGCATTCTCACATCCACATAGGAAAATTGCTCTAAGTCCAGTTCTGTTTCACTCACAGATATAATTCAAACGGTTTTAGAAACTAGAGAGTGTTTTCTATCCAATAGTAATAATAATATGCATATTGTACGAGCAAGAATTGAGTACGAGGCAGTTTAATTTGGGAACGAAATTATTACAAAGTGCAAACAGCACCCCCTATTGAAAAATACCAACAAAAAAAAAGAAATAAATGTAACATAATTCAAAAGCAGCAGTAAAATAACAGTAGCGAGGCTATATACAGGGGGTACCGGTTCAGAGTCAATATGCGGGGGCACCGGTTAGTCGAGGTAATTGAGGTAATATATACATGTGGGTAGAGTTATTAAAGTGACCTTTGCATAGATAATAACAGAGAGTAGCAGCAGTGTAAAAGAGGGAGGGGGTAAGGCAAATAGTCTGGGTAGCCATTTGATTAGATGTTCAGTAATCTGTTATTGTTCAGTAATCAGAAGCTGTTAAGAAGGACCTAGACTTGGCGCTCCAATACAGCTTGCCGTGCGGTAGCAGAGAGAACAGTCTATGACTAGGGCGGCTGGAGTCAATTTTTAGGTCCTTCCTCTGGTGGTATAGAGGTCCTGGATGGCAGGAAGCTTGGCCCCAGTGATGTATTGGGCCGTACGCAATACCCTCTGTAGTACCTTGCGGTCAGATGGCTGAGCAGTTGCCATAACAGGCGGAGATGCAACCAGTTGGGATTCTCTTGATGGTGCAGCTGTATTTTTGAGGATCTGAGGATCTGACCCATGACAAATCTTTTCAGTCTCCTGAGGGGAATAGGCGTTGTCGTGCCCTCTTCACGACTGTCTTGGTGTCTTTGGACCATGACAGTTCTTTGGTGATGTGGACACCAAGGAACTTGAAGCTCTCAACCTGCTCCACTACAGCCCCGTCGATGAGAATGGGGGTGTGCTCGGTCCTCCTTTTCCTGTAGTCCACGATCATCTCCTTTGTCTTGATCACGTTGAGTGAGAGGTTGTTGTCCTGGCATCACACTGCCAGTTCTCTGAGCTACCTATAGGATGTCTCATCGTTGTCGGTGATCAGGCCTACCACTGTTGTGTCGTCGGCAAACTTAATGATGGTGTTGGGAGTCGTGCTTGGCCATGCAGTCATGGGTGAACAGGGAGTACAGGAGGGGACTGAACACGTACCCTTGAGGGGCCCCCATGTTGAGGCAGCGTGGCAGATGTGTTGTTACCTACCCTTACCGCCCGTCAGGAAGTCCAGGATCCAGTTGCAGAGGGAGGTGTTCAGTCCCAGGGTCCTTAGCTTAGTGATGAGCTTTGAGGACACTTTGGTGTTGAACGCTGAGCTGTAGTCAATGAATAGCATTCTCACGTAAGTGTTCCTTTTGTCCAGGTGGGAAAGGGCAGTGTGGAGTGCAATAGAGATTGCATCATCTGTGGATCTGTTTGGGCGGTATGCAAATTGGAGTGGGTCTAGGGTTTCTGGGATAATGGTGTTGATGTGAGCCATGACCAACCTTTCAAAGCACTTAATGGCTACAGACGTAAGTGCTATGGATCGGTAGTCATTTAGGCAGGTTACCTTGGTGTTCTTGGGCACAGGGACTATGGTGGTCTGCTTGAAACATGTTGGTATTACAGACCTGGCCAGGGACAGGTTGAAAATGTCAGTGAAGACACTTGCCAGTTGGTCACAGCCCTTAGCAGTGGTATATTAGCCATATATCACACCTCCTCGGGCCTTATTGCTTAATCATGGCAGTCAAAACAAGTTACATCGACATCCATTGATGGAAAATGATCTGGAGAGTTTAATAAGGGCGATTTATCTTTTCTCTTGCGACATTCTTAAACTCGCAAGAATTATTATTTTGATAGAAAACCGAATTTTGCTTATTAGCCTACGTCATTAAAAAATCCTTAATTCGCTCGATAACGTTATGGGGAAACAAACATGTATTAGATAAATGTGGCAACACCTCTCTTTCTGCGAAAAACTTTTTGGGGCAAGTTTTCACATCTGCGTAGGTTTTCAGATTTCATTGGGCTAGACATTTTAGTTGGACCTGACAACCCTGACAATTTCCCTGTTTGACCGCTAGGGTATTACGTCTCTGTGGTACTCTATTCGCCTGAACAGGACAACTTTGTGTCCGTTTAAGGTTTTAAAACGTATTACTTAGATTTTTGTCATTTATACCGAGGAGAAAAAAACTGTCATATTTATGACACGTAGCAATGATATGATGTTTTTATAAAAGCAAAACATAATTGATGGGTCCTTCAACTTGCGGCGCCATATTTAATACATTGCAGTTTATGATGATAGCTAGCAAGTAAGCTACCTGTCTGCAATCGTAAACTTTAGATTTTGATCTTAAAGCAAGCCATCAAAATACATCGAAATGAACGTCATAGATCATGTGAGGGATATGGCCGCCGCGGGACTTCACTCAAACGTTCGGATAATTAGTAGCTTACTGCTGACAATGAGCAATAACAATCAGTAAGTAACAGTATAGTATTAGCTAGCTGGCTAGCTACTGTACATCCCTCTGAGGTATGAGCTACCTAACTAGTTATTCACTCCGTTCGATCATCTTCAAAAGCATATAATTCTGTACAATTGATAACACATGTCCTAATCAATGCATGCTTATCGTCACGAGCCAAGCTGACAAGGACGCAGTTGGCAGTATTTATATCTAGCTAGCAAGCCAACTAGCTTAAGATGGGTGTAAGTGTACACTGAACAAGAAGATAAACGCAAAGATTTTGCTGAGTTACAGTTCATATAAGGAAATCAGTAAATTGAAAAAAATGCATTAGGCCATAATCTATGGATTTCACATGACTGGGCAGGGGCGTAGCCATGAGTGGGTGTGGGAGGGCATAGGCCCACCCACTTGGGAGCCAGGTTAACTCACTACTGAGGATCCTGGGCTGGTGTGGTTACACATGGTCTGTGGTTGTGAGGCCGGTTGGATATACTGCCAAATTTTCTATTACAACGTTGGAGGTTGCTTATGGTAGAGGAATTAACATTAAATTATCTGGAAACAGCTCTGGTGGACATTCCTGCAGTCAGCATGCCAATTCCATGCTCCCTCAACTTGAGACATCTGTGGCATTGTTGCGTGACAAAACAGCACAGGCCTTTTGTGCCCAGCACAAGGTGCACCTGTGTAATGATCATGCTGTTTTTCAGGTTTTTTTGATACGCCACACCTGTCAGGTGAATGGATTATCTTGACAAAGGGTAAAATGCTCACCAATTGGGATTTAAACAAATTTGTGCACAAAATTTGAGGGAAATAAGCTTTTTGTGCATATGGAACATTTCTGGGATCAGCTCATGAGACATAGGACCAGCACTTTAGATGTTGCGTTTTATATTTTTGTTCAGTGTAGTTGTATCTGGATTAATAATGTGACTATTTGTGAAAAGATTGTGTATGTTGATTGCTAATTTCCTTGACCACTTCATATAGTTATTGTCAGTCAAATACTGTGCCAGAGAGTGATGCATGTACCACATCTGTTCTTTCAGAGAACTGTTCTCACCATCCCAGAAGTACCAGCTGCTGGTTTATCATGCAGATGCCATCTTCCATGACAAGGAGTACCGTAATGCTGCTTGCAAGTACAACATGGCACTGCAGCAGAAGAAAGTGCTCAGCAAAACTTCTAAAGTGCGGCCATCTACCGGGGGAACTGCATCCTCCTTGCAGTCACAGGTGTGGAAGGCTCCTAACTCTGTCAATTACAACATATCTTGCTGTAGCAACAGGCATCCATGCCATTCATTAAAAATAATGCACATTTGACTGAGCTGCTCTACAGACTATATGTAATTGTGTACAATGTGCATTGCCTTCTGAATTGACCAAATGCCATTTTTCTTTATTTCAGAGTTTTCCCTCAGAGATTGAGGTCAAGTATAAGATTGCAGAGTGCTACACCATCCTGAAGCTTGATAAGGATGCAATTGCAGTGCTTGATGGGATTCCATCTAGACAGAGAACCCCAAAGGTAGGCTGCTGTTTTGAGGTCCCCTCCTTAAAGCCCCATCCTCTCAATGACACCCAAGCTTGCAGTGCCGTTTTATGACTATGTCAATAAAGTAAAGCAGCCCAGATTCTTGTGAGGAATTTCCGAATTGCATATTTGTTTATCCTTCCTAAGATCAACATGATGCTGGCTAATCTGTACAGGAAGGCTGGACACGAACGCTCTGCTGTCACAAGCTACAAAGAGGTCCTGAGACAGTGTCCCTTGGCACTGGATGCCATCATTGGTATGGACTAGTTACTGGGATGTTTCTGTAGTGCGTCACACAGACATGCCAAAATCCCATGTTGTTGTGCTCTTCATTTTGAAGGGTTCTTTTAACTTGTGTCTGTTGTAGGTCTCCTGTCTCTGTCAGTGAAGGGAGCTGAGGTGGCGTCCATGACTATGGATGTGATCCAGAGTCTTCCCAACCTGGAGTGGCTCTCTGTGTGGATCAAATCCTATGCCTTCATACATGCAGGGGACAACCACAGAGCAATCAACTCCATCCGGTGAGCAGACCAGTTCCTCATCCCACCATGGGAGTGTTATTAATTTCATGAATCATAATCTCCGGTGTTGTTAAACTATGGCTCTCATTCTGGGTGTTGTGTTTCTCTGTTTCCTGATTCTCCTTCTCAGCTCCCTGGAGAAGAAGTCTCTAATGCGTGACAATGTGGACCTGCTGGTGAGCCTGGCAGATGTGTACTTCAGGGCAGGCGACACAAAGAACTCCATTCTGAAGTTTGAGCAGGCCCAGATGCTGGATCCTTATCTGATCAAAGGTACTGGACAGCAGACATCAGAAAACCCATCACTGACTAAATAAATCAGTTTCCTAGGACTCCCTAAGCCAGTCTAGCGATTCTTATCTAAGACATTAACTATTAGGTTTTTATGTGTAGTTGAACTAATTCAGTTATGTTGTCTTTACTTACTGTCAGGCATGGATGTATATGGCTACCTTATGGCACGTGAGGGGCACCTGGAGGATGTTGAGGTTCTGGGAGGAAGGCTGTTCAACATCTCAGACCAGCATGCAGAGCCCTGGGTCATATCTGGGTAATACGGCTGGGAATTGCCAAGATAATCACGATACTTAGGTGCTGATACGATATCTGTTGCGATTCTCATGATTGTATATGTATTGCAATTCGATGTTCCAAACATATTGCTCACTATACAGTGCATTCGGAAAGTATTCAGACCCCTTGACTTTTTCAAAATTTTGTTAGGTTACAGCCTTATTCTAAAATGGATTTACATTTTTTTTTTTACCTCATCAATCTATTCACAATACCCCCATAATGACAAAGTGAAAACAGGTTTTTAGAAATTGTTGCAAATGTATTAAAAAAAACAAAAAACAGATACCTTATTTACATAAGGATTCAGACCCTTTGCTATGAGACTCAAAATTGAGCTCGGGTGCATCCTGTTTCCATCGATCATCCTTGAGATATTTCTACAACTTGATTGGAGTCAACCTGTGGTAAATTCAATTGATTGGACAAGATTTGGAAAGGCACCCACCTGTCTATATAAGGTCCCATAGTAGACAGTGCATGTCAGAGCAAAAACCAAGCCATGAGGCCGAAGGAATTGTTTGTAGAGCTACGAGACAGGATTGTGCCGAGACATAGATCTGGGGAAGGGTACCAAAACATTTCTGCATTGAAGGTCCCCAAGAACACAGTGGCTAAATACATGTTCCTACCAATCTGGTTTTTGGTGGCTCAGATGTCACAGCTTCTACAGTAAGCGCTACTCCCGGGCCCTCTACCTGGGTGCCAAGGCCATCCAGCTGAACAGCAACAGTGTGCAAGCCCTCCTCCTGAAGGGGGCAGCACTGAGGAACATGGGCCGAGTGCAGGAGGCCATCATCCACTTCAGAGAGGCCATGCGCCTGGCGCCCTGCCGTCTGGACTGCTATGAAGGCAAGGGGACCTTCTTGTAATGATCGCATCATTGTAATGAACATCTGTTTTCATCTTGAACTGCCCCCACATAAAGCTGCAACATCAGATGTTGTTTTTTGTTTTGTTACTAGTATTGAGGTAGTCATGAGCCTTCTCTGTCCCCAGGTCTGATTGACTGTTACCTGGCATCCAATGGGATCCGAGAGGCAATGGGGATGGCCAATAACATCTATAAGACCCTGGGAGCGAATGCCCAGACTCTGACCATCCTGGCTACAGTCTGCCTGGAGGACCCTGTGACCCAGGAGAAGGCCAAAACCCTGCTGGACAAGGCGCTAGCCCAGAGGCCTGACTACACCAAGGCTGTGGTCAAGAAGGCAGAGCTGCTAAGTATGTGGCTTGGTAGCAAACCCTGAAGTTCTATTAGTTGTTTTGCTGTAGAGATTTAGAACCATTGTATCTTTGTCATTTTTGTTTTACCGAAGATGTTAGGGACAAGAGTTGATATTGTGTTTGTTTTCGCATTTAAGGTCGGGAACAGAAATACGAGGAAGGGATTGCTCTTCTCCGGAATGCCTTGGCCAATCAGAGTGACTGTGTGCTGCACAGGATGCTGGGGGATTTCTTGGTGGCGGTCAATGATTATCAAGAGGCTATGGACCAATACAGCATAGCACTTAGGTAATGTTACACCAAAGTCCAGGGTTTTACACAACTCATGAAATGTTAATGCAGTGTCGCTCTTAGGCCTACCTTTTCTCAAATATGTAAATGGTGCACTTCGATCTTGAAACTGCACATGTTTCTCTATCATCTGAATCTGACTCCATCTGTCTTTTAGCCTGGACCCGAATGACCAGAAGTCTCTGGAAGGAATGCAGAAGATGGAGAAGGAGGAGAGCCCTGCTGATGCCACTGTGGAGCTGGATGGAGATGACATGGAGGGCAGCGGGGAGGATGGAGAGCTGGAAGGCAGTGACAGTGAAGCAGCCCAGTGGGCAGACCAGGAGCAGTGGTTTGGCATGCAGTGACCCAGGCCCACTGCAGAGACGCCAGGGACACAGCGGGGGGCTGGGGGAACACGCCACACATAGGCATCATGGGTTCCTGATGTAATGCTCCGGTGGACTCTATATGGGTGTATACAAGATATGGGTGTATAAAGCCCCATCTCAGGGTTATAGAGGTCATCATAGCAGCCACTGAGGTTTGGGGAGGATACATTTTACAACCCAGCACCCAAAAATGATAACTTGCCATTCCACGTCTCCTTCCCTTTGCGATCACTGATTAGTTGGTAGGTGAAAATGAACCTTACTAACCTATTTCATACCCATCAGGGGTCCAAGAGTAAAGGAGATGAGGTGAAGAGGCTATTTAGGATTGTTGGGCCATGGCCCAAGAGTTTCCTTGTTTGTTGGGTTAACACAAGATAATCTGAAGCCAGTAATCATTGAAATTATTCTATTTCTGCTGCTTTGTTTTTTCTGTTTAATATTTGCATGTATTAACACATATTGGTGTGAAGCTGGCGACATACTTTCCCTTCTGAATAATCAGATAACTTAAGGCCTGTGTGTCAATCACGGGGTCATTTAATTTGACACATTCTTTGCAAAGTAATGTTAAAGTTTTCCAATGCAGATGTTTAACCATGTGGTGTGTGTATATGTTTTGAAGATATAAAATCATGACGTCTGGTCTCACGCCCTGACATATTATTGAAGTTTTTGGTAAATTAGTATTAGTGACTTATTGAGTAACAGTTCTAAAACAGTGTTTGTCAACTCGTCCTCCAGTACCCCCAGACAAATGCATGTGATTCAACTAATTGAGGGCTTGATGATTAGTTGTCAAGTTGAATCAGGTGAGCTTGTCTGGGGCTAAAACAAAAATGTGTGCCGTTGAGGGTACAAGGACTGGAGTTGGGAAACACTTCTCTAAAACATCCTTGTATTTAGGCTATAAGCAAGGTAGCTTCAAATGAATACACATCTCCAATCTGGCATATAGAAGATTGGCAACATAATGTAGAATTGCTTTATTTACCTGAAACCACAAGTCATGTGACAATACAATCGTCAGCTCTGAAATTAGTTTGGCACGCGTGTGCCATTGAAGGGACTGACTTTCTTTCAGGGTAATGGATCGCCACACCTCCGCCTTCCCAGATACCGCAAAATCTGCTTCAAACATGTTGCACATTACAGCGCAAAGAAAAGTCTATTTGGTTATTTTACACATCTCCCCCCCCAAAAAAGAGTTCCTTAGGAAAAGATAACATTTGTACTATTGTTCATTTAATTTATCAATACATTAATTATTACACATCTGATAAAATGGCTGCTTCAGAGGACATGCATCATGGAATAGTGTACATTAATAGAAAACTATAATAGGTATATTAAGATAACATAGGAACTCTGTTGTATCTAGTTTGAAGGCTGCATTTACACAGGCAACCCAATTCTGATATTTTTCCACTACTTGGGCAAAAGACCAGAAATGGGCTGTCATGTGTAAACGCAGCCTATGGCTCTTCATTTAGTAAGGATGGAGGGACCTGGGATTGGTTCATTTGATTCCAAAAATATTTACACCCATTCAGTTAAAATATATATACCATTTGATTACTTTTTTTGTCATGTAATTGCTTATGAAATGTATCAATCATGTCTTGATAGCTCTTCTTTATTGACATGCAGGTCTTGGAAGATGTGGTGCTGCTCAAAACACATGCACAACACTAAAGCAGTTCCTACAAGGGATTTATAGGAGGAGCGGGCTTACATGGCACTAGCTGCAGAGAGAGGAGAGAGAAAGACAGGGAGAAACCAAATCAATCATAGGACAGACAGAAACAAGGCATAGGTCAAAAAAGCAAAGACGCAAACAGACATGGCTCTCTCACTGGGAATTTAAAAAGGCATGGTGAACAGAAAGCCATTAGGTCATCTACTGCTTCATTTTCTACAGTCATGTCTAGGGCCATGCCACGTGCAAACAGAAAGATGGGAATAAATGCAGTAAGACATTCAGTGGTGCAAAATTACTTTAAAGTACTAAAGTCATTTTTGTGTGTGTGTGTGGGGGGGGTATCTGTACTTTACTATTTGACAACTTTTACTTCACTACATTCCTAAAGAAAATTATGTACTTTTTACCCCATACATTTTCCCCGACACCCCAAAATACTCATTAAAGTTTTGATAGCTTAGTAGGACAGAAAATGGTCCAATTGACACACCCTACTGCCTCTGATCTGGCAGACTCACTAAACACAAACGCTTCATTTGTAAATGATGTCTGAGTGTTGGAGTGTGACCCTGGCTATCTGTAAATAAAAAGAATTGTGCCATCTGGTTTGCTTAATACGCCATTTTAAATTATTCATACTTTTACTTTTGATATGTAAGTATATTTAAAATCAAATACTTTTAGACTTTTACTCAAGTAGTATTTTACTGAGTGGCTTTCACTTTTCTATTAAGGAATCTTTACTTTTACTCAAGTATGACAATTTGGTACTTTTTCCACCACTGATTGGAAGAAATAGCAGTTAGGTTTAAGAACACTCAAGCGTTTACTGGCATGGTATTGGGGAAAGCATGCTTTCTAGGAATACCTATTACCTACAGTGTTTCTAAAACACGCTCAAGTACAACTAGTGTAAAAGGTATGAAGCATCTTTAAAACTCTATACACATAGATACTATTTTGTGTTATATGTACAGACTCTTCTACAAGCCAGTCATTTTAGCGTTGGGCCTACATACTATGGCCAAAGCAGTCTCTGCTTGGTGATCCACCCCAATAGGGAGTGCTGACCACAACAGTCCCATCAAAGCATCCATCTTGTGCTCAACTGATAAGAAAATCCACCACTTGGTGTGTTTATACATATTCAAGTACAGTATATGCACAATACTTAATCTATATAATTATTGTAATAAAGACACTACAGTGTCCATAAATGAAGACCAAACATTTAAAAAAGTGAACCTTAATGAAAAGACAGAATATGTTGTGTTCAAGTAAACGTGTTTAACGACAGGCTTGTCTATATTACAAAAAACTGCTTTGAATTGAACTAAGGTAACATATTATATATTTGTCCTAACCCTAACCTCCCTCAAGGAACATCAAAACACAGATTAAACTTTAAAAAAGCAACATAAAAGGCAAATGAGGGCTCTAGATTTCCTTATTCACAAGCGAAATGGCGCATACCTCAACACTCAATATGACAATGTTTATGAAAAGCTTACTGAGGAACACAGGTAGTAATCAATTGTGATATCAATAGCATTGAGGTAGCTGTGCTCTGACTAGAGCAGAAAATAAACACAAAAAAAGCAAATGGAGGAGCTCAAACAGGGGAACGAACAATCATTAATTTGGTGAAGAAATCCCCGTTATTCATGCCTGGGCAGAATACATGCAGTTTTGGTACAGACTTCTGATTCAGTGCAAATGATGGTCCTTACAGTTATGGCACAGCATACTTATCTACAAGTTCTTTAGAGGTCAAAGTTCACACTGAAAACAAGAGAAACGTTTGAGTTCTGTGCACTCCCCTTAAATCACCTGGCTGCCCCCCCCCCACGCCTTCCCAAAGCTACAAAAATCTTAATTTTGATAAAATAGTGTTAATTCTCTGTACACAGACAGCTCCTAATTAGCATATTTTTTTTATGCCTGTTCAAAAAAATGGGGAGCAAAAAAATAACCAAAAGCTTGATATTAAATTAAAGACATGGACAAATGACAAACCAAAAGCGGAATGGTGAAAATGTCCTGGAGACGAACCAGCAGAGGGCTCACAGATTACATCTGTCATCAACACAGGTACAAATGTTGACTTGAGCTTTCACTGCAGTTGATGTGGTTGTTGTAGTTGATCCTGGTTAATGGGGGATTTTGTTAGACGTGTGTTAATCTCCACTCACACTGGTGCACTGGGAGGGTTGTGTGGTGTAGTCAGGACCAGAACAGGGCAGACACGTTAGTGTCGATGCTGTAGAGCCACAGCACCAGGGGGAGGGTGATGCCCACAAAGGGCCAGGAGATGCCCTCTGTGCATGCAGAGAGGGACCAGCCTTTGCTGGCTGACTTAGACTCTGGCTGGTTACCGGGTTCCAGGTAGTTCCTGGCCACGAACTTTAGGAGCTCATCCAGCAGGATGACGGGCAGGGAGATCTTCAGCACCACCAGCCACTGGGTCAGGTCCAGAGGGGTGATCTGGAAGATGACCTGGAGAGATAGAGGAGAATGAGGGATGGAGAGAGAGTGAACATGGGGAACCTATAGATTGACCTGGTTGATATAAGTAAAGCTGACTTACGGGCAGTGGCTCCACATAGAGGATGAGGAAGTGGAGGGACATGGAGAGGCAGATGGCCCCCAGCAGCCAGATGTTCTCCCAGGGAGGCATACGCAGCAGGGACTGGTTCTCTGACAGGCTGGGAGAAGGTCACATGGTGGATCAGATTAGTCAAAACTCTATATTCTATTCTTGTACTTACAAAAGTTGGAGCTGTCTACCACTGAATGCAAATGATTTTTGAGGATGAAAGAAAGCTCATGTCACTGCAGGAGACTCACCTGTTAAGGGCATTGCACATCTCAATGGTGACAAGCACAGACAGGGCCATGGTCATGGGGTAGGGGGACTCAAACACATGACACTCCAGGTCTGAGAAGTCAGGGTTGTCAGGGGAACACTGCAGGAAGTGGCTCTGTGGGGGGAGGAGTCAGACACGAGACATAAGAAAGGCTGAGAGGTAAAACACAAATTTGGACAGTAAAGCTGACATCTAGGCGTTAGTCTCACCAGCTGGTACAGAGAGATCATAGGGCCATCCTCAGCAGCCACGAACCACCAGGTAGCGGCTCCCACTGTGGCAGCTCCCACATAGCCTGAGGACAGAGACACAGCTGACTGACTATGGGACAGACTAGTTCTATAACTAGGAAGACAATGGATAGGCAGAGAGGTGCACAATAACAGTATGTGGCAGGGTATGCCAGTAGCAGTGAGCTTGAGAAAATGTTAAGATTGAGCTATCTGATATTGAATTGTAAACAAAGCACAACAGTCCCATGAACTCACATCCGATGGCCAGGTATCTGAAGAAGAGCCATCCAGAGATGAGGGGCTCCTTGGCACTGCGGGGGGGCTTGTTCATGATGTCCAGGTCGGGGGGGTTGAAGCCCAGTGCGGTGGCAGGGAGACCATCTGTCACCAGGTTGACCCACAGCAGCTGAACGGGGATCAGAGCCTCAGGGAAGCCCAGAGCAGCCGTCAGGAAGATACTGCCCCCATAGAGAAACATCATTAACCTCCACAGGAGCACCATAAAACCACTACAGAGACATCACTTTGGCAGGAGGAGGTACGTAAATGACAGACTCACCAGACGACCTCTCCCACGTTGGAGGAGATGAGGTAGCGGATGAACTGTTTCATGTTGTTGTAGATGGCCCTGCCCTCCTCCACAGCCGCCACGATGGAAGAAAAGTTGTCATCGGCCAGGACCATCTCAGAGGCTGACTTGGCCACGGCAGTGCCAGAGCCCATGGCGATGCCAATCTCTGCCTTCTTCAAGGCAGGAGCATCGTTCACTCCATCACCAGTCTGTGGGAGACAAAACAGATACTTAAGGGTAGATAGGAGGCTACAAGACAACAGTAATAGATATAACAACTTTGCATGTACAGTAAGGATGTGAGTGGGTGGGTTCAGCGTACCATGGCTGTGATCTCGTCCATGGCCTGCAGGAACTCAACGATCTTGGACTTGTGGGAGGGCTCGACACGGGCGAAGCAGCGGGCGTTGATAACAGCATCGCGTTGGGCCTGAAGGGACAGGTCGTCAAACTCGCGGCCAGTGAACGCCATTTTGTCCACGTCGTCTTCCTCACCCAGGATGCCGATACGGCGGCAGATGGCCACAGCAGTGCCCTTGTTGTCGCCGGTGATCATGATGACGCGGATGCCGGCTAGGCGGCACAGCTTGATGGAGGCAGCCACCTCGGTCCTGGGAGGGTCCAGCATGCCAACGCAGCCCACAAAGGTCAGGTCAGACTGGGCAGAGAAACACAAAAACAGAGTCACCATCAGGGTTCCTACTAGAATTGCACAATACATCCAAAAGTTATGCTACACTGAACAAAAATATAAAAACAGAAACATGCCACAAGATTTATTGAGTTACAGTTCATTTAAGGAAATCAGTCAATTGAAATAAATTCATTAGGCCCTAATCTATGGATTTTACATGACTGGGAAGACCGATATGCATCTGTTGGTCACAGATCCTTTTGAAAAAAAAGTAAGGGCCCAGATCAGAAAACCAGTCAGTATCTGGTGTGACCACCATTTGCCTCATGCAGCACAACACATCTCCTTCGAATACAGTTGATCAGGCTGTTGATTGTGGCCTATGAAATGGCTGTGCGAAGTTGCTGGATATTGGCGAGAACTGGAATACGCTGTCGAACATGTCGAACCAGAGCATTCCAAACATGCTCAATGGTGAGTATGCAGGCCATGGAAGAACTGGGACATTTTCAGCTTCGAGGAATTGTGTACAGAACCTTGCGGCATTGAACTGTGCGTTATCATGCTGAAATGGCGGCGGATGAATGGCACGACAATGGGCCTTAGGATCTCATCACGGTATCTCTGTGCATTCAAATTACCATCAATAAAATGCAATTGTGTTCGTTGTCCGTAGCTTATGCCTGCCCATACCATAACACAACCTCCACTACGGGGCACTCTGTTCACAACGTTGACATCAGAAAACGGCTTGCCCACACGACGCCATACATGCTGTCTGCTATCTGCCTGGTACAGTTGAAACCGGGATTAATACTTGAAGAGCACACTTCTCCAGTGTGCCAGTGGCCATCTAAGGTGAGCATTTGGCCACTGAGGTCGGTTGTGACGCCGAACAGCAGTCGGGTTAAGAACCTGGTGAAGACGACGAGCATGCAGATGAGCTTCCCTGAGACGGTTTCTGACAGAAATACTTTGGTTGTGCAAACCCACAGTTTCATCAGCTGTCCAGGTGGCTGGTCTCAGACGACACCGCTGGTGACGAAGCCGGATGTGGAGGTCCTGGGCTGGCGAGGTCCTGGGCTGGCGTGGTTACATATGGCCTGCGGTTGTGAGGCCGGTTGGACGTACTGCCAAATTCTCTAAAATGACGTTGGAGGCAGCTTATGGTAGTGAAATTAACATAAAATTCTCTGGCAACAGCTCTGGTGGACATTCCTGCAGTCAGCATGCCAATTACACACTCCCTCAAAACTTGAGATTTCTGTGGCATTGTGTTGTGTGCCAAAACTTCACATTTTAAAGTGGCCTTTTATTGTTCCCAGCACAAGGTGCACCTGTGTAATGATCATGCTGTTTAATCAGCTTATTGATATGCCACACCTGTCAGGTGGATGGATTATCTTGGCAAAGGTGAAATGCTCACCAACAGGGAGGTAAACAAGTTTGTGCACAAAATTTGAAAGAAATAAGCTTTTTATGCGTATGGGAAACTTCTGGCCTCTTATTTCTGCTCAAGAAACATGGGACCACTTTACATGTTGTGTTTATATTTGTCTTCATATGATATTAATAGGATCCAGCAGTATAAGTTAGATATGGTATCTACACATAACAAATGCCTTTTAGCAAAATGCCTGTCAACTCCTACTCTATGCAGTGGTGATGAGTAGTGCTCACCTCATAATCAACGAAGCGGGCACAATCGACCAGCACCATGTCCTCCTTCCTGGGTGGGGTGTCCCGGGTGGCCAGAGCCAGGCAGCGCAGGGTGTCACGCCCCGTCCCGTACCCACGGATCGTAGACATGATCTTCTCTTTGATGCCCGGGGTCATGGCAACCTTGCAGGTGCCCACTCTGACATGAGTACATCTGTCAATAACTCCCTCGGGGGCACCCTGTGGGGATTAAAGTGTTTAAAGGTTGACACACAGATTCAAACATGGGTGACTTATAAACACTAACACTTGGTTCAATGTGAGTCAAACATAGCAGAGTTTCTAAAAATGTGGTTATACCTTGACAAACATCTTTCCAAGCGAGGAGCGGGCCTTGTTGGGGGTGCAGTACACAGACATCGACTTCCTGTCTCTGGAGAACTCCAGGGTGAATTCCTTCTTCATCAGTTGCATGATCACCTGACAGACAACACACCAGTCAGAAAACCTGCTAACAACCAGCTGTGGAGTACCACACCATTTAATTGTTCAATGGTTGAAGTTCGTGTACATACAGAGTTGCAGGCGTTGGCCCTGTCGATCTTGGTCAGGCCTTTGACATCGGTGTCAAACGCATTCATCTTCTCCACTAGGCAGGTGAGAGCCGTCTCTGTAGCCTCGCCAACCTTCTCATACACACCTTTGGCCTGACAACACAAACATTAGCCAATCAGTCAACGCTACTCAACATCCCTTAATGATCCATATGAAGGAGGAGATAGGCAGTCAGGTAGACACACATACCTCATTGAAGTCCAGAGAGGAGTCATTGCACAGGGCACAGATGGTGGCAATTTCCACTAGACCATCATACGCAGAGGACTTCACTAGTCTGCCATCCTGGTACCTGGAGGGAGACACACAGGCCAGGAGACAAGATGAATAATTAACTCCCTCCAACGTTTCATGTAATTGGAAGTAAATAAATAATTGTATCTTAGACTGGCGTTAAGAGAGTATTTGGTACTTACACTTCTCCTTCAGGGGCGTAAGTAGAGCCAGTGATGGTGAACTCATTCAGAGAGCAGCTGTTCCCTTCGGCCTGGTCAATGATGAACATCTGGAGACCACAACACAGACAAGGAAAGTTAGGGCTGACTCACACACACACTAATCATCTCACACCAAATTGTATTAGTCACATGCGCCGAATACAACAGGTGTAAGCCTTACAGTGAAATGCTTACTTACGAGCCCCTAACCAACAATCCAGTTTAAAAAAAATACAGATAAGAATAAAAGATAAAAGTAACAAGTAATTAAAGAGCAGCAGTGAAATAATAATAGCGAGACTATATACAGGGGGGTACTGATACAGAGTAAATGTGCGGGGGCACCGGTTACTTGAGGTAGTATGTACATGTAAGTAGAGTTATTAAAGTGACTGTGCATAGATGACAACAGATGGGGTGGGGGGCACTGCAAATAGTCTGGGTGGCCATTTGACTAGATGTTCAAGAGTCTTATTGCTTGGGGTAGAAGCTGTTTAGAAGCCTCTTGGACCTAGACTTGGCGCTCCGGTACCTCTTGCCATGCGGTAGCAGAGAGAACAGTCTATGACTAGGGTGGAGTCTGACAATTTTTAGGGCCTTCCTCTGACACCGCCTGGTATAGAGGTCCTGGATGGCAGGAAGCTTGGCCCCAGTGATGTACTGGGCCGTTCGCACTACGTTCCGTAGTGCCTCGCAGTCGGAGGCCGAGCAGTTGCCATACCAGGCAGTGATGCAACCTGTCAGGATGCTCTCGATGGTGCAGCTGTAGAACCTTCTGATTGGGAATAGGTTTTGTCGTCCCCTCTTCACGACTGTCTTGGTGTGCTTGGACCATGTTAGTTTGTTGGTGATATGGACACCAAGGAACTTGAAGCTCTCAACCTGCTCCACTACAGCCCCGTCGATGAAAATGGGGGCGTGCTCTGTCCTCGTTTTCCTGTAGTCCACATTCATCTCCTTTGTCTTGATCACGTTGAGGGAGAGGTTGTTATCCTGGCACCACACGGCCAGGTCTCTGATCTCCTCCCTATAGGCTGTCTCATCGTTGATCAGGCCTACCACTGCTGTGTCATCGGCAAATGTAATGATGGTGTTGGAGTCGTGCCTGGCCGTGCAGTCATGAGTGAACATGGAGTACAGGAGGGTACTGAGCACGCTCTCTGAGGGGCCCCCATGTTGAGGATCACCGTGGCAGATGTGTTGTTACCTACCCTTACCACCTGGGGCGGCCCATCAAGAAGTCCAGGATCCAATTGCAGAGGGAGTTATTTAGTCCCAGGGTCCTTAGCTTAGTGATGAGCTTTGAGGGCACTATGGTGTTGAACACTGAGCTGTAGTCAATGAATAGCATTCTCACATAGGTGTTCCTTTTGTCCAGGTGTGAAAGGGCAGTGTGGAGTGCAATAGAGATTGCATCATCTGTGGATCTGTTGGGGCTGTATGCAAATTGGAGTGGGTCTAAGGTTTCTGGGATGATGGTGTTGATGTGAACCATGACCAGCCTTTCAAAGCACTTCATGGCTACAGACGTGAGCACTACGGGTAGGTAGTCATTTAGGCAGATTACCTTAGTGTGCATGGGCACAGGGACTATGGTGGTCTGCTTAAAACATGTTGGTATTATAGACTCGGACAGGGAGAGGTTGAAAATGTCAGTGAAGAGACTTGCCAGTTGGTCAGCGCATGCTCGCAGTACATAATCTGTCTGGCCCTGCGGCCTTGTGAATGTTGACCTGTTTAAAGGTCTTTCTCACAGATTTGCCAAATGGAGGGCGAGGGAGAGCTTTGTATGCGTCTCTGTGTGTGGAATATAGGTGGTCCAGAGTTCTTTTTCCTCTGGTTGCACATTTAACAGGCTGATAGAAATTTGGTAAAACGGATTTAAGTTTCCCTGCATTAAAGTCCCCGGCTACTAGGAGCGCCGCCTCTGGGTGAGCATTTTCTTGTTTGCTTATGGCGGAATACAGCTCATTCAATGCCGTCTTAGTGCCAGCCTCTGACTGTGGTGGTATGTAAACAGCTACAAAGAATATAGATGAGAATTGTCTCGGTAGGTAGTGTGGTCTACAGCTTATCATGAGACACTCTACCTCAGGCGAGCAATAGCTCGAGACTTCCTTAGATATCGTGCACCAGCTGTTGTTTACAGAAATACATAGACCACCACCCCTTGTCTTACCAGACGCCGCTGTTCTATCCTGCTGGTACATCATATAACCAGCAGATCAGCTCTCACAACTGTACTCCAGACCCCCAACAGCACACATTTTTGTTGTAGCCCCAGACAAACTTGTCAACTAATCAAGCCCTGGATGAGTTGAATCAGGCGAGTTTGTCCTGTGCTACAACAACGTGTGCTGTTGGGGGTACTGGAGGACTGGAGTTAGGAAACACTGCTGTAGACCACCTTATACTGTGTGTGTGTGTGTGTGTGTGTGTGTGTGTGTGTGTGTGTGTGTGTGTGTGTGTGTGTGTGAGATACTCTCTGGGCTGGAGGGATTTGGATGCCCTATGGCTGTGTGGGAGCTAAGGCAGGAGTCTAGCAGTGAGCAGTGCTTGTTTGGTTTAGTCCATAAGTAAATAATGGAGGCCATCTGTCAGGGAGCCAGCATAAAGAGAAGAGTGCGCTGAAGCCTGGAGGGCTGGGCCTTTTCCCACAGGAAGAACTGGATTGGTCCAAGCCTAGTAGTAGGTATGTGCAAACTAACACCACGTCACAACAGCCAGTCAGCTGGGACACGCCAGCAGTCTCAGTCAGAGAGATAGGATGAAGGAAGAGTGATGGTAATCATTCATGTCCTTTTCCAGCTGGAGGCCACACTTCAGAGAGCCCTGCTGACGTCAGATGATTAGAAGAAAATAGCATTACATCCTCTCGCTGAATACATTAGGCTTAAGTCGTGAATTCTACACAAACTATTTTGTGGAAGATTTTCCAAGCATCACTGACAGATGAAATGGGAGATGGGGGTTGCTTGGTGGTCACTGGGTAGTAACCTGAAAAAGACATGGTTCTCTTTCAGCTCCTAGCTTCTACACCAGAGATCCCATTCTCAAACTACTGGGATAGGTGAAAGCAATGTGGAGAACTCGTCACAGCCTAAAACATGTGTTACTTAAACAAATGTCATCATCACTTCATGGAACAATGAGATAGGTACAGTAGGATATGATGACAAGTAGTTACTAATTTACTAGTGTATTATGGAAAAATTTCATCATGCATCCTAACAACAACTGCTCCCTGGGCGCCGATGACATGGACGTCGATTAAAGGGATACTTCGGGATTTTGGTAATGAGGCCGTTTATTTTCTTCCCCAGAGTCAGATGAACTCATGATACAATTTTTATGTTATGTATCCAGTATGAAGGAAGTTGGAGGTAGTTTCGTGATCCAATGCTAACGTACGTTAGCGCAATGGCTGGACGTCTATGGGTATCCGCTAGCACAGGGCTCTCCAACCCTGCTCCTGGAGCGCTACCATCCTGTAGGTCCAACCCCAGTTGTAACTAACCCGATTCAGTTTATCAACCAGCTAATTATTAGAGTCAGGTGTGATAGATTAGGGTTGGAGTGAAAACCTACAGGATGGAAGCTCTCTAGGACCAGGGTTGGAGAGCCCTGTGCTAGCAGATACCCATAAACTTCCAGCCATTGCGCTAACTCTAACTTCATACTGGACACGGAGACGTAAAAATGGAATCCACGAGTTCAGACTCTAGGGAAGTAGATAAAAAAAGCCTCATTGTCAAAATCCTGAAGTTTCTCTTCAAGGCAGCCCCCCACACCTCTCTGATTCAGAATGGTTGGGTTAAAAATCAGAAGACAAATTTCAGTTGAATGCATTTTGTTGTGCAACTAACTTGACATCCCCTTTCCCCTAATAATTTCAGTCTGCACCAGAGGTGAAAGGAAGTGACTACAGAGGGACATACATTAAAACAGACCAGAGACCCATGGAATGCTAGCTCAAACGAAATGTATTCTGGGAAATAAATGGCCGCTACCAAATAAAGAACCTATCATCCAGAAAGACATAGGCCTACTAAATAATGCAACAGGTCAAAGTTTAAAGGAGTGGAGTCAGCAGTTCCAAAGATCTGTGCATATTCACCAAAAAGAGAATAAACATGCTCATGAATAATGAAATGTCTCTCTGCTCTGGGAAAGAGCTGTAGGTGTGTTAGGGTGCCACTCAGAAAGTGGGAGGGACTGGATGCTCCGCAGAGCGGTGATGCAAGGTCAGTTATGCAAGAGCATCGCGGATGAACACCTAATGGCTGACTGTCTATCAAAGCCGCAGCGCGTCGCTGCCTCACCACCTCTTTGTAACACATCTCACTCTTGATTCTCCACTACAAAAGAGCCTTCTGCACACATACACATACTCTGAAACAGTATCACAGCAAGGTAACAGAGCCAATTCAGAGGCAGACTTCACTGTCCAGTCAGCGTGTAAAACAACCAACCAGACTCACCCTGCAGACAGACATCTGGTTGGTGGTGAGGGTGCCGGTCTTGTCGGAGCAGATGACAGAGGTGCAGCCCAGGGTCTCCACAGAGGGCAGGCTGCGGACGATGGCGTTCTTCTTGGCCATGCGGCGGGTGCCCAGGGCCAGGCAGGTGGTGATGACAGCAGGCAGACCCTCGGGGATGGCGGCCACGGCCAGGGCCACGGCGATCTTGAAGTAGTAGACGGCGCCGCGGATCCAGGAGCCTCCGTGGACGGGGTCGTTGAAGTGGCCGATGTTAATCATCCACACAGCGATGCAGATCAGGGAGATGACCTTGGACAGCTGCTCCCCGAACTCATCCAGCTTCTGCTGCAGGGGGGTCTTCTCCTGCTCAGTGGCTGCCATCTCATCACGGATCTTACCAATCTCAGTGTTCACGCCCGTGGCCACCACCACACCAATAGCCTTGCCAGACGAGATGTTGGTGCCCTGAAAACACACAGGTGGAACGTTATTTGCCACACAATCAAACAAGCTTGAGGAGAGCAGACTAGATAGAATATTTAACTATATTTACAAACCAAAATAAAATAGCAGGGTCTGTATTTTTAAGTACATTTTTGATATTGAGTGATGCTGGCATAATTTGTTAATGACGTTTAGGAAAGTTAAGGGATACCTGCATCAAGCATGTTCTTCAACTCCATTGAGCTTGACTGTAAACAAGTAACTGAAGGAGAATCTCAAACTACGAGCTGATGGTGGAGAGTTCAATCATCACACAGCCGCTACAAGGAGCAGTAAGGAGTGAAGAGAGAAGAGTGTTGCTTACGGAGAAGAGCATGTTCTTCTTGTCCTGGTTGACAGCTCGAGGGTCAGGCACTGGGTCCGTGTGCTTGATGACAGAGACCGACTCGCCTGGAATCACAGCAGAGAGCAGCGTAGGTCACGTATCACACAGATATCCCTTTGGCTGTGTCTAAAGCCTCAGGGAAAAACTGTATCAACTTCAAATCATAGACTCCCACTCCACAATCAATGTGTAACATTCATGGCTCTTGGTGCGCATGGTGCAGGGCAAAGCCTCTTATCATAATGTGGATCAAGTGGAAACCCTGGCTCTCGACTCAGAGGAGGCGAACTCAATTAAACGGTGTCATGATATTCAATTAATAATAATAAGTCTTATTTTGATAAGCTAAAGTAAAACAAACTTTTGTTGTGAGTTGGGGCTGAGCAGTTGGGTTTGAACTGACTCCTACATTCCTTGCATATTACAATATTACCAGTCTATGGAGGTGATTTGTTAGGGACATGACTCTCCAATAAAATAAAGTTTGGAATAACTTGGTTCTGGAGGAGGAATAAACAGTTCAAGTTTGCCTATGTGGAATGAAGGCAAATAAACCTGTGGCAGACGACAATTAAAAGTGAGTCATACAGTATGCTTGCAGGCTCTGAGGAGCTCATACTATCAGTAAAGACAGCTGTAGAACACCTGAAATTAGCATACAATGTCATTACACAGGAAGAGAGAGTTTTGTTATGCTTTTGGAGTAAGACAGGTTGTCTATTTTTACTAGAGATGTAGAGTAGCCTAAGTTTGTTCCATAAAGAACAGTGCAGCAAACAGCCATGTGTCTTACCGGTCAGGATGGACTGGTCTACTCTCAGTGTTGTAGATTTGATGGACGTAAGACGGATGTCTGCAGGAACCTTGTCTCCAACTAGCGAGGGGGAAACCAGACATAAAGACAGAATTAGAGGTACACAGATTGAAAAAACATCATAGACGGACAATGATGCATTGCACATTTTGCAAGCAGGGAAAACTAGACAGATAATTCACGTGACCTCCATAACTTCTGTCCATTACGTCAAGTCATTGTAGCAGCATACAACAGATACTATACAGTTACAGGTCTCAAGACAAGGAAACTGTCTGTGGATGTGCAAAGTCATATTCAAGTCTAAGCCAATACTAAAAGCAGAACATTATAAAAAATACCCATCCTGCAAAGTGCTTAGACTTTTGGACCTTGAAGACTACCCAGCCATTCTCTGAAATATAGAAGTCATTTATTCAGCATCAGTGTTAACTGACAGACTATAGCTAATTTCAGGGTTGGTTGCTGTGCCACACAGAGGCAGAGTACTGGGCTTCTGCTGTAGCGGAGAGAGGAGAGCCAGAGCAGCATGAGGAAACGGAGGACCGGTAAGCCATAAAAAGGCCCGTCCCAAAGGAGACAGACAATTTGGGCCACATCTGAATTGTGGCGACCTGATTCTGCAACCTATTAGTACATAAACGCTGCTGGGCACAGTTCTACAGAAAAACATATATATTGGCTCTCACAGACCTGGAGACTTAACATGGTATTAAAATGTCTTCAATGTCCTTCAATCATGCAAACATGACCTTTCTTTTCAAGACACACAGTGAGTCCTGGAATAATATGCCCAATCTGGGTAATTGAGGGAGACTGGTGGAAGCCAGGGGAGAGAAACATGTTCATGAATGTCAGGATTCCTTTTTCAGGACTGAACAGACAGTAAACTAATCCGATCCCCCCTGTGCCCTTGAGAGGAGAGGAAAATAGCATGGGATGAACTCTCTCTCATGGTGGACATGGCCCAACCATGAGAGAGAGAGACAGACAGACCGCTTTTCTCAGAAATAATTGTGTAGAGCTCAATGGCATCTTTCAACTGTCTAAACGTGGAACAATGCATTTCACTTCTGAAAAGGTCAGGAGACCTAACTCACAGAGGGAAGTATGCAATGGATTGGCCTTGGATGGGCTGCAACATCAAATTATCATCAGGCTCACTTTGAAAGCTATTCAGACAAAGGCAAACAGTTACAGAATATTATCTACAGGCCAAAGAAAGATACCACATTTGGGAGGAGTTTCAAAATACAATCTGACGCCAAGCTGAACTGAAAGAAAACATGACCACAGTCAAACGTTTCCCCCCATAACGGCCACATCCTTAGGGTTGTGCAACACTTCCTGTGCCAAGACACATTAAATGTTTTAAGAAACGCTGGTGACTACAGGGCGTAAAGCCAATTACAATAACACTTGATGTCCTTATGGGGGAACACAACACATACGATTGTCCTGGTGCAGTTGGCCTGGCCTGCAGGCCTGCTCTGGATGAAGTGTGTGTGAATATATCCTCTATCCCTTTAAGTCAACATCCTACTTGGTACCAGGCCAAAAGTCTCCTCAAACATGAACACCTTTTCACCCCAAGGCTTGCCAACAAGTGATTCTCCACACCTAGGAGATTGAGACAGGCCGCGTAGCAACAAGAGGCACAGACACAAGAGTCCGTGAACCAGTGCCAGACATGACTTCCAGGGGTGCCCTTCTTTACAACTGTGGAGTAGGTCCAAGCAAGGCTGCCACACCAGGAAGACAGAAAAACTGCTTTTGCTGACAGACTGACACAGGCCCTGCTGTGTTTGACTGCATGACACAGCAGGTTTCTCTGTGGACAATCCTGAGGGTGCAGGTGCTTATGGCAGCTACAACAAAAGGCTGAAAAGCTCATTCTGAGGAGGCTATTTTAGAAGCACTTGACGGGTAACTACGTCCTAGAACATTTCAAGTGCTCTTAACCAGCTGTTCTTGTCTAGAAAGCATTCACCACTAACCAAGTGTACAGTACACTAACAATTCAAAGGGCCAAAGAACTTGTTGAATCAGAGAACATTACAAAAGGAAAAAAAGAGCATGTGAGACCATGAACACTAGCCTAAAGCTAGTTGGAGTAACAACCATGTGTCTGGCTTTAATCTCTACTTCCTGTTTTCAGTGGGTGTACTGAGATCTCCAGTCTCCTCTCATAACCAACAGAACAGGGCTGTGTGTAGGACTGTACAGTACACTACAGACAGATCACCATGTCCTGTCCTGGGCCAGGTTTGGTTGCTGTGGCAACAGGGCACTGCGACAGAGCCACATGACACCTAGATTAAGACCAGCGGCCTATGCTGTGTGAGATGTAGACCAGATGCTGCCCGACTAACAGCGTTCTGCTGGGAGATAGGAAGGAAGAGCAGAGGTCAGGGGTCAACATGCCTTCAAACTCTCTATGGCCTCTATATGCTGGGACACATCATACACTAGACAAAGATTTTTTTTCAGACATTGAAATGGATCGCTAAAGACCTCTCTGGATGTCCTGTCCCAGTGCATTCTGGGTGCATTCAGCCAGTGCATTCACTGGGTGCACCCAGTGCATTCAATTCTAGAACCAGACAGCATAGCGCAGATTCCCAGCAGTCAATGCAGGACATGCCTCAGGATTAGCTGCCACTGGAACACGAGGACAATGTAAAACAACATTCAGAAAATTGCAGTGGCTTAATAACTGTTGGTTGATACCAGACCTGGGTTCAAATACATGTGTATTTGAGTATCTAGTATTTAAAATAATTTCAGTGTTTTTTTTAATACACAGTCCAAAACAAGTACTTTTATTTGAATGGTTTGTAAGAACCATAGTCTGCCAAATTGTATTTATCTCTGTATCCCACTCATAATTATCTGTAAGGTCCCTCAGTTAAGCAGTGAATTTCAAACGGTTTCAACCACAAAGTCCAGGGAGGTTTTAATGACTAACAAAGGGCAGCTATTGGTAGATGGGTAACAATAAAACAAGACATTGAATATCCCTTTGAGCATGGTGATCGCTGCATCATGTTATGAGTATGCTCGTCTTCGGCAAGGACTAGGGATTTAGGATAAAAAGAAACGGCATAGAGCTAAGCACAGGCAAAATCCTAGAGAAAAACCTGGTTCAGTCTGCTTTCAAAACAGACCAAATTCACCTTTTAGCTGGACAAAAACCTAAAACACAAGGCCAAATCTACATTGAAGTTGCTTTCCAAGAAGACAGTGAAGCCTCAACGTGTTCCTGAGTGGGCGAGTTACAGTTCTGACTTAAATCTGCTTGAAAATCTATGTCTAGTAAAGATCAACAACCAACTTGACAGCTTGAATAATTATTTATGTGCCAATATTGTACATTCCAGGTGTGCAAAGCTCAAAGAGACTTACCCAGAAAGACTCACAGCTGTAATCGCTGCCGAAGGGGACTCTAACATGTATTGACTCAGGGCTGTGAACACTTATGTAAATTTGATATTTTTCAATAAATTTGCACAATTTTTTTTTTAAACACGTTTTCACTTTGTCATTATGGGGTATTGTGTGTAGTTTCGTGAGAAAATCTATTACTTTGAAGACACTATATATTTAAATAATATTGAAATACATTTCATGTTCAATCAATTGAGCTCTATTTTGCTAATTGTAGGCTACTGTATAAAAATTGCCTCAATATATTTCATGATGGGTAACATGCGCGCAAAATTGTGCCAAATCTTGATATAGTGCATTATTATAGGCTAAGCATTAGAATAAAACACCTCAATATTTGAAGCCATAGGTTATAACAATATCTCTAGGAGCTGATTCGTCGTCAGTATTGTGGAACAATTCTAATGCTAAGGTAAGATTTGAATGGAGAAAGCTGATCTGATCTTTCGATCCTATCAGTAGCTACATGCTCCAATGACTCACTTATTAAACATTCTCTCTACGGGGTGTTTAGGAAAATGCATGTTACATCTTCAGCCCTTGTAGGAAAGATGCATTGTTAAAACACTCCCTAAGTTCCATCGCTATCGGGAAACCGGGCCCAGCGCTAAATGAACAGCAGATTGAACTTGAAAAGAGGATGCTGATGCAGTAACATACAGATCCCTCCACCTTATTCATCTAAGTCCCAGACAGCCATTGTGCCTCCTGCTGACAAGCTGGGTACAGCAAACACCTGGTTGGACCAGACACTTGCCAAAAGACCCCACAGCAGGCCACACAAAATGCCACGCCGAGTGTCTGGAATCCCAGGCCATGGAGAGTGGTGATGGGTAGGGTCTCTGTGTGTTGGGCTTGGAGGTGGGTGGGGGGGGGGGGGGAGGAGGGGTGAGATCGCGATCCACCACTGACACGGACTTCCCTACAAGGTCATCTTGCTGTCCAAACAATAGAAGCAGCTGAGAGATCCTCCCCCCTCATCCCACCCCACACCGACTGGCCCCATCAGTATCTGGGCCCCTACTGTACTGAACATGCACCAGCCAGGGACCAGACCAGACTCTCCTCAGTCCTGTGGAACTGCAACACCCCTGGCTATAGACACATTATGTTGATGACTACTAGCTATGTGTAATAAACACATTGACGAGTGGAGCGGGAGGCTGGCTGTGTCAGGGCCCACGGTGGTACCCTGACAGGCAGGGCCAGAGATTGGCCCGTTTAGTATTCTGCTCACAGCTCAGCCAGTCAAGCGCAGCCTGCGTCCTCTGCCTCAGCAGTAAGCTGGCATCTGCGTCATGACCAGCCTTCCTGCATGGCAGGGGGTCACACTGGGGATTTGGGCAAACATTCAGAAAGGAGCCTCACAGAAACCAATCTGAAAAGGCTCTGCAGGATTTCCCCAATGTGCTCTCTAAGCTTAGGTGACATTCTCAATCTCCACCTGACAGCATCCACAATGCATCACTCTGACAATATCTGCTTTGCCGACTGTTTCCTTGAAGAGAGTCTGGTTTCCGAGCAAGGCCGTTAGCCATTTTCCTGAGTAAACATACAGCAAAACCATAAGCGACCTTCACTCTACACAACCAATCACGTCTATACTCAATCATATTTTTACACAGCAAGGACCAGTCAAGGATTCCTGTGCAACAAATAAAGGCAAATATACAGAACACCCATTAATACATCCAGGATCCACTTTGACAACCATACCATCATGAAGGTATTGTTAAACATTAACCCCCAAACCAAATGTTCCGTCACTCTAAAACAATGGGTTTAATAGAAACGAACAAGTAGCAAATGCACTGTGCTGCCGGTGCCCTTCTCAAGGTGAGTTTGGAGTCCTGCTTGGAGTCCCACGTCATACACGGCAACACTTTTCCCCAGAAAGGAACTACCGTCACTGCCTGCTATAAATACACCATGATTCCATTATCTAGACAGGCTATTCAGGCCAAAAATAAAACCCACCACTACGCACAGAAAAACCCAATCTCACCTCAGTGGTTTAGGGTTAAACCAAGTATCATGATAACATTAGCGCTTCAAGGACTCCAGTATTTTACTGCACATCAGTTGACTACATCCATGTCCATCCCCTGCTGCACTGCAGCCACATGCTTTTCAGGACACAATTCCTCTGAAAATCAATCAGAAACGTCTCTCTCGCTGCTAAAGTCACCGACTTTGGGTAAATCATACCAGGCTCTTTCATGAGCTGCATTGAGGAAACGTGAGAGATGAGCCACTCCGAGGTTCAGTTTACCGGCTCTAATGGGAATGTGCTAGCATGGCACTATGGTTGAACACAATGGGAGCCTCGTCAAGGTGGTGTGCTGTGTGCAGTGCACCTTCGTGAGTTTAGCACCCCAGGAAACATGCACATGTGATTCGAGAGGTCCTTAGCACCACTAGTGCCTAGTCCTTTGGGACAATGGGTTAATAGAAACATCCCAAAATACACCTCTCATGTAGGGTGTCACCTCTGCAGTGGGACTGGGGGAGAGGGGAATTTAAATGAGATTTTGCTGTTAAAATGTAAGCCTAAACATGCCTGGATTCATGAGTCCGATTAAAAATAAAATGTACACGAGTGAGGTGTCAAACTATGCTGGTTTGAGTGAAAATAGATTAGAAGGAGTGTCCTTTTTTTCCTAACGAAGACTAAGAACTGTTTTTGCTTCAATCTTAAATAATGGTTATTCATAAGCCAAATTACTGAATCACCAAAAATGATGTGAGTTTAATGCATCCTACAGCACCGAGAAAGACAGGGCCAACTTACCAGCAACCTCGACGATGTCTCCAGGCACGATTTCTTTGGCCTTGATCCTCTGAACGGTCTTCCTGTCCTGGCGGTAGACCTTGCCCATCTCAGGCTCGTACTCTTTAAGGGCTTCAATGGCATCCTCAGCATTGCGTTCCTGTGTAGATTAGAAACGTTGACTGTTTGGATACATATTACATACTGAAATAGATGATCTGATGACATTTTAGAAGCCAATTCAAATCAAATAAGGCTATTTGACTTTTCACCATCCCACAAACTGCAGATATGTGACTTCTATAAAAGGCACAATATGTCACTTCAACAGCCTAACCATGCCACTTTGTATCATTAACTCTGATGGATGTGGCTGTAAAAATTTAACCACAAAGTCATTGACAGCAGGAAATGTTAGAGATCGTGCATGACAAGGACCAGGGGATTCCCTTTGCATATTTTACATTCTGAAAATAGTACATTTCTGTACTGATTATGCTTAAGAAAACAGAAGTGTAAGTTCTTAACACTGCGTCATAGGGAATGTCACATTTATGAGAACAGCAGCTAAATAAGAAAATACACACACTGTGCCAAAGTCACGTTTGTGTTTACTCAATAACTTGGAGGAATAGAATGCTTGGTTCTAAAGTCCACATTTCCTGACCAGCTTCAACATATAAGTGCTACGGGGACAGAGGTTAGAGTCTACTCCATGGCACACAGTGGTTTGGATATTCCTCCTAGGAGCTGCCTGGCAGTGTAAGCAAAGTCAACCAGTGTGACAGACATTCTAACTGACACTAGAAATTGGGCATCAAAACTGAGGAAAAAAGACAACTATCAACTTGTTGTTTGAAACAGAGTGATTGACAATATTTTATGCTCATTCTTTGGCTGCGCATAAATGCTTTATGGATTGGATTCAAATGTTCAAGGTCATTTGCTCACAAACATGCCATCTATGTTGACAGACAGCTGAGGAAATGTAGCCTAGTTCTCCAGAAATATGCATGAGTTTAGACTGAATGAATAAATCCTAAGGGAGCATATAGCCTTTTTGTGTTGCTACAGGCTGATTTTTCTTTGCAAAAACTGCAAATACGGATTAGAGAATGGCTTAGAGACCATTGTGTGTAAACATCAACAAAGCAACAGACATGTCAAGGCTGGGCGAGGAGGGTTGTCACTTTGGTCTCAAATGTAGTCAATGACCCACTTCCTTCCTCTGCCCATTTACTTTCTATTGAAAAGCATGAGATTAATAAGAGTTAAGCAGACATGTGACCAGCAAGCAGAATGTATGAGATTTGTGGATACTCCTACCTGTAACTTTTTAATGGTGGCATGTTTTGCCTATAGTCACTAGCTAGCAGCATACAAGCAAAACAAGAGTTTCTGAATACTTGTCATTGCAGCTCCACACAGACATTCAAGATACTGTAAAAGAGGTCTAAATTATGTAATGTAAGTTGCTCACCTGCCACACACCCACTATGGCATTGGCTATAAGAATGAGTAAGATTACAAAAGGCTCCACAAACGCTGTGATTGTTTCTTCTCCATCCTCGAATAAGGCCAAGACCTAACGGTAAACAAGACAACGAGATGATCCATTATTGCACATAGTACAGGAGCACGTACCAACATTATTCCCCCTGGATACTTACTACGCGCTTACAACTATGAATTTAAATGATCATAATCATGTTAAGAAAGCTATGATTGAAGTATGTTGTGAAATAAGGTTGTACTATATGTCATATATGTCATGGAGAAAGCATTGCTGTTAAAAAACAGACAAACTTCAGCCATGCCTGCCAATGGACCCAAACATGGTAGAAGTATACAATCTCAAATGACTAATTAACTTAGCAATGGCAGTCACATTTATTTTAAAAAAAATTAAAAGCTTTGAGCTAATAAGTGCAAAATTAACCATGAACCTCATTTTAATCTGGCAACATGATTTAATTTGAAACTTTTCTTCAATAATGTGCATTATAAGGAGGTGATTATTGAACCAGAATTGAATTAAATCATGCTGCCAGATTTAATTGAGGTTTATAATAAATTTTGCACATAAATTGCATTTGCACTACAAAACTGTCAATCAAACGCAGAAATAGAGTAAGGCTACAAAGTTTATAAAAATGGACTGGATTTGTAATGCTGCATCAGTGTCAGCACATCACATAACAGTACATTTGGCTAAATTAATCAATGGCCCTCAGTATCATACACAGTATGCATATCAAATATGAGCAGTTGAAACCAACAGACAACCATCTTACCACCTCAAACCAACCCCCCACAAACATTAAACCAGTTACCAGGAGGACCACTGCTTCTGTAATCAATCACAACCCACACATTGTGCATTTAGTAAAGCTCTTCTCCAACTCAGCACTCCCTCTCTCTCACAAACAGGAGATAAAAACACTCTTCTGGGAGTGGGACTCATTTGAATAATGTCCCTCTTAACTGCTGAGAATAAGAGCACACGAATTCACTTCAACGAGACAAAGCTGCATAACACAGACACCATCATGAACAACCTGCTGCACCCATTTATTTCCCTGTCTATGAGCCTATTACTCCCACAATCAGATCTGACCACCGACCAAAAGTATGGGAGTGAGCGGAATGGTGCATTCGTCTGGCATGTGCCCTCTCACTGAAGGTAAGAGCCCAAATTTGGTCTTCAGTGGTGCCCTGTCCCCCGGACAGCAGCCACTGACACCTTCATATCGCACGGCTGGGCACACTACATACCAGCTCCTCTAAAACACACACACACACCAGGGATTATAGATTCCAGCTCTTGAACCCTCCATATTGGCCTCAAAAGGACCCCACCTCCTCAAATCAATGCGCATGGTATCTGACACTATATTTTCCAATGCAAAAACATCCGTCTGTCCACTACCTAAGAACATGAATAGTAAACACAGATGTAGCAGTACACTGCTAATACTGTAGGACTATGGAATTTAGGCTAGATCACTGCATGCTGTCAGTTACATTTCCACCAAACCATTTAGCTTGTGTATAGGCAACTTACTACCAATAATGATGTAACGTTAAATGTCAAAACACAAGACGAAAGGCAAACTACCAGTGAGAACCCTGATAGAAGTGATTACGCTGAAAGAGTACAAGACGACTCAAATGTCTTGTTAGACACATGGTGATAGCAACTCGATTCAAGGAACTGCTGTTGTCACCATTCCTCAGATGTGTAGCTAGCCTTCTCAGCTGTTTAGCCACCTGATCTATGAATGTAACCTCAGCAGAGGCATAAAAACAGAAGACATTTGCACTTGCTGTCCACACCTCATGCCACGAGGCCAAACAAACTTTCCCTTTCCATTAGACAGCCCACTCCTACTCATTAGCTTTTTTCAACAACTCCAGACAGCAAGCATAAGATCAGATGATTTAGGGGTTTGCTTGTAAGGGGATTGACACATCTACAAAATTAACCAAAGCAATCAAATGCATTCAAAAGTATATTAATTTAAACCTTTACGGTGAAAGCAAGAATACTGTGACTAAATTCCCCAGTGACATGCTTCTAATACAGACATCAATCTATACTTGTCTAATGTAAAATGTTGGCTGATTGATATCAAGGGCTAGCCTATTAAAAGGGGGAAAACTGACCCATGGCAAGCAGCAGCAGTACCATATTTAGTGTGCCCTAAACCCCATCTCAGGAAGAAAAAAAAATTGTCCAGGTGATATACTTACAAAAGATATGCAAGCTGCCAGCAGAAGAATTCTTACAAGTAAATCTTCAAACTGTTCAACAACAAGCTCCCATAGAGACTTCCCTGTAGAATGAAAGTTGTTAAATGACATGAAATCAAGAAAAAAATGATGCATCACATAGGCTGCGTTTACACAGGCAGCCCATTCCGGATATTTTTTTCACTAAATTGGTCTTTTGACCAATCAGATCAGCTCTTTTGCAAATAATTGGAGAAAATATCAGAATTAGGCTTAATTTTTACAACAAACTATTTTCAACAAGTGTTACCTTCTTCAGCAGGTAGCTCTGGAGATGGTCCAATCCAAAGTGCATCAGGGAAAAGAGAACACACCATTAGGGAAAATGGTTAAGTAACGTTCTTACATTTTGACAATCAATCATGACATGGCATTGCAATTTGTTGATCTCCACCTCAGCTTTGACTACCACCGACCCCAATGACTCCCACTAACCCCCTATGTCCTGGTTTAGATTGTGCAAAGCTAAAACTTTGCCACCAGGATTTTGAAAAACAGGGACTTCATTTAATTGCATTCACTGCGTGAAACCACAGCCTTGAGTTTGGCTGAGTCATTAACGGTAGCAAAAGCGTAGAGGATAAGAACATTGCCCACTCAATGTTTGAATTCATGGTGGTGTAGGGATTCTTTTTAACCCATCTTCTCAGAGGTCACCTTGAAAGTTGTCAGACATCCAATATATAATCTTGTGTATATCTCTGACCTCCTCCCTATAGGCTGTCTCATTATCGTCGGTGATCAGGCCTATCACCGTCATGTCATCGGTCGTGCCCGGCCAGGGAGTACAGTAAAGGACTAAGCACGCATCCCTGAGCGGCCCCTGCGTTGAGGGTCAGCGTGGCGGATGTTGTTGCCGCCTACCCTCACCACCTGGGGTCAGGAAGTCCAGGTGGGAAAGGGCAGTGCGGAGTGCAGTAGAGATTGCGTCGTATGTGGAAAAAACTCGATTTATATTTTACATGTCCAACCATGTCCTGAGAACACATGATATTACAGTTCTTCAGCTCACATTGATAGGATAGTCTTGATGGCGCTTGTCCAGTTTATTCTCCAGTGACTGCACGTTCGCCAATAGAACGAAGGGTAGAAGCGGTTTATCCACTCGCCGACGTAGTCTCGTCAGGTATCCCGCACGTCAACCTCTAGAACGCTGTCTCTTCCTTTTACGAGTGTCTGTGATTTGGGCCTGGTCCGGGATGAGCAGTATGTCCTTCGCCGCCGACTCATTGAAGTACAAATCCTCGTCCAAATCGAGGTTAGTGATCGCTGTTCTGATGTCCAGAAGCTCTTTTTGCTCATGTTTAAAAAAAAAGTTAAGATCAGCAACAACAAAAAAGTACAAAATAGCACAATTGGTCAGGAGCCGTAGAAATAAAATACACTTTTATTTTGAAAGTTTACACAAATTACGGGTATGTGGACTACAGAAAACCGAGTGCCGAGCACGCCCCCATTCACATCGACAGGGCTGTGGTGGAGTGGGTCGAGAGCTTAGAGTTCCTCTGTGTTCACGTCTCTTAGGACCTATTATGGCCCAAACACACCAACACAGTCGTGAAGAGGGCACGACAACGCCGCTCTCACCTCAGGGGACTGAAAAGATTTGTCATGGGTCCGCAGATCAAAAAGTTCTACAGCTGCATCTCTGAGAGCATCTTGACTGGCTGCATCACCGCTTGTTATGGCAACTGCATGGCATCTGACCGCAAGACATTATAGAGGATAATACGTACGGCCCAGTACATCTGGGGCCGAGCTCCATGCCATCCAGGACCTCTATACCAGGCGTTGTCAGAGGAAGGCTCTAGAAATTGTCAAAGACTCCAGCCACCCAAGTCAGAGACTGTTCTCCTGGCTACCACACAGCAAGCTATACCAGAGCGCCAAGCCTCCTGAACAGCTTCTACCCCCACACACACTTTCACATACGCTGCTGTTTATTATCCATCCTCAGTGCTAAACACTTTTACCCCTACCTACATGTACATATTACCTCAATTACCTCGTACCCCTGCACATTGACTCGGTACCCCTTGTATATAGCCTCGTTATTTTATTGTGTTAAAATTCCTTTTCAAATTCCTTTTCACGGTAAAGTCTACACCCGTTGTATTCGGCGCATGTAAAAAATAAAATTGTACTACGTTGAAAGCTATTGTGTAGGCTACATTTTAAGAAATGCACTTAATAAAACACGTTATTGGAATTACTCAATAGAGTCTGCAAAACTTGAATTGGTCTCATGCTGGGCAACAGGTATAATACAGAGCGCGGGTGACTCCTTATTCCACCAACTCCATTTACTGCAATGCAAAACACTCTATATGGGATACTTATTGGGATGTAGAGAAAGAAAAAAAACGTTACTACCTGTCTCAGATACACTGGGATGGAAAATACTCAGTAGGGTCTTTACTAACCAAATGTGTGTAGTTTTGGAGTGGGACTGTGTCATACATATCCAGCAGCACTTTGTTCTCCACCTCCATCGCCCCCAACGCAATGCACTGTAATAGACTTTACATGGGGTACATATTGGCTTGTGGAGAGAAACCCCGTCTCAGCTATGGATGGGGTGGAGAATGAAGTGCTTCTGGATATGTATGACACATTCCCCTCAAAAACGACATATATTTGGTTAGTTAAGATCTACTGAGCATTTTCCAATACACTTTAGCTGAGACAGATAGAAAAGTTCTCTATAGCCCAAAGTGTCAACATATTATTTATTCGTTATTGGTGTAAAAAAAATAAAAAAAAGTTAAAAGGTATTTGTTTTAATAAATTATTTATTGTCTTTTGTTGGCACAATAAACGTTGCCATTGACTAAAATGCAATTTTTTTTGAATGAGTTACCCACATTGCAATACGGGCTTTTATTCTGAAGGTTTCCTCATTACAATACACACATGGCGTCATAATTTGTGGTGCCGCTAGAATACTACTAAATAACCATCTAGAAAAACGACAGACCACAGGATCCTATGAACCAGCTTTCGTTTTAGCTAACGATAGTTAGCCAGCCAGTCTGCGAGCATCGTTATAGCTAGCTACATGGGCCTGTGCGGGCGGCTATCCTGACCCAAATGCACAGGTCAGCGCAGCGGTCTTGCTACCTGGTTTAAACACCCTTGAAAATGAACTAATTGGACAATTCCCCCGTGTAACTGCTTCGTTCAGTAAAATGTGTAAATGTAAGATTGAAACCCACGAGGTAGTCTACGATCCCGTCATCCAATGACCAAGCCGGGTGTGTGCTGACGTTTAGCTAATGACGCGTTCAAAATAACTGAACTGGAAAATCTCAGACCAGTGCATTCAAGATCACTGGGAACTCGGGAAAGAACGAGCTCTATCTGGGAAAATTCGCGATTAACGTTTATCCAACAGAATTCCAAGTCGGGAACTCGGGCCTCTTTCTAGAGCTCCAACTTTCAGATCTGAAGATCACTGACGTCATAATTTGACCTCTTTTCCCCCCGTTGTCTTGAAAGCACCATAACAACAGACACAAATGACCGTACGTTATCTAGTCCTGGGTTACCCAAACTTTAATTATTTGAATCAAACTGTGTAGTGCTTGGGCAAAAACCAAAACGTGTACTGGGGGAGCGCCAAGGACCGAGTTTGGGAAACCCTGATCTCGTTCTCTTGCGAGTGAAATATAGTTAGCTTAAATACCGGTACCAGTAGTAAAAGTGTAGCTAGAGGTTCACGTACCGTTCGAGCCCCATTTCTCCTTCTGACGTTTCACCTGGTCCAAACCAAGTCCTGTGCTTTCGTTGACAGAAAAATCGCTATAAACTTCTTCAACACTCTTTGTGTGAGCGTTATCCATGGTGGACTATCGGCTCCTTATGTCAGTTGTATTTCGTTTAACGTTACTCAGCCTCCTCCGTCTCTTTAAAAGTCAACACTTTCAGAAGAAAAAAAATACAGCTTGCCAACTATGAAATATACATTCAGATAACTGCCTGATGATACGAATAGTAAATTGTTAGCCTTATGAACGAGCTAATTGGAACGAAACATGACCCTTCGACGAATGTTGACGTTACTTTGGGTGTCCTCTTATCTCCCCAAAAATGGTGGAAAAGAATGCCGCAATCGCCACTGTTGAGGGCTGCATTCACCCAGTCCAATCCTTGCGCTACCCTCGATTTGCGTTGGTCTATCGTCTCAGCTTCAGTGGTAACACACTGTAGTGCTCATCTGTTTTGTTCAAAAGTGCCTCAACACTGCCCCTTGCATGTTCAGTATGTGGACTACTCTCATTGGACGGAAGTAGTCCGGAAATGTTCTCAAAGGTAAGGATTTACCAAGAGTTTGATATTAGCAGTCAGTGACAAACACGTCAAACCTTTCCCTTTCCCAGGATCAGTCTGCCCTAGTTCAGGGTTCTCCAACTCAAGGTCCAAAGGTGTCGACCTACAAGCTTTTATTCCAGTGCATCATTAACACACCATGTTAAAATAAAATCTTGCATGGGATTTAGTCTGGGCCATAATTAGCTGAGTCATAGGGTTGTTATATAAGCCTGCATGCTCTCCAGTGCCAGAGTTTGCTCTAAATTATTAAATTAGCTAAATAAAAAGCCATTGACTATTTACTGTGAACTATATCAATATACTTTGACATGGGATACTGACCAGGCTGGATATTGTCTATGGAAAGTCTATGTACCAGTATAGATTGTGATCCACACTGAGTTTGCATACCTAGCCACAGCCATTATTTACGTACATTAGTATGACCAACAGCAATGAGAGTGACTGGACCCTAGCAGCATGCACATATTTGAATGCACTCACCTCACCTGACCTCACTTGAAATCATAATTTGATGTGAACAAAGGCAGCATTTCTTTGTCAAACCAAGTGATGCAAAGCAATCACAGGCAAACTACTATGATGGCGTGAACTATGTCAGCGAAGGGCATTAGGTTAAGATGACACACCACTGTGTTTATTAGGGGGAATTCTTGTAACAGGACTGGCTTGTTTAATCTGTTGACACTTCTAAATGAAGCCTCCAGTTGGACAAGGCCGATCCTGTTGTTCAGTTATAATTCTATCCCAACCAGTTCCGAGTCAAGCTGCCTTCTAGAATTCACCACACGATCCATCTGGCACAGGGAGGGACCACTAACTGTGGCTGTCAGGACAGTCCGCAGTATATTGAGTTACACTACATGACAAAGTATGTGGACATCTGCTCGTTGAACATCTCATTCTAAAATCATGGGCAATAATATGGAGTTGGTCCCCTCTTTGCTGCTACAACAGCCTCCACTCTTCTGGGAAAGCTTTCCACTAGATGTTGAAAACTTTCTTCCATTAAGCCATAAGAGCATTAGTGAGGTCGGGCAATTGGGTCTGGCTCGCAGTCAACCTTCCAATTCATCCCAAAGGTGTTTTAAGGAGTTGAGGTCAGAGGTCTGTGCAGGCTAGTCAAGGTTTTTATTTATTTATCTAGTCAAGTCAGTTAAGAACCAATTCTTATTTACAATGACGGCCTAGGAATAGTGGGTTAACTGCCTTGTTCAGGAGCAGAATGACAGATTTTTTACCTTGTCAGCTCAGGGATTCGATCTAGCAACCTTTCGGTTACTGGCCCAACGCTCTAACCACTAGGCTACCTGTCGCCTTCCACACCGATCTCGACAAACCATTTCTGTATGGACCTCGCTTTGTGCATGGGGGTATTGTTATGCTGAAACAGGAAACGGCCTTCCCCAACTGTTGCCACAAAGTTGGAAGCACAAAATCGTCTAGAATGTCATTGTATGCTGTAGCATTAATATTTCCCTTCGCTGGAACAAAGGGGCCTAACCCGAACCATGAAAAACAGCTCCAGACCATTATTACTCCACTTAACTTTGCAGTTATCACTATTCATTGGGGCGGGTAGCCAAACCCAGATTCGTCCGTCGGACTGCCAGATGGTGAAGCGTGATTCATCACTCCAGAGAACGCTATTCCACTGCTCCAGAGTCCAATGGCGACGAGCTTTACACCACTCCAGCCGACGCTTGGCATTGCACATGGTGATGTTAGGCTTGTGTGTGGCTGCTCGGCTTTATGGTCTAAACTCCACTCGCCGTGTTTGGAGGAAGAAGAAGGATGAGTACAACCCCAAGAACACCATCCCAACCGTGAAGCATGGAGGTGGAAACATCATTCTTTGGTGATGCTTTTCTGCAAAGGGGACAGGACGACTGCACCGTATTGAGGGGAGGATGGATGGGGCCATGTATCGCGAGATCTTGGCCAACAAACTCCTTCCCTCAGTAAGAGCATTGAAGATGGGTCGTGGCTGGGTCTTCCAGCATGACAACGACCCAAAACACACAGCCAGGGCAACTAAGGAGTGGCTCCGTAAGAAGCATCTCAAGGTCCTGGAGTGGCCTAGCCAGTCTCCAGACCTGAACCCAATAGACAATCTTTGGAGGGAGCTGAAAGTCCGTATTGCCCAGCGATAGCCCCGAAACCTGAAGGATCTGGAGAAGGTCTGTATGGAGGAGTGGGCCAAAATCCCTACTGCAGTGTGTGCAAACCTGGTCAAGAACTACAAGAAACGTATGATCTCTGTAATTGCAAACAAAGGTTTCTGTACCAAATATTAAGTTCTGCTTTTCTGATGTATCAAATACTTATGTCATGCAATAAAATGCAAATTAATTACTTAAAAATCATACAATGTGATTTTCTGGATTTTTGTTTTAGATTCCGTCTCTCACAGTTGAAGTGTACCTATGATAAAAATGACAGACCTCTACATGCTTTGTAAGTAGGAAAACATGCAAAATCGCCAGTATATCAAATACTTGTTCTCCCCACTGTATATGCTATACCCAGAGGAAGGAATGAGAGGGGAGGGGGGCTGAAATTACCATGGGTGAATGCCCCCTTCAAGTCCCCACGCTATAGTCAAAGCTAAGACATGGGTACAGCAAGTGACAAGTCCCCTTACTCACATCAGCATTTATAGACAGGTATTCAGAATGATTGATTTGTGAATGGGAGATTTATTCTAAGGATGACCGGTCAGTTTGATGTATCATTGATTGTTATCCATCCCCTTTAGAAGGCTGTGACTAGTCAGACAGAAATACAACCAAATATCAATAAACTTCAAATATCGTATTAAATACATGCTCCGGAACTTTGGTGACTACTAAGTCTTTTTTAAACCTCCCGCTTTGGACTGGATGTGTCAATGTGTAGTTCATAAATGCATATTCTATGAGCAGAATTACGATCTTACCTCAATTAGCCACGAAATCCCTAGTTTGAAAGTGACTGTTTTTCTGAAATATGTGACATTTTCTCTACATTTTCCACCACATGGTCCAACACCCTAGCAATTCGAGTTGTAGCCAATGAGCTTTAGCTCCTCACGAATTGAGTGACAGCTAGCAAGATGCACGCACAGCAGAGCGAGAGGGAGAGCAATGACGTGGTGTACATATCTGCACATATGTGACGTGGTATGCAATTTTAATGAACCACTTTTGGCTCATGTGGCCTACTTTCAGAACTACTCGCTAATAAGTATACAAAAGTTCCAGAGAATCTATAAGAATATATTTTTATGAACAAAGTTAAATGAGAAGTACAACAGGATATTATGTAACTCATATAATATATACACTGAACACAAATATAAACTCAACATGTAAAGTGTTGGTCCCATGTTTCATGAACTGAAAAAAACAAACAATTTTTTTCATACGCACAAAAAGTGTATTTCTCTCAATTTAGTGCACAAATTTGTTTGCACCCCTATTAGTGAGCATTTCTCCTTTGCCAATATAATCCATCCACCTGTCAGGTGTGGCATATCAAGGAGCTGATTAAACAGCATGATCATTACACAGGTGCACCTTGTGCTGGGGACAATACAAGGCCACTCTGAAATGTGCAGTTTTGTCACCCAACACAATGCCACAAATGTCTCAAGTTTTGAGGGAGCATGCAATTGGCATGCTGACTGCAGGAATGTCCACCAGAGCTGTTGCCAGAGAATTGAATGTTCATTTCTCTACCAAAAGATCCCTCCAAAAAAAACGGAGAATTTGGCAGTATGTCCAACTGGCCTCACAACCGCAGACCACGTGTGACCACGCCTGCCCAGGACCTCCACATCCGGCTTCTTCACCTGCGGGATTGTCTGAGTGGGGGGTGGTGGTGCTGAGGAGTATTTCTGTCTGTAATAAAGCCCTTTTGTGGAGAAAAACTAATTCTAATTGGCTGCGCCTGGCTCCCCAGTGGGTGGGACTGGCTGCCAAGTGGGTGGGCCTATGCACTCTAAGGCCCACCCATGGCTGTACCCCTGCCCAGTCATGTGAAATCCATAGATTAGGGCCTAATGAATTTATTTAAATTGACTGATTTCCTTATATGAATTGTAACTCAGTAAAATCTTTGAAATTGTTGCATGTATATTTTTGTTCAGTATAATTTATGTAACAAATAAAGGTGTTACATAGAGGTGTTACAAAGAAATAGACTTCACCAAAGTACAAGATGCAAGAAAATTATGCTTGATTAGTTCACTCTGCACTGTCCCGTCTGAACCAGAGGCCCAGTTGAATTCCAAAACTGGCAAGCTCCTTTACCCAAGGTCGTGGCTGTTGTTTCCCAAAATAACTGAGTGCAGCTGCGTCCCAAGTGCAACACATTGTACGCTGTTATCTTTAGACACATAGATTTAAGCTGTATTCTTAAAATGGAGGCTGTGGATTTGTTTAAAGTCAGAGGGCCAGAGAGAGTTAAACATCTTATCTGGCTGAAACCTCCTGGTACATGTGTCCCTTTGGTTCTGGATTCATCAGGCAACTCTCACAATATCATCACCAGAAAGGTGTTCCTCACAGGAGATAAATCAGTTAAACTAAATCCTACTTTGGGATTATTTACAAAAAAACACAAATCGCTAACTAAACCAGGATTAACACAGATTGGATGAATGGAATCCTTTTAACTGTAGGCGATGAAAGCAGAGTAGTTTTGATACATGAAGAGTAATTATCTCACCTAAAAATAGATATAATGCAAGACAAACAGAACAGATTAATTAACTATAACTGGCTAACTAAGTACAGTAGTTAGATGAGTGAGAAGTCCTGGTCATTGTGGTAGAGCTTAGTGTACCCGAGTTGGCCCTGCTTTAATATTCTCCTCGTCCTCACAGCACCAGCCTATCCTCACCGCCCTCCTGGATGACCTGGCCAATGGAGGCTTGGCTCTGGGCCCTCAGGAAGCACTGGCGCTTGCACTCCAACAGCTGTTCCAGGTCGCGCCACATCTTCACCTGCTTCATGTTCGGCCCATGGCTCTCCCTCACAGTCTTCTGCTGCTCACGCAACTTCTGTTGTTGTCCAAAGGGAAAGACTAAGAATTAATGTCAGCCCAACATGCATACAGTGTATGATCAGCATTGTTAAATGGCCTTTTTCAGTTGAATACCTTTTCATTATAAATTGCAAGGCAAGCCATCCTTTTATAAATGAACGGGAAGCTTGACCAACCAAATACTTACTAGGAATTAGCATATAGCCTATTCATAACCCTAAAAAAGAAGTAGCTTGTCACGAATGTGACAGGGGTGGGGAAATGTAGATGAGTGTAGATGAGGACTAGGACAGAGCTAGGGTAGAGAGAAATCCGCATGCATCCCTCCAGCTGCTCCAGTGATGAGGATGGACATTGTGTTATACAAGCTGCACCTATACTGGTGTGCAGTGGTGGTCGGTGCCGTAAAAATGTTTGTATGAGCATGGACTTATTTCTATTACAGCATATTGTGTAAGTCTATAGAAGGGGGTGAGAACCATGAGCCTCCTAGGTTTTGTAGTGAAGTTAATGTACCGAGAGGAGGATGGAAGCTAGCTGTCCTCTCGGCTACACCATGGTGCTACCCTAGAGAGTGCTGTTGAAGCTACTGTAGATCTTCATAAATAACAGTGTGTTTTAATCAATTATTTTTTATGTGAATATATTTAGTATAGTTTTATTTAAAAAGGATTACTCTTTTAATGTTTCACAATTTTTATGAAATTCACTGAGGAGGTTGGTCCTCCCCTTCCTCCTCTGAGGAGCCTCCACTGCTGGTCTACTGCAGCAGCACGTCTACATTACAGCTTGTCTACTGGGCCAAATGGTTTAGCAGGAATGCAGCTGAGCCCCCTCTGCCATACCCTTCCTCCTCTCTGGCATCCCTCTTATCAGGGTGAAAAAGAAAGGAACCCAAAGTATGGTGCCTGTGTTTGCAGGGGATCCATTTCAGATGCCAGTGCAGCACAGGATTGGCACCGTGCCTGCACCCTGACAAAGCACAAACAGCACCTCTCTGCTCACCTTGCCCAGGGACTCCTGCTCTGCAATGTTCTTCATGTACTGCTCCCTGTGAAACAGCCAGGGGGTCAGAGTTCATGTGAGCTTTTTCACTTTCGCAAGCTCAACGCTGCTATTATGACATTACTGTGAGTTTTACAAGGAAAATACTACCTGGTAGTTGAATAACAACATAGCAAACATCCATAACATATTTTATTAAACCAGTAATATATATATATTTACATATTTTTCTATAGCAAAGCAATACTTCTGGACACACTTGGAAATGAGGGTGACCTATTAGGGTGAATCTACTAACAGACTGTGTGAGTGTGTCCTTTGAGGGAGGTATAGGGGGAGGTGGGTGGCAACAGTAGCATACAGTATGCACCCATTGTGTTGTTATCGTAGCATATGGAGGTGACTGCGGTAATAGAAGTCCTAAGCAGCTGGCAGACTCACCTGATGGTCTTCCTCCTCTCTTGCGGATCAGGAGACACGTAAGCCTTCATCTCCTCTGCTGCTCGCTGCATTTGCATCTCAATGATCTGTGAAGAGAGAGAGAGATGGGCAGAGAGAGAGAGCTCTGGTTGACGGTCACAGAACAGGTGTTGGGGGAGGGGATTGTTTGCTACCTGAACCACTTACCTCTTTCATGCAGTTGATATAGTGGTATCGGTTTTCCTCCTGAGCCATCTCCTCCCTCAGAGCTCTCACCTCCTGCAATGGAGGTGGTGAATGAAAACATGTGGCAATAGGAAACGGAAGCATCAGGCCTGAAGCATCAGATGCTTGTTGCTATGGCAGTACTGAACTGGTCCTCACGCAGAGCACATTCCAATGATGTAAATAGAGAAGATTTGATATGTGGTGATCTGTTGGGTGTGTTAGTAGATAGGCCAGGGGTCTACACATAGCATTCATATTATACCTGCTCTAGTTTGGATCGGTTACTCTCCAGACCTGCAGCACAGCTGTCATACTGGGCCTTCTTTTCCTCATACTCTTGAGTTAGCTCCTGTCATGAAAGAAATACCCATTCACAGATACATGAACCCAAAGGAATACCCATTCACAGATATATAAACACAAAGAGATACACATACATGGACATATTCTATAGTATTTAAAAAGACAGAGTACAATGACAACACTTTTCACCATTATAGTATGTTATGTATGCAAAAGTTCTAGTTTCCCCAACCCCTTTCATATCATTATCAGATCAAAGCACATGTATTTGCACCGTTTTACTTAAGCATAAGCTCTAGCTGAGTATATTCATACATTTCTGACATAACTTTTCATCATTAGTAAATGTTAGCCAGTATGATGGTCAACCAACTCAGGGAACACAATCTGGAAAATATGATCCCCAGCTTTAGCTGAGAGATGTGAGGTGCTTTCCCTGTCGTACACTATACACATAGACTATGTTTCAATTATCGTTAATGGACTCCACAAAAATCCTGCATGAAGTCAACAGCAGCTGGCTGATGCCTCAGGGTTTTCCCCCCTTCTTTTGTCAAATCTCTTGGCCTTATGTCATGATTTGTAATGCTTTTTAATCTGTGGTTGTACAGTACCAGTCAAAAATTGACACACCTACTAATTCAAGGGTTTTTCTATATTTTGACTATTTTCTACACTGTAGAATAATAGTGAAGACATCAAAACTATGAAATAACACATGTGGAATCATGTAGTAACCAAAAGTGTTAACAAATCAAAATATATTTTATATTTGAGATTCTTGAAAGTAGCCACCCTTTGCCTTGATGACATCTTTGCACACTCTTGGCATTCTCTCAACCAGCTTCATGAGGTAGTGGAATGCATTTCAATTAATAGGTATGCCATGTGAAAAGTACATTTGTGGAATTTCTTTCCTTCTTAATGCGTTTGAGCCAATCAGTTGTGTTGTGACAAGGTAGGGGTGGTATACAGAAGATAGCCCTATTTGGTAAAAGACCAAGTCCATATTATGGCAAGAACAGCTCAATAAGCAAAGAGAAACGACAGTCCATCATTACTTTAACACATGAATGTCAGTCAATGCGGAAAATTTCAAGAACTTTCAAAGTTTCTTCAAGTGCAGTGGCAGAAATCATAAAGTGATATGATGAAACTGGCTCTCATGAGGACCGCCACAGAAAAGGAAGACCCAGAGTTACCTCTGCTGCAGAGGATAAGTTAATTTGAGTTACCAGCCTTTGCACACTCTTGGCATTCTCTCAACCAGCTTCACCTGGAATGCTTTCCATTGCTCGTGTTTCTTGGCCCAAGAAAGTCTCTTCTTCTTATTGGTGTTCTTTAGTAGTGGTTTCTTTGCAGCAATTCAACCATGAAGGCTTGATTCACGCAGTCTCCTCTGAACAGTTGATGTTGAGATGTGTTTGTTACTTGAACTCTGAAGCATTTATTTGGGCGATTGCATTTTTTTGTGCTCAGCATATGTGGGAACTTTTTCAAGACTCTTGGAAAAGCATTCCAGGTGAAACTGGTTGAGAGTATGCCAAGAGTGTGCAAAGCTGTCATCAAGGCAAAGGGTGGCTACTTTGAAGAATTTAAAATCTATTTTGATTTGTTTAACACTTTTTTGGTTACTATATGATTCCATATGTGCTATTTTATAGTTTTGATGTCTTCACTATTAGTCTACAATGTAGAAAATAGTAAAAATAAAGAAAAGCCCATGAATGAGTAGGTGTGTCCAAACTTTTGACTGGTACTGTACATTTAGCTTATTCTATAGACACAGCTCTGTGTAATGACACAATTTGAAGATGAAACTGCAGAAAACGTTTTATAGCATGTGACGTTCACCTGACACTGCTGTCTCAAAGGCCTCAGTTCCTTTATGATCGGAGCAAGGGCAGACTTTTTCTCCACTATTGTTGAGTTCAGTTTCTTCACCTGAAAAAAAGCATCACATATTTCAACCCATCTGCCAACATCCTGATTTGGTGGGAAAAGTAATCCACAGAAATGTCAGTTAAAGATGACTATGACCATAATAATCATTATAAACTCAGCAAAAAAAGAAACGTCCCTTTTTCAGGACCATGTCTTGAACCGTCAGTGCTCAGACTGTCCGCAATAGGCTGAGAGAGGCTGGACTGAGGGCTTGTTGTAAGGCAGGTCCTCACCAGACATCACCGGCAACAACGTCGCCTATGGGCACAAACCCACCGTCGCTGGACCAGACAGGACTGGCAAAAAGTGCTGTTCACTGACTAGTTGCGGTTTTGTCTCACCAGGGGTGATGGTTGGATATGCGTTTATCGTTGAAGGAATGAGCATTACACTGAGGCCTGTACTCTGGAGCGGGATCGAGTTGGAGGTGGAGGGTCCGTCATGGTCTGGGGCGGTGTGTCACAGCATCATCGCGCTGAGCTTGTTGTCATTGCAGGCAATCTCAAAGCTGTGCGTTACAGGGAAGACATCCTCCTCCCTCATGTGGTACCCTTCCTGTAGGCTCATCCTGACATGACCCTCCAGCATGACAATGCCACCAGCCATACTGCTCACTCTGTGCGTGATTTCCTGCAAGACAGGAATGTCAGTGTTCTGCCATGGCCAGCAAAGAGCCCAGATCTCAATCCCATTGAGCACATCTGGAACCTGTTGGATCAGAGGGTGAGGGCAGGGCCATTCCCCCCAGAAATGTCCGGGAACTTGCAGGTGCCTTGGTGGAATAGTGGGTGTAACATCTCACAGCAAGAACTGGCAAATATGGTGCAGTCCATGAGGAGGAGATGCAATGCAGTACTTCATGCAGCTGGTGGCCACACCAGATACTGACTGTTACTTTTGATTTTGTTCAGGGTTTGTTTTGATTTTGACTGTTACTTTTGATTTTGTTCAGGGACACATTATTACATTTCTGTTAGTCACATGTCTGTTGAACTTGTTCAGTTTGTGTCCCAGTTGTTGAATCTTGTTATGTTCATACAAATATTTACACATGTTAAGTTGCTGAAAATAAAACGCAGTTGACAGTGAGAGGACGTTTCTTTTTTTTTGCTGAGTTTATGTCACCTGTGTTGTACACAAGCAGGGGCCTTACAGGGTGTGCATTCAGAGGCAAACCTATCTAAGGCCAAACAGGAGATTGTGAAGTGAGTGAAAGTCAACTTTGTGACTACAGCCAGGGATGTTTGAATCATTGGCAGCAGCACAAGTGTGCAAGCTGCCAGCTTTAACCACAAGCCCTGACTACCCTTTAAATAATTTCAAAAACATCTTGGACTGGGGCCTAAACGGCTGCAACTGGTTCTATTTGGACTTCAATGCAATGGGATGACAGATTGATAAAACAGAGTGATTTGGTGATCCAACTTGGCTTAAAACTCAGCAATTACTCTTCCTTTCCCCACAAAAAGACAGATTAATTACGCACAAGTGGTATTTCAAAACGTATCAAGTCACTAAATCAATGCAAATAAATCAATGACACAAACAAAACAGGACTAGAACACTTCTGGTAAAACAAATTGTGCTGTGTTTGTGTAGCCCATTAGAAGGGGCGTCTGAACGCAATCAGCATGATCCTGTGACTGAGTATGGGTGGTCTGGAGTGGGGAAAGATCTATCACTGTGGTAAAGTGACATGCTACTCAGACAGTGGCTCCGATCCCCTGATATAGTCACCATTTCTGACATGTCGTCCAGCGAGCGCCCCTTCATCTCGTCCAGTTCACTCTTGATGGCTGACACTCTCTCCAGTTCCTCCTGAGTGTCACTGTACCCAGAGATCCCCTTCTGTGCCTCCATGGATTGCTAAATGGACCACAATAAGAGCATGAGAGGGCATATGGGGTGATACATCAGTAACTACACAAAATATGACAGCCTTGTAATGCAGCAGCATAAAATGATGCGATTGTGTCCAGTGTTAGAATCCTGAGGCAAATGTCAGTTTAGGGATTGGACCAGGCAAGAGTTCACTAGAAACACCTGGCACTTGAGCAATGTAGTCTACACCCACATGAGCTGCAAGGCAGTAAGATGAAATCAGTGAATTCAAGTTAATAGTTTGCAATGAGTAAACCTCCATGTAATGTATACAGTGGCTCACCTGACTTAATTGTTAATGATTCGTTTGCACCATGTCAACAAATGTAAGCCTATAGCTATGACTCAGAAACGGTGGTTGAGGAAGTTCCGCAGCATTATCAAGGACCCCACACACCCCAGCCACGGGCTGTTCTCTCCCTTACCGTCGGGCAGACGGTGTCGGAACATGAGGTCTGATACCAACAGGCTCAGAGACACTTTATCTACAAGCCATCAGACTGCTGAACACTTGAACTAGACTGACCACCTGCACTGACTTTCCACACCCACACATATATTCATGCTACACACACATCACAACTGCACAATTTAAACACTTGGCCCCAATCCCCCCTTCCCTGATACATGTGTAAATATTGGACTATAAATTGTGCCTTCCTATATTATGCTTACGCTAAAATGTACTATTCTATTCTACTGCCATTTACTTTATGTTTGTACTCGTATCTTTTATTATTTCTTATTGTTGTTGTATTGTCGAGAAGGAACCTGCAAGTAAGTATTTCGTTGGACGGTGTTTACCATGTACATCCTGTACATAAGACTAATAAAACTTGAAACTTGAAACAGTGACTGAGTTACTCCCTCTCTTTCTGGGAGGATATATAGCAGCATGGAGCCTAGTCCTGAAATGACCCCTGGCGCCTGTGCTCGAAGCACTGTGAAGGGTTGTGTCCATACAAACAGGCAGGGGTCAGCTCAACACCTGGGAGTAGAGGCCACTTTGTTCTCCAAGAAGAGAAGATTACATGCGGTTGAGATAGCAGGACGTGTGTGTGGTCTATTATATGAGTGAGAAATCTGTGATCTATGAAAATAAACACAATTTCCTTCCCATGTAGCACCCATCCCTCCTGCAGATCTGTTCACAGATAAAGACTGAATGTAAATGACCTCATTAAATGACATTATAATATTTGGTTCTGATATGAATAGTTCACAGTTGCAAGCTGGGCTTCTAGTAAGTTTTGGGTTATACAGTAGGCTATAACCAACATTGTTGCAGCAAATGGTTCATAGTTGTAGGTTGAAGGGGTTGGACTGGGGACTGGACTGGGGTTGGACTGGGGACTGGACTGGGGTTGGACTGGGGACTGGGGTTGGACTGGGGACTGGACTGGGGTTGGACTGGGGACTGGGGTTGGACTGGGGACTGGACTGGGGTTGGACTGGGGACTGGGGTTGGACTGGGGACTGGACTGGGACTGGGGACTGGGGTTGGACTGGGGTGACTAGGTGGGTGAGTGATGGGAACAGGAATGCAGGTGGTGAGAGGAGAGGGCTCAGACACTAACATCCACTGATTTAAAAAAATACCAGCGTCAGACAGAGACAAGAGCAGATTCAGCCATCGCAAATAGCAGCAGCCCAGCCCTTACTGTGTCAGCCAGGCTATCAGCAAGTCAGGAGCTGGGAGGGAACGGAGGTGTGAAGTCATTTCCAGGAAGGTATGTCACTTTACTGTTAATGTACATTGCATGAACAAGGGCAGGATGGAAAGGTAAGTGTCCCACTATACACATACAGGGGCTTCTATGAGGTATGGAGGGGAGCAGGTAGGGTGGTAGGGTGGATTGCTGCGAAGGGGATTGCTGTGGTGCATAGTTACCAGTTGCTGTTGGCCGACCTCGTGCCTCTGTTTTAGAATTTCCTCTGTCCGCTGCAAGACCCCATACTCAGCTCTCAGCTCGGTAATCTCCTGCCGCTTCTTCTTGAACACCGTCCCCTTGCTGCGCAGTTTCCCGACAAAACGTTTAAACTGAGAAGAATCGAGAGAGACTATTGTCATGAAAGATATGCTAAGAGAAATGGAACGAGACAGAAATGACAACATAAAAACTTTTTGATTTTTTTTTTTTACTTTCTTCCCACACAGATCAAACGTCAGTGAAGAAAAAGTAAATACACAAGGGAAACCACATCTTGAAGCAAGGTCATCCCCTTCAGTTTCTACTGAGACAGACATGACCCATGTCTGAGAGAGTGAGTTGGGGAGTGTGAAAAAGAGAGAGTTACTGTAATGTGGCTTAGTATCCAGCAGTGATGGAACAATGTAAACTGTTCTTGGAGAAGACAAATGCTGAGGGTGAGGCAGTACTGGGGGGTCGAGGTGCCTCAGACTCCTGTGCATGTCAAAATGTATTCCTTCTGGAGAATCCCAGAAAATGTCCTGTAAGTCACTTGGGGCATGCATGTCTTGTGCGCAAGAATGTATGGTTTGTTTTATTTTGGGACATCAAGGGCAGACAAGGTTGAGAGGGAATTAGCAGCCAGAATAAGGCTGCGTAGCATTCCCTCGTCACATCCAATATGTCCCCGAAACAGCTGCTAAATTATCCAACACAACTTTGAAGGGTTTGAACTATTTATCATGACCCTGTGTCAGACACACACATACTCAGAACAGGAGGATAGTTCTGGAAAATGCAGCACATTGGGATAGTTAAGCAGTAAGGCCCGAGGGGGTGTGGTATATGGCCAATATACCACGGCTAAGGGTTGTTCTTACGCACTACGCAACGCAGAGTGCCTGGATACAGCCTTTAGCCGTGGTATATTGGCCATATTTCACAAACCCCAGAGGTGCCTTATTGTTATTATAAACTAGTTACCCACGTAATTAGAACAGTAAATATATATTTTTTGCCATACCCATGGTATACGGTCAGATATAACACGGCTTTCAGCCAAAATCAGCATTCAGTGTTCGAACCACCCAGTTATTAATAGATAATGAAACATTGTGCCCATACAGTATATGCACTGAGCATATTTATAAATAGCAGTAACCTACTATATGTGAAATCCATTTTTGCAAGGTGAATAGCTTTTCCAGACTGAGCAAAAACATCTGTTATTTACGTTGGGGGAATTTGGGGTGTAAGTGAACAGAAAGCATGATTATTTCCATGACAGACTGACCTAGTGAATCCAGGTGGAAGCTATGATCCCCTATTGATGTCACTTGTTAAATCCACTTCAAATCATTGTCGATGAAGGGGAGGAGACAGGTTAAAGAAGGATTTTTAAGCCTTGCGACATGGTTTGTGTATGTGGCCATTCAAAGGGTAAATGGGCAAGACAAAGGGTTTACGTGCCTTTGAATGGGGTATGGTAGTAGGTTTGTGTCAAGAACTGCAATGCTGCAGGGTTTTTCATGCTCAACAGTTTCCTTTGTATATCAAGGATGGTCCACCACTCAAAGGATATCCAGCCAACTTGACACAACTGTGGGAAGCACTGGAGTCAACATGGGCCAGCATCCCTGTGGAACGCTTTGACACCTTGTAGAGTACATTCCCTGACGAATTGAGGCTGTTCTGAGACCAAAAACTCAATATTAGGAAGGTGTTCTTAATGTTTTGTACACTCAGTATATGTAATGATGGAACACTAGCAACATGGTGGACTAGTTTGTAGTGGGTGTAAAAGCAAGCTAACTGAGGATGAGCAGTTGCTGGGTGACATGTGATGACATGTTAGCAGCATAATGGAAAATACCTCTGATAAGGTGCTCATTTCCACCATGACCCATGGACCCCAGGAGAGACTGATAAGCCCAGTGTGACTAGACCCTTTCCATTTACCATAAATCCCCTGACTCCCCCTCCCTTCTGTTCTCACCTACTGTTACCATACTGAGAAAAAGTCAGGTTTAGAGTTTCCTTTCACATCAAACACACTCACTCATTATCCAGAGGAGCAGATGAAACCACACACTTTGAACAGGGCACGGAGGAGAGCAGGGAGAAAGTGGATGCTATTTCAGACATGCAGCTCCTGTGCTTCGCCAGCCTGTCCAGCTGTCAGCGCAATGTTTTCACTGAGTGTGGAACACCTGCCCATAAACCACTCAGACAACATATGGGTACAGCACATGCCCTATGCATCAGCTACCACCAACTATATAGACCTGTTAATGGCCGAAGGTCGCGCTGCAAACAGGAACAGGCTTAGTCTGAGATGTGAAGAGTGGTCGTTCTCTTTATCCTTGATCTTACAGAGCCAGGCACAGGGTGTGTTGACACACAGGAGTGATGGCTCCTGGCACTATGTTGCAGAAGCAAAAAAGCACTCAAATTTGAGAGACCTTTCTCTGCCAATGGTTAATACTAAGTGATCTAACCAAACATGGCGTCAAAGCACGCATGGCTCTCAACCTTTGCCTCTCCTGAGTCCGTAGGGGAGTTGGAGCGATGGGACAAGACTAACTACCAATTGGATATCCCGAAAAAGCGATAAAAGTAAAAAATATAAACAAAACCTCATGACAGTTTGTTTTCTTTGCGGTAAAATATCCTCCATAGATGTCAAAGTTAGTTGAAGGATTTACACTGAAATAGTTTGTTTTGCTGAATTAATTAAGAATATTTACACAATAGAGATATAAAAATAAAATACATTTCAGACAGTTTGTTAAATACTGTCCTGGTTCCGGGTAGTCCCTGTTGTGGTCTATTTTTAACCTTGCATGGGAAAGTGGGAGAGTGAGGGGAACAGGGATAAGTAGCATTAGCCTGTGAGCTCCACTATGTTTACATAAGAGCAGAAATAGCGTCTCATGTTCACTGGGATCCACAACTACCGCACGTCACCCTTATCAACAAAGTTTATGTATCGTAGTAGATGTAAGCAAACAGTAGAATGTTTAATCAATCTACCCCTAAAGATGGAAAATATATGATCTCTGATGCATTTTACTATCTTCTGAGAAAGTTTGGATAGTGATGTTCAGTTTTGAGTGGTGGGCAACTGTACAACGTAGCAAGTGATTACTGAGCAGATTGTATATAATGGTAGCAGTTTTTTTGCTGCAAAATGACAATATTTCAATCACCTCAAAAAAGTATCTGACCCTAGACATTGACTGGTGAGGAAGGTGATTACTATTGGTGTGGATGATGATGTTCAGACAAGAGTATTGAGCTATGAGAGGCGGTTAGTTACTGTAATGTTACCTCATCTCCCCGGATGACCTCGTCTCCGTCCTGGTCTCGTGCCTGGCTGTTCTTCTGGTTCAGCTCTCTGTCTAGTGCAGCTAGCTCCTCCCGGGCCTCCTGCAGCTCCTCCGCCTTCGCCTCCTTCTTACGAATTATAATCGATGCCTGAAGAGCCACACCAGTCATATTATTACAGATACAGTCCATACAGATACAGCCAGCATATATACGGTGCCTTCGGAAAGTATTCAGAACCCTTGACTTTTTCATCATTTTGTTTACGTTACAGCCTTATTCTAAAATGGATTTAAAAAAATGTTTAACTCTGCAATCTACAAACAATACCCCAAAATGACAAGGCGAAAACAGGGTTTTAGACATTTTCGCAAAGTAAAGTAAAGTAAACAACAGAAATACCTTATTTACATTAGTATTCAGACCCTTTGCTATGAGTTTCGAAATTGAGCTCAGGTCCATCCTGTTTCCATTGATCATCTTTGAGATGCTTCTACAACTTGATTGGAGTCCACCTGTGGTAAATTCAATTGATTGGACATGATTTGGAAAGGCACACACCTGTCTATATAAGGTCCCACAGTTGACAGTACATACCAGAGCAAAAACCAAGCCATGAGGAATTGTCCGTAGAGCTCCGAGACAGGATTGTGTCGAGGCACAGATCTGGAAAAGGGTACCAAAACATTTCTGCAGCATTGAAGGTCCCCAAGAACACAGTGGCCTTCATATTTCTTAAATGGAAGAAGTTTGGAACCACCAAGACTCTTCCTAGAGATGGCCGCCTGGCTAAACTGAGTAAACGGTGGAGAAAGGCCTTGGTCAGGGAGGTGACCAAGAACCCGATGGTCACTCTGACAGAGCTCCGGAGTTCCTCTGTGGAGATGGGAGGACCTTCAAGAAGGACAACCATCTCTGCAAGACTCCACCAATCAGGCCTTTATGGTAGAGTGGCCAGACGAAAGCCACTCGTCAGTAAAAGGCACATGACAGCCTGCTTGGAGTTTGCCACAAGGCACCTAAAGACTCTCAGACCATGAGAAACAAGATTCTCTGGTCTGATGAAACCAAGATTGAACTCTTTGGCCTGAATATCAAGTGTCACCTCTGGAGGAAACCTGGCTCCATCCCTACGGTGAAGCATGTTGGTGGCAGCATCATGCAGTGGGGATGTTTTTCAGTGGCAGGGAGACTAGTCAGGATCGAGGCAAAGATGAACAGAACAATGTACAGAGAGATCCTTGATGAAAACCTGCTCCAGAGTGCTCAGGTCCTAAGACTGGGGCAAAGGTTCACCTTCCAACAGGACAATGACTCTAAGCACACAGCCAAGACAACGCAGGAGTGGCTTCAGGACAAGTCTCAATGTCCTTGAGTGGTGCAGCCAGAGCCCGGAATTGAACCCAATCTAACATCTCTGGAAAGACCTGAAAATAGCTGTGCAGCAACACTCCCCATCTAACCTGACAGAGTTTGAGAGGATCTGCAGAGAAATGTGAGAAACTCCCCAAATACAGAGCCAAGCTTGTAGCGTCATACCCAAGAAGACTCGATGCTGTACAGTAATCGCTGCCAAAGGTGCCTCAACAAAGTACTGAGTAAAGGGTCTGAATTCTTATGTAAATGTAACATTTCAGTTTTTAAAAATAAATAAATTAGCCAACATTTCTAAACCTGTTTTTGCTTTGTCATTATGGGGTATTCTGTGTAGATTGATGAGGAAAAAAATAAATGTAATCAATTTTAGAATAAGGCTGTAACGTAACAAAATGTGGAAAAAGTAATGGGGTCTGAATACTCTGAATATGTCAAGTTTGGACACACCTATTCATTCATGGGTTTTTCTTTATTTTTACTATTTTCTACATTGTAGAATAATAGACGACATCAAAACTATGAAATAACACATATGGAATCATGTAGTAACCAAAAAAAGTGTTATAATATATTTTAGATTCTTCCCTTTACCTTGATGACATTTAGAAATTTTTCTCATTGACTGACCTTGTGTTAAAGTAATGATGAAGTGTCGTTTCTCTTTGCTTATTTGAGCTGTTCTTGCCATAATATGGCCTTGGTATTTTACCAAATAGGGCTAACTTCTGTATACCACCCCGACCTTGTCACAACACAACTTATTGGCTCAAATGCAATTAACTTTTAACAAGGCACACCTGTTAATTGAAATGCATTCCAGGTGACTACCTCAAGAAGCTGGTTGAGAGAATGCCAAGAGTGTGCAAATCTCTTATTCAAAAAAAAAAAAAGAATTAACCCCTTTTTTCTCCCCAATTTTGTGGTATCAAATTGGTAGTTACAGTCTTGTCCCATCGCTGCAACTCCTGTACGGACTCGGGAGAGTCGAAGGTCGAGAGCCGTTCGTCCTCCGAAACACAACCCTGCCGAGCCGCACTGCTTCTTGACACAATGTCCGCATAACCCGGAAGCCAGCCGCACCAATGTGTCGGAGGAAACAGAGTGCATTGCATCTGGCCCGCCACAGGAGTCGCTAGAGCGCAATGGGACAAGAACATCCCTGCCGGCCAAACCCTCCTCTAACCCGGACGACGCTGGGCCAATTGTGCGCCGCCCCATGGGTCTCCCGGTTGCGGCCAATTGCGACAGAGCCTGGACTCAAACCCGGATCTCTAGTGGCACAGCTAGCACTGCGATGCAGTGCCTTAAACCACTGCACCACTCGGGAGGCCCTACTTCGTAGAATCTCAAATCTATTTTGATTTGTTTAACAATTTTTGGGTTACTACATGAATTCCATGTGTTATTTCATTGTTTTGATGTCTTCACTATTATTCTACAATGTAGAAAATAGTAAAAAATGAAGAAAACCCCTGGAATGAATAGGTGTCCAAACTTTTGACTGGTACTGTATATATATATATTTATTCTAATTCACACAAAATAACCAAGCAGAACCTGCACACATTTCACAGGTATAGAATAGTTTAGGAGATAAGGCTATCACAACAGTGACCAAACCAGAGCAGTTCATCCTAGATCTGCCTCACTATAGCAAAAGAGACAACAACAAAACAAAGTATTAAAATATCAATATGGTAACATGAATAAATATTTTAATAAAGTTGCCTCACTTCATCAGACAACATCAATCATCCACAAAAGTTCAAAGAGCCAGCAAACTCTTAACCATACACAAACAGCCAGCTCATACAAATTCATATAGCTGACAAAGACATGTCTGATTTAAACTCAGCAGAAAAAGAAACGTCCTCTCACTGTCAACTGCGTTTATTTTCAGCAAACTTAACATGTGTAAATATTTGTATGAACATAACAAGATTCAACAACTGAGACATAAACTGAACAAGTTCCACAGACATGTGACTAACAGAAATTGAATAATGTTTCCCTGAACAAAGGGGGAGGTCAAAATCAAAAGTAACTGTCAGGAACTGGTGTAACAGTCAGTACCAGCTGCATTAAGTACTGCAGTGCATCTCCTCCTCATGGGCTGCACCAGATTTGCCAGTTCTTGCTGTGAGATGTTACACCACTCTTCCACCAAGGCACCTGCAACTTCCCGGACATTTCTGGGGGGAATGGCCCTAGCCCTCATCCTCCGATCCAACAGGTCCCAGACGTGCTCAATGGGACTGAGATCCGGGCTCTTCGCTGGCCATGGCAGAACACTGACATTCCTGTCTTGCAGGAAATCATGCACAGAACGAGCAGTATGGCTGGTGGCATTGTCATGCTGGAGGGTCATCTCAGGATGAGGGAGGAGGATGTCTTCCCTGTAACGCTCAGCATTGAGATTGCCTGCAATGACAACAAGCTCAGTCCGATGATGCTGTGACACACCGCCCCAGACCATGACGGATCCTCCACCTCCAAATCGATCCCGCTCCAGAGTACAGGCCATGGTGTAACACTCATTCCTTCGACGATAAACGCGAATCCGACCATCACCTCTGGTGAGACAAAACCGCGACTCGTCAGTGAAGAGCACTTTTTGCCAGTACTGTCTGGTCCAGCGACGGTGGGTTTGTTCCCATAGGCAACGTTGTTGCCGGTGATGTCTGGTGAGGACCTGCCCTACAACAGGCCTACAAGCGCCCAGTCCAGCCTCTCTCAGCCTATTAGTCTAAGCACTGATGGAAGGATTGTGCATTCCTGGTGTAACTTGGGCAGTTGTTGTTGCCATCCTGTACCTGTCCCACAGGTGTGATGTTCGGATGTACCAATCCTGTGCAGGTGTTACACGTGGTCTCCCACTGCTAGGACGATCAGCTGTCCATCCTGTCTCCCTGTCGCTGTCTTAGACGTCTCACAGTACCGACATTGCAATTTTTTGCCCTGGCCACATCTGCATTCCTCATGCCTTTTATGAATTATCTTTGAAAGACAGGGTCCTGAAAAAGGGACGTTTCTTTTTTGCTGAGTTTAGTATCAATGACAGAGAATGGCATTCTGAAATTTACACAACATTCATCCTAGGTAATTGCTGGTGTTATGTCATATAATAATAAGGCTACTGTATCTCTGAAGAATGTGATAATAGAAAATAAGATTTTTTTTTATTTTTTTAAATCACCTGTTGCCTGAAAAGAGACAGTTTATCATCCATGGGGTCGTTTCGCATCATTCTTTTCTCAATCAGCAAGTTTATTTCAATGTTGTTTTCTCGAATCTGGACAAAGTGGGGAACAGTCAGACTTAAACTTTCAATTTGTCAGAAACAAACTTTTTGGCTATTGTCAGTCATTCTTGTTGTAATATGTGTGAACCAAATTTACCAAACTTGCAAAGCTCTATAGCTTAATTGCCCAGGTAGGTAGAGATATCTCACCTTGTCCTCTAGTTCCCCAAGCTCAGCTTGGCCCATGGCTGGCTCAGACACCACCTTCTGCAGGTACTGCACCATCCGTCTCTTACTCTCCAGCTCCTTGGGCAGTTTGTCAGACACCATGTAGGAGTTGAACTTGATCTCCTCTTCAAGCCTCTTCATTAAGCCTGAGATAGTGACAAAGACAAAGCTCGTTCTTACACCTTTGATCAGGATACCTCATTCTTTGAAACACAATGAGGCACACCTGCTCATTGAAGTAAAGGAGGGTGATATGCACATCTTAAACTTGAGACACCCGTTCATCATAATCATTTAAATTAGACAAGATCAAGAGTGTATGCATAACACTGTCTAAATTAACTATCTCAAGTAGAGGTCGACCGATTAATCGGAATGGCCGATTAATTAGGGCCGATTTCAAGTTTTCATAACAATCGGAAATCGGTATTTTTGGACACCGTTTTTTTTTACACCTTTATTTATCCTTTATTTAACTAGGCAAGTAAGTTAAGAACACATTCTTATTTACAAGGACGGCCTAGGAAAGGTGGGTTAACTGCCTTGTTCAGGGGCAGAATGACACATTTTTACCTTGTCAGCTTGGGGATTCAATCTTGCAACCTTACAGTTAACTAGTCCAACGCTCTAACCACCTGATTACATTGCACTCCACGAGGAGACTGCCTGTTACGCGAATGCAGTAAGAAGGTAAGTTGCTAGCATTAAACTTATCTTATAAAAAACAATCAATCAATCATAATCACTAGTTAACTACACATGGTTGATGATATTACTAGTTTATCTAGCGTGTCCTGCGTTGCATATAATCGATGCGGTGCGTATTCGCGAAAAAGGACTGTCGTTGCTCCAACGTGTACCTAACCATAAACATCAATGCCTTTCTTAAAATCAATACACAAGTATATATTTTTAAACCTGCATATTTAGTTATTATTGCCTGCTAACATGACTCGTTGCGAACTGTGAAAACTATTTCTTCCTAACAAAGACAGCGAACTTCGCCAAACGGGGGATGATTTAACAAAAGCGCATTTGCGAAAAAAGCACAATCATTGCACGACTGTACCTAACCATAAACATCAATGCATTTCTTAAAATCAATACACAAAAGTATATATTTTTTAAACCTGCATATTTAGCTAAAAGAAATCCAGTTTAGCAGGCAATATTAACCAGGTGAAATTGTGTCACTTCTCTTGCGTTCATTGCACGCAGAGTCAGTGTATATGCAACAGTTTGGGCCACCTAATTTGCCTGAATTTTACGTAATTATGACATAACATTGAAGGTTGTGCAATGTAACAGGAATATTTAGACTTAGGGATGCCACCCGTTAGATAAAATACGGAACGGTTCCGTATTTCACTGAAAGAATAAACGTCTTGTTTTCGAGATGATAGTTTCCGGATTCGACCATATTAATGACCTAAGGCTCGTATTTCTGTGTGTTATTATGTTATAATTAAGTCTATGATTTGATAGAGCAATCTGACTGAGCGGTGGTAGGCACCAGCAGGCTCGTAAGCATTCATTCAAACAGCACTTTCGTGCGTTTTGCCAGCAGCTTTTCGCTGTGCTTCAAGCATTGAGCTGTTTATGACTTCAAGCCTATCAACTCCCGAGATTAGGCTGGTGTAACCGATGTGAAATGGCTAGCTAGTTAACGGGGTGCGCGCTAATAGCGTTTCAAACGTCACTCGCTCTGAGACTTGGAGTGGTTGTTCCCCTTGCTCTGCATGGGTAACGCTGCTTCGAGGGTGGCTGTTGTCGATGTGTTCCTGGTTTGAGCCCAGGTAGGGCTACACTGTTACACTGGCAATACTAAAGTGCCTATAAGAACATCCAATAGTCAAAGGTATATGAAATACAAATCGTACAGAGAGAAATAGTCCTATAATTCTTATAACAACTACAACCTAAAACTTCTTACCTGGGAATATTGAAGACTCATGTTAAAAGGAACCACCAGCTTTCATATGTTCTCATGTTCTGAGCAAGGAACTTAAACGTTAGCTTTCTTAGATGGCACATATTGCACCTTTACTTTCTTTTCCAACACTTTGTTTTTACATTATTTAAACCAAATTGAACATGTTTCATTATTTATTTGAGGCTAAATTGATTTTATTGATGTATTATATTAAGTTAAAATAAGTGTTCATTCAGTATTGTTGTAATTGTCATTATTACAAATACATATTTTTTTTTTAATCCGCCGATTAATCGGTATCGGCTTTTTTTTGGTCCTCCAATAATCGGTATTGGTATTGAAAAATCATAATCGGTCGACCTCTAATCTCAAGGGCATGTAACCTCAACATAGACTGTGCTCTTAAATGCTGCTGTTGAGCTCTGATGCACAGTAGGCCTATATGAAACCGAAAACCATTACAAAATAGTCACATTAAGAAATGTTTTGATATGTGAAATTTTGAGTCATTGGATTGTCAAATTCTTTGTTGGTGTGCCACACACCAAGGTCTCATGTCTGTCTTTCTTCGCTTTCGTCATTTTTTAAACTGTAAATGTGTAAATCTCCTGTGTGATTGTAAAAAGGCTACTAGTAGATCAGGACAACAACAACAAAAAAGAGGCAAGTCCACATATGGTGAGCTCTAATGGACCACATCAAAGATCAGCATGATTACAGGGCCTTAATACATGTGAATCAATTAATAGAGATTCAGCCTGACCTGATGTGTCCCTGACCTTTCAACCAGCTGTGGCGTTGAGGGTGATGCAGAACATGCCTACTCACTCTCTGGCTTGGCATCTGCTGCTGCCTGTCGCAGGTCCTTCAGCTGCTGCTGAGATCTCTGCAGTCTCTGTTCTGCCTGGAAAAGCTGAACATATCCAAATGACAACACATACTTATCAGCATCTAAAAAAAAAAAACATCAAGTTTTAACCAACATCATGCTTATAAATCTACTTGTAGGTGAATTTGGAATATCTAATTGACAACAATCTGTGATAACATGTAGACCTTTCCCCTAAAGTCTGTATCACTTATTTGTACTCTGTATGCAGTAAAGTTGATCATATGGATAACAAAGCCTGTAAATTGGAAAGGTAGACAAAACAGGATGTAAACTAGACTAAGAAAAGTCAATTCATTACTTGGTTCTTCTGCTCTTGCTTCTGCTGAGCCAGAGACTCTTCTCTCTCCTTTTCCACCCGTAGTTGTCTGGCCAGTTCCAGCATCCGCTGGTGGTTGGAAACTGACTCCACCTGTTGGACACATAATAAACTGTGATACTGTGCCGGCATCTGAGTTTCACCTCACACGACTGCCAGGAGCCACTGCAACTGACTCAGTTCCCCCTTCTGGCATGGCTTAAAAGTATGACCCACTAAATGATCGCTCCATTACTCATCTGCCCTGTAAAAGGGTGAAACATTGAGCCTGTCAGATGCCTGTCTAGTCTCATTACCACGAGGAATCTCTTGGCGTGTATGAGAGGTCATGTTTTCATTACTCTGTGAATCCCTGTGAGTTCCAGGCATTATGACAGGGTGGGCTTCCTCAAACAGAATGCCTGCCTGCCTTACCCTCTTCTTCAGCCTCTCCACTCGCTTGATCAGCTGGTCCTTCTCCTCCTCCATAGCACCAATGTCCTGAGGTTAGGGAAAAGATTGTGTTTTAGCACTGTGTCTGTGCACATATCCCCATCTGTGGCTTAACTTAAGAGAATTCCATATGATACTAAGTGATGAGTGGAAAACATAAAATGTTGTTCCCGTTTTTACCTTTCTGATCTCTGCAGTGGAAAAGCCAGAGCTTTTCAGTTGCTCACACTCCTTGTGGTAGGTCTTGAATCCTTCCACTAATTCTTCATACTACAAAAACAACAGATCAAACACTATGAAACTATGAATCATATTTCTCAGTTATGCATCACATAGCATCTGTCAGAACCACAGTGACCTTTAAATAATAAAATAATGGTTTTAATCATGGCATCATTGTGTGATCTCTTTAGTCTAGTAAGAAGAGGAGCCATGATCCCATGTTAAATGTTATGCTGCATTCATAACCTAGTGGGAAGGTGGCATTTACCACGTATGACTAGGAAAAATCTACTTGAACATCCCTCCAACTGATAATTACTAGTGGGAAACTCATCTATCACCCCTGAGCTCTGACTTCTCACACATGCTGACCTCTGACATCACCTACTAAGGTAGAACAGCATTTTCGATAGTTAAATGAAACAGCAAAACATTATTTATAAAAAGCAATTAATTCATATGTTTTTTTTAAACACCATAATTTGTTTGCAGGCATTATAGCAGTACTTTTAGTTTATGGTTGATGCAGCTTGTTGGCCATGAGCCAATACGTGTTTCTGAATGAGTTCAAAACACGTGAATGCATCACCTTCCCACTTGGTTATGAATGCAGCATTATGCTTGCACCTTGAAGTCAGCGGGCAAATTGTTTTGCATGGCGGGCCAACGAATTTGCCCAATGTTAAACAAACCTGGTGATAGGTGTCAGTGATGACATCATCCTGCAGGAACTCAGCAGGCACCTCCAGCTTAACCAGGAAGCGAGCCAAGTAAGCTCTCTTCTTCAGCTCTGTGATCCTCTGCAGCAGCCAGTGAAGGATAGGGTGTATCACAGGCTTACTGCCAGTCACCAGGCCCTGTCTGAAACTGCTCCTGTATTAAAAAAGATAGGACAGTAAACACTCTGTGTTCTAATGCTGAAATCTGCCTGAGTGGCCGACCCCAGGTGGTAAGAGTAGGCAACAACACATCTGCCACGCTGATCCTTAACACTGGGGCCCCTCAGGGGTGTGTGCTTAGTCCCCTCCTGTATTCCCTGTTCACCCATGATTGCGTGGCCAAACGCGACTCCAACACTATCATTAAGTTTGCTGACAACACAATAGTGGTAGGCCTGATCACCGACAACAATGAGACGGCCTATAGGGAGGAGGTCAGAGAACTGGCAGTGTGATGCAAGGACAACAACCTCTCCCTCAATACGAGCAAGGCAAAGGAGTTGATCGTGCACTACAGGACAAGGCGGGCCGAACAGGCCCCCAATAACATCAACGGGGCTGTAGTGGAGCGGGTCGAGAGTTTCAAGTTTCAAGATTTGGCATGGGTCCCCAGATCCTCAAAAGGTTCTACAGCTGCACCATCGAGAGCATCCTGACCGGTTGCATCACCTCCTGGTATGGCAACTGCTCTGCATCTGACCGTAAGGTGCGACAGAGGGTAGTGCGAACGGCCCAGTACATCACTGGTGCCAAGCTTCTTGCCATCCAGGACCTATATAATAGGCGGTGTCAGAGGAAAGCCCATAAAATTGTCAGAGACTCCAGTCACCCAAGTTATAGACTTCTCTGCTACCACACAGCAAGCGGTACCGGAGTGCCAAGTCTAGGACCAAAAGGCTCCTCAACAGCTTCTACCCCCAAGCCATTAGACTGCTGAACAATTCATAAAAATCACCCCCCCCCCTTGTACACTGCTGCTACTTGCTGTTTGTTTGTTACCTATGTATAGTCCCTCCACCCCCACCTACATGTACAGATTACCTCAACTAGCCTGTACCCCTGCACACTGACTCGGTACTGGTGCCCCCTGTGCATAGCCTCGTTATTGTTATTGTGTTACTTTTTATTTTAGCCTACTTGGTAAATATTTTCTTCTTCTTGAACTGCACTGTTGGTTAAGGGCTTGTAAGATAGCATTTCACGGTAAAGTCTACACTTGTTGTAGACAAATAAAGTTTGATTTGATTTGATCAGAAGAATACTTACGGCTCAGACGTATTCCCAGGTGGTTTGTATTTCAACATCCCCAGCAGAGTGAACATTCTCTTTGCTGTCTGGTCAGGCATTTCTTCACGGATATCAATAGTTTGCTGAAATAAATAAAATATGATTTACAAGTAATTCACACATTTTACACACACTTTGGGTGACTGGTAAACACAATAGTAGTGGGGCTCCAAATGGGGCAGGTGTCATCATCAAGATAATACAATTTTAGGCATAATATCAACTGGGACAACTATATACACCACTGGACAACTCGTGATCAAGTATGGGGTTGTTGTGTACATTGCAAAACATCATTTGTCTCACCTTAGGGTCTATTTCGGCCAGAACATCGTTGAGAATTTGCAGAAGTTGCATTGGCTCCAGTGAGTCAAAGGTGATCAGGTTAAAGTTTTTCTTGAAGGGGTCTTTATTCAGGTGCTCAACAATAAATTTAAGTTGCTCGCTCATCTTGAAATCAACTGGTCAGCTAATGTTATTGCGAGGTAAAGAACTTTAGCTGCAAGCTAGTGAAGACGATTAGCTAGCAAAAAGTCAGAATCAACCTTAGCATTAGCTTGCTAGCTATTTACTAGCCTAGCTACCGTTACTTTCCGAGGTGGATAGCTTGAATCATAGCTAGCTACACGCTGACAAGCCCGTTCGTATGCACAAAGTGGCCAGCTGGCTTGTCCCCTTGTTTCTTTTGAGAAAAACTCGTTTTAAACCGCTAAGACAACGTGTACAGTCACAAGGCAATCCGTCTTGGAAACCAGACACAAGCGTCCTCGAGCTGGTTGCTAACAGGAAGTATTTCGGCTTGTTCAAGAGGGTCAGCCTGCAGTGGGTTCAGCCTGTGGAACATGCTGCGCAAGATTCTGCCAACTGCACACGCAGAGTTGCATGCGGGTTCTTGTCCGTCTGGATTTGTCTTTTGTACCAGTAGATGGAGACAAATATCATTATTTCAGGCGGTTTGTAGCCTACTTACCGTAATACAACATTTCTGTTTTTAATCTTTCAAAATAGCAAAAGATTAGTCTACATTATTACGTACATAATATAGATAGACCATATAATCATATTTTCCAGAGTTGTATTGCAGCTTGGCATTATCTTTTGTGCTCTCGACGTGCCTGCGTCTTTAAAACTGGACACATCAAAGTCCCTCCCTCTCTTTTCAGCACCAACTCAATAAAGAAAATGACCAAAACACAGTAACCGTAGCTAGTGTGCGATCCGACGAAGTGTATCTAATGTCTAGTGGGTGTAAGGTTAACGAGAGAACATTCAAACTAACTTTCAATCGGGTGCAGGATAACGAATTACCGGTAACATTAAAAACAGCTTTTACACTGGAAATGTTTAATTGTTCTTGGACTTTCACTAAATCATTGAATGGAACTTCTGGATAGGACAGTGCTTCTGCTTTTACGATGAATGAAGAATAATTGTTTGTGACCGACATTACAGAAGATATGGAAGGACACTTATTCTTTTTTATTCTTTTGTTGCAGGTATCTGAACTGGCTCGTTTTGACAACAGGCCTCATGTCATTCTCACTGGTGCCCGTAAACACTCGATCTGACTATAATATAATGTTGCATGTTAAGTAGACATTTTTTTTGCATGAGTCTTATGAAAAATGTATTCAGTCAGTGGAGTGTGGAAATAGCTTTTAATGGCCATTATAAGTCATGCTTTAGAAATTATTTTGATTGGAAACGTATCATATAGTTTAGTAGAAACTTAGTTTCTACTCTATTACTCTATTCTCAGTGGACTAGGTAAAACAAAAAAAACTATGGTTGAACCAGTAGGTTTTGTGGAGGCTTGGAAAGCCCAGTTCCCTGAGTCAGACGCCCCAAGCATGGAGCTGAAATCATTGGGTGATATTGAGCAGGAGCTGGAGAAATGCAAGTCATCTATCAGGCAGCTGGAGTTAGAGGAAAACAAAGAGCGCTTTCAGATGATCTACCTGCAGACCTTACTGGCCAAGGAGAGGAAGGCTTATGATGGGCAGAGATGGGGCATCAAGAGGATGTCCCTAATGAATATTGGAGACCAATCCAGTGTTTCAGACTCCCAGACATCCCACATAGATGAGGAGCCTACAGTGGAGGAGCAGCCAAGAGAGGCAGTAGACACAGGGAACTATAAACAGTATCCAGAGGGAGAGGTAGATGGGGTGACTCCCTCCGAACAGAGGGGTGAGTTGTCCCCCCATATGCCTACTGTGGGTCCCCCAGACACCGATCTGGACAGGGACAGGGTGGGCATGAGCTCAGTAGCAGCACTGAGGTCCACCTTCGAGCGCATCAAGATAGCCAACTCTCACACAGCTGGAGATGGGAAGGGGGTTGAAGGGACAGAGAGACCCTTCTACGTGAACATGGAGTACCACCACGAGAGAGGCCTCGTGAAGGTCAATGATAGGGAGGTCTCAGATACGATCAGCAGCCTGGGCTGTCAGGCCATGCAAATGGAGCGCAACAGGTCCATGCACTCCCTGCCCGGGAACCTGTCCATTGCTATGGGGGAGATCCGCAAATCTGTGCTCAGATGCAGGTCCACAGAGGGCGGCTGTGGCTACAATGGGCTGTATGATGATACAGAGGTGAACCCACATTTCCTCAAGGACAGTGTGATCCGTTCCAATGGGGGGAGACAGCCGGCAAACTGTCAACCCTACACCAGTGTGTATGTCGGGGGGGTGATGGCAGAGGGGGAGGGGAGGGTCATTCACATCAGGGACCACAGTGTGGAGGAGGACTCACACCAAAACTGGCCGAGGCGCTCCTACTCACCTGGCAGTTTTTACGATGTTGGGGGTGGCTACACCCCAGACTGCAGCTCCAATGAGAACCTAACGTCCAGCGAGGAAGACTTCTCCTCTGGCCAGTCAAGTCACGTGTCCCCAAGTCCTACCACCAATCACATGTACAGGCAGAAAAGTAATTCGCCTTCCCAGATTTCCCATCAGTCCTTTGACAGCAGCAGCCTGCCCTCCCTACTGTCTCAGAAACATCTGAAGCAGGAAGTGTTGGTGTCCGAGGCCTCCATTGTGGGTGTCCGTAAAATAGGCCAGATCTGGCCCGGTGATGGGGACTCCACTACGTCCAGTAGGACCTCGCATGACAACAGTCTCCATGGAGATCTGGGTAGGTCTACAAGGTCATAGTCCTTATACTGTCCGTTTGTACTCAAGTCTTTTATTTATATTTTATGTAAAAAAGCACAAGAACTGTTAATGCATCTTTAGTGCTCAATAGCCACTGCCATTTCATGTGTTTATTAGAGATGCCTGTACTTGCCCTAACCTTGATCTCTCCTCAGGCAGCGATGTGCTTATATGTGCACCTGCAACATGATGCTATAGTGTACTATAGCTCTGCCTAATTTGTTTACAATGATTATATGAAACCATTAGCACAGCCCACCATTGCAAAGCACCCTAGTGCTTGTGTGATTCTTTGTGGATTGTACGACTGTTTTCTTTTCACTTTGTAAGCATGCCTGCCCCCTTTCCCCCTTCTGTTCTCTACGATTGAGTGGTGTCTCTTCTAGAGATGCCCTGATTGAGACAGTGCTTGCCCTCAAGCTGCCCAGTCGCTCGGCCCTGTCCACCCAGAGTGTTTTTGTGTCAGCACACATCAACATTGTTGTCCTTGTCTAGGAGTAATTCACTTAAAAGGGTTTGTGTAGCGTGATACGTTTAGGGAGGCTCTTTGTTGGGGGTGGGGAGGGAAAGGGCTGATAACTCTCACTAAAAAGAGGATGGAGGGCTCATCGTCACATGGCTTCCCATCAACATTTCAGTCCTCAGTGTTTCCTGTTGTGATGTGTGAACACAATAGGAGGGTCACTCATGTAGAGCGTATTGACACTGCAACAATGTTTAAGTGGGATAGGGTGGTACTAGGTACTGCAAGGACAGAGAGAAGAGAGTGAGTTCAATGCAAAATATTTATTAAAGCATTAATACATGACAGGGTGTATGTTTTATAAAACACTTTGTTCCAGACAGCTGAGGAAAAACAAACAAAAATATGTTCTCCCTCCCTCTCTTACGCTTATGCTTAACTGCTTTGATCTGGTCTTGAAAATATTATTTTGGTGGAGATGAAAAAAGCCAAATGATGATTTCCTCTTCGTTAGTCTTTAGAACTGATTTCCTTAGCCACAGACTGACAGGGAAAGGTCACGATTTGATGTGCTGTCTTCTTCCCTGTGTTGTTCTTAGTCTCTAAACGAACAGTCATTGAGATATTTTTGGTTGCTCAGGTCTATGATGACTCAAATAGGTATAGACATGTCTAAGTGAATGGCTGACTCAATGCCACATATTTCATAATATCACATGATTTCACTGAAGTCATAAAAGCAGACTGTCGGTTGTAGTAAATCAGTCAGGGTCATTCATTGTCTTCCATTTCCGACATGCTAGGCTTAACTAATAAAAGCTATGATAATTCATATGAGAAGAGCAGAAAGCTTTTTTTTGGTAGCAATTGTTGAGAATAGGCTGTTATGAAAGGTGATAGGCTGGAAAGCATAGGATTGTAAACCAAACGTGCAATGAACAAGCAAATAGTCTGGGAAATAATCAGCATGAGAACAGTAAGCCAGTGTGTGGCTCTTCTGACAAAGTCCACAAGTTCATGAGACTTGTGGTCAAATATTTAGCTTTATGACAGTGCAATAACACTGTAATGTGTGGTTTTCCACATTGTCTTACATTTGATTGTTTCTTCACAATAACACCTATTTACCAATGCAGCTTGAGCTGTAGAAAATAGGGAAAGCGGCTGTCAGATACAGAGAAAGTTGCGATTGCCGCAGCTTTCTGATTAAATGTCCAGCAAAAACATTGCTGAGCCTGTCCCTGGAGTGGTTGTCTTAGTTAAAGGCCATGCTGCTGAGGTAACGGTCCTGCTGCAGGATCACTTCATGCAAACTGTGCTTTGTGGATTAACAGAGATCTGGATTTATTTTCTGATGTCGTAGGAACATTATTGCATACATTGCTGGATCAGTGCTGTGATAAGCAGTAGTTTTGAGGCGAGCATGACAAACTGCTGTCCTCTGTTGTGGGCACTGACTTTTAGAGAGTGTGGGAAATGTCATTTTTTGATTTATCATAAAACTCCTTGCAGCATTCAATAAATTCCATGTAATCTGCGAAAGCGATTTTATAATGACAATGTTATAAAGGGCCACTGTGCTCTAGTTACGTAAGCGTTCTGGTGAATATTTACTGTAGCTTTAGGAGGGTTCATATGTTCCTATCAGATGGCACTGCCTTCATTTTAATTAGTTAAAGTTGCAATATGTCATTGCTACATTTTAAGAAAGAAAACAACTCAGCGATGTGTTTTTTTTCTGTGACTGCATGAGCAAACAGCCAGTCAAACATGGGGTGGCATTGACTACCCGGCAGACCTCTAGTGTTTTACTGTCTGGCATTGTGGCATACTTTGGGTCTGCCTGAGGAGGAGGGACAGTGCTAGTATTGGGTACAGTACTGAATGGCATAAATGGGCCTCTGTCCTTGCCACACTGACTCTACAAACCCTGCTACACCTCCCGCTTGTAATCTTCGGAAAACAGCCAGTCTAAAATGTACAAATCTCTAAGTTCTCTTTTTCCTAGAATAGCCTAGGAATTAGAGAATGAGCACCAGTCTCCTCATATGTGGAGATCTAGACCAATTGTCACTCCTGGCTGTGAATAGAGCTGCTGATTAGCTGTGAACAGAGCTGCTGATTAGCTGTGTGGCTTAATGGAAGCCACTTCTATGGTTTGTCTGCTTTGCTATAGTTAATTATCACTATAACAGGCATATGCCAGTTGCCAGGACTTTGACTCATGGCTAATCATGAGTATGTTATAAGAAGGTCTACTGGGGATTGTGTTGTTAGAATGTCTGCACTTTGAGTGAACCTGTGCCAGGCCAAGAGCAGCTTCCACTTAATATCAATTAGACAGGTCTGTATGTCTCATTTGACACTAATGAAAAGCTGTCACTCAGGCGGTCTGATAGTGGTCCTATCTGTCTGCGTGTCTGGCCTCAGTCCATGGCTGTATTTGCAACCACAGGAGAAATCACAGAGGCGGTGGTGGCCCACCCTCCAGGTTTACGATCCAATCATGAATATTTCAGAGCTCCTGATGAAGCTCACACGGTTTCTTTTTTGTACCTGAATGTCAACATTCTGAGCTTTTAGTGGTTAAGGAAGCAACAATTATTTAACCTCTCCCTCCCATTGAGTTTACATACAAGATACGTGTCCAACAATTTAGATGAAGTGGGGCCAGCACAGAAAAGGGAAAGAGCTCTTGTGCACCCTGAGTGAGCTCTGTGTTTAGTGTCACCTGTCCTCTTGGGTGGGTGACTTGGTAAAATGGTACAGAATGGAGTGTGCCTGGAGAGCTGGCAGGGGATCATAGCAGCAGGCCAGGGACCTGCCAACTGCAATCAGATGGAGCGAAGGGACAAACACACCATTAATATCTCTCAAATAAGCAGGCCCTATCCAGTTCAAGTTACACCAGCATAGGAGTTAACGGTTGGGCAGTAGCCTACTTGGCGCTATTTCAACCCTTAACTCTGAAACATGAGAAATACTGTCAGATTGAATAGAACATCTGAAAGTATTTGTGTCTACCCCAGGCTGTTTTCCATATCCATATATTTTCTTACAGATAATGGTAAAAATGCATGAGAAATGTTTGATCTTTTGGCCCTCCCTCCAGGCCTCCTTCTTCTCTCTAATCCTCCCTCGTGCTCTGTCTCCTGGTCCCCTGGTCTTAGCTCCCTTTACAGGTCCTATTCAAAGGGCCCTCTGTGCTGCTGGCTGGCAAGCCACGTGTTTATGGAATGTTTCAGCTGCTTGTGGGGTGTGGGGGAACACAGCGATGGTAATGTGCTATATGAGATGAGCTCACCTCTGCACAAACAGCCTGGGCCATGTTAGACAATAATTAGTTTGTGGATGTTGCTTCTGGCAGACAGTACTATTTCATGTATTTACTTCAACAAGATGTATTGTAGAACAAATATGCATATCCACAAGCATGAGTCCTTAATAAGAAGATTCCTCCTGGAAGCTAAACAGCTTTTCTTGAAATTGCTCTGAAAGCACAATTATAGGGAATAATCATGTTTAGTTCCTGGTCTTTGCTCCCATTTCCTGGTTGTCCACAGTGCTGAGAGGAAAAGCCTCTAAACCTGGCCTTCTGTGTGTCCAACTCTTAGACTGTCTCATGTGAGTGCATCTGTTTGGGTTGAATTGTGTGTGTCTGCAATCTGTTTCTTGTGGTTTATTGGAAAAAAGAAGATAAGAGACACGGTGTGTGAGATCTGAATAATTTATGATATGAGGGGAAAACACATTTTGTGTTGGTTGCCTCTTTTCTCTCCCTCTTTTTCTGCTAGTATCACACCCTCACTGTATCAGTCAAGTTTGTGTATGCACCAATCAAAAGTTTGGACAACCCTACTCATTCAAGGGTTTTTCTTTATTTTGACTATTTTCTACATTGTAGAATAATAGTGAAGACAAAACTAAGTTTTGATGTCTTCACTATTATTCTACAATGTAAAAATAAAGAAAAACCCTTTAATGCGTAGGTTTGTCCAAACTTTTGACTGGTACTGTTTATGCTGTAGGTCACAGACTGGAGCAATTATTGAACCTTGATATTCTGTTATACAGAGCATTACTGTGACCACCCTGAGCTATTTCAACACGCTGATTAGTAAGTGTGGTGGGCTGGGCAACTGAGTTCTGACCTACACTGCTCAATGGCTGGTGCTAATTTTAGGCTGTCCCATAACCGATCTGAGCAGAGCTGGTGGGCCTCACTACTCCTACTGGGCCTGTGGTCGGGCTCCCTCCCACTTCAACAGGGCACTTCAGATGTGCCAGAATGTGCTGATGGTTGGTTGGCTCGCACTCTGCTGATCTGCCAAAACACCCAGTCAGCTTCTTTCAGGGCTGCAGTGCCACCGCCCCGTTGCAGGTGCCATGTTTTCAGACCTGTTTCTTTTCAACCTGATGGGTGAAGCTCAATCAGAGAGAAACCAGATGTGCTGAAATGAAGTCTATGCAGTACTGAAAGATCCACTCCACCCAACCCATCCCTTCCTGTGTTAGCTGTGAGGGATGAAAAGACACCTTCGTAGTAGTGGGATTGAAGTGCAACTCTTTGTAGGCTGAGGATTAGTAAAGCAGATTTGTATTGATAAACCTGTATAACTTTCTATTTGTACATTCCATACATGCTGGATGGTAAAAGCCATTGTAACACTTGTTTCCTCTCGGTTAGCTGACAGCTGTCTCTCCAGTGATCACACGATCAGGATGAGAATCCATTTAGTGGAGGCAGAACGTGTCCAAACCTCTTAACAGCATAATAAAAAAATGTTTAGAAGGTGCCATATCTTTTCTAATCTATAAACATGCTGTCAGAGGTGACAGAGACTGTCATTGTGCTACACTCAATTAGAGGTCGACCGATTATGATTTTTCAATGCCGATACCGATACCAATTATTGGAGGACCAAAAAAAAGCCGATACCGATTAATCGGCGGATTAAAAAAATATATATATGTATTTGTAATAATGACAATTACAACAATACTGAATGAACACTTATTTTAAATTAATATAATACATAAATCAATTTAGCCTCAAATAAATAATGAAACATGTTCAATTTGGTTTAAATAATACAAAAACAAAGTGTTGGAGAAGAAAGTAAAGGTGCAATATGTGCCATGTAAAAAAGCTAACGTTTAAGTTCCTTGCTCAGAACATGAGAACATATGAAAGCTGGTGGTTCCTTTTAACATGAGTCTTCAATATTCCCAGGTAAGAAGTTTTAGGTTGTAGTTATTATAGGAATTATAGGACTATTTCTCTCCATACCGTTTGTATTTCATATACCTTTGACTATTGGATGTTCTTATAGGCACTTTAGTACTGCCAGTGTAACAGTATAGCTTCCATCCCTCTCCTCGCCGCTACCTGGACTCAAACCAGGAACACATCGACAACAGCCACACTCGAAGCAGCGTTACCCATGCAGAGCAAGGGGAACAACTACTCCAAGTCTCAGAGCGAGTGACGTTTGAAACGCTATTGGCACGCACCCCGCTAACTAGCTAGCCATTTCACGTCTGTTACACCAGCCTAATCTCGGGTGTTGATAGGCTTGAAGTCATAAACAGCGCAATGCTTCAGGCATTGCGAAGAGTTGCTGGCAAAACGCACGACAGTGCTGTTTGAATGAATGCTTACGAGCCTGCTGGTGCCTACCATCGCTCAGTCAGACTGCTCTATCAAATCATAGACTTAATTATAACATAATAACACACAGAAATACGAGCCTTAGGTCATTAATATGGTCGAATCCGGAAACTATCATCTCAAAAACAAAACGTTTATTCTTTCAGTGAAATACGGAACCATTCCCTATTTTATCTAGCGGGTGGCATCCCTAAGTCTAAATATTCCTGTTACATTGCACAACCTTCAATGTTATGTCATAATTATGTAAAACTCTGGCAAATTAGTTCGCAACGAGCCAGGCGGCCCAAACTGTTGCATATACCCTGACTCTGCGTACAATGAACGCAAGAGAAGTGACACAATTTCACATGGTTAATATTGCCTGCTAACCTGGATTTCTTTTAGCTAAATATGCAGGTTTAAAAAGATATACTTCTGTGTAGTGATTTTAAGAAATGCATTGATGTTTATGGTTAGGTACACGTTGGAGCAACGTCAGTCCTTTTTCGCGAATGCGCACTGCATCGATTATATGCAACGCAGGACATCAACCATGTCATCAACCATGATAATAATAATATCATCAACCATGTGTAGTTATAACTAGTGATTATGATTGATTGATTTTCTTTTTATAAGATAAGTTTAATGCTAGCTAGCAACTTACCGTGGCTTCTTACTGCATTCGCGTAACAGTTGGGCTCCTCGTAAGGCAGGTGGTTAGAGCGTTGGACTAGTTAACTGTAAGGTTGCAAGATTGAATCGCTGAGCTGACAAGGTCAAATCTGTCATTCTGCCCGTGAACAAGGCAGTTAATCCACCTTTCCTAGGCCGTCATTGAAAATAAGAATGTGTTCTTAACTGACTTGCCTAGTCAAATAAAGGTGTAAAAAATATACGTATATATATTTTTTAAATCGGCAAAATCCGCGTCCAAACTTACCGATTTCCGATTGTTATGAAAACTTGAAATCGGCCCTAATTAATCGTCCATTCCGATTAATCGGTCGACCTCTACACTCAATACTAAAGTTTTTATTCCTGGACCATAATGTCCCAAATAATCAGTCTTAAAAGGAATATTAGCCCCTTCTTTGGAGAATCCTTTAACATTTGTGTCTCATTTTAACAGATTTTTAATCTCAATTCTGGTTGTCAATTGAGAGGAATTGGTGTACTCTGTTTTGTTCATTCCATCCAATCCCAGTTAATGCGTGTCCAGATGGGACTGGCAGGATCTCTACAGGCTGTCACTCTGATCACTGTCTGGACCATTTCCTCCTTTTAGTTATTTCCAGAACAAATGCAGAGTTCATCCTTCTCTCCAAAGAAATATTTTAAGTGTCCTTTAACCAATGCAGTGAAGTGTGACAGTGCTTTGATGCATGCATTACATGGAGATTCTAATAGCAGCAACATTCAGCTTCAACACAATCAAGCTCTCGGTCTTAATCCAAGGGAGAAAGAAAAGGGAACTATATCTTCAAGACAAGTCTTTTTTTACATTTATTTTTTAGCATTCATATGGATATCCTGTATCCCACCAAAACTGTGTGTGACCTTGCTTAGAGCGCAGGGTACATCACAGTTGTGATGTTGAATTTCTGTGTTTATGATTCTGTGGATTTGTCCTGCTAACACATCTGTCAATCCCCTTCTCTCTGGATCATAGTCGGTTCATCTATCTATACATGTGGATTAGGATTACAGGTCTGTGAATATGTCCTTGATGCTTTTGTTGTGTGTGTTGCGTCAAACCTCTCATCACTCTCCACAATTGTTGCATCCACAGGGACAGAGTGCATGTTGACAGTGCACAGGTTATTCTCTGGACTAGGATTTAAGAGCATGTTAACCTGTTATGTTTGGAATCCTAGCAGACAGCTATTTCGAGGTCAGCCCTGTCTCATTGTAAAAGATAAAAGAGAAGCGGATTTGTAGTAGTGTGGCAAAATGGCTCCCTCGGGAACTACTAACTTGTACACTAAACGAACACAACTTCCAGATCCAGCCAAAGCTTTTCTGAGCCTGATGAACTTTGGCTTCCTAAACCCAAAGATCAGAACACAGGCAAATTTAATAATGCTGAAAGAACCTCTAAATTCTGCAGGATTCTCTACTAAAAGTCCAGAGAAACGTTGTCCTTTGCTGCTACATCTAAAACACTCTCAGCCCCAGCTGTTGGTTTGAGCACTGTTATGCAATGTTATTAGAATATATTTGTTACAGCTCTATTGCACATTAGTAACCATTTTGAGGTTAATTGAGGGGAGACTGTCAGATACACTCTACCACCATTCAACCACATAGTGTTTACGAGTAAACCCATCTGCTTTGACTATTACTAGGGAAAGCTGTTTTAACATACAGTTATTGTTGTAAAAATGTAATTAAGACATATATTTGTATTTATTTATTTATATGATTCATCAATATAAGTGACAATTTTGGATATCAAAAATGTAATTATTGATAGCAATAATTCAAATGTTTGATAGCGACAATAGCATTTTTATATATTGTTATTTATTATAATGAACTTCATGGGGCCGGGATTACATTTGCATGCTCCTACTTACAGTGCTAGTGAAAGTCTACACACCCCTTGCACAGTTTTCACATTTTGCTGCCTTAAAAGTTTATCTAAAAAAGGATTACATTTTATATTTTTCGTACTGATGTACACAACCTACTCGACATTTTCAAAGTAAAATAAAAAATATTTAATATTCCTTATTAATTTTAAATCAATAAATTATTGATATAGAAAATTCCATTATTAATATAAAAAAATGTGATAAATATACACAGTTTATTAGGTACACCCATCTAGTACCGGTTCAACCCCCCCGTTTCCTTCAGAACAGCTTGAATTCTTCGGGGAATGGACATTGGTATCAAGGGACCTAACGTGTGCCAGAAAAACATTCCCCACACCATTACACCACCACCAGCCTTTACTGTTGTCGCCAGGCAGGATGGGGCCGTGGACTCATGCTGCTTATGCCAAATCCTGACTCTGCCATCAGCATGACCAAACAGGAACCAGGATTTGTCGGGCCAGGCAATGTTTTTCCACTCCTCAATTGTCCAGTGTAGGTGATCGCGTGCCGACTGGACTCCTAGTTGATAGGAGTGGAACGTGTGGTCTTCTGCTGCAATAGCCCATCCGTGACAAGGACCGACGAGTTGAGTGTTCCGAGATGCCGTTCTGCACACCACTGTAGTACTGAGCTATTATTTGTTTACCGTTATTTGCTTGCATGATCCTTGCCATTCTCCTTTGAACTCTCTCATCAACAAGTTGTTTTCGCCCACAGGACTGCTGCTGACTGGATGTTTTTTTGATTGTCGCACCGTTCTTGGTCAACCCTAGGCACTGTCGTGCGTGAAAAGCCCAGGAGGCCGGATGTTTCTGAGATACTCAAACCCGCGCCCCTGGCAACAATGATCATACTACTCTGAAAGTCACTTAGGTCACTAGTTTGGCCCATTCTAACATTCAATAGAAAAGTAACTGAATGCCTGTCTGCCTGCTTTATATAGCAAGCCATGGCCTTGTGACTCACTGTCTGTAGGAGCGAACCATTTTTGTGAACTGGCCACTGACTATATTAAAACGGCTTTCCATACTAATACTGCACAGGGGAAACTGCATTAGCTCTTTGGTAATCCCACAGAGCTGTAGCTGAACTTCTTTGTTAAATGTTTTACCATGATTTAACTTAGGAAAAAGTCAATGCATTAGACAACTCACAGGGTTGGTTCAAGGACAGCAGTCCTAGAGTTGATATATGTTATTTAATATGAATCTAAATGTGTGCGTGTGGGAGGAGGGGGATGTTTGTGTGAAAAGGTGACCTTGTGCAGAATGTCTGTTTCCTGCTCTGAAGTTGATGAATTTGCTGAATGTTCTGGACAGACCTGCCTGGACACTTCCTTAGCAACAGGCCTTGCAGTCTGAGAACTAAGCTGTGCTGAGGAACTAGTCTATTGTGAAATCCTCTTCACTCAATGTTGGGAAGCTTGCCTGCTTTTTCATGCTACCATGGATAACTATTCTGCATTTAAAAAGCATGGTTATCCCAGAGCCATGTAAATAACTGTCTCTGTGAACAGTATTTTAGTTCATATCAATTCATATGTAAGAAATAATATTTTAAGACATGTTTTATAGTTTATGTCTATTTTACTGAAATATATTTGTGTGTATGATTGGTCAGTGTGTGTCCATTGACTGTGATTTCCAGGCCTCTGTGGCTGTGTGAGAGGTTATTCACCCAGTGTCACTGCTGTTGTATAATCTGACAGACATTCAGTGTGGCCTTTCACATTGACTTCCCCTGTATTCCCCTTGCCTGCTCCTCCAGAGTAAACACAGTGGTTTCTCTCTGCACGGCCCAGTGTGTTTGTTCAGGTTCTTTGTCATGGTTTCTGGGGGTGTCCCACTGTCAGCCTGACTCAACCAGCCCCCGGCCACTCCACATGGCTGTGTTCCATCTGCCTTCCTTGCTTCCGGGAATCCTCTCTTTCCTGTTTTCTAGCAGAGGTGAACTACACTGAGCAAAAATATAAACGCAACAATTTCAAAGATTTTACAGAGTTACAGTTAAAGTAAGGAAATCAGAAATAAATACATTAGGCCCTAATCTATGGATTTCACATGACTGGGAATACAGATGTGTATCTCTTGATCACAGATACAGTACCTGGTGTGACCACCATTTGCCTCATGCAGCACGACACATCTTCTTCACATAGAGTTGATCAGGCTGTTGATTGTGGCCTGTGGAATGTTGTTGCACTCCTCTTCAATGGCTGTGTGAAGTTGCTGGATATTGGCGGGAACTTGGACACGCTGTTGTACACGTCGATCCATAGCATCCCAAACAGGTTTAATGGGAGTATGCAGGCCATGGAAGAACTGGGACATTTTCAACTTCCAGGAATTGTGTACAGAACCTTGCGATATGGGGCCGTGCATTATCATGCTGAAATGTGATGGCTGGATGAATGGCACGACACTGGGCCTCAGGATCTTGTTACAGTATCTCTGTGTGCATTCAAATTGCCAATGACAAAATGCTGTTGTCTTCGTTGTCTGTAGCTTATGCCTACCCATACCATAACCCCACCTCCACCATGGGGCACTCTGTTCACAACGTTAACATCAACAAAACGCTCGCCCACACGATGCCATTGCTGTCTGTCATCTGCCCAGTACAGTTGATGCTGGGATTCATCCGTGAAGAGCACACATCTCCAGCATGCCAGTGACCATTGAAGGTGAGCATTTGCCCACTGAAGTTGGCTACAACGCTGAACTACAGTCAGGTCAAGACCCTGGTGAAGACGACGAGCATGCAGATGAGCTTCCCTGAGAAAGTTTGTGCAGAAGTTCTTTGGTTGTGCAAACCCCCAGTTTAACAGCTGTCCAGATGGCTGCTCTCAGATGATCCCGCAGGTGAAGAAGCCGGATGTGGAGGACCTGGGTTTGGTCTGCGGTTGTGAGGCCGGTAGACGCACTGCCAAAATCTCTAAAACGCCATTGGATGGGGCTTATGGGAGAGAAATTAACATTCAATATCTGGCAGCAGCTCTGGTGGGCGTTCCTTCAGTCAGCATGCCAATTGCACTCTCCTTCAAATTGAGACATCTGTCTTATTGTGTTCTGTGACAAAACTGCACATTTTAGAGTGCCCTTTTATTGGCCCCAGCACAAGATGCACCTGCAGTATGTATTGATCATGCTGTTTAATCAGCTTCTTGATATGCCACACCTGTCAGGTGGATGGATTATCTTGGCAAAGGAGAAATGCTCACCAACAGGGATGTAAAAAAATATGTGCACAGAATTTGAGAGAAATAAGCTTTTTGTGCGTATGGACATTTTTGGGGATCTTTTATTTCAGCTCATGAAGGGACCAATACTTTACATGTTGTGTTTATATTTTGGTTCAGTATAGTTATCTCTGTGTCCACTTCTGAACATACAGTATTTCAGCTACATACAGCTATTTTAACACTGAGGCCTCACAGACAAACAAACACCACAGCTTGTATCATTCCACTGGTGGTGCTTGTGCTTCTCCCACACAGATACTGACAATAATGGTAGACATTGTTGGTGAGTCAAAGTGACAATAAAAGGGATTGAACTGTTCTTGATGCAAAACTATATAGATGAATAATAGCGGAAACAACTAGTCTACACAACAGCAGCTAACACATCAAGATAGACCCCTGTGTTGCATTGTGTCTGTAAACACTTCCACCCAGAATGTCTGCTTTGCTGTGATTGTGAATTAAAGGGGGTGTTTTCTGGTCTGTGTGTAACACCTACAGTACAAACCAGAGAGAATACAGGAGCAGGAAGAGCTGCGGTTAGTCCTCTCTCTGTAACGGGGAGGTCTAATGTAGCCTTGGCCACTTCCCTACACCTTGGATTTATTCACCAAGAATGAACTTGAAAACCACACAGCCACAATCAGACATGGTTGAGAAGGAAGGAGAGGAGAAGATATGATAACGAGTGGTGGAAATCCCATTGACCCAAATATCTGTCCCTCAGGTTACTGGTTCACCTGTGGCTACTGAGTGATTATTAAGAAGGAATTCCTCTTTGATTGCTCTCATACTCTGTGCCCTCCCTAGAGTTTTTTTTTGTCATCATTGAGTTGATATGTAAATAAAGCATTACTATGGTTAAGCTCCTGTCCAGTATAGCTGCCTTGAACTGCTGCTGCATCTGTACAGTTAAATTATGTTATGTACAGAGAGTAGAGGGACTGACTAATGCTTCTCCTCACCACACAAGTGAATCAGAGTTTTCGCTGCGATTCTCCTGGCTTATCCTCTGCTGTAGGATGGTCCCTGTGTGTCTGGCACAGTCTCTGAAGATCAGAGGGGATTTGAAGCACAGAGACACAGAATGTAATGGAATAGAGCACATTAGAGTTTGAATGACAGAGCTGTTTTCATCAGGTCAGTCTAGTTATTTTGAATGTACAGTAGCTTTTATATAATACCATTGATATATAGATATGAATAACTTTATTTTATTTCAGTCATTTTTTTAAGCCCTTGTGTTTGATGTAAGACCTATTTTGGTTCTTATTGAGTCTGCACCATATTCTTGTCTCAACAAAGGATTATTGTTTTTAACTTTTAAAAAAACTATTTCAAAGAGCAGATGAATATAGACAAATATGAATACAGATTTGTTTTTTTGAGGGAGGTAATGTTTCCAGTCAAACTGGTCATGACAATTGATCACACATTTCTATCTTCTTTCACTGCCTGTTCAGTGGCTTTAATGGTGTTTTTAGAGGAGAAGAGAGAATGTCTTGCATGTGAAGGGTGTGAAGTGTCAGAGAGAGAGAGAGAGATTCACACAGTGCCACTGTCTTGGAACCTACTTTACACTACCACACCTAATCCCCTCCATCTGTCTGTAATTATCCCAAAAGTCCCCTACAGTGTGACCCCTCCTTCCTATGGCTATGACCTGGAGCAGGCGGCGGAGCACCAGCAGCACCATGACCTCCTGCCTTTCAGCACCTCGCTCTCCTCCTCACCTCGCCTCCGCTCCAAGAGCTGCAGCAGCCAGCACACACACTCCTCTGGCTCCCTGGAGTCCACCCTGTCGGTAAGGTTAATGCCAGTCCTACTATCATATACCTCCATCTTCTACTCTTAAAGCCCATGTGTCTGATTTTTCCACCCAGTGCAGCTGTCTGTTAATGCCCCCATCCTCTATAAGTCTGCCTTGGGCTCTCTGAGTATATTTAATAGAGATGCTCTGCTCGTTCCAACCACACTTTCACTCACCCTATAAATCTCATCCACCTCTATTGTACTGTACCTAGCCAATCTCCGGTGTCCCCTAGGTCCTCCTCTGATGTGCTCAGCTCTCTGATCTTCAAAGGTTAAATCCAGGGGGAGGCCTCCTCTTGTGCCCCCTTAGTATTCAGGCTGTGGAATGTCAGAGCTATTCATTTCTGCTCTGTGCATGAGCTCCATATCGACCGAACACAGGCGGCTGGTGGCACCTTAATGGGGGAGTATGGGCTCATAGTAATGGCTGGAACGGAATAAATGGAATCGTGAGCGACAGACTGTCAGAAACCTAACTACTGATGCCTTTGACCCATCAGTAACTACAGGTCCCATCCTAGGCTAGGAAAACAATTGCTTCCCTCCACAATACAATGGATCTTTGACCCTGGCCTCTGCCCTTTACATCTCCAACAGGATTTAATCAAATGTATTGGGTTCCCTTGAGACGACAGTCTTTACTCGTAGCTGTTTAGAGGTCTCATTCAACATCCAGGGGGATTAGGGAAGATCTGCTCTGGTTACAATTAGAATCACCAAATAAGCCTGGTAGAAGTGAATACCCGGTCTGTCGCTCTCACTGTCTCTCTGTCTCTCTCTTTCTCTCTCTCTCTGCCATTCACTGTTAGTCTCATTCTCACACACAGACAGAGCTGGATCAGGAGAAAGAGTTGGAGATGCGGAAGTGGGTTTTGTCAGGGATCCTGGCCAGTGAGGAGACATATCTCAGCCACCTGGGGGCTATCTTACTGGTAAGAGACAGGACTTTGAGCTAATTGAATATGACACTAATTGAATATGCCACACCTCACTGTGATGAACAGTGATTTCAGAGCGTTGGGACAGTAAAATGTTGGATGGACAGACGGATGGATGTATGCACACACACACACACACACACACACACACACACACACACACACACACACACACACACACACACACACACACACACACACACACACAGTAATGCTTGTCTTGCATTGATTGTCCCAGCCCATGAAGCCTCTGAGGGCAGCAGCTACTACCTCCCAGCCGATGCTGACCATCCAGCAGATAGAGACCATCTTCTTCAAGGTGACGGAGCTCCATGAGATCCACAAGGACTTCTACGATGCCCTGCTACCCAGAGTTCAGGAGTGGTGCCACAACCAGTGTGTGGGCGATCTCTTCCAGAAACTGGTGAGCATTATTATTGTTGTGTAAAGACCTAGGAAATGCTGTTATGGTTCTTTTGTGTTAGTTCTTCCAGATGCATTTGTTCCTTTGTTCATAAGTACAAAAACGTGAAATAGACTCCCCCAGCCACAAACTGCATTCTTCTGTGAGTAAGCAGATATTTATCCAATAAGTCAGTCACTTTTAAAGACAATATTAGTAGACTTCCTTTAATCATTAATAATACTGAAGAGAGATTTAAAGAGTAGAAAGAGGGAGTTAGACTGGCTATAATGTGTGGTGGATGCTGGACCCCACATGTGAGCAGACTGCCTGGAGACATCTCCCACACAGATAAAAGCCTGGCTATAGCACATAACAGGCAGTAAAGGAGGACAGAACACCACTAAGAGGCTCCTGACTGCAAAGAGCTGCCTCAGTATGACAGTGGAGGAAAGGAAGATGCATGAAACAAAATCACATCATTTGTCCTTATTTTCATGACTGTGTGCCGCTTTTTTATGACTGCTGCCGCAGGTGTGTGTGTGCACACAGTCATAAAAAAAGGACAAATTATGACTGATAGGATGCATGTTTTCAATGCTGTTTTTGTTGAAGGCCATACCTCGTCTGATCGCTATTCCCAGCACCATTAGAAGGGAAAGCAACTAGTATGACTGGAGTAGAGAGCAGCCAAAACTGGGTACATGAATCCAACAGCAGGTTAACTACATCGTATCTACTCTCTATTGTCTCTCTCTATTATAGGCCAGCCAGCTAGGAGTGTACAGGGCCTTTGTGGATAACTATACGGTTGCTGTGGAGACGGCAGACAAGTGCTGCCAGGCCAACATACAGTTTGCTGAAATATGTCAGGTATGTATTGTATTTTATATGTCTACTTTTACAAGGGCAACGTTTCGGTTAGAATACCTCATCCCCAGGCTCAATTGCCAGAACCGGCTGGGTGGACAGAGATAAGAATAAATATTACTGTGATACTGTGCTGTGTTGAAATGGTGTACTCGTATCATTATGCCTTTCTCAATTCCTGTTGTGCCCTCAGAATCTTAAGGTCATAAGCACCAAGGAATGCAAAGACCAGGCAAAAAATTCACTGGAAAGTAAGTGCAATTTCATTATTTTGAACAATTCACAGTCAAAATTAACTAAACCTTACATTTATTTAAATATCTATAGTTCAAGACAATGAAGAGTTCAACCCTCCAGTTATTTGAATTCAGAAAGAGTGGTACATGCTTAGTTAAAGCATATTGAATATGACCCTCAACCTCAAAGTGTCCTATGTTGTTGGTTCTGCGTTGCCTTGTCCTGCCTTGGACTTTATATACTTTATGACCCTGTCCCCCTCAGCTCTGCTCTATAAACCCGTGGACAGAGTTACCCGCAGCACCCTGGTTCTGCATGTAAGTCAAATCAACACACTGAAGATTTTTCCCCTTCAGACCTGAATTTCTTTTATGAAAACAATGCTTCACATATCTTAGAAGAAGTTATCATAATTTATCTCAAATTAATTTATCTTTTTTCTTTCTCTCTTTCACACTTTCTCTTTCTCCTCTTTCTATCTCTTTCTTTCTGTTTTGCTCTCTCCTTTCTTTCTCTTTCGCTCGCTCTCCTTTCTTCATTTTTAAATTCTTTCTTTCTGTCTCCCTTTCTTTCTCTCTTTATTTCTTTCTTTCTGTCTCCCTATCTTTCACTCTCTCCTCTCTTTCTCTTCCTTTCTTACTATTTCTCTCCTTTCTTTCTCTCTCTTTCTCTTTCTCTCATTCTTTGTTTCTATTCTTTCTTACTCTTTCTTTCTTTCACACTCTCCTTTTTATTTCTCTCTTACTCGTTCACCCTCCTTTTTCTCTTTCTTTCTTACTCTCCTCTTTCTCTTTTTCTTTCTCTTTCACCCTCTCTCCTTTCTTTCTTTCCTTCACCGTCTCTCTCATCTTCTTTCTTTTTTTTCCTTTCTTATTATTTCTCTCCTTTCTTACGCTTTCCCTTTTTTCTCTATCTTCTATTTCTTTCTCTCGCTCTTTCTTTCCATCATTCTTTCTCTCCTTACTCTTTCTCTCTCTCTCTCTCTCTCCTTTCTCTTTCTTTGTTCTTTCTCTTTCTTTCATCCTGTTTCTTTCTTTCTCTCCTCTTTCTTTCTTTTCACTCTCGCTCTCCTCTCTTTCTTTCCATCATTCTTTCTCTCCTTACTCTTTCTCTCTCTCCTCTCTCTCTCCTTTCTCTTTCTTTGTTCGTTCTCTTTCTTTCATCCTGTTTCTTTCTTTCTCTCCTCTTTCTTTCTTTTCACCCTCTCACTCTCTCGCTCACCTCTCTTTCTTTCCTTGTCTCTATTTCTCTTTCTTTCACCCTCTCTCCTTTCTTTCTTTTTTCTTATCCTTTCTTGCTATTTCTCTCCTTTCTTTCTTTCTTTCTCTCTTTCTTTCTCTCTTTCTCTCTTTCTCTCTTTCTCTCTCTCTTTCTCTCTCATTCTTTGTTTCTCTCGCTCTCTTACTCTTTCTCTCTCATTCTTTGTTTCTTTCTTTCTTTCACCATCTCTTTCACCCTCCTTTCTTTTTTCTTTTCCTTTCTTACTTTCTCACGTTTTTCTTTCGCTCTCTGTCTCATTTCTCTTTCTTTCTCTCTTTCTTTCACTCGGTTTATCTTTCTTTCTTCATTCTTTCTTTCACTCTCTTCTCTCTTTCTTTCACTCTCCTCTTTCTTTCTCTCTTTCTTTATTTCACCCTCTTTCTCTCCTTTCTTTTTATTTCTTACTCTCTCTGCTCTTTCTCTCCTTTTTTTCTTACACTTTCACTCTTTCTATCTCTCTCTTACTTTCTTTTACCCTCTCTCTCTCTCTCTCTCTCTCTCTCCTCTCCTTTCTTTTTCTTTCACCTTTCCCCCTCTTTTTCTTTCTTTCTTTCACCCGCTCTTTCTTTCACCCTCTTTCTATCTTTTTTTCTCTTTCTCTCTCAGGACCTGTTGAAACACACCCCCTCCAGCCACCCAGACTATCCACTGCTGCAGGATGCCCTGAGAATCTCCCAGAACTTCCTGTCCAGCATCAACGAGGAGATCACCCCGCGCAGGCAGTCTATGACAGTGAAGAAGGGAGAGGTCAGTGTGGCAGGCTTTGACATGAGGTGGCATGCATTTTGGACAACTGACTGTCCAAACAGAAAGTTTAAAGTGACCAAATCGAATTTGTGTATGTTCAGACAGCAGTCATTTGCTGACAAGGCTCCACTAGTTGTCACAGTAACGACGGGTGTGTGTGTGTGCAGTGGGGTAGGCTGATTGGTGCTGGTGCTTGTGCTTTCTGTCACTCAGAAGTTATGTAGCAAGCTAAGGTGACAACAATGCCTGCCATGGACGTTTGCTTTGAATGTTCAAAATCATAGGGTAAGAACACTTTTAAAGCCTCAAAGGATAAGATGATCCAACTTTCAAACGATACCTTTTTGGCTAGCCATAGCAGTCAACTAGCTAGCTAGCACATTCACTAATTTATTTGTAACCAAATAACAAGCTAGTTAGCTACCACATGTTCTTGTCAAACTGTCAGCAGAGTAGCTAGCAAGAAACAATATATGCTGAATAAAAGTCTAAAAACCACTTGAGGGCAAATAAATCAGATTTTCCCGTTCAGACACAAGTCACATGGCCAGGAATCAGATTTGTAATTGACATGTGGCTTGAAATATCAGATTCCGTGTGCTTTTTTGCAGAAAAATATCAGATTCGAATCGGATATGCAAATGTATAGGATTTTAGTCACTTAAAACTGCCAATGTGAACACGGCTTTAGAGGCATACAGACACCCCAACCTGGCCATGTGGCTATCTGGACCTCCCTTATAATGCTTTCATACTTGTCTTCTTTTCAGACACTTTGATGTCACACTGCACCATTCCATAAGCAAAGTAGTGTCAGATTACACAGCCTGCGTCAAAATGAGAAATCACCAGTCTCTTGTCCATTCAGACAGTTAGTCGTTAGTTGGGTAGATTGCTTAATAAGATAGATTCCCCCAAGCAACACAGGTTCAGAGCTATACATTAGGAATCTGAGGGTTACTGTAAATTAGCCAATCAGTGCTTCTCAGTTCCTGTAAAAGCCAGGGAAATGGTGTGTCTGTAAACTCCAATAAACCTGCGTTGTGAGTCAGATTCCTGCTGAGTCATCTCTGCCTGTCTGGTTTATTAGTGGAGGAAGTGGAGCCTAGAGGAAGCTCATGACAAAATAATATGGTTCTGACCAGGAAAGCCCATCGCACTGCCTACATCCTTGTCCTGGCTCCCCCACTCCCATCCTCCTGTCCCACTCTGAAGTCTGCTTCCCAGAAATGACCTGTAGCACGTCTTATCAAGTATCTGTCCACCCTTTCCCGTGGTGGCACGTACTAGTTACTTACCCTCACTCTCTCACCCCTGCTGAATTTCATCTATTATTACTGGAAACCTGTCCAACTATGTCCATCAGACTTCTTACAATAAGTAAACGTGAGAATGGAACTCAGACAAATTACATTTCTGTATGGGTTGGCTCTATTGTAGTATTCCACAATTCATAGGCCTCTATTTGCTAAAGGCAAAATAAATGTAGTACTTGTAAGTGACTGGAGTTTGGTAGCTAACTGGATAAACTTACTGTGGTGATTGAAATCCAGGGTTCGATTTAGTTGGGCCTAGGGTTGCAAAGGGTTGGATACTTTCCGGTAAATTTCCTAAATTTTCCTTGGGAAGTTAAGAATTTGGGGAATTTTGCTTTAAATCATCAAATAAGTTAGCTTATAACAATGAACCTTTTTTTTGTGGGATACACATAAGGCAATTCTAGGTCTTGTGGCATATTTTGGTTAAACTATCCCCAATTAAATGAAATTGCAACTCTCTGCATGCACAGTGCACTCTTCCATCACATGTCCAGCTGATTCTCAAGATCTTGCACACTAGTGAGATGCTATTGAGCCCACACAACTACACTGTCTGAGCCAAGGACTACATGCTTTCTGGTAAGTTTTGATTACAATACTGGGTGGGGTGAATATATTTTATGACATAATAAAAAATCATGTAACTAGTAAATAGTCTACAGCAAAGTGTTTAAATTATTTCTAACTTGTTAACAATTTCTGCTAGTTAGTTGCTACTGTGTGGGTTTTAGCTTGCTTGAGCCTGCTAACTAAGGAGTGTTAATCCATACATGTTAAATAAAGTAAAAAATATCTTACAAAGGAGTTGTTTAATCTAACTGCTTAACTATTTATCTGTACATGGAATTGTATATATTTTTCTTCTTCTAATCTTTACAGGAAATGCCACAGGCACTATCTGATGTGTGGAGACATTTCACTGCAGCTGATGTAGAAGGAAAAGCTGGGTACATTTGCAAATACTGTGCCAAATCATATGTGAAGAATGAAACAAAGATGCAGAATCATCTGGCCAAGTGCATAAAGTTCCCTCAACGCTCACAACAAGCAACCTCTGACAAAAGTCCGTCTACTTCTATTCGAGGTGAAAATGATGAATCGGACACCTTATCGATAGCAACAGCTCATGGTCCTCCTGGAATCAGAATCATTTTACAGATGTACGTTGAAAACATTTTTGGGAGATGCGATGGATCATTCAATATTCCCTTTTGTTGTTCAGTGAAATCATCCCATGTGAAGAGTCAACCCATTTAATTAATGCTCAATTCATAATAAAATTTCTATTGGATGGATTTAATCATTTGAAATTATGTCTACTTATGATAGGTAAAAGGTTTATGTTTCTGTCTCTATATGGTAAATATTTCCAATGCAAAAAAACATCTACATTTAAATGGTATTCATATTAATTTGCATATATTTCCATTAATTCCCATATATTCCCAGGGAGAGTTTCCACCTCCTAGTTGGGCCCATCTTACCAATTTTGTCATCAGATAGTCATCCTCCATTTTGAGAAATGTCAAAGTAACTGATGACCAGGTCAATACAGTGACCATAAATCCATGAGGGCATCTCCCTGGTGGAGTTTTCCTTGTTTTTGCATAAATGTGGTTAGGATGGATTGGTAGAGTCCCACATGGGTGCTATTTTTTTAAATTTATAAGCAGCTTTCAGCTCGTAGGGTCAAAGGTCAGTATTAACAGTCCAAGCATTCACAGCCCCGCTCTGGCCACAGGAAGAGCAGATGTCACTGCATCAGTTACCAACCGCCCACTCGACTGGCCGGGCAGGCAGGATTATTAGGATCTATTCCTGTAAACACTGGCTCTTTTCTTTAACGAGTCCGACGCAAAGGATATACTGCTTTCTCGGGAACTGCCCAAATCCCCGTCATTTGCATGGAGAAAAGACGGAGAAAAAGGGGGCGGAGGTTGGGCTGCCTTCTGAGAATTCGTAGGCAAGTGATTAAACCCTCGCTGCCATCTGTTCTATTGGCCAATGGGGTGTGTGTCTATTTGTCAATAACAGCTGATGCTCGATGTCTAATATTAAAGAAGTCTCGAGGTATTGCTCACCTGCGCCTGAGGTAGAGTACCTTATGATAAACTGTAGACCACACTATCTACCAAGAGAGTTCTCATCTATATTATTCGTAGCCGTCTATTTACCACCACAAACCAATGCTGGCACTAAGACCTCACTCAACCAGCTGTATAAGGCCATAAGCAAACAAGAAAATGCTCATCCAGAAGCGGCACTCCTAGTAGCTGCGGACTTTAATGCAGGCAAACATAAATCCGTTTTACCTATTTTCTAACAGCATGTGCAACCAGAGGGAAAAAAACCCTAGACCACATTTACTCCACACACAGAGATGCATACAAAGCTCTCCCTCGCCCTCCATTTGGCAAATCCGACCATAATTCTATCCTCCTGATTCCTGCTTACAAGCAAAAACTAAAGCAGGAAGTACCAGTGACTCGCTCAATACGGAAGTGGTAAGATGACGCGGAGGCTACGCTACAGGACTGTTTTGCTAGCACAGACTGGAATATGCTCCGCGATTCATCCAATGGTGTGGGGTGTACCACATCAGTCATCAGCTTCATCAATAAGTGCATCGACGACGTGCGCGGACCAACTGGCAAGTGTCTTCACTGACATTTTCAACCTCTCCCTGACCGAGTCTGTAATACCTACATGTTTCAAGCAGACCACCCTCGTGGGTGGTTACCCTCGTGGGTGGTTACCCATTTTAGGCAGGTTACCTTCGCTTCCTTGGGCACAGGGACTATCCCTGTGCCCAAGGAAGCGAAGGTAACCTGCCTAAAATTATTACTGCCCCGTAGTACTCACGTCGGTAGCCATGAAGTGCTTTGAAAGGCTGGTCATGGCTCACATCAACAGCATCATCGCAGATAAGCTAGACTCACTCCAATCCGCCCCAACAGATCCACAGATGATGCAATCTCCATTGCACTCCACACTGCCCTTTCACACCTGGACAAAAGGAACACTGATGTGAGAATGATATTCATTGACTACAGCTCAGCTGGTAAGGGTAGGCAACAACACGTCTGCCACGCCGATCCTCAACACTGGGGCCCCTCAGGGCTGTGTGCTTAGTCCCCTCCTGTACTCCCTGTCCATCCACAACTGTGTGGCCAAACACGACTCCAACACCATCATTAAGTTTGCTGACAACACGAGTGGTAGGCCTGATCACTGACAACGATGAGACAGCCTATAGGGAGGAGGTCAAAGACCTGGCAGTGTGGTGCTAGGACAACAACCTCTCACTCAATGTGAGCTAGACAAAGGAGCTGATCATGGACTACAGGAAAAGGCGGGCTGAACAGGCCCCCATTAACATCGACGGGGCTGTAGTGGAGTGGGTCGAGAGTTTCAAGTTCCTTGGTGTCCACATCACCAACGAACTATCATAGTCCAAACACACCAAGACAGTTGTGAAGAGGGCACAACAACACCTTTTCCCCCCTCAGGAGACTGAAAAGATTTGGCATTTGGCATGGGTCCCCAGATCCTGAAGTTAAGTTCTACAGCTGCACCATCGAGAGCATCTTGACCGGTTGAATCACCGCCTGGTATGACAACTGCTCGGCATCTGACCGTAAGGCGCTAAAGAGGGTAGCCATAAGACTGCTGAACAATGAATCAAATGCCCACCCAGACTATTTGAACTGCACTGTTGGTTAAGGGCTTGTAAGTAAGCATTTCACGGTAAGGTTGTATTTGGCACATGTGACAAAAAGTTTGATTTGATTTTCTTTGATAACAAGACACTGATTTAACTTGATGTCTTTCATTTACACTTTTTACAACCAGGTCTCAAATCTGTTTGAGGACAGATGTTTATTTATGAGAAGAGACTATCTTTATCCCAGCAGCTTCTAGAAGTTAGTTAAAATATTGTTACTAATCAGCAGAGGTGAGACCTATTTCATTATTATTCGAGTGACAAGCAAGTCACAAGTCTCAAGTCGAGTCCAAAGTAGAACGGGTTGAGTTTCGAGTCAAGTCCAAGTTGTGAATTCTAAGAGCAAGTCGAGTCACAAGTTTTTTTCAAGTCAAGAAAAAAAAAATCTATACGTGCAATGACTTGCTGAAATACAAATCTGTGTCTATTTATTGAGACTACCAGAGGGCTTTTTTCATTATTTTTTGATTATGTAATTGATTTTAACAACAAATTCCAAATGCAAGTAAATTATCAATTATCAGACCAATTTCTATGCTAGAAATTGTTGCTTGATGCAAAACAAACTCACTGTGCTAGCTCACTCGACCTGTTGATTGAAAGTTTGCTGGTCCAATCAGATGGCCAAGTGTGCGTTTTAACTAGCCAATCTGTTATTTTGTTTTTTTTGCAAGTGTGATGCTGGCATGCAGCTGTCTCTGGCTGCTTGGACATTAGAGACTCTGTGCCACAAAATGAGTGACAAAACGTTACAAAACCTGGCCAGATAATTTCAAGTCAAAGTTGAGTCTTGAGGCTCCAAGTCCAAGTAAAGTTATTTTATTTTTTGTTGAGTGTCAAGTCATCAAATGTCATGTGACTCGAGTCCTCACCTCTGCTATTCAGTGCAAGTATTCCTTTTGGAGATGCTCCTCCTGTCTAGAACCAGTCAGGCCACATACATCAGATACTTCTTCCACTTGAGGGCCATAATAACATGTTCTGACCATGTGTCATCTGACCATGTGTCATTGGGTCGGCAGGGTAGCCTAGTGGTTAGAGCGTTGGACTAGTAACTGAAAGGCATGGGTCCCCAGAGGGGAATCCCCGAGCTGACAAGGTACAGATCTGTCGTTCTGCCCCTGAACAGGGGCAGGCCGTCATTGTAAATAAGAATTTGTTCTTAACTGACTTGCCTAGTTAAATAAAGGTAAAAAAAAAAAGAATGTAGGGATACAAAATTCCAGCAACTTTCAATAAATTCCCTGGTTTTCCCGAAGTACCGGAATTTTGCAACCCTAGTCATCAGAGTACATTTATTGTTTATGAAACCCACTCGACAACTACTGATTCTGTGTTCTGGGTATAATCTGTGTTATGTCAACTGTGAATTGATTGAATGAGGGGGTTGAGGGTCAGCTGCCTGAGGTACAGCTCTCATTAGCTGAATGTGATGGGGTCAGAAAGCAACTTGACATGGAAATTACTGGAAAACGTTTCTGTATGGAAGCAAATTCTAGCAAATATGAATAGATAAAATATCCAATGAACGTGTGATTCCCTGTTTTGCCCCTGTAGAACCGTCAGCTGTTGAGGGACTGCTTCATGGTGGAGCTGGTGGAGGGATCCAGAAAGCTTCGCCATGTCTTCCTCTTCACAGACTTACTTCTCTGTGCCAAGTTGAAGAAACAGACTGCAGGGTGAGTGTAGATTTACTGATGGACCAGATGGTTGGTTTAATATCCTGGCTGTGGTGTTCCTTACCTGTGTGTGTGTGTGTGTGTGTGTTGTTTAAATGGTTCCTGTGTGTGTGTGTTTGTCTCTCTCCAGGAAAGGCCAGCAGTATGACTGTAAGTGGTACATCCCACTGTCAGACCTCACCTTCCAGACCATTGAGGACTCGGAGGCCACACCCATACCCCAGGTCCAGGACGAGGAGATTGACACCATGAAGATCAGAATCTCACAGATCAAGAATGAGCTCCAGAGAGAGAAGGTGACAACAGACGTCAGAAAGAGGGGAAATCCCTATAGTGTTATAACGGATCATTTTATTATAATAATGTTGAAACACTTGACCAGATCATGGCTTCATAAGAGCCATTAATGACTGAGACAGTGCTATACATTGAGACGGCAGCAGCTGTCTGAGTGCTCTTCTTCTATATGCGTCTGTGCAGAGAACCACTAAAGGAGGGAAGACAATAGAGCGTTTGAGGAAGAAGCTGTCGGAGCAGGAGTCTCTGCTGCTGCTCATGTCCCCCAGCATGGCCTTCAGAGTGGCCAACAGGAACGGCAAGGTGAGCCAGCCACTGACTGATTCCTCTCTCTCTCTGCACCTATGGTCCTGCAAGGTCATATCTAACAACTACACAGCTCATTGTTTGTACTTTGAAATATTTTGGTTCAGGGTCTGCTGCCCCCTACAGGTGTAGAAATGTGGTACAGCATTGCTAAGATGTCTGTTGTATTGTACAGCAGAGGGCTACATGTTCCTTTGTGTGTTTCAGGGCTTCACATTCCTCATCTCGTCAGATTATGAACGTGCAGAGTGGAAGGACATCATCCGCGAGCAACAGAAGAAGTGTGAGTGTTCTCTGCAACATAAGCTATGCTTGTGACAATCCCATAATTGAGCTGATGGTGGCTGTCAGTCTCTCTCTGAACTCCATTCCCTCCTGCAGGTTTCAAAAGCTTCTCTCTGACCTCTCTGGAGCTGCAGATGCTCACCAACTCATGTGTGAAGCTTCAGACGGTCCATACTATACCAATGTCCATGAATAAAGAAGGTAGGCCATAGACACAACTGATACAGTATTGGTAAGGTTGGAAGGCTGGTTAGTAATGTCACACTTATTAATAATAAGAGAGGGAGATGTTTATTAGTATTGTTTTTGATTGAACAACTCTCATGACTTTTCCCTCTCCTCTCTTTAGAAGATGAATCGTCTGGATTCTACGGTTTTCTGAATGTCATTGTTCACTCTGCCACAGGCCTCCAACAGAGCTTGAGTAAGTGGCTCAGTTGTGTATTTCTCCATATTTTTGGTGTCCTACCCTGATCACCTTGAATGGAGTATAGCCAAGGCTGTCCTTCCCTTCCGCTGTCAGTCTCCTCCAGTCCGGCTGTCACCTGGCAGTCAGCAGACATTCCCATGTGGAGCAGCTGCTGGGGAACAGTCAGAACTCTGAGGATTAACAAGGAACACTGTGGTCCGGCCACAGCTGGTCTGGATGGAAAACTCCTGTCGTCTCACTCTTTGTCCCAAATACAGTCACGCGTACAGCTCACATGCATACAGTGTCTCTTATTTTATAACAAATCTGACCTGTTAATCCAGATGTAAACATGCTCTGGACAGGAAATATTTTCCTCAATACTTATCAGATTCAGATGGCATGGCAAGTTGTATTGTGAGGATTGTCATAAAGTATGGTTTAACAGTGTAGGGCAAAGTTCATGTATACTCCTCCATCCAGGTCTTACTGTGACTCAGTGTGTATCCCTATTAACCACGCTAACTCCCATTAACTGTTTCTTCTTCCACACAGATCTCTACTGCACTCTGGAGGTGGACTCCTTTGGCTACTTTGTGAACAAAGCCAAGACACGAGTGTACAGAGACTCCACACAACCCAAGTGGAACGAGGTGAGGATGCCACGTGTCAGTTAGTGTCCTGTCTATTCAGCCTTATCTGCTGGATTGATCCTTATGTGTTTTTTTTTGCTGTTTCCCTGCAGGAGTTTGAGATTGAGCTGGAAGGCTCTCAGACTCTGAGGTTGCTGTGTTATGAGAAGTGCTACAACAAAGCCAAGCAAAACAAGGAGGATGGAGAGAACACAGACAGGATCATGGCCAAAGGACAGATACAGGTACGGAGTGAGAGTATGAAGCACATTTTGTGTTGCCTGTCACGCTGGTCTACAGTGTTAACAGTGACATAGCTGAATGAACTAATAGGCCACAGTGGTGAAAATGACTTATCTAGTATGCCAGCCCCAATAGCTGCCCTGTCTGTGGATAATCCCACCATGTGTGGTTCTGTGGTGTGGTAAGGAAAAGGGCTGTGGGGGATGCTCCTGGGTCACCTCAGCCTGACTGGTGATGGGGTGTTGTGACAGAGGGGGAATTACAGTTGGGAAGGGAAACAGGCTGACCAAATGTTGCCCCTGGCACATATCCATCCAGTGGAAGTGAGACAGAGCGGGACCTCTCTCAGAAGAACCCTGAAAACATCCAATAGAGAACATTGTATGTTTGTCGTTTGAATAGACAATGTGCTGTTTCTATTGTCTTTTTGGACAATCCACAGCCAATGTGGTCCCACACTTCAATTCAGTTGTGTGTGTGACCCTCTGGCCTGGGTCTGATCTGTTTGTGGAGGTAAGTGCTGATTGGAGAGGCAGTCTGAACATTGTGTGTGCATGTGTGCCCAAATGTTTGGAGATTAAAAAGAGACAGATCAAATGTGGGAGGGTTTGGTTGAAAGGAGAAAGGGTCAGACAAAGGCGCTCAGTTAGGAGGAGCCAGTAGACCCAAAAAATATCTACCAACTGGTGACTGATGAGGATCCTGTAGGAGGCTTGGGGTTGTAGTGCTCATAACAACCTCTGAGCAGCCGCCAGCGTGTGTCCATAATCACAGGAGGAGGGGATTCTCAGGAGTTAATCCACAGATCCATCTGGGAACTGGAACAACAGGGAGGCAGCGTGGTCGAGAGGCTGCCTTTGTTCAACTTATTTTTTATCTGGTGTGGAAGGATTGATAGCATGACAGGGTTAAGAAGTTGACAGGACACACACACTTGTGGGGGACTCTACTGGACCACTAAAACACTATGCGGGCCTCGGGATTCTTTGAGACAATACAATAACCATATCAGATCAGAGGGATCCATGCTGTTTGTTGGGGATTGTTTAGGAGAGAGTGGCTGATTTGGAAGATTCTTTTCTGGACTGCTGTCTTGTTTTGTTTGTCCCATTGTTTGGTACAGTACATTAGTGGTGACAGTAGAGAGTGAGCGACTGAGTCTCAACTAAAAGAATGGGTGAGACCTGTACTGAAGAGCTGATTCTGGATAAGACCAGCAGTCAGTTCACTAGCAGCTGTTCTCTGGAGGATGAGGGGGACACAGGTCCCAGGAAGCCCCCAGGCACAGGGGCACGGCTGTGGGGCAAGGTCCGCAGCACTCTGCTCAGACAGAAGGTAAAGACATGTCACACATAAGAGAGAGAATGGTCTTTCTTTATTGTTGTTATGGATGGTATTTGATTAGGAACATTAATAGAGGGTAGGGTTGATATTTGAATATGTACATACATCCTTAGTTGGTACATCTTTTAAGTATCCTTGAATGTGTTATATTCTCATACTTAATACTCTATTCTCTTTTGATAAGTCCACTGCCTTATGTAAGAGAGATGTCCACAGAACAAAAAGATTAAGATTATCGGAGTTATATTGAGTATCTGTTGGTTCCTTGGCTGAAAGGACATCTGTCATGGTAGGTCATCTGAATACCATGAGATGTTATCACAACACTTGTGCCTGACCACTAGAAATAACTGTTGGCAGCTTGGTATTAGTCAGATGATTAAAATAGCACAGTAACTTGAGTTGACAGTACTCAACCATATGGAGTTTATGTAAGGATGAGGGAAAGTGATGGGTAACTGATATGTAAGACCCAGGCTTACTGATTGGAAAGAAATACAAAATAACCATCTTCATCATTGAATCAATCTTTTTGTCCAGTTTTAGCTTTTCTTCTGGGAAATTATAATTTCCTTCTAATATGGACAGTTTCATTAAAAGTTGTTTTATTTTTTATATTCTGTTTTAGTCTCTGATAAATTGGAAAGGATCAAGAGGCTAACTGTGCGAAACATTCTTACAAAGCAGGATTTTGAGTGGTTTAAATATCTCATTGGTTCTTAATAATAAAATGGATGTCATTAATACAGTACTATAACATGTCTGTACTGAGATAAAGACTGCATCAATCCCACACCATCATGGTGTCCATACAGCGTCTGTCTGAACAGTTTGTCTTTACTGGGTCAGATGATTGCTCTGACTGACAGATATCTCCATATTTTCTAGCTGGATCCCCAGACCCTACAAAGCAAAGACTGGCAAAGAACAGTCATCACCATGAACGGAGTACGTATTACCAGCATAGAAAATGTTAAATCTTCACTGTTTTTCACAAATCTTTCCGAAACCACACCATCTTACTTTTTTTTGTTTTGCAAAGGGACAGTTTTTGGCGCCAATTTATACTCCAGTGGCCAGTGTAACCATTGTTGAATAAGTTATCTAGGCCTGTATAACATGGTAATTACAATGGTTTTTCCAATGATGATTACTGTGGTATAAAGACTTTTCAATATTAAGTGTGCCCCCTGTATTTACATTTACTGTGTTGATGATGTTACATGCAATAGTCTTCATTTCTCTGACTGCTGGCTAATTCTTAACTTCTCTTGGTACAGATTGAGGTGAAGCTGTCAATGAAGTTCACCAGCAGAGAGTTCAGTCTAAAGAGAATGCCCTCACGGAAACAGTCAGGCGTGTTTGGGGTGAAAATAAGTGTTGTAACCAAGTGAGTGAATAATGTGTCTTTGTTAGCCTCTGTATAATCTCAGCACCCAGAACCAAATCAGCTCATGTTAAGCCTGTCATGAGAGCCTCAGTGAAATGCATACCACATTTCTGTGACCAACACAGATCAGACCTAATATTGCCAAATGAATGGGATACCTCCTCCAACATCCTCCTCTTACATCAATGTAAGGCCAGGAATAACTCTCAAAGACATGCCTTGTTTGGGTTTTTCTATTTTCATAGGGAGCCCAAGGCTCTCATGATAATGTGTAAAGTAATTCTAAACTCCAGCCCCTTATAGGCAGGTTTTATTTGAGAAAACAATTTTATAGTGCTGAAGATGCAATACTGCAGGGTGGATGTCTTTTTCAGTGTTCGCTTTACTCTACTAGTAGAAAGAAGGCAGCTGCCATTTCTCCATACTGAGAACAGGTTTTACATACTGGGGAACAGATTTTACATACTGGGAACAGGTTTTACATACTGGGAACAGGTTTTACATACTGGGGAACAGGTTTTACATACTGGGGAACATGTTTTACATACTGGGAACAGGTTTTACATACTGGGAACAGGTTTTACATACTGGGAACAGGTTTTACATACTGGGAACAGGTTTTACATACTGGGGAACAGGTTTTACATACTGGGGAACCGGTATTACATACTGGGGAACCGGTATTACATACTGGGGAACAGGTTTTACATACTGGGGAACAGGTTTTACATACTGGGGAACAGGTTTTACATACTGGGGAACCGGTATTACATACTGGGGAACCGGTATTACATACTGGGGAACAGGTTTTACATACTGGGGAACAGGTTTTACATACTGGGGAACAGGTTTTACATACTGGGGAACAGGTTTTACATACTGGGAACAGGAACAGGTTTTACATACTGGGAACAGGAACAGGTTTTACATACTGGGAACCGGTATTACATACTGGGGAACCGGTATTACATACTGGGAACAGGTTTTACATACTGGGAACAGGTTTTACATACTGGGAACAGGTTTTACATACTGGGAACAGGTATTACATACTGGGGAACAGGTTTTACATACTGGGGAACCGGTATTACATACTGGGGAACCGGTTTTACATACTGGGGAACCGGTTTTACATACTGGGGAACCGGTATTACATACTGGGAACAGGTTTTACATACTGGGGAACCGGTACTACATACTGGGGAACCGGTATTACATACTGGGGAACCGGTATTACATACTGGGGAACCGGTATTACATACTGGGGAACCGGTATTACATACTGGGGAACCGGTATTACATACTGGGGAACCGGTATTACATACTGGGGAACCGGTTTTACATACTGGGGAACCGGTATTACATACTGGGGAACAGGTTTTACATACTGGGGAACCGGTTTTACATACTGGGGAACCGGTTTTACATATTTAAACAGAAAAATAATCTCAAAATAGTTTATGCACTACCACAATACATAAACACCAGCTGTGTAGTCAGAAATGAGACACCCAGTTATGCAGTCACAGGTAACAGTAGTGTAAAGCACTGGACTTCTCGTTTCCTGCATTGATCCTGTTTTAATCCTGGTGTGTGTGTGTGTGTGTGTGTGTGTGTGTGTGTGTGTGTGTGTGTGTGTGTGTGTGTGTGTGTGTGTGTGTGTGTGTCCTTGACAGACGGGAGCGGTCCAAGGTGCCCCTTATCGTGAAGCAGTGTGTAGAGGAGATAGAGCGCCGGGGCATGGAGGAGGTGGGAATCTACCGGGTCTCAGGGGTGGCTACAGACATCCAGGCCCTGAAGGGTGCATTTGATGCCAGTGAGTACACAGACCTTGGATCTCCCCCATAGCAAATAATACGCAGGTTGACGTTTATTGTCATGAGTCTTGTACTGGAGGCAGAACTGAGCGATTTTCCCTTAGATAGGCCAACTGCAAAATCAAAATTGGCTATATTGTAAAAATTCATGACAATAAACATTTGGTTTTTGTCCTCAACATAACTTTAATCAGATTTTATGACTTTGTGGCTGTGACAGCTAGTGAGCACTCTGCAGAGCTGCCTCCATTACGTGACGAACGACGCTAACCTGCAAATAATACAGCAGGAGGTATACAATGTCATTAATAGATTACTATTATTTATACCGTCCTGCAGCTTACTGTTCCCCCATGATTATCATTAATTTCCTTCCTGTGATTGACAGACAATAAGGATGTGTCGGTGATGATGAGTGAGATGGATGTGAATGCAATTGCTGGTACGCTGAAGCTGTATTTCCGTGAGCTGCCGGAACCTCTTTTCACAGATGACCTGTACCCCAACTTCGCTGGAGGCATCGGTCAGTCTCTCCTTGTAACCTCAAAGCCTACCATTGCTTTTCATATTGTCATAGTGAATACAGCATAAGCGTGAAATTGAACAAACCATTAAACATAGATCAGGTAGTACAGTTACCATAAAAACTAATTGTATCCTCTTTCAGCCCTGTCAGACAGTGTGGCTAAGGAGAGTTGTATGCTGAACCTGCTGCTATCACTCCCAGAACCCAACCTGATCACCTTCCTCTTCCTGCTGGACCACCTGAAGAGGTATAGTCCCCCAAAGTGGCATCATGTTCTATTCTGTCACATGAATACAGTCAGATAGCTGTCATTCAAATCCTCTTGTTAATCTCTCCTTCCTTTTTCTCTGCATCCCACAAGCTGAGACTTCATATCATCTGTGTTCTTACAGGATTACTGATAATGAGAGCGTTAACAAGATGTCTTTCCACAACCTGGCCACGGTCTTTGGCCCCACCCTGCTCCGCCCCTCTGAGAAAGACAGCAAGATCCCAAGCAATGCCACACAGCCCATCACTATGAATGACAGCTGGTCACTGGAGGTTATGTCACAGGTACTATAGTGTCTATTGAAAGTAAGCTTCGATGTTGATTTTTGTTGCTGAGGTAGATTGAGGTACACCACATATTCAAAAACATGTGGACACCCCTTCAAATTAGTAGGTTCTGCTATTTCAACCACACCCGTTGCTGACAGGTGTATAAAGTCGGGCACACAGCCATGCAATCTCCACAGACAAACATTGGCAGTAGAATGGCCTTACCGAAGAGCACAGTGACTTTCAACTTGGCACCGTCATAGGATGCCACCTTTCCATCAAGTCAGTTCGTAAAATTTCTACCCTGCTAGAGCTGTCCAGGTTAACTGTAAGTGCTGTTATTTTGAAGTGGAAACGTCTAGGACCAACAACGGTTCAGCCATGAAGTGGTAGGCCGCACAAGCTCACAGAACGGGACCGCCAAGTGCTGAAGCGTGTAGAAATCGTCTGTCCTCGGTTGCAACACTCACTACTGAGTTCCAAACTGCCTCTCGAAGCAACCTCTGCACAAGAACTGTTCGTCGGGAGCTTCATGAAATGGGTTTCCATGGCCTAGCAGCCGGACACAAGCCTAAGATCACCATGTGCAATGCCAAAGCGCAATGTAAAGCTCGTCGCCATTGGACTCTGGAGCAGTGGAAACGCGTTTTCTGTAGTGATGAATCACGCTTCACTATCTGGCAGTCCGACGAACGAATGTGGGTTTGGCGGATGCCAGGAGAACGCTACCTGCCCGAATGTATAGTGCCAACTGTAAAGTTTGGTGGAGGAGGAATAATGGTCTGGGGCTGTTTTTCATGGTTCAGGCTAGGCCCCTTAGTTCTAGTGAAGGGAAACCTTAATGCTACAGCATACAATGACGTTATAGATAATTCTGCGCTTCCAACTTTTGTTTTAGTATGATAATGTCCCCGTGCACAAAGCAAGGTCCATACAGAAATGGTTTGTCGCCCAACATCAGTGCCTTACCTCACTAATTCTCTTGTGGCTGAATGGAAGCAAGTCCCCGCAGCAATGTTCCAACTTCTAGTGGAAATCCTTCCCAGAAGAGTGGAGGCTGTTATAGCAGCAAAGGGGGACCAACTCCACATTAATGGCCATGATTTTGTAATGAGATCGACGAGCAGGTGTTCGACGAGCAGGTGTTCACATACTTCTGGTCATGTGGTGTATTTGTAGAGCCCATAAATCTGTGCTATGATTCTAATTATAGCTGTCCTTTTTCCCCTTCTGTAGGTACAGGTCCTACTGTATTTCCTTCAGCTTGAGAGCATCCCAACACCGGACAGCAAACGTCAAAGCATCCTCTTCTCCACTGAAGTATAGCGGGAGCATGGACATTTCCATCTGAGGAAGAATTTGACAAAATGTAGCCTTCCATGGTAAATTGTTGGCTGTGACCAAGAATGGCTGCGGCAGGAGCTAATTATCAACTTTGATCAAAGTGTTACCTGAACGTAACATTTTTAGTTGGTCCAAACTTAGCTCCAACTTGAGAAAGCTTAGGCATAAATTCAGTCAATTTAAAATTATGTTTTTGCTTAACTTGTCTCATGTTTATTCAAGTAGAAGTAATTATTTTGGGCTAACTAAATAATTATTTTGGGCCAACTAAAAATGTTAAGTTCAGGTAACACTGATTGAAAAGTTGAGTAAACTAAAAAAGGCTCTGGAACCAGTTACTTAGTAATAATTAGTTGAATCCAAAAAATTGTTTTTACGGTGTGCTGAGCAGCAATGGCTGGATTACAGCGCAGCTCCTCTATATGGCCACTAGATGGAGTCAACAATACATTCCAAACTAGAACAAATACTTCATTACCGTGACCAAAGCCATTCCAATATGATCAATGATCCTAATGTCATCCTTATCTTGTTGTTGACATCAAAATTGTCTTACATCAAACACAAAGAAATCCATTGAATGTGGTCAGATCAAAGCACAGGCCATTCCTTTATTTGATTTTAAAAGGTAATACTAGTTTAACCAGATGATGGAAGTGAGGCAAATTGTCAACTCCATGATGCAGCTGTTGCAAAAGAGAAAAACATTCTCTACTACAGTATATTGCACACTGATATTCTGATTAATTTAGATATTTATACTTTCATTGTCATTACCACATATTAGGTGTGCTGAGCACTTACAGATAGTGTGTCAAAATGTATTTATGTTACTTATATCTGACAATCAAGTCATTTTAGAGGTACTGGTTATCCACTAATGAGCACAATTCTCAAAACCGAAAGATACAGTAGTTAAAATCCTTCGTTAATTCGGTAGGCCTGTTTCATTGTGGAATCATGTGCCATTTCCCCCCCCCTGTTGAATCACATTGTAGGAAAAATGTATTCACCAGATGTTTATGCAAATGCTGTCTTTATTTTGTAAGGAATGTGAGATTGATCACACTTTTAAGTAGGTATATTTAACATGCAGGCATGTTGACTTAAATATGTTTTAAATATTTTTCTCTTCAACTGCTGTCTATGTGATAGTTTTGGTTAAGAGATTTCTGGCAGGTTATAAAAGTGGACCACAACCGTTTATCAGAGTTTTGTTATCTTATAAAGGTCCTACATTGGCCTTAAGCATTTCCTCTTTAGGATAATTTATATTTTGATCTGATTCAATTAGAGATCATTAATCTGAAAACGCCATCCCTTCACAGGAGGAATTTAGTTTTTATTTCAGAAGGGTTAAAACCACAGACTGTTCAGTGTTGTCACTTGGAACTGAGACAGAAATAGCACTGAGCTAAGCTTTGTCTCTCTTACATTTTAGTGGTAGCCTACCCTGGTATTGATCCACTAATATCCAAATCTCCTGGGTATGAAAACAAATATGGGCATTGTGAAGGGCACCATTGTCTTCTGTTGTGTTATTTTGTTTCTAGTAAAATGTATAAAGGGGTTTACTGTTCTCTGCCTGGTGAGCTGTAACTTCGAAAGATCTTGGAAAATGTATCTGTGCTGGCAAAGTGAAAATCATTCCAAATGTTTACAGATATCTGAATTGAGATGTTACGCAAGTTAAGATGACATTATAGCACATATGAAACTGTTAGGCTAACTGACTGTTTGTATGTAGCCTATCAGCAATCACTTAATTGACATCTTTTTCCTTCCAGACACTGTTGTAGTCATTATCCCAATAACTTATGTACATGTACAATAAAGAGTTGATTTCCATGTGCTTTGTATTTTTTTCTTGATTTTCTGTCGTCTGAGAACACAATTGAACTAAATTTTTTTGTTCACGTGTTGTATGTAGGCCTACTACACCGTATGTTGATGTTTGTTCTCTTTTCCTCACAATGTATTGGCTACAAATATTCTTCAAAACAGCTGCATGAGCTACAGAGAATAAATACATGTTCTTCAGCAATCTGGTCTGGAAGAGCTGCAAAAGCTGGACCCCTACAAATCAGTCGGGCTAGGCAATCTGGACCCTCTCTTTCTAAATTGATCTGCCGAAATTGTTGCAGCCCCTATTACTAGCCTGTTCAACCTCTCTTTCGTATCGTCTGAGATTCCCATAGATTGGAAAGCTGCTGCGGTCATCCCCCTCTTCAAAGGGGGAGACACTCTAGACCCAAACTGCTACAGACATATCTATTCTACCCTGCCTTTCTGAGGTCTTTGAAAGCCAAGTTAACAAACAGATTACCGACCATTTCGAATCTCACCGTACCTTCTCCGCTATGCAATCTGGCTTCAGAGCTGGTCATGGGTGCACCTCAGCGATGCTCAAGGTTCTAAACGATATAACCGCCATCGATAAGAGACTACTGTGCAGCCGTATTCACTGACCTGGCTAAGGCTTTCGACTCTGTCAATCACAACATTCTTATTGGCATACTCAACAGCCTTGGTATCTCAAATGATTGCCTCGCTTGATTCACGAACTACTTCTCCGATAGAGTTCAGTATGTCAAATCGGAGGGCCTGTTGTCCGGACCTCTGGCAGTCTCTATGGAGGTGCCACAGGGTTCAATTCTCGGGCTGACTCTCTTCTCTGTATACATCAATGATGTCGCTCTCGCTGCTGGTGATTCTTTGATCCACCTCTACGCAGACGACACCATTCTGTATACCTCTGGCCCTTCGTTGGACACTGTGTTAACAATTCCAGATGAGCTTCAATGCCATACAACTCTCCTTTTGTGGCCTCCAACTGCTCTTAAATGCAAGTAAAACTAAATGCATGCTCTTCAACCGATCGCTGCCCGCACCTGCCCGCCCGTCCAGCATCACTACTCTGGACGGTTCTGATTTAGAATACGTGGACAACTACAAATACCTAGGTGTCTGGCTAGACTGTAAACTCTCCTTCCAGACTCACATTAAACAGCTCCAAAACAAAATTAAATCTAGAATCGGCTTCCTATTTCGCAACAAAGCATCCTTCACTCATGCTGCCAAACATACCCTCGTAAAACTGACCATCCTACCGATCCTCGACTTCGGCGATGTCATTTACAAAATAGCCTCCAACACTCCACTCAACAAATTGGATGCAGTCTATCACAGTGCCATCTGTTTTGTCATTGGCTGGCCCTCGCTTCATACTCGTCGCCAAACCCACTGGCTCCAGGTCATCTACAAGTCTCTGCTAGGTAAAGCCCCGCCTTATCTCAGCTCACTGCTCACCATAGCAGCACGCGCTCCAGCAGGTATATCTCACTGGTCACCCCCAAAGCCAATTCTTCCTTTGGCCGCCTCTCCTTCCAGTTCTCTGCTACCAATGACTGGAACGAACTGCAAAAATCTCTGAACCTGGAGACTCTTACCTCCCTCACTAGCTTGAAACACCAGCTGTCAGAGCAGCTCACAGATCACTGCACCTGTACATAGCTCATCTGTAAATAGCCCATTCAATCTACCTCATCCCCATACTGTATTTATTTATTTATCTTGCTCCTTTGCACCCCAGTATCTCAACTTGCACATTCATCCTCTGCACATCCTACCATTCCAGTGTTTAATTGCTATATTGTAATTACTTTGCCACCATGGCCTATTTATTGCCTTACCTTTCTTATCCTACCTCATTTGCACATGCTGTATATAGATTTTCCTACTGTATTATTGATTGTATGTTTGTTTATTCCATGTGTAACTCTGTGTTTTTGTATGTGTTGAACTGCTTTGCTTTATCTTGGCCAGGTCGCAGTTGCAAATGAGAACGTGTTCTCAACTAGCCTACCTGGTTAAATAAAGGTTAAATAAAATAAATAAATACATCTCATTCATATATACTGTATAACCTGCCCTCAACTAGAGTTGGGCTCTAGATGGAGATAGTTTGGTTGCCAACAGCCATATAAAATCCACAGAAGAAGAAGATGGAGATAGAAGAGCTAGAATGCGCATCTATGAACGATGCTCTCCAGACCAGGGCAAGGCTCTGGGAAGGGGTTTTAATGTATGGGTAGGGACGTCCCAAGGATCCCGGATTGCACTGACCAAGCAAGAATCAGGCTGCTGTTAGCTGCTGCATTGACAACTGAAAAGCATCGTGTCAAATGGACCAATGCAGCTGCAATGGAAATATTGGGATAATCTCCAGTAGCTATCTGTCTCGGCTACAAAGCTGTCTTCAGATGTACTCGCACCCCGGAAGTCATCTTTAATCTTCAAGGATCAAATGGAAAAAGCCAAGGACAAGGTATGACTTTTAGCCAGCTAGATAGCTTATAAGCTAATGAAATCCTTGCAGCGTTCACGTCTCCTGGAACATTCAACTAGCTAGGTGGGTGTATTTTTGTCTAGCTAATTATTTGGTAGTATAGCTGAATAGTTTGACACAGCTAACGTTAGCTAACTTAAATGGTTAGCGACGATAGGTAGCTACGTTAGCTGACAACTCATGAGTGACTGTATTGGTTGATTTGCTTGCTAAAACGATGGCTAGCTAACGTGATTAGAAAATAGAACTAAAAGTAATGTATTCCTTGTCCTATAATGATAACAATGCTAGTTAGTCATATACAAGTACTGGGAAAACAAGCATTTGGCTAGGTAACAAAATGTTGGCAGCAAGCTATTAGATTGATAGCTGACAAGCAAGGCAAGTTGGGTGACATTCTGTCAACTGCTCTATTTCAAATGTCATCATTACATTAGTAACCAATTGTCATGTAATTAAATGTTTGATTCCTTGAACTTGAAGCATGTCCCTCATTACCGCATGTAATTTAGAGATTTCTTTAAAGGCCATACTTATTTTTGTTAAAACGCACACTGTTCTCATATACAGTAGAATAATTGTGAGTCTATCTTTTAACTGACATCTTTATTTGACTTTATGGAATAATACTTTTTGGGCAACCCGACCAAACTCGCATATCAATGTTATAAATCTGTAATTCTCATTGAAAGTAAGTTTTAAAAGCTGTTAAAGTTTCGTTTTTGCATATTTTATACTGAACAAAAATATAAACGCAACGATTTTACTGAGTTACAGTTTATATAAGGAAATCAGTCAATTGAAATACATTTAATTAGGCCCTAATCTATGGATTTCACATGACTGAGCAGGGGCGTGGCAATGGGTGGGTCTGGGAGGGCAGGGGCGTAGCCATGGGTGGGCCTGGGAGGGCATAGGCCAATCTGGGAGCCAGGTCCAACCAATCTGAAAGAGTTTCTCCCCACAAAAGGGCTTTATTACAGACAGAAATACTTAGTTTCATCAGCTGTCCGGGTGGCTGGTCTCAGACGATCCCGCAGTTGAAGAAGCCGGATGTGGAAGTCCTGGGCTGCCGTGGTTACACGTGGTCTGCGGATGTGAGGATGGTCGGGCGTACTGCCAAAGTCTCTAAAACAACCTTTTTCTTATGATAGAGAAATTAACATTAAATTCTCTGCCAACAGCTCTGGTGGACATTCCTGCAGTCAGCATGCCAATTGCACGCTCCCTCAACTTGAGACATTTGTGGCATTGTGTTGTGTGACAAAACTGCTCATTTTAGAGTGGCCTTTCATTGTCCCCAGCACAAGGTGCACCTGTGTAATGATCATGCTGTTTAATCAGCTTCTTGATATTCCACACCTGTCAGGTGGATGGATTATCTTGACAAAAGAGAAATGCACACTAATAGCGATGGAAACAAATTTGTGCACAACATTTGAGAGAAATAAGCTTTTTGTGCGTATGGAAAATATCTGGGATCTTTTATTTCAGCTCATGAAGCATGGGACCAGCACTTTACATGTTGCATTTTATATTTTTGTTCAGTATGGTTTTGGTTTTGTACACCAGCTGAAAATACAATATTTTTGTTTATGAAAATATATTTCACAGCGGTTTAGATGGTACAATGATTCTCTACACTAGCTTGTTTTGTCACAAACTGAAATTAAGTGAACTATTAGAATTTTATGCCACACCAACCAGGAAATGGTGGGTAAATTTCTGCATAGTGCATCATTAAGCTATATTTTTATGGTCTGCTCTTCAATGTCCTGTCCAAGGAATGTGACTTATGCAATAGGAATTAGGCCTAGCCTACTCCTCCTTGTCTCTGCAGCCTGCCTTTTGGAAAAATGTCCCAAAGTGAAAAATCTTCAGTTCTTGGAAATGTTCCTCTTGCAGTTTGAAAGGAAACCCCTGCCAAACAAAGCACATTCCTAAAGCTGGAGGTTACCTAAGCACTAGTGTCACGTTCCTGACCTGTTTTCTGTTGTTTTTGTATGTGTTTGACGGTCAGGGCGTGAGTTTGGGTGGGTAGTCTATGTTATGTGTTTCTATGTTGGTTAAAGGGTGACCTGATATGGCTCTCAATTAGAGGCAGGTGGTTTTCATTTCCTCTGATTGAGAGCCATATTAAGGTAGGTGTTTTCACATTGATTGTTGTGGGTGGTTGTCTCCTGTGTCAGTGTATGTTACGCCACGCGGGACTGTTTCGGGTTTGTTCGTTCGTTTTATGTAGTCAGTTTTCCTGTTCTTGCGTTCTTCGTGTTTCATGTAAGTTCGTCGTCCAGGTCTGTCTACGTCGTTTGTTGTTTTGTAATTATTCAAGTGTTCGTCGTGTTTTCTGTTTTGTTGATTAAAAATCATGTCTTATCACAACGCTGCATTTTGGTCTAATCCTTGCTACTCCTCTTCGGATGAGGAGAAGGAGGAAGCCCGTTACAACTAGCCCTTGGTCATGACTCTCAGTTCCATTATATTACACATTAGTCATTGGACGAAGGCTTCTGTAGGGTAAGTTTTGTTAAGAGCCGCAATGCTCGGTCTGAACATACACACCATCGCTCGCGGTACGGTTTTGGAACCTTATCTTTCATATCGGCGAGTAATAATAAATAAGTTTCATTGATACACGCCTTTTATAGGGTTAGTGTTCCCACATGGTCATATTTCCATGTTACAGCGCTTGTTTACGGAAAACAGATGGAAGACGGAGTGGACTATCTGTGCTAATTAGCTATCTATGTCTCCGAACACCTGTAAACGGAAGAAGGATGCCACAAAGTTGTCACTGAAAAATACTGTCGGCTGCAAATGTGTTAAAACAGTCTACAGTTGAGGTGTATTTTGGATTTGTGAAATTATTTTGATGTGATATGAAAATAGAGGGATATATGTTTCTAGAACTGGACCATAATTGAGAATCGATTTAGATGGAGTATTTGGCTGTTTTGGCTTCCAGAGCCAATTCCCCCTTTAAGCAGAATATGTTTGTGCATGTGTGATTGTATCCTCCTTTGTGAGTGGGCTCGTCCTTTTGTGAGTTGTTCACCAAAATCCCCTAAACTCCGATACAGACTGTCCAAGCCATGTTTTCTGTTGTATGCACTGCATAGCACAGTGTTTCCCAATCCAGCATAATAGGTACATGATAGGGTTAACTTAACTTGGCTAAGATCAAGTGTAGGGTTGCAAAATTTGGGAACTTTCAATAAATTCCCTGGTTTCCCAAAATCCTGTTTGGAGGATCCTGGAATCAGGAGGGAATAAGCAGAAAATGTGGAAAACCAGGGAATTTATTGAACGTTGCCAGAATTTTGCAACCCTAATCAAGTGTAGTATCTGTTAATATCAGTTTATTATCTAATACATCCCCCATCGGGGGATTAATTATTAAATAGATTTTTCAAATAGGGAGTGGGAAATGGGAGTTGCTCCACACATTTATTTATTTAACCTTTTATTTAACTGGGCAAGTCAGTTAAGAACAAATTCTTATTTACAATTACGGCCTAGGAACAGTCGGTTAACTGCCTTGTTCAGCATCTACCCGGTATTGGAGTACCCCCGGGAACGGTGCACCACTTTTCGGGGGGCCACCAGAGGGTTGCCAGTTCAAATCTCTGGTCTGAAGTGAGCTGGCAACCGGAGGGTTGCTGCCGGTATCAAATCCTAAATGCCATTGCCAGCTGTTGTGCCCTTGAGAAAGGCACTTAACCCCCCAAAACAACAGCTCAACAGGTGCCCAGTGTGGCAGCCCCCTCCTCCAACCTCTCCTATCCTGTATAGGTATGTGTGTCTTTTGGAGGGGTTGAGATAAAGTTGGAGTCACAATTCAATTGGACCTTGTGATCTTAATCTTAAAAGGAAAAATGTCTTGGTTGGATCTGTTAGGACTGGCTCTTCAGTTTTGAAAGATGTTTTAGACTGTGAGATCAGAGGTTAGTAGGTTACACTGTCTGCTCTGTCTCAAACACACTGATGCCTACTTGTCCTCGCACACACATTCATCCTTGTAGGATTTACTCAAAGGAGATGACACCACAGGAAGCTGATGTTATGGAAAGGGAAGTGACTCCCACAGTCAAAGCATGCTGAATAAGGAAGAGGGAGGGGGCAGTTAGGAGTATGTCAATTTATTTATGGACTGTTGCTCACTCCCCTCCCCCCCCCACACACACTTTTAATGGTATTGTTAAATAAGCAATAGGGAACACTGACTATGCACAGTTGTCCTTCTGGTCAGCCTTGGATTGAATCCAAGGGTCCCATGCATTCATTAGTCTGACATTGTTGTAGTCAAAGAGCATCACTAGCCCATTCATCAGGACCAGTGCTGGGGGGGTCGCAATATTAGGAAGGTGTTTCTAATGTTTGGTATACTCAGTGTATGTTGACTATAAGAAAGGCATTGAAGTATTAATTCACACCTGATGGTCTACAGAAGACATACCATCATGTTACTTTATGAAGGGTGAGCGTAGACTGAAGGTCAGTTTATTCCCCAGCCTCTGTCACCCAGTCCCATTCATTCATAGCTACAGAAAAGAGCAGCCCTCTAGGTCCAGTTTGGGTGATCTGGTGTGACCCACATCTGAGCTACAGACAACTGTAGCCTACCCAGTATGTGTGTTGAGAGCCCATGTCAGCAGCTGGCAACACGCATTGCACAATCCAAACAGAGGTCAGATGGGGGTGAGGACAGGCATACGCACACCTGACTGGAATGCATAGGCTTCAGTAGAACACTCATTGTTGCAAGATGTCCTATTTCTGTGTTTTTGTTTTGCATTATAGGGGCAACTGTAAAGGAATATTCCAATACTAATTTTTACTTTAATATTCCACTGCCAATAAGGGTGTATGTACTATGTTACTGTATTGTATTTCCCTTTAGTTATTTCAACATTCACGGTCTGGCCTGTCTCTTGCCCTCTGGCTGTTCAGGAATGTGTACACTAGATATATTTCAATGGGGGGTCTGAATAAACAAGCACCTCACCACCACAGGGTTGCAACACACACACACACTTGCGCACAGCTGAGAGACATTAGGCAGAGTTTAGGCCCACTCCTCATGAGCACAAGCCCTCTGCTGCTCTGCCATAAACGAGGTGAGGAAAGACAACGGGGAGCTGTTAGAAAAGCTCTGGAAAGATCTCATAACTCCAGCACAAGGACCAGATGGCGTGTTCCCTTTATTTGCAACTCTTTTTGATGGATTATGTCAGTTAGTCTAAAGAAGAAAGAGAATTGAAAGAGTTTTGGCTTAAAGTTGGAATTTCTTAATACGCCAAAGAAAAGAGTTTATGAAAAGTTCACTTTGTTACAGGCACAGATAATTGTCTTTTACCAGAAATGCTCCCTATATAATTTATATTTTAAAATGAAGCAAGTATAATATTTACTCTACCTTTTTGTCTTCTTAATTGATTAAACAATGAGAGACTTTCCAGGCAGGGAGTTGGTACTTCCATCTGCACCCATCTTGAGAGCAGGCACAAAGACACCCAGAAAGCCTGTTTTGGTTTAATGGTCACATTGGCTATGCAGTGAGGTATAGCCAGAAGTAGCAGGTTGGGTTCAATCGTAGGAATCTTAGGGGAGAGCATACAGAAGAAAGGTTATTACTGAGATCCACCGTCTCGTCTCCGGCAGTATAATTTAAACTATGTCCATATCTCTAAGACCTGTATTGCCTTGCCGAGCCCTTTGGAAAGCCATTACTCTGCTAATTGGTTCACCCATTTAGAAGATTTCGTTTATTTTTAGGCTATTCTCAGGGCCTCTTGCAATGTTACACAACCATTCCTTGAAGACAAAAAGTACAAAAAGTAAAATGTTCTTGTGCGCAAGAACATTTTACTTCTTGGTGTGATTTATTTATTTATTTTCCCCAGGATGAAAAAGACTGCCTCATTTGCCCTTTAACACTGTTTCATAAGCTCTGCTGTCATAGATAAAGCCCCAAATACTTTCCCTACCTTGGTCATCATAACAGCAAGGCCAGTTGTCCATGCACCTGGGTGAGATGTGAGCTAATACACATGGATTGTGTATTAAATCTTCATCTGTGACAGTAAGAACTTCTGACTGCAGAACAACCCCAGTTAGACCCAAACCAGCCAGTGACTGCCATCTAGTGGAGTTGACAGTCAGGAAATCTGAGACTGAGCAAGATGAATTCCAAAGGAGAATGCCTTGTTTTCCAGACTTGTGGAGATAAGGTGTTTTCCTTTTTATGGAAATTGTTTCAATGAAATGTAGTTGATTGTAATCTTTCCACTGATGTGTTATCCTTAACCCTTTTTGTGTGTCCAGACTGAGGTGTAAATGTATGGGCATCAGAGAGCCCAGTATGAAGAAGACAGGCAGGCCGGTGGGGACTAAGGCTCAGAGTGGAGAGAGGGGGAAGACTGAAGGCACTGCTACAGGAACCACCGGCAAGGCTGCAGCCAAGACCACCACGACAGCACCACTGTCAAAGGTACACTTCTATTATCCCACTACACTTTTTGTAACTAAGCCAGGTACACTTCTACCATATTATGTATTAGAAACTAGGTGGTTCGAGCTCTGAATCCTGATTTAGCCGTGGTATATCAGACCGTATAGCATGGGTATGACAAAAAATGTCTTGTTACTGCTCTAATTACGTTGCGTCGTGCATAAGAACAGCCCTTAGCCGTGTTTTTTTGGCCATATACCATACCCCCTCATGCCTTATTGCTTAAAAATACAATGGCCTACTTTGCCAACACCCATTTGTACATGTTTACCATGGTACCGAACATTGCTAAGTTATTCTTCTGGTGGCTGGCTGGATCAGTGGGAGTGGTATTAAAGTGATCTTTCTCATGTGATTGTTCTCCAGGTTAAAAGCAATGATGATCTGCTAGCATCAATGGCAGGGGGCACTCCAGCTACGAACCGCACTGTGACCAAGAATAAGAGGACTGCCTCCACGGGGACCAGCAATGGGAACCCAGACAGTAAACCAAAGACTAGCACAGGTATTATCTGTTTATATCTTTATATTAGCTGACTAACCTATAATGACCTAGTATATTTTCATCATATTTATTATTACTCTGCATTTCATGCTTGCTCTGTTCTCTCTCTTTACAAGGCTCCTCAGCCAAACGTGTGACGTCCTCGACCTCCAAGGAGCCCAACTCATCAAGGGATCGTCTGCGGACATCCAGAACATTGCCTAGTAAGAAGCAGTCATCAGGGGCAGGGCAGGGAGATGTGGCCCAGGGAAAGCGCTCTCGCAGCCAGCAGCTAGCAGAGTCAGAGGGCCGCATGAACAAGTCTAAATCAGACAGCCAGATCAGTGACAAGGTGGCCCTGGAGGCCAAGGTGGAGGACCTGCTGGGTTTGGCCAAGAGCAAAGACGTGGAGATCCTGCATCTGCGCAGCGAGCTGAGAGACATGAGGGCTCAGCTGGGCCTGGGATGGGAAGAGGTGCCCCCAGAGGAGGGAGAAGGCGGAAGGGGGGAGGAGAAGCCCCTAGAGAGGGAGGTGTCGGCCATCACAGCAGCGGACGTGGAGTCCACGCTGCTCCTCCTGCAGGAGCAGAACCATGCCATCCGTGAGGAACTGAACCTGTTGAAGAGTGAGAACCGCATGCTGAAGGACCGACTCAATGCGCTTGGCTTCTCCCTGGAGCAGAGGCTGGATGGCTCTGACAAGCTCTTTAACTACGCCTCCCTGAGCCCAGACCTGGCAGCCAGCAGTGGACACAGCGATGGCAGGTGCACTGGTACCCTCACTTCCTCTGTGGAGGGCTCTGCCCCGGGCTCCCTGGAGGACCTGCTGACGGCCCAACAGCACGGTGGTTCATTGGACAACTTGGACAGTGAGTCCAGCGAGGTCTACCAGGGTGTCACGTCCAGCGACGATGCCCTGGACGCCCCCTCCGGAGCCTCCTCCTCCTCCGAGTCTGAGAGCCTGCCCAGCCGAGAGCGCTCGCGCCGGGGCAGCAGCGGCAACGCCAGCGAGGTGTCTGTGGCCTGCCTGACAGAGCGAATACACCAAATGGAGGAGAACCAGCACAGCACGGCCGAGGAGCTGCAGGCCACACTACAGGAGCTGGCTGACCTGCAGCAGATCACCCAGGAGCTGAATGGAGAGAACGAGAGGCTAGGGGAGGAGAAGGTAATCCTCATGGACTCTCTGTGTCAGCAGAGCGACAAGCTGGAGCACTACGGCCGGCAGATTGAGTACTTCCGCTCTCTGCTGGACGATCACCACGTGTCCTACGTCCTGGAGGAGGACATCAAGAGCGGCCACTACATGGAGCTGGAGCAGCGCTACGTCGACCTGGCTGACAACGCCCGCTTCGAGAGGGAGCAGCTACTGGGGGTGCAGCAGCACCTCAGCAACACACTGAAGATGGCTGAGCAGGACAACGCCGAGGCCCAGGAGGTGATTGGCACTCTGAAGGAGAGAAACCACCACATGGAGCGCATCATGGAGTCAGAGAGGCAGGACCGGGGGGCCATGGTGGCAGCGCTGGAGGAGTACAAGGCAGCGGTGAGCAGTGACCAGGTAGAGCTGAGCCGCTGCAGGGCCCAGCTGGACCAGGAGAGGCAGAAGGTGGCTGAGCTCTACTCCATCCACAACTCTGGAGACAAGAGTGACATCTGCCAGCTGCTGGAGGGTGTTCGGCTGGACAAGGAGGAGGCAGAGGGCAGGGCTGCCAAACTGCAGGAGGATCTGGGCCACGCCTGCAGTGATGTCACCAGGCTGCAGGACACCCTCAATAAGGTGAGTCCACGCACACACTATCCTACAGAGGTAGTACACTTTCCTTCATTCCACCCTTTTGATGGTTGCTTCTGTCTCCTGTATCCAACTTTTGAAAAGTTCATAGAAGTCCACTTTCCTCTATACCACCTTAAAGTAACTGTCCAGTGTTTTTAATTAATTATGAGTGAAATCGTTTTCCTTCCAATTTTTTTTTATTAAGTATGTTAAAAAGCAGCTTTTCTGTGTTTGAATGGTGTGGGTCGTACCCAACAACAGAATGGTGTGGCCGTATACCGGTCATTAAGAATATTCATGACAAGTAAACAGCTGATTGGCCAGCTCAGCAAATGAGCCAACGTGACATTACATTATGAGGAAATAGAAAGCATTTTTTAGGTGGGGTTTAAGTGGTTTTTTTCTTTAATTTATGCTTATAGGACGAGTCAACAACATTATTTGGGTATGAGTTAACAGAATATGAACTTTTAAAAGTGAGATTTTCACTGGACAGTTACTTTAAAGCTTTCATAGAAATGCATCTGTCTGCTTTATGCACTCACTGGTCAGTTTATTAGGTACACCCATCTAGTACCGGGACAGACCCACCTTTTCATCCAGAACATCCTGAATTATTCGTGGCATGGTTTCTACAATTCGGAAACGATCCACAGGAATGTTGGTCTATGCTGATGTGATGGCATCACATAGTTGCTGCAGATCAGATGGCGGTAGACCACCGCCACCAGCCTATACCATTGACACCAGGCAGGATGGGTCTTTGGATTCATGCTATTTATGCCAAATCCTGACTCTGCCATCAGCATGACTCAACAGAAATAAATAATTCTAAATAACAAATTAGTAAATCACCCCATGTTCAAGAATGGCCTTTTTCTCGCTCATTTTACGTTATTTGAAAACGAAATCATCTCCAAAATATTGTTATTGTTTTAAACAAAGTGATTTATTATTCATTTAGAATTATATAAAAGCCCCTTGGATATTCACACATATATTATTAACCCTGTTATTAGCAGGACAATATATATTGGTCCTGAGTGGTGCACAATGGGATTGCCTTGCAGCTCTCCAGCTGTATCCACTGAAAGTGCGCATGGTTCAAGGCAGGGGGCACGGGATGGGCCGCAGAGCCACGCACAGAAGACCGACCTAGCCCATGGGGAGGGGGGGGTGGACCACCACCCCGCGCCGACTAGAGAAACATTCCCGCTGTTCTTAGTGCCAGTCTGCACGTTCAAACTAAAACAATGTAACTAATAATGGCATCTTTATGCTTTCGTTAATAAAATAATGATAAAAATACTCTTTCAAAATGCCGATGTTTATTTAGTTATGGATCCATAACGAATTACTATGGGAATATATATCAGTGAATTACAGAAATATCCTCTATGTAATTATTGGCGGAGAGTCACTTCATATTTTTCGATATACTGTAGGCAACATGAGTCTCACTAGTGTTAAGTAATGTGCTGTTAAGTGGTGTAGGTCTTATTTATTTAAAGAGCATATTGAAGTTAGAAGCAATAGCCTACAACTATTGTATCACTGTTTCAGCGCTGCTCTGAGACAAGCATGGGAGACTGGTCTTGATAAATCAATGAGATTTTTATTTTGACTGAATTACCGTTTGGGTATTGGTTAGACTACAATTATTCAATTAGGGTATAGAAATGTTATGCTCTTAGTGTAACCTTTATTTAATTAGGCAAGTCCGTTAAGAACAAATTCTTATTTACAAGGGCAGCCTACTCCTTCCTCCCCGTCGGGGAATTGAACCCCGGTCTCCCACGTGCCCGCATGACACAGGGATTCTTTAGCTAAATAGCCCAGTACTGTAGCCTACTTCCGACCGTCACGTTGTACAGCACCATTTTTTCCCGTTCCATCCTAATGGAAATTCAGAGGGTTTTTCTTGGAATAGAAACACAATTTTTATTAAATGAATTAAGCAACATTTCTTAATCAGTCCCATATACTATGTTCTTACAAAAAAAGGGTTTCAATTTTCTATTACAGCCACTATAGAAGGCTATCAAATGCTTCTCAAAGATGCCCTCTGGAGGTCAACCTAGCACTAACTAGCATTAATGGTACCAGTGGTTCACACTTAAATAACGCGCCATAGAATTCTGTGGCACCATACAAGCTGTGCTGCAGTACGCTTCAACTTTTAAAGGACGAACCACTGCATTCCCTCACCACTGGGGGAAAAAAAATGAGTATTCATTTGGGCCATTAGTTAATGAATGAGAGGATTGATTTATTCTGTCCTGGGTGGTGTGTGCAGCTGGATGGGGAGTACCAGGACTTCCAGGAGCAGGTGCAGAAGCAGATGGCTGAGCAGAAGCGTGGGCTGGAGAAACAGCGCAGTGAGCTGCTGGAGAAGGAGACTGAGATCGGGGACATGAAGGAGACCATATTTGAGCTGGAGGATGAGGTGGAGCAGCACCGAGCCATCAAACTCCACGACAACCTCATCATCACAGACCTGGAGAGTGAGTGGGCTAGGGCCAGGGGGGGAAACATGGCACAGCATCATAGAACCCTCGTCATCATATCACATAACACTGGAGCCCCACAATGCATTTTCCACTTTTGGCCACATGGTGGCTGTGTCAGGCTTCTTGCAGCCTGAGGAAAGTGTGAATGGTCCTCTGTTAGAATAAGAGATTTCTGTACTCACACCTTTGTTTATTTGTGTGGTTATAAGTCACTCAGACTAACAAAAGGCACACGTATGAACTGTTGTTACTTAACAAGTCAATAATGTTTTGCCTTTGAGTCTCCTTGATGTGTAGCTATATTGCCATCAATGGGGTTCAGTTTACTTCATAGACTGAATTACACAATAATTAACCCTAACTCCCAGTTTCATAAGTTGGTGCTACTAAGGCCTCTATTGGCGCTTGAATTTTTAAAAAGCAGATTCTCTTCCTGTGCTGCGTGTGAATATATCCTGTGGCCTGTTCACATGAACTCAGCCATGTATCTGCTTCCTCCCTCAGACTCTGTGCAAAAACTACAGGACCAGAAGCATGACATGGAGCGGGAGATTAAGATTCTCCACCGGAGGCTGAGGGTGAGTGGACAGGGCCATCTGAGGACAAGGGTTCACTGACACGGTCAAGCACAGCAGCACTATGGTTTGGGCCATGTTCATTACAACTGGAATTCACTGGAAAGCAATATAATAACGTTTGGTTCCAAAAAATAATCTTATTAGATGGGATTGATCATACAGCCTCAGCATTCAGAGGGCCGTATCTCATGATGCGCTTGTTTGTTTTGTTTCGCTGTGTGTGTGTGTGTGTGTGTGTTCAGGAAGAGTCGGCAGAGTGGCGTCAGTTCCAGGCTGATCTGCAGACGGCCGTGGTCATCGCTAATGACATCAAGTCGGAAGCACAGGAGGAGATTGGGGATATGCGTCACCGTCTCCGCGAGGCCCAGGAGAAGAACGAGAAGCTGGGCAAGGAGCTGGAGGAAGTCAAGAACCGCAAGTAAGAGACACTGAGGAACACGCTGTGCTTGATTCCAAGTGTCTCGTCAGCCGGCGCCAGCTGTATTGTGATCATTAAGGGAGATGTATGTGTGCAGATTTGGGTTTATCAAGCTGGATGTGCTGGTCTGTATTTTCATTCACATGAAATGGGTGGTGACACCTGATGTGCCTTGGTATGTGTGTGTTTTTGTTTATCTCCTCAGGCAGGATGAGGAGAGGGGAAGGGTGTATAACTACATGAATGCAGTGGAGAGGGATCTGGCTGCACTGAGGCAGGGTATGGGTCTGAGCCGTCGCTCCTCTACCTCCTCAGAGCCCTCTCCCACCGTCAAAACCCTCATCAAGAGCTTCGACAATGCCTCCTCACAAGGTACCCCAACCTGCGAGTGTAAGATATGGACCCCTTTTCTGACTTCTAATTTGACCTGTACATTCCTAGTAATGAGCCTACCAGCATCACTGCTCCTTATACAGTGGAGTTCTATTACTGTGGGATTTCTACCTGATGTGACTGATTTGTGTCTTCTTCTGTTCACAACAGGCCTAGTCCCCCCGACCGCTGCCCCTGCTGCTCCCACAGCACCTGCTGCCACATTACCACGCACTCCCCTGAGTCCCAGCCCCATGAAGACCCCTCCTGCAGCCGCCATCACACCCATACAGGTATATCACCTGGAACATTTCCCCCACTGACCCATTTCAGTGTGTTTATTTGCATGGCGAGCTCTAAATGTAGGCATCTGGTCAAACACACACACAGAATCCCTGGCTTACACTAGACCAGTCATTCACACAGAACTACTTATCAAGGTCTAGATCAAATGGAGTGTATTTAGAACCCACCAGACCAGTTTAGGATGGGGAGCGGTGCAGTAGTTAAAGAGTTAATCTGACCACCAGATCAAGAGTCGTTCTATATTCACAGTGTTTATAGACCTCTAATACTCTAGAGGTGGCATTTCCTCTTTTGGCACTTTGTCACAACTGGGCTTGCCTCGTACACAGAACGTGAGATGGAACAGACATTGAGTTTTTGATTGAGAGTATTGTCCCATCGCTCTAATTCCATTACCTCACTTTCCCTTCACTTATATTTTGGTAATTTTGTGGATTCTCTTATCCAGTGTGACTTACTATCAGTGCATCCACATCATCCATAGATTCTTTCTTAATGCATTCAATTGCCCCATTTTTTTTCTCATGTTTTAAACTCTCACACATTTTTGAGAACATAATGAGCTTCATGGCTCAAGGACTACCACCTTTGTCATGAACTTTGCGGTGCTATACAGTAGACGGACACATTCAGTCAGGCCATGTAATACTGTGGACAGAGGGGGGAAATCTGAGCCTTGGATATTTTACATGCATTATTCTAGTAGAGAATCCGGTATTCTCATATAAAAGGATCAGAGTTCAGGGGGAGATGGAGAGATGGGTTTTTCTGTTTCCTCATACAACTTTCATAAGTTAGTCTTGTTGTTTCATCTTTTTTTTCTTTTTTTTCTCCTCTGCAGTCACAAGATTATTGCTAGTGCTGCTGTCAAAATGACCTCTCCTCGAGCTGGGCCTTTTTCCAGAAATGGCAAACAGTAGGCTACTTCTGTTGGGAGGATGAAGACATTTTGTATGTGAGTTTTAATCAAATGACTGTTGGTCTATTTCAGAGACACTCCATAACTGGGTCCATCTCAGCAGCCAAACCCCTCTCCTCTCTGAATGACAAAAGGCCCAGCTACACAGACATCAGCATGCCAGGTGAGTCGGTAGCACAAACAAAGCTCCATGTCTGGATCTCATTCGGTCTCTCTTGAACAAAATGAGAGAGGCGTTTAATCCGTCACAGGAAAATAATACAATTTCATCTTGGACATTTGACCTCAGTGAGTCCTCATATTATGTGGCTATATTTCAGCGATTGTGGTGGTGCCTTGCCTCAAGCAGGGGGGTTGGTGTAATTAGCCCCTGAGGAGGTGAGCGTGCAGTCAGCAGAGCTTCATGTTGACTTTCATTTGGTGAGGGAGGTGTAACAAATCACCATGGGTGGGTAAACATGAAGCCCTGCTAACTCCATGTTCAAAGGCCTATACATGTGAACGTACTATAGTGGTCATAGCCTACAATGTTTAGTTTAATATCCCGGCTGTTTTCTTGCATGGAAAATTAACTTCCTTCCATGGTACTTGACAGTTCCAGGCCTGGAATGTTGCTTTTGACCACACATCCTTCTTGCTTGAAAGTCATATTTGTTTCTTGACTGGTTGTGGGGTTGTTAATACTGCCTCTGTCCTTCCCTCCACAACAGAGCATCATCTTAGGGGCTCCTCTGCCAGCCGCCCTGCCTCTGCTCTCCAGAGGGTCTCAAACATGGACTCATCTAAGGCCATGGCCATATCAGGTATCACAAGTCATGGAAATAGGAATCGACCTTGAAATAAATCCGCAATTCTTCTAAATGGTTGCCAGTAAAATTAAGTGCATTTTGAGAAAGAAATCAATGACATTTGACAAAATATTTTATCGGCATGCTTCCCCCTACCATGCACACACAGCACAGATCAGACTTTTGAGGTGTCACTTGCTGTGAAGACGTGTCAGCCACACTGTATCGTTGTCTGTTTGTGTGGTGGCCAGTGTCCCGCAGGAGCAGTGAGGAGATGAAGAGGGACATCTCTGCCCCTGAGGGTGGCACCTCGTCCTCTCTGATGGCCATGGGCTCTGCTTCCTCCCTGTCCTCCTCCTCCCCCACCGCCTCTGTCACCCCCACTGCACGCAGCCGCCTCCGGTAACAGCCTTATCAGCTCCATACCTTTCATACGATACATATGAGTCCACTAAGTCCTTTGTATGGTTAACATTATATTTTTACCAGTTTTGTTTTCGAGACCACTTAAAGCAAGACTGATTCAATCGAGTCAAACCCAAGACCAGGAGGGGTTCGAGAGCAAGTCAAGACCGGGAGGGAGGCGAGGGGTTCGAGAGCGAGAGCGAGTCTCGAGTACTACAACGCTGATTTTGACTAATGCATTTAGGCTTCAATGGACTGTGTGGACTAGCCAGGTACATGGAATCTGGATATGTGTATTAATTCAAATGATTCTCTGCCCTTTCCTATGTGATGTGTGTTCAGAGAGGAGCGGAAGGACCCACTCTCAGCGCTGGCCCGGGAGTATGGGGGTTCCAAGAGGAACGCACTGCTCAAGTGGTGCCAGAAGAAGACTGAGGGGTACCAGGTATATGTTGTTCAGTCAGAACAGACGGGTTGGGATGAGAATGATATCTCGGGTCATTTCACCTCTCATGTCACTGACTCGCCTGTTGATGATAATTTATTTAGTTAAATATCTCAACAGTGAGACTGATCCAATGGATGGTTTTTTAGAAGTTAAAATATCTGGTGTGAGGTTCATTAATGACAGTCTAATTCAATAGCGTTGTCAGAATGTTCTTTATTCCTCCAGAGGTCTAGTTGATTGAGTTTTAAAAGCCACCTATATCGGTGCATCCTTTATGCTCTCCTTTTCAAGTCCTAAACCATTCTAGATGTCATGAGGACTTGTGTCAGTTTTATTGTGTTGTCCTTATGGTTCCTCTCCTACTCTAAAGCATGGGATTTGACCAACAGTGCCTGGGCACGGCTTCAAACGTCATCCAGAGAGGGAATAAACATTTAGCTACTATAAATCAACTAGATTGATTTCTTGAATTTGCTATCTAGGGCATGTTTTTAAGACTCACTCTATCATATTGAAACAGCTTTGTTTTCAATGGTCTTGTTGGTTCTGGTGCAGAGAGTGAATGGTCGTCATGGTTCCCCCTTTACAGAGGTCCTCTTCAGGAAGTGTGCCAAATTACACACGTCCTTTCAACTGCCTGACAGAAAAGCTGTGGTTTGCCTGGCTGGGAGGAGAGCATTGGGATGTAATGCATTGCGCTAGTGGGATGGAAAATAACCATCTTTGTTTTTTGGGGGGGATTATTTTGTTGTTGCTGTAGCTGAGGAAACAATCCTGTCAGGATTATAATGTGCTAACAGAAATCTAGTTTCTATCGCACTCTTTCTCTCTACCACACTTGCTGTCTCGACCAACTAAGTGCTAGGCTATGAAAAGCCAAATTACATTTACTACTGAGGTGCTGACCTGTTGCACCCTCTATAACCACTGATTATTATTTTACACTGCTAGTCATTTTTATCTGCTGGTCATCTATGAACGTTTGAACATCTTGAAGAACTATCTGGCCTTAATGGTCATGTACTCTTTTAATCTCCAGCCGGCAAAGCCAGAAGAGGACTGGCCACCCCTCTGAGCCTGGTTCCTCTCTAGGTTCCTGCCTTTCTAGGGAGTTTTTCCTAGCCCCTGTGCTTCTACATCTGCATTGCTTGCTCTTTGTGGTTTTAGGCTGGGAATCTGTATAAGCACTTTGTGACAACTGCTGATGTAAAAAGGCTTTAAAATATATTTGATTGATAGTTGCATCTGGTCAGATTAATTTGAGCATACACATCATACTCAATCAACATACACTAAGTATACAAAACATTTCAAAACACCAGCTCTTTCATGACATAGACTGACCAGGTGAAAGCTATGATCCCTTATATATGTCACTTGTTAAATCCACTTCAATCAGTGTATGAAGGGTAGGAGATGGGTTAAAGAAGGACTTTTAAGCCTTGAGACATGGATTGTGTACAGTATGTGTGCCATTCAGAAGGTGAATGGGCAAGACAAAAGATTTACGGTGCATTCGGAAGGTAATGAGACCCCTTGACTTTTTCCACATTTTGTTATGTTACAGCCTTATTTTAAAGTTGATAGATTTAAAAAAAATCTACACACAATATCCAATAATGACAAAGCAAAAACAGGTTTTTAGACATTTTTGAACATTTCAAAAACAGAAATACCTAATTAACATAAGTATTCAGACCCTTTGCTATGAGACTTGAAATTGAGCTCAGGTGCATCCTGTTTCCATTGATCATCCTTGTGATGTTTCTACAACTTGATTGGAGTCCACCTGTGGTAAATTAAATTGATTGGACATGATTTGGAAAGGCACACACCTGTCTATATAAGGTCCCACAGTTGACAGTGCATGTCAGCAAAAACCAATGAAGAAGACAGCTTGTCTGTCAATGTTGGTTATTGAATTATTTCATCTGAGCTCCTAGAGTGTGCAGCTCTCCTTTATCTTTTTCAAGTGTTCTACTCCACTAGCCAGCACCTCGCCTAAACAGGTGTGCGTTTATTTCGCTTCCAGAGCAAAAACCAAGCTATGAGGTCAAAGGAATTGTCTGTAGAGCTCAGAGACAGGATTGTGTTAAGGCACAGATCTGGGGAAGGGTACCAAAACATTTCTGCAGCATTGAAGGTCTCCAAGAACACAGTGGCCTCCATCATTCTTAAATGGAAAAAGTTTGGAGCCACCAAGACTCTTCCTAGAGCTAGCCACCTGGCCAAACTGAGAAATCGGTGGAGAAGGGCCTTGGTCAGGGAGGTGACCAAGAACCTGATGGTCACTCTGACAGAGCTCCAGAGTTCCTCTGTGGAGTTGGGAGAACCTTCCAGAAGGACAACCATCTCTGTAGCACTCCACCAGACAGAAACCAGTCCTCAGTAAAAGCCACATGACAGCCCGCTTGGAGTTTGCCTAAAGGAAACTGACCATGAGAAACACGATTCTCTGGTCTGATGAAACCAAGACTGAACTCTTTGGCCTGAATGCCAAGCATCACGTCTGGAGGAAACCTGGCACCACTACCGTGAAGCAAGGAGGTTGCAGCATCATGCTGTGGGGATGTTTTTCAGCGGCAGGGACTGGGAGACTAGTCAGGATCGAGGGAAAGATGAACGAAGCAAACTACAGAGATCCTTGATGAAAACCTGTTCCAGAGCGCTCAGGACCTCCGACTGGGGCGAAGGTTCACCTTCCAACAGGACAACGACCCTAAGCACACAGCTATGACAATGCAGGAGTAGCTTCCGGACAAGTCTCAATGTCCTTGAGGGACCTGAAAATAGCTGTGCAGTGACGCTCACCATCCAACCTGACAGAGCTTGAGAGGATCTGCAGGGAAGAATGGGAGAAACACCCCAAATACCGGTGTGTCAAGCTTGTAACGTCATACCCAAGAAGACTCAAGGCTGTAATTGCTGTCAAAGGTGCTTCAACAAAGTTCTGAGTACAGGATCTGAATACTTATGTAAATGTGATGTGTCAAGAACTGCAACGCTGCTGGGTTTTTCACACTCAAAAGTTTCCTGTGTGTATCAAGAATGGTCCACCACCCAAAGGACATCCAGCCAACTTGACACAACTGTGGGAAGCATTGGAGTCAACATGGGCCAGCATCCCTGTGGAATGCTTTCGACACCTTGTAGAGTGCATGACCTGATGTATTGAGACTGTTCTGAGGGCAAAAAGAGGTGCAACTCAATATTTGCAATGTGTTCTTAATATTTTGTACACTCAGTGTATATGACCTTATCCTTCAGAGAAACAAGGTCATTCTCATAAAACAGCTTGTTCATGGGGAACACAAGCCTGTTTATTTTAGACATTATAGCTACTAGTAGGATGAAACCACATGGTGCTTTTAGGACCAATGTCTGGGACCTGACCCAGTTATATATTGTATTATCAATACCAAACTCCTCCTGCATCCCACATGTCTTTACACTGTACATTTGCACTACAATGAAATTAACCCTTTCCCCCTCTTTCTGGCAGAACATCGACATAACAAACTTCAGCAGCAGCTGGAACGACGGCCTTGCGTTCTGTGCTATGCTCCACACCTACCTGCCTGCTCACATCCCCTACCAGGAGCTCACGAGCCAGGACAAGGCAAGCCTACCTCCTACTATGGTGGTGATGATGATGAGTAACAATGTGTCAGAACTATATCCAGATTTCCATCCAACCATTACATGTGGAAGAATTACCTGACTAAAATAAGTCACAACAGGGCTTATGGAAACAGGAAATGTTGGTGCAAATTCATAAATGTCGACAGACAATTTGTTTCGTTCGACCTGGTGGGATCTTTTTGTGACTAAAATGAATTATTCAAGAAATGCAGTGGAAATGCCTTGATGTGCAAATATTGATTATAATAACCATCATATCGAAGTAAACTCTGAGTCACAAGATAATATGGGCCTACCACCACGACTCGGAAAAGCATCAAAAGTTTATTTGTGGTTGAGTGTACGGTAATCATGCGAATTTACAATAGGCTAAATATCAAAGGTAGGCTATTATGTGAATGCTGATGACATCGGTGCTTGGCTGCCAATTATTAAATACAATTCTTACTCTTTTCAAATCATATAACCCCCTGTCCACTTTCAGCCAAGTCTAGAGAGCGTGTGCTAAAACCAGCTTGTGCAAGTTTGCTATTTATCGCAACAATTTTTGACAAAATCATCGTTAGAGTTGACGTTGCGATGGAAGCCCATTTAACTTTGTTTTTTTATTCGGTACATGGGAACATAACCACTACGTCAGCATGCATATACTTTTTTATCTGCAACAAGTCAGTTTGATGGAAACTCTGGTGGGAAAATGTGCATATTGTTTTTATGTAGATTTTTGAATATTTACATAAATCTGTCACCAATTGGATGAAAACCTAGCTATTGTTTACAGTTGTCTCATTAATCTGTCATCAGGGATCATTATAGTGCGTTTTTGTCTCCCTATCTTTAGAGGCGAAATTTCACACTAGCCTTCCAGGCTGCAGAGAGTGTGGGGATCAAGTCCACTCTGGTAAGTGAAAGATTAACTGAACTGAATATATTCACAGGATTATATTCAAAACTATATCTGACATGCTTTTTAAAAAATCCTATTTTTGAAAAGAGAATCTTTCAGGCTCATTTCACCTTTAAAATCACCACAATGTCACTGGCACAGTTATGAATTGTGGCCTGCTATTCTATTGCATGTTGAGGATGGTATGTTTTCTGAGGCGTTGAGATTGTGGACTGTACTCACTGGCTCTTATAGGCAGACTCCTGTAGAGAGGATATTTGAGATGAAACTGCCTTCATTGAGCAGGCTTGCAGGTGCAGTTTCATAGCATCACCTGGACAGCTATTTTAGCCCTTTTCACAAAATAAGTCCTCACATGAATGTATATCACTATCCATAGCTAGGTATAAAGCAGGCCATGTGTGAATTGTCCTGACATTTGTTTTATGGTTTCACTTTTCACCAGAAATAGAAAATGCAAGCTCTTGTTTTCAGAATTTATGCCACAAAAGCACATTTCTGACCTCCACAGTTATTTCTTGTCAGATTGTGGAACTCTGACCTAGACAACAACAGCATGTTATTTCAAGTTTATTTTTTTTACAAACATTACCTTGAGAGATATATATATAATACAAAGATGAACAAATGGCAAGGACTTTTTCCAAGGCATTATGTGTCTTAACGACAAAGCTTCTGTCACCCCCGTGGTCTTATTTTCTGTGCTGCAGGACCTCAATGAGATGGCCAGTACTGAGAGACCAGACTGGCAGAGTGTGATGACCTACGTCACGGCCATCTACAAGTACTTTGAGACCTGATGTGATCTCACCACCCAACACTGCAAGCACAACCTGCAGCCCTGCTCGAAAGCTCCTCTGACCTCACTGCACCTCCAACACTTCAACTCGACATTCAACTCCGGTGTTATAGCTCACTTCACTGAACCACCCTTCATCCCAGCCGTGGCACATGCCGGCCACTCTGTCTCTGGTCTAGAGGCCTGCTAGTTTTGAATCGCCATAAGAAACATACAAATAAGCTCACTGCAAGCTATTCATAATATTGCTATTGTGAACAGTCTTGCCCTTTTCACTGACACCTTAAGTGTGATGGACACACAGCTTAAGGGCACTTCAAGCACCTATTCAGGGCCTGCTCTGTTGGGGATTCTATTTTTACTCTGATCCATTACTGCATAACCCGGTTGAGATGACCCTTAATCCAAATGATCTGGTTAAACCAGTTGGAGAACAGGCTACAGACTATCCCAGCCTTTGTGCCTTGCACCCAGCCTTTACTCTTCTAACCAAGGGGTTATCCAAAATGTTTTAGCCAAACCATACCCATTGTGTGTAGTATGTTCATGGCACTTATTTTCTATGGAAATAAGAGAGACAAATGGAACACTTTGTCAGGCGCAGGTTCATCTTTTATCATGGATTAAGTGCCTGTTTAAATCACATCACTGACTTCCTAAGAGAGAAGGTTGTAGCAAAAATGTCTCAATGAAACTGTTTCAATGCTCCATGCTTTCAAAGCATCTTTGGAGAAATTGAAGTGAAGCTTTTTAGAAACACTAGTTATTCAGCAGTTATATGAAAAACACTAGCTACATCATAAGGGATAAAGCTGTCAGGTGCTCTCACGATCACCTGTTAGATTCAAGCTACAATGTTGATGTGCTTTTGGTCTGTTTTTAGGAGCGTGAACATTGCTACAGTAGCATTTTGTATTGGTAACAGAGACCAATGAACTATACGGGACCAACACAATGCCTCTCCGTGACAGCTTTCTCACATAGAACTGTCTTAATCCTGAACCAAAAAAGGAATGTGTTTTTTCTCTGTGTGAAGTCCAGGGCTAGACTTGCCAAAAGCCCTGCTTCTTGGTGATTTGATTGGACTGTTTGGCCAGGATGTTGAGTCTCAAGGTTGAACATTCTTCATAGTCACTTTTGTTGTGGTCATCAGTCAAGATTGGGAATGTTTTTCAACTGCAAAATGCATCGGTTTTGCTGCTGCAACCAACTGTATTAACATATTGTTAGTGTTGACACATTACTTCCACCAACGGCAGACTGATTTGCATTCCATACATTGAACTCCCAGGATTGTTCACAGTCCAGTGCTCTTGACCTATACGATTGATGTGTTATTAGATACTCTGAGCTCAACTCACAAAGGCTTTAACTGATCTTGTGTGTGTAAACAAACTTTTTTTAAGTTGATATATTCCATCTTGCCAGTAACATTTACCTAGCCTACAAAGAAATTTGCACAGAAAATTATAACTACAAGAAATGCTTAAGTAACACCTATGTAAATTATATATCTGAGCTATCTTCACCCAATTTACTTCATTGATATAAAGCCTTACTAACACTAACATTAATGTGGAACTCAATTGTATGTAGTTTACATAGTCGGCAAGAAAGATATTGGAATGAAGAATGACTCATGTTATTGTGCCTCTGCTTATTACAGTTTCTGTGGGTTTATTAGTGTGGTTTAATCCACCATCCAGTATAGCGAGGCAAGTATTATAAATGTTAAAGTATACTATAGATATACAAAAGTATGTGGATACCCCTTCAAATGAGTGGATTCGGCTATTTCGGCCACACCCGTTGCTGGCAGGTGTGTAGAATCGAGCACACAGCCATGCAATCTCCATAGACAAACATTGGCAGGAGAATGGCCTTGCTAAAGAGCTCAGGGACTTTCAACCTGGCACCGTCATAGGATGCCACCTTTCCAACAAGTCAGTTTGTCAAATTTCTGCCCTGCTATAACTGTACCGGTCAACTTTAAATTTTGTTATTGTGAAGTGGAAATGTCTATGAGCAACAACAGCTCAGCCGCAAAGTGGTAGGCCACACATGCTCACAGAACGGGACCGCCAAGTGCTGAAGCTTCGTATCACGTAACAATCGTCTGTCCTCGGTTGCAACACTCACTACTGACTTCCAAACTGCATCTGGAAGCAACATCAGCACAATAACTGTTCATCGGGAGCTTCATGAAATTGATTTCCAAAGCCGAGCAGCCACACACAAGCCTAAGATCACCATGCGCAATGTCAAGCGTTGGCTGGAGTCGTGTAAAGCTTGTCGCCATTGGACTCTGGAGCAGTGGAAACGCGTTCTCTGGAGTGATGAATCACACTTCACCATCTGGCAGTGCGACAGACGAATGTGGGGTTGGCGGCTGCCAGGATAACGCTACCTGCCCGAATGCATAGTGCCAACTGTAAATTTGGTGGAGGAGGAATAAAGATCTGGGTCTGTTTTTCATCGTTCAGGCTACTTCCAGTGAAGGGAAATCTTAACACTACAGCATACTGACATTTTAGACAATTCTGTGCTTCCAACTTTGTGGCAAAAGTTTGGGGAAGGCCGTTTCCTGTTTCGGCATGATGATGCCCCTGTGCACAAAGCGAGGTCCATATAGAAATGGTTTGCACAGAGCCCTGACCTCAACTTCATTAAACACCTTTGGGATGAATTGGAATGCCGACTGCGAGCCAGACCCAATCGCCCAACATCAGTGCCCGACCTCACTAATGCTCTTGTGGCTGAATGGAAGCAAGTTCCTGCAGCAATGTTCCAACATCTAGTGGAAAGCCTTCCCGGAAGAGTGGAGGCTGTTATAGCAGCAAAGGGGGACCAACTCCATATTATTGTCCATGATTTTGTAATGAGATGTTCGACGAGCAGGTGTCCACATACTTTTTGGTTATGTAGTGTATGTGACAAGTCTATGACTTCATCACACTGCTGCACTGATATCTCTCATAAGCTCATAACATAAGCTGGCTTGTTGCCTTTCGTTTGTTTCCAACCACACTACTGTATAATTTCAGAATGGTACAGGAAGCTGTGGATACTCCCTCGTTGCCGTACCACCTTAGTTTAGGCCCCCATACATCTACGATCTAACACACTTGCATGTGGCGATGAAACTTTTGAGGGACTATATATTTTTTTATATATATTTGAAAGCACATTGACTCCTGTCTGCTTGCCAGGCACTGCATGGTGATTGAGGCACTCACTGACCAAGCACAACTAGAAGCATGAGTGGTAGTTTTTTTTTATTTTTGTCAATCAGTGTGGTTGGAGAGTAAGACTGTGTGGTTAAAAGTTGTAGGGAGGGATTGTATGGATGAACACTAATTTGTGAGAGCATGAGCTGTGATTTGATATGTACAGTATTTACTGTTGAACATTGCATAGTATGTTACCTCTAAATGTTATGTATTTATATTTCCCATTGCCATACTGCAAACCTGTGGCTAAAATCTGATTTGCATTGGATCCAAACAGTAGTTGGTTTGCTATGATTCTATTATGTGAAGCTCCTCTGCTACTTCTTGCCAAGTACACAATGTAATAATAATTGGGTGGATGTGCTTACATTTGTCCTATTTCACACATGTACACGTGTGTATTATACGCATGTGAATTTGAAATGTTTTTTGCATATCCCTAAGACACCCTCGGAATGTCTCTTGATCATGTTCCAATGTATATTGATAAGTGGTACAGTGCCATCAAAGTATTCATACCCCTTGACTTATACCACTTTTTGTTGGTTCAGCCATGAATTCCAAATAGATTAACTACATTTTTTTGATCACATCTACTACACACAATATCCCATAATGACAACGTGAATGCATGTTTTTAGAGATTTTTGCAAATTTATTAAATTAAATACTGAAATATCTAACATAAGTATTCACACCCCTGAGTCATTACTTTGTAGAAGCATCTTTGTTAGCAATTACAGCTGTGCGTCTTTCTGGGTAAGTCTCTAATAGCTTTCCACACCTGGATTGTGCAACATTTGCCCATTTTATTATTTTCTAAATTCTTCAAGCTCTGTCAAATTGGTTGTTGATCATTGCTAGGGAACCCTTTTCAGGTATTGCTGTAGATTTAAGTCAATTAACTCAGCCACTCAGGAACATTCACTGTCTTCTTGGTAAGCAACTCCAGTGTATATTTGGCCTTGTTTTAGGTTATTGTCCTGCTGAAAGGTGAATTAATCTCAGTGTCTGGTGGAAATCAGTTTTTCCTCTAGGATTTTTCCTGTGCTTAGCTCAATTCTGTTTCTTTGTTACCCTGAAAAACTCCCCAGTCCCTAACGATTACAAGCATACCCATAACATGTTGCAGCAACTACTATGCTTGAAAATATGAAGTGGTACTCGGTAATTTGTTGTATTCGATTTACCCCAAATGTAACACTTTCTTCAGGGGAAAAAAGTTGATTTTTTTGCAATATTACTTTAGTGCCTTGTTGCAAACAGGATGCATGTTTTTGAATGTTGTATTCTGTACAGGCTTCCTTCTTTTCACTCTGTCAATTAGGTTAGTATTTTGTAGTAACTACAATGTTGAACCAATCTGTTTTCTCTTATCACAGCCAATAAACTTGATGCAACTTATTATGTGAGTTGTTAAGCACATGTTTACTCCTGAATTTATTTAGGCTTGCCATAACAAAAGGGTTGAATACTTATTGCCTCTGTTTTAGCTTTTCATTTTTAATTATTTTGTAAAAAAATCTAAATGCATGATTCCACTTTGACATTATGGTGTTGTGGGTAGGCCAGTGACACACCTCTCAATTTAATCCATTTTAAATGCAGGCTATAACAGCAATGTGGAGAAAGTCAAGGGGTGTGAATACTTTCTGAAGCCACTGTATATGTTGTAATTTATGAGGACTGAAACCTTTCCCTAACATTATACTGTACTGTGTGGACAGAATGGAGGTGGTATAGTAGATCATACAATGTCAAAATATCAGACTATCATCTTGACATATCACCACTGAAGAACGTACAGTTCAAGTCGGAAGTTTACATACACTTAGGTTGGAGTCATTAAAACTCGTTTTTCAACCACTCCACAAATTTCTTGTTAAACTATAGTTTTGGCAAGTTGGTTAGGATATCTACTTTGTGCATGACACAAGTCATTTTTCCAACAATTGTTTACAGACAGATTATTTCACTTACAATTCACTGTATCACAATTCCAGTGGGTCAGAAGTTTACATACATTAAGTTGACTGTACCTTTTAAACAGCTTGGAAAATTCCAGAAAATGATGTCATGGCTTTAGAAGCTTCTGATAGGCTAATTTACATAATTTGAGGGAATTGGAGGTGGATGTATTTCAAGGCCTACCTTCAAACTCAGTGCCTGTTTGCTTGACATCATGGGAAAATCAGCCAAGACCTCAGAAAAGAAAATTGTAGACCTCCACAAGTCTGGTTCATTCTTGGGAGCAATTTCCAAATGCCTGAAGGTACCACATTCATCTGTACAAACAATAGTACGCAAGTATAAACACCATGGGACCACGCAGGCGTCATACCGCTCAGGAAGGAGACACGTTCTGTCTCCTAGAGATGAACGTACTTTGGTGTGAAAAGTGCAAATCAATCCCAGAACAACAGCAAAGGACCTTGTGAAGATGTTGGAGGAAACAGGTACAAAAGTATCTATAAACACAGTAAAACTAGTCCTATATTGACATAACCTGAAAAGCCGCTCAGCAAGGAAGAAGCCACTGCTCCAAAACCGCCATTAAAAAGCCAGACTACGGTTTGCAACTACACATGGGGACAATGATTGTACTTTTTGGAGAAATGTCCTCTGGTCTGATGAAACAAAATTAGAACTGTTTGGCCATAATGACCATTGTTAGGTTTGGAGGATAAAGGGGGAGGCTTGCAAGCCGAAGAACATGTTGTGGGGGTGCTTTGCTGCAGGAGGCACTGGTGCAATTCACAAAATAGATAGCGTCATGAGGTAGTCAAATTATGTGGATATATTGAAGCAACATCTCAAGACATCCGTCAGGAAGTTAAAGCTTGGTCGCAAATGGGTCTTCCAAATGGACAATGACCCCAAGCATACTTCCAAAGTTGTGGCTAAATGGCTTAAGGACAACAAAGTCAAGGTATTGGAATGGCCATCACAAAGCCCTGACCTCAATCCTATAGAAAATGTGTGTGCAGAACTGAAAAAGTGTGTCCGAACAAGGAGGCCTACAAACCTGACTTAGTTTCACAAGCTCTGTCAGGAGGAATGGACCAAAATTCACCCAACTTATTGTGGGAAGCTTGTGGAAGGCTACCCGAAACGACCCAAGTTATACGATTTAAAGGCAATGCTACCAAATACTAATTGAGTGTATGTAAACTTCTGACCCACTGGGAATGTGATGAAATAAATAAAATCTGAAATAAATCATTCTCTCTACTATTATTCTGACATTTCACATTCTTAAAATAAAGTGGTGATCCTAACTGACCTAAGACAGGGAATTTCTTACTAGGATTAAATGTCAGGAATTGTGAAAAACTGAGTTTAAATGTATTTGGCTAAGGTGTATGTAAACTTCTGACTTCAACTGTAGCTAGTGCTTGAGTTCATTCAATAAGTTGCACATTTTCCATGGCTTCTTTAGACTTTAGTATTTTGCTCAGCATGTTCTTCTGCTTATTTCTTCACTACATCACAACAAATGTGAAAATAACTTAAAGCATGTTTTATTTTGTTTTACGGGTCTATATGTTATAAGTTCATTTTGTTTACTTGAAAGGTTTTAAATGTTTCTAAGCCTTTCTTTTCTTTCTTATTCATGGTGCTTTTTGCATTCAAATGAATGTCATTCTTGCCAGAGTTTTACTTGGTAATAAGGAGACCAAGAGATCCACGTCGTCTTATCCTGTTTTTAAGAAGTCATGATTGCCACTTAATTGCCACAGGAGTATCTTGAAAGAAAAACGTGTCCTGTTGATTTGATACTGATAGTAGAAAGAGTATGGTGTTGTGTAGGGAAGTAAACCAAATGCTCATGTATTATGATGATCTTTTTTTCCTTTTTTATAAATGGTTGATTAAGGTTTTATATATGTATTTTATTTTGCAGAAAGTAGTATTAAAGGATCACTGCAACAGGTATGTGTTTTGTGAAGACAAACAATTGTTAATTCAGTCATATCTCCTTTTATAGAGTAAAAGGCTATGATTTAACTGTAGCACTATATGTATTATAATCAGATTACTAGTCTGAAGTTTTTAATGAATGCACTGATAAACAAAACGTAATTCCTCGAATCCTCTCTTATGAAACAGTAATACTCTCTCTGATTCTCTGTAAGAGGGTATATTAAACTACTTGTGTGTTTTAGATCATGGGATTATATCAAATTAGATTGGGAAGTTAATTGTTGATGAAATAGTGTTTTAATTCAGTCAGCTAGCCAGTGGGATTTGGAATACAGCCAGCAGCCTTGTTCTGGTAATTATTTATATATACATACCTACAGTACGAGTCAAAAGTTTGGACACACCTACTCATTCCAGCATTTTTATTTTTACTATTTTCTACATTGTAGAATAATAGACATCAAAACTATGAAATAACACATGGAAAAATAACAGTGTTAAACAAATCAAAATATATTTGAGATTTTTCAAACCAGCCACCCTTTGCCTTAATGACAGTTTTGCATACTCTTGACATTCTCTCAACCAGCTTCACCTGGAATGCTTTTTCAACAATCTGGAAGGAGTTCCCACATATGTTGACCCACAGCTAAGAGCATCGTTGGGGGCATGTTTTTATTTTTTATTTTTTATTTTTTATACATGATCCAGTTGGGGGAGCTGTCCAGTTCCCTGGTGCTGAAATCGACGCCGTTTGCGTCTTATGCAAACACCACTAGTAGCCCACATTTCATGTGAAACGTAGGCTAGGCCTATACATTTTCGCAGACTATTTTATTTGAATAAAAATAAATAACACAGTCTACAAACTAACCAAATTTCGTGACGTTAATTGATTACAACCCCGGTCATTGTTTTCTCCGCAGTGCTTTAACACACTGCAACACAATGTTTTGACTTGGGCCCGGTTTCCTGATAGCGATGGAACTGTTGAGGCTTATGATTGTTTTCATGATGCATCTTTCCTACAACGGCTGAAGATGTAACTTGCATTTCCCAAAACGCCACTCAGCTAAAACTGTCGTTAAGTGCGTCGTTGGAGCATATGTCGATACTGATAGGATCAAAAGAAAAGGAGTGCTGCTCTTGAATCAGCTTTTTCCATTCAAATCTTTCAGTATCTCACAATACTGATGACGGATAAGCTCCTAGAGAGATATTACCCCCTACGGCTACAAATATTGAGGCGTCTTATTCTAATGATTACCCGACGTCACAGGAAGGCCAAAAAGATCATCAAAAACATCAACCACCTGAGCCACGGCCTGTTCACCCCGCTATCATCCAGAAGGAGAGGTCCGTACAGGTGCATCAAAGCTGGGACCGAGAGACAAGCTGTTTTTAATCTCAAGGCCATCAGACTGTTTAAATAGCAATCACTAGCCTGCTTCCACCTGGTTACACAACCCAGCACCTTAGAGGCTGCTGCCCTATAGACAGACTTGGAATCACTGGCCACTTTAATCTTTACGAACTGCTTTACTGATCTCATATGGATATACTGTATTCTATTCTACTGTAATTTAATTAATGCCAATACGACATAGCTCTAATATTTATATATTTCTTCATTCCATTCTTTTACTTTTAGATGTGTATTCTTGTGAATCGTTTTTAGATATTGCTGCACTGTTGGATCTAGGAACACAAGCATTTCGCTACACCCGCAATAACATCTGCTAAATATGTGTATGTGACCAGTAACATTTGATTTGTAGGCTATTTGGAAGAGTTGCAATAAAAAAAAAACTTTATTCAGAGCTAACAACAAATGTAAACGCCTGGAGTTTGCTAAACGGCGTTGGCACTTAGATTGGAACTGGGTGCTATGGTCAGATAAGATGAAAATAGAGCTCTTTGTCTACACACACCAGTGGTGGTTTTGGCTTTGAAAGAAGGATGCATAGGCAGAAAATAACCTCATACCTACTGTAAAATATGGTGGTGGATCTTTGATTTTATAGGGATGTTTTGCTTCCACTAGTCCTGGGGCTCTTGTTAGGGTCAACCGCATCAAGAACTCTACCAAGTACCAGGACATTTTAGCCAAAAACCTGGTTGCCTAAGCCATGAGGCTGAAACAAGTGGATCGTCAAGCTAGACAATGACCCACACATTAAAATCCATAAAGAAATTGTTAATTTACCACAAAATCTACATTTTGTTATGACCATCTCGGTCTCTGGACTTGAACCCTATTGAGAACCTGTGGTTTGAATTGAAGAGGGCAGTCCATAAGTGCAGACCGAAGGATATCAAGGCTCTGGAAAGATTCTGTATGGAGGAATGGTCTGAGTTCTAGAAAAAGGCTAAATCCTGTTATCCTCACAAGGGTAGGATACACAAAGTATTGAAAACGGGTGGCAATAATTTACACCTTTTTTAAAATTACTTAAACATATTTGAGCAATTGTATAAAATATACTTTTTTTTTTGCATAGGCCTACAATATAGCTCAGTATTTGTATTTATAAAGTATTTTTTGCCAATCATTTTGGAGGTGACTAGCTAGGATATATCAGTTAGAACTGCTGTTATTGTAAATGGTTAGCTATTAGGAATCAAGGTAAGACCCAGATGCAGACACGTCAAATTGACAATGGTTTAATATTCCAACAGGGGCAGGCACTAGACAGGTCAAGGCAGGCAGGGGTCAGTAAACCAGAGGTGGGGCAACTGTACCGGATGGCAGGCAGGCTCAGGGTCAAGCAGTAGGGTGAGAAGACGAGAGACTGGAAAAAGCAGGAGCTGAGTACAAAAATGCTGGTTGACTTGTCAAACAAGACTAACTGGCAATGGACATACAGAGAACACAGGTATAAATACACAGGGGATAATGCGCGACCTCCCCCCCGTTATAGAAACAGAAGACAAAGGGCTGTGAGACATAGGTTTGACTCTGGACACATGAAAGGTGGGATGTATACGAAGGGTACGGGGCAACAGAAGACAAACAAACAACAAAATCCTGGGGGGATAGCCATACCTTCTGCCCGAGACAATACTGGGGAGCCGGGGTCCGATGGCGATCCTCTTGTCATCGATACCTGGAGGTGGTCTTGAGGGCCGACCAGGCTCTCTTGCAGGTATGATGACAGCGGCGGACAAACATCTGGGCAGAAGGTACGCCGACCTCTTCCTCGGGGAAGAGCGGGGTCTGATACCCCAGGGAACACTCAAACGGAGATAGGCCCGTGGCAGAGCAGGGAAGGGTGTTGCGGGCGTACTTGACCCACACCAGCTGCTGGCTCCAGGAGGTAAGATTAGCGGAGACCAGGCAGCACAGAGTGGTCTAAAGATCCTGGTTGGCTTGCTACGACTGGCCATTGGACTGGGGGTGGAACCCAGAAGACAAGCTCGCAGACGACCCAATGAGGGCGCAGAACGTCTTCCAGAACGAGACCTGAGGCCCCCAGTCGGAAACCATGTCCACGGGCAGTCCATGGATCCGGAAGACGTGCTACACCATGAGCTAGGCCATCTCCTTGGCCGAGGGTAGTTGGGGGAGAGGAATGAAGTGAGCGGCCTTGGAAAACCGGTCGACCACAGTCAGGATGGCAGTGTTGCCGTCAGACTGGGAGAGACACGTGACAAAATCCAGGTTATATGTGGGACTAGGGGCGGTGAGGGACAGGCAGTGGTTGCAGAAGACCAGCCGAAGCTTTCCGAGGAGTCTTATTCTGAGCACAGATCGTGCAGGCGGAGACAAATGCGGCGACATCCGGAACCATCGTAGGCCACCAAAAGCGTTGATGCACGAAGGCCAGGTTCTGACGGGAGCCCAGGTGGCAGGCAAGCCTGGAGGAATGGGCCCACTCCAGGACCACAGCGCGGACAGCGTTAGACTCCAACATCCGATTACCGGCTTGACATTCTAGGATCCCAGCCGGTACGGTTGAACCGTGTGAACAGCAGGGCCCATCTGGCTTGCCTGGAGTTGAGGCGCTTGGTGGTGCGGAGATACTCCAGGTTCTTGTGGTCGGTCCACACGATGAATGGGGGTTCCGCCTCCTCCAACCAGTGCCTCCATTCCTTCTATGCCATCGTCACCGCAAGAAGCTCACGATTCCCCACATCGTAGTTCTTTTCCGAGTTGAGGCGATGGGAGAAGGCGCAGGGATGTAGCTTGAGGTCCAGGGCAGAACACTGGGATAGGACCGCCCCCACTCCGACATAAGTAGCATTGGCCTCCACCACAAACTGACGGGAAGGGTGAGGATGAACCAAGATAAGAGCTGTGGTTAAGCGATGTTTGAGGTCTGGGAACGCCCAGCCAATGACAGGCATTACACATTTAACCCACATGTGAAAATCAAAATATCAAATTGTGTTTGGGTTTTTAAGCAAAAATTAGATTTAAAAAATAAGAAATCAGTTATAAAATATCTAAAAACAAAACAACCGTCCATTTTCACATTCCATGTTGCTCGGTTTAGTGTAGAAAAGTAATTATCCGCACGAACACGGACCATGGGATCACGTGGTGTAAATCTGGTCAGCCTGAGGTATTGGACCAGAATCGGTAGTGAAAACAGTGGGAGCGGAGCGCACAAGTAGCCTAACAAATTGAGTTTCCCATATCTTATTCTTCACAATGGGTTTTCGAGGAACTATTTGTTATTTTATTAAGCGATGATTATAAATATGGTGCAAACTCGTTTCTAAAAAGATTGTAATTCATTTCGAATACGACGAGGCATACATTTAAAAAGGTACGTTTTTTTATTGAACATAGAATTGGATAGAAGTCAAGGGGTTTGCATTTAGAGTATTTTAACTATTTAATGAATAGCCTAATTAAACATTTTGTTAACCATGCAAGTTTATACAACAGTTAGTGCTGGTGCAATCAAAATGATTTTCAGCCAGATATACAGACACGGGACAGCCTATGCAAGGCTTACAGTGCCTTCAGAAAGTATTCAGACCCGTTGATTTCTTCCACATTTTGATGTTACAGCCTGAATTTTAAATTGATTAAATTGACATTATGTGTAACTGGCCTTCACACAATATCTCATAATGTCAAAACGGAATTATGTTATTTTACTTTTTTACAAATTAATTAAAAATGATAAGCTGAAATGTCTTGAGTGATTAAGTATTCAACCCCTTTATTATGGCAAGCCTAAATAAATTCAGGAGTAAAGATTTGCTTAACAAGTCACATAATAAGTTGCATGGATTCACTCTGTGTGCAATAATAGTGTTTTAACATGATTTTTGAATGACTACCTAATTGCTGTACCCCAAACATACAATTCTCTGTAAGGTCCCTCAGTCGAGCAGTGAATTTCAAACACAGATTTACTCCCCAATACTAACCGAAATGGCAGAGTGAAAAGAAGGAAGACTGTACAGAATAAAAATATTCCAAAACGTGCATCCTGTTTGCAATATGGCACTAAAGTAAGCCTGCTAAATATGTGGCAAAGAAATTAACTTAATGGTTTGAAAATGAACCGTTATGTTTAGGGCAAATCCAACACAATACATCACTGAGTACCACTCTTCATATTTTCAAGAATGGGGGTGGCTGCATCATGTTATGGGTATGCCTGGTTCAGTCAGCTTTCCAACAGACACTAGGAGACAAATTCACCTTTCAGCAGGACAATAACCTAAAACAGAAGGCTAAATACAGGATACACTGGAGTTGCTTACCAAGATGACGTTGAATGTTCCTGAGAGGCCTAGTTACAGTTTTGAATTAAATCGTCTTGACAATCTATGGCAAGACTTGAAAATGGCTGTCTAGCAATGATCAACAACCAACTTGACAGAGCTTGAAGAATTTTGAACAGAATAATGTGCAAATATTGTACAATCCAGGTGTGCAAAGCACTTACATACTTGGATTAATTAATAGATTAATAAAATGGAGTTAGAAGGATGAACTAGAAGTCCAAACCCTTGGAGTTCTATCCAATTTGGAAAAATGTCTAAAAACATGTTTTCACTTTGTCATTATGGGGTATTGTGTGTAGATGGGTGAGATTTTTTGTATTTTTATGGATTTTGAATTCAGACTGTAACACAAGAAATGTGGAATAAGTCGAGGGGTATGCACACTTTCTGAAGGCACTGTATATTATGGATAATTGTGCCCAATACATTTTGGGAAGTTTTTTAATCACTTTATGTATTTCTAGATATTATGTTTACACAGATCCCCTTGTATGTTGTATTGTTTGTAAATTATTGTATTTAAACATGTATGTGACTGTCCTTGTCTAGCAGTGTATCAGTGTTTTGTTACTTGTCATGTTTTGTGTTTTTTGTGGACCCCAGGAAGAGTAGCTGCTGCTTCTGCAAAAGCTAATGGGGATCCAAATAAACAAATACTCCCTCTTTGATAGGGAACTACAGGATGGAGGTGAGTAGATAGTTAGGGATACTAATACTGTCACTTACTGGTAAGGATAATGTTGATGGGTGTGCCAAGTATATTAGGTTTCCATTTTACCACAGTGGTTTTACCTCTCCAGGTAAGTGTATTAAAGTGGGAGTCAGATTCCTTATGTTCTCTGGTTTCCTCAGCAAACAGTCTTACATGAAGCTATTAATGTGCACTTATTGAGGCCCTGTATGTTCAGTTGGTTTATCTTCATGGGAATTATTTAATTTGCTTTTTGTGTCAAGCTTGAACATATTTTGTGTCAAGCTTAAAGTAACTGTCCAGAGAAAATCGAACTTTTATAAATTCATATTCTGTTAACTCATACCCAAATAATGTTTTTGTTTCATCCTATGCTCATATTTGTGGCCAAAGCATAAATTTGATATATTATTTTCTTTTTTGCCCAACCTTGTATCATAAACAGACCATTTAAAAAATGCTTGCTATTTCCTCATAGGATTATGTCATTGATGAGCTGGCCAATCCAGTGGTCTATTTACAGAATTTTTTTATGACTTAGATACACCCACACCCTTCTGTTGTTTGGGTATGTCTACACCATTCCAACACAGAAAAAGCATGTTAAAAAGCAGCTTATCATAATTTCTTGGAATTAAAACAATTTCACGTAATTAATGACCCTTCATATTTCATAGAAATCTGGAAACACTAGACAGTTACTTTAAATAATACTTTTAATCTGAGATGCAGTATTAAAGCACTACCCTTGGTTTAAATCCAACCACCAGGGTCCACTGTTCAGCAGAATACAGTCAGAGCTCTTGTTTGCTACAGCTGTTTCACAATGGAATAAAAATGAATTTAACATTATAGACTATACTTGAACTATTCATACCCCTCAAGTGCTGTCAAAGGGGACAGCTGAAATACCCTGTTATTACCTAGTTTTTGACTGCTGTAGTAAGGTGACTGAGATGCAGTCACATTGAGATGTCACTTCTAATCCAGTTGTAACCTCTATATTGAAGGTACCACTTTGTACCTTCCCTGGTCCTTTTGTGACTAGGTCTGTGTGATGGTGAACATAATTTCGCCTTTTCCTTTCACAACTGCATTATAGGCTTTTTGCAATGCAAGGGTTTTTCCTACAGTATACTAGGCTATGGCTATCAGATCTGTCACTGTTGGGTTACATGTGCTCCAAGACTGACACTATTTGCAACAGCAGCCTCTGTGCCTCATACTGTATGTGTGTGATAAACATAAAACAGTACCTGAGATTGGTCGGAAAAAACCTCAGTCCCACCTGAATGGAAATGTTTCTGAGAACAAAGGCCTTTCAGTTCCATCACAGCTGCTATCTCCTGAAACCATGAGTAACCTCAGAAAACATCCTTGGCTTCACTGTGGGAATTCTCCATAAACATGATCAGAGTTCTGTATGAAAGGAGTTTGGAAACCTCTTCACGCTCATATTTAATTCCAGGGAAATTCAGCGTGGCGCAGTTACCACAGTTGATTGACAAATTAGACCTTGTTTAAAACAATTGCCATTTCAAGTGTAGATTATGCCTGCTGTAATCCCAAACCACATACTGTACTACTTTAATTATTTGTATTCGTTTTTTTGTTTTTCTTGAGCATGACGACACCCTTCTCTAACGAAATTTGAATGCTTCATTTGGTGTCCTGATAACCTCATTTAGTGATTCTGTCTCTGGATGTCCTCAAGACTACTTTGTCCTTATCAGGCAGGGGTTGGATGATCTCAGGGGGACATAGAAAATTCCAGTCCCTGAAGCATCCGACTGCTTCCTCTCTCTGGTACAGCTGACATTTAACTGTCACTGGGATAGTGGCTCCATAACACCACCGTGTCATCATGGCATTATTTCCTCTAGCCCTGGTTCACAGTTTAGTGACTGTTGTTAATGGTAAAAAGGAGGATTGGTGGAAAGTCAGTTATCATGTGTTAACATGACCACTGCAGTTGCCCAGGTAGTGTAATGTAGTCAGTATACTGTGATCCGTAGTCAGATGTCAGTGCTCACTATTGCAGATCTTGATGTTGGTTCGGATCAAATATCAATGATGATGACCGGCAGTTGTATGGGGAATGCAGTACATTGTCTATGTAAAGTAAACAGTACAATTGTCATTTGACTTGCTACATTGGAAATTCCAGAGTATCATGGCAGACAATACATTGTAATTTATTGTTTGACTTCAAATGTGGTTAATATTTGATGGAAAGTCCTCTTATTCACTGGTATTTTGTGTAGTCATTTCTGCATTCAGCATTTCCACTTTATTTACTCTTTCTTCCCTTTATCAGCAGCAGTATGACGCTCATGTGATCACTTCCTGGCTCAGTCTGAGCCCCATCTGAGTTTCACAGGGCTGAATCTTCAAACAGTGGCGGGGAAGGACTTGAGAGGAGAGGGCCAGACAGGACAGCAGATACCATAACAGAAAGGAGACTGTCATGCCTTATATGTTAAGTGAGGAGAATGCCTTAGCCTTTGGACTGCTTCTCTGACCACCGACTGTGTGGGACTTCTAAGAGGCTTTAAGGTGAAGTGGTCTCTGTGTGGAGAGCTCAGCCATAGTCCCAGGCAGTGAGATACACCCTACAGAGTAAGCGCACTGCTGCCAGGCTGCAGCTATGGACCTTGAGGAGAGTGGTCCTCCCTCCTCCTCAGTGACCTCGCTGCTCTTCTCACGATGCTGAACGATTCTGCGTCTGTCATCTACATTGTGCTGGAGCTGCTGATAGCTGTACTGTCTGTGTTGGGCAATGTGCTGGTCTGCTGGGCCGTCTGTCTCAACAGCAACCTGCAGAGCATCACCAACTTCTTTGTGGTGTCCCTGGCGGTGGCAGACATTGCTGTGGGAGTGCTGGGTATCCCCTTCGCCATCGTCATCAGCACGGGCTTCTGCTCCAACTTCTATGGCTGCCTCTTCATTGCTTGCTTTGTGCTGGTGCTCACCCAGAGCTCCATCTTCAGCCTGCTGGCCATTGCCATAGACCGCTACATCGCTATCAAGATACCCCTCAGGTTAGTTCCAAATTGTATGAACATAACAGAGAGTGTGCTAACCATTTTAAACATATTGCTGCTGTCGCGCTGCTTTCCACTCCCATATACGGAGAAAGAGGTTAGATCAGGGGTGAGCAAACAACTTTTGGGGGGAAATTATAATTTTAGGTTAAAAAAATAGGAAGTAGAAAAATAGAAAGTATTTAGAAATGATAATGAACCCTTTATATCTTAAATAACTGCCCTTTTTCTGGCCCGCAAATTAATGCTGACTAACAAATTGACCCACAAAAAATTGGAGCGGCCAAATTTCAAAATCCCTATGTGGCCCTCGAGTCAAAAAGTTTCCCACCCCTGGATTAGGCTTTTCAAAGATATTAATCTACCCTTTGATTGATTTGCATACCCAGGTTGCAGGTACATTGTGTAGTTCATGCTTTATGCCAGTAGCACATTGCTACATTTTTCTTCATCTTAAAATCTGTGTGAGATATTTTCAGAATAGAGCAGCAGAGGACCGTGCTATTTTTAAATGACCTTTAGGTTTTTTGGACCAAATGGCTAGATGAGCTTTTGATTTCCTCAGTGGAACCAGCTATAGTCTCCCAGGAGGCCATCTCACCCAAGACCAGTTAACTGTAATCTCCTCTTACTAATAGTTTATACAGACCATGATCCCCATTCAGAACTATAAGCATGTAAACAAAAAAAAATGCTGTTCAGACCAGTCATTTATTTTCCTAGATAAACAAATATAAATTACATTATTCCCTAAAATGTATTAATCAGTAATTACTTATACACTTTCTGGATAGTGTGTGTAGATTGATGCTCTCACACTCTTTTCAACCTCACTCCTACTGGCATATTTGATTGTGTGCATTACCTAAAAACAACATGCCATTCACTCCCTTTTTATTGCGTCCAAGATTGCTGTTCTGTTGTTTCCCTGGGATGTGTTAAGGGCATTTGTGCATGTCTGTGTTGCTGCACGGGGAGGTTGCTGTTTTCTCACAGCTAACCTTTGAACCTCAACGTCTAGAGAATGTGACAGAAACAGGCCCAAAACCTCAGCTGCTCTCCCACACTGACCAACAGACACTTGAAATAGACTTCCCTTCTAAATACTGACGTTTTATTTTTAAGTCTCTTTTTATAACTTAGACGAGAGGTTTTCCCATAAAAAGATAGTGTGTCTAACCACATTTACATCCAAACATTTCATGCAGATGAATTACCTGGCGCATGAAACAAGTCACAACCGGGCAATGTTATATATGCCGACAGACAATTTTGTTAGTTCGACATTGTGGGATCTTTTTGTGTCTGTAAAATTAATTACGCAAGAAAAGCAGTGGAAATGCCTTTATGCACAAATATTGATATAATAACCATCATGTCGAGGTAAACTTAGAGTCACGCAATGATACACCATATATACAAAAGTATGTGGACAGCCCTTCAAATTAGTGGATTCGGCTATTTCAGCCACACCTGTTGCTGACGGGTGTATAAAATTGAGCACACAGCCATGCAATCGCCATAGACAAACATTAGCAGTAGAATGGCCTTACTGAAGAGCTCAGTGACTGTCAACGTGGCACCGTCATAGGACGCCACCTTTCCAACAAGTCAGCATCAAATTTCTGCCCTACTAGAGCTGCCCCGGTCAACTGCAAGTGCTGTTATTGTGAAGTGGAAACGTCTAGGAGCAACAATGGCTCAGCTGGAAATGATAGGCTACATAAGCTCACAGACTGGGACCGCCGAGTGCAGAAGCACATGTTGCGTAAAAATCGCCTGTCTTCGGTTGAAACACTCACTACCGAGTTCCAACTGCCTCTGGAAGCAAGGTCAGCACAATAACTGTTCGTTGTGAGCTTCATGAAATGGGTTTTCATGGCCGACTTGCCAAAAATAACCATGCGCAATGCCAAGAGTCGCCTGGAGTGGTGTAATGCTCTCCACCATTGGACTCCAGAGTGATAAATCACGCTTAACCATCTGGCAGTCCGACGGACGAATCTGGGTTTGGCGGATGACAGGAGAACGCTACTAGCCCGAATGCATAGTGTGAACTGTAAAGTTTGGTGGAGGGGAAATAATTGTCTCGGGCTGTTTTTCATGGTTCGGGCTAGGCCCCTTAGTTCCAGTGATGGGACATCTTAACGCTACAGCATACAATTACATACTAGACAATTCTGTGCTTCCAACTTTGTGGCAACAGTTTGGGGAAGGCCCTTTCCTGTTTCAGCATGACAATGCCCCCGTGCACAAAGCGAGGTCCACACAGAAATGTTTTGTCGAGATCGGTGCGGAAGAACTTGACTGGCCTGCACAGAGGCCTGACCTCAACCCCATCGAACACCTTTGGGATGAATTGGAACACCGACTGAGAGCCAGGCCTAATCGCCCAACATCAGTGCCCGACCTCACTAATGCTGTTGTGGCTGATTGGAAATAAGTCCCCGCAGAAATGTTCCAACATCTAGTGGAAAGCCTTCCCAGAAGAGGGGATGCTGTTATAGCAGCAAAGGGGGACCAACTCCATATTAATGCCCATGATTTTGGCATGAGATATTAGATGAGCAGGTGTCCACATATTTTTCTTCATGTAGTATGTTGTGTTGTCCTCCCACTACAACTCGGGAAAGCATGCAGTTTATTAGGCTACAGATTAAAGAAATGATGATGAACTTCGCAGTGTGGTGAATGTTAAAGGTGATGAGCGTGATGCTCCTTTCCAATAAATATCAAGGGTCTTATTCTGGTGACATGATAATCGATGCTTGGCTGCCATTTGACAAATACAAATAATATTGCTCTTATCCATAATAATCTCATAATGTAGGTAGCCTACCTGCTGTATCTGTGAGCTGTTGGCTAGAGTGCATGTGTCAAGACTGGAGTGTGCACATTTGCTATATAACACAACAGTTTTTGTGACAAAACCATCAGTAGATTTGAAAATGTCATCACGCACAGCCTTTTATCTGCAAAAAGTCTGTTTTGATGGAAACATCTCTGGTGGGAAAATGCGCATATTGTTCAATAAAGATTTTAGAATATTCACATAAAAATTGGTCGCAAATTGGATGGAAACCTAGCTAATGAAATGCCTACTATTATAGTGTTTATTATTTAACTCACTATCCCTTGACCTCTGGGGGAGTCTAACCCTCCAGAGAGACAACTTATCCTCCTCCAGCCAAGAGAGCCCATAATGTGTGTCTTACTGACAGTCCATATCTTTATTATTCCCACAGGTACAATAGCCTGGTGACAGGCCAGCGTGCCAAGGGGATAATTGCTGTCTGTTGGGTGCTGTCCATCATCATCGGCCTGACCCCGATGCTGGGCTGGAATAAGTCCACTGAGCGCCCCAACAGCACCTGTCCTCCAGGCCTGATGGAGTGCCTGTTTGAGGATGTGGTGGTCATGGACTATATGGTCTACTTTAACTTCTTCGCCTGTGTGCTGATGCCTCTGCTGCTCATGCTGGTCATCTACCTGCGGATCTTCATGGCAGCTCGGCATCAGCTGAAGCTCATAGAACTGAAGGCTGTCTACGGGGGGAAGTCCCACTCTACCCTGCAAAAGGAGGTCCAGGCGGCTAAGTCGCTGGCCATCATCGTGGGCCTGTTTGCCATCTGTTGGCTGCCGCTGCACATCATCAACTGCTTCACCCTGTTCTGCCCTCAGTGTGCCCGCCCGCCCCTCTGGATCATATACGTTGCCATCATCCTCTCTCACGGCAACTCAGTGGTCAACCCCTTCATCTACGCATACCGCATCCAGGAGTTCCGCCACACCTTTAAGAGGGTCATCCGCCGCCATGTCCTGGTCCGCCGGGAGCTGTTTGACATGGGTGGCAGCAGCCGCACCTCCACCCACAACAGTATCAGCGGCTCAGGAAGGGTTAAGGCCAATGGCATCCGCTTCGACCTCTTTACCGAGAACAGCAGCAGCAGCAGTAGCTGTGAGAGCTCCCACCCCTGTCATAGCCATATCAAACCTGCAGGGGGCGTTCTGAAACCAGCGTCCATTCACAACCACCCTCTTACCGTGATTAGCTCCCACAACCACAGGGAAAGCCCCCCTGTGCCACAGCCTCTCAGACAGACACATACACACCCTTTATGTCATCCCTTGCAGTATGGGGACCAGCAGCAGCAGTTTCACAAAGGTCCGGAGGTGGAAGAGGTAAAGGACAGGCAGGATCTCTCCCCTGTCCAGGTCAAAACACTGTTCTATAAACATAAAACCTGCTTCACTGAGCTCACTGAGGTCTCCTAATGGACACAGAATGGGCATTAGACAGCTACAAAGGATCCTTATCACCTGGCCTTTGGTGTGAAATTACTACGGATGTGTAAATATTTTGGAGTCAGCTCAGAGTAGATTACTGGGCAGTCAGGCTCACAATCTGAGGATCAGAGTTTGGTTGTATCCCATGTTATCCAGATGGTCTGATTCCACGTTCTATCGCCAGGGATTGTAACCGTTGGTCCTGAATGAGTACGAAACGAGGACCTACACAAAGGCAGGCATGCAAAGCCTACTGTACATTCACCATGCTGAAGAGAACAACTTATTTTGGGTGCATGAACAATTCTATTTAAATTTGCAAACAAAAATCATTTGAGTTATTTATGGAAGAAACGTTAATGTGACTTGAATGGTTAAATGTGATTCTGTTTACGATGTTTATTCTCTTGGTCTGTGACGTGTGTCTGGCGCTTAAATCTGAATCCTCACAATTGACTTTTGTTCTATGATAACTGGTGAGGTTTTAATAAATCACCTTTATGATTAATCTTGTGTGTTTGGGGATGGCAGGGATGTTCCAGGTTCGTGATAAGGGGACAGTACTACTGCATTGATTTAGAATGTTTGTGCACCATACAGATGGACATGATAAGAGCAATCTCTTAGATGTTCAGGTTTATGATCTTGCAAATGTATGAATGCTCAAAAAATGATCTGCGTGTTTTTAAATCTTAATGGTTTTAAACTATTTTGAGGAATATCTAAACTACTGTGCACTTTCTCAACTTGTCTAACTGTCAGTAACACAAACCAAAACTGTTGAGCTGATCGTTGAGATTACACAGACAATTAAATGGCCAAAATAATTAATCAATGACACATACAGCTTACATTTTTCACTGAATATACTCTCAAGTGTTACATAGCTATGGCATTCTCTGCATTTTCACATTTTCAGATGCAATACAGGATGCAATACCTCCTGTTTGAAAATAAATATTTGTATGTAATTGTCATCTCTAAGTGTATCTGTTTGCATTTCCATGTTGCACTGTTTACGCATTACAATTACTGTACAGCTTTCCCAACTATTGATCGATAAGCTTTCCCAACTATTGAGCAATAAGCTTTCCCAACTATTGAGCAATAAGCTTTCCCAACTATTGAGCAATAAGCTTTCCCAACTATTGATCAATAAGTGCAGAGAAAGCTCTAGGGCTCACCGTGGCTTTGCTCCAAGCAGGGAGGAGTTTTGGACAAAGGGAAGTGAAGCTCCGGAGGCAGGCTTGCTGGTGAGTCTGGGGAGGGGGCAGACTAGAGCAGACAGGCCCTCTATGGGGATTTATGTCCCCTATCACAAGCTGTGAGATCCTCAGATTTCTCCAGCTTTCCCAGCTTTTATCCAAGTTCCCTGATGATTACAGGTTACAGGGTTACAGGGCATTCTCCTTTTGATATTCTCTCAGGGGCTTCCTGAAATGACATTTGAATGTTTTTTAAAAGATACTCCCAGCCTAGTTCACTGGTGTTTTCTGCACAACAACATATTGTCTCTTCCCCCCATTTCTGACATTACTTAATCAGACTTCAACAACGCACACTTTTAGCTGTGGCCATTCTGACCAATACATCTCTCACTCACCACTTACCTGTTTTACAGTGTCATCCTCACCCACATTTATTTTTATTCCAGTGTTACTGTACTAACCTCTACTGTTGATATAAGAAAACGTATGAACATGTATGTACTCACTACTGTAAATCACTCTGGATGAGACCGTCAGCTAAATTACTCAAATCTAATGTAAAATGATATACCTGTGACTGTCCTAAGTGACCTGGGGGGGTTATGTTACCTTCCTGTCATGACTCAGTGATGACCATTGGTCCTGATACTGTACATGGTTTACTGTACATTTGGCCATGAGTAATGGTGCTCAATGAACAAGACTAATCTAATTCTGTCACTGAGTGGTTCTAGTGCCTCATTCACTGTACAATCTATCAAGTGTTCGATGGTCTGGTATTCTTGGCTCATCTGATTGATAGTGTGATTTGAGCAGTACCAATGCAATTCTCTTCATGGTCATAGAGGGGGAAATACTAGTTTATTCATAGTTCAGTGTTGATGGTTTAACTCTCACCAGCCCTGCTTAATGTAACATATACAAGTCAGCAGGCCATGCCATGAATGGACTTAGGTCCTCAGATGATCTACTGTACTGGTCATTGTTATGGTGGTAAGTAGAGAATGTGTGAAGTGTATTCAATACAACTTGTGTGGTATTTGTGAAGTAAGAGGAAAAGCGGATTCCTGCCCCTAACATCTTTAAGCATAAAGACAGATTATTGCTCTCTTAGATTTGTTGTGATGAGGCTTGTGGTAACAACTGGCTTGCCATTGTAATTCGCTAGATATTAGTGTAGCATTGTCTCTATAGGTCATACACAGTCTTGTTTTCAATTCCAGTTAGTGGTCGGCTGACAATAAGTCATCCCCCACAGTATAGCTGTCAGACCACAGTTTTCAACAAGTAGCAGTAAAAGCTCTGTCTGTGTATTGACTCCATGGATACAAACAAAAACAGTCCCGTCACATAAAAGTCTTCCTGTCTTCTCATCTTTTGAAAGGAGAAGAGAGAAGAGTGGGTGTCAGAGGGGTTATCGACCATGGGGGAATGTGATGTCCCTGCAACAGTTAAAAACTGTTTACATGTCTGGTTAAAATTCCAAACAGAATATTTACCCTGTCAACTGTTGGTTTGCTCAGAGCAACTGCAGAATCCATTCACAATGGCCTCTCCCTCAGTGCCAAAGCTTTGTCACTAAGTGTGATTGTAGTCAACAACATTGATTTAACACCCCCTATTGTGGCACTGTGTGCTTAGCCCAAACTCATTACTTCTTTTGGCTCTATGGAAGAGGCAAGTGCTTCAGCTGCTTGTAGCGACATTACAGGAGGGGGCTATAGAGGTCTGGTCTGAAGCATTTTGTATAGAGAGAAGGTGAAATGTTTGTCACAGTGCAGTTTGGAGGTAAGTAAAAGATGGCGCTATATCATCATCATGATTTGATTGGGCATAATTCCATCATCTCTGTGGAGGTCAACAGCTGACCTATAATGAAATGTATGACATACGGTAATGGAGAGCTTTGTTGATATTAACAGATCATATGAGAATAAAACCTTTTAGAAAATCATTGGTGGGGATTTAGATGTGACAATCAGGTTACTTTAATGAAGTATGGGGTTATAGATAGAGGATATGTACAAAAATACTTCTCTTTTATTACTTTGAAAGAGGCCCAAACAGAACTGTTTAACCTGAACTGCAGGATGATAAACTTCATCCACAGTTTGAAGGAGAGGTGTGATCTGGATCCTCAAGGTACTGTCCTGTACTTCTCCCATAGAGAAGAATCATTTACAGTTGAACTTCTGATGTGTTTCATCTAATATCACATTCCTAATTCAACCTGATAGTGTGGTTACAGTATGAAAGAGTGATACAAACAGTACTGGATATACATTAAACAGTACATTGCAGTGTGAGGTTTAATGTAAACTCAGCAAAAAAATAAACTGCCCTTTTTCAGGAACCTGTCTTTCAAACATAATTCGTAAAATTCCAAATAACTTCACAGATCTTCATTGTAAAGGGTTTAAACACTGTTTCCCATGCTTGTTCAATGAACCATAAACAATTAATGAGCATGCACCTGTGGAACGGTCATTAAGACACTAACAGCTTACAGACGGTAGGCAATTCAGGTCACAGTTATGAAAACTTAGGACAATAAAGAGGCCTTTCTACTGACTCTGAAAAACACCAAAAGAAAGATGCCCAGGTTCCCTGCTCATCTGCGTGAACGTGCCTTAGGCATGCTGCTTGGAGGCATGAGGACTGCAGATGTGGCCAGGGCAATAAATTGCAATGTCCGTACTGTGAGACACCTAAAACAGCGCTACAGGGAGACAGAACGGACAGCTAATCGTCCTCGCAGTGGCAGACCACGTGTAACAACACCTGCACAGGATCCGTACATCCGGACATCACACCTGTGGGACAGGTACAGGATGGCAACAACAACTGCCCGAGTTACACCAGGAACGCACAATCCCTCCATCGGTGCTCAGACTGTCCGCAATAGGCTGAGAGAGGCTGGACTGAGGGCTTGTAGGCCTGTTGTAAGGCAGGTCCTCACCAGACATCACCGGCAACAACGTTGCCTATGGGTACAAACCCACCGTCGCTGGACTAGACAGGACTGGCAAAAAGTGCTCTTCACTGACGAGTCGCGGTTTTGTCTCACCAGGGGTGATGATCGGATTCATGTTTATCGTCGAAGGAATGAGCGTTACACCGAGGCCTGTACTCTGGAGCGGGATCGATTTGGAGGTGGAGGGTCTGTCATGGTCTGGGGCGGTGGGTCACAGCATCCTCGGACTGAGCTTGTTGTCATTGCAGGCAATCTGGTGCAGTCCATGAGGAGGAGATGCACTGCAGTACTTAATGCAGCTGGTACTGACTGTTACACCAGATACTGACTGCTACTTTTGATTTTGCCCCCCCCCCCCCCCCCTTTGTTCAGAGACACGTTATTCAATTTCTGTTAGTCACATGTCTGTGGGACTTGTTCAGTTTATGTCTCAGTTGTTGAATCTTGTTATGTTCATACAAATATTTACACATGTTAAGTTTGCTGAAAATAAACGCAGTTGACAGTGAGAGGACGTTTCTTTTTCTGCTGAGTTTATATGGTAACTCTGCTAGATTGTTTCCTGACTGAGTAAATGTCATAAGTGAATATGTAATAGACCGAGAGAGCCCAGTGTAAAGGTCACGTTGAAGATGTACTCTGCAGACTGTGTGGACCTGATGGACAGGACAGGGGAGCTGGTGAACCTGAGTGACAAGGAGGAGAGCATGGAGCAGGCCAGCAGTCTGATGAAGAAGAGGCACAGCTACGTTCTCATACGCATCTGCAGTGAGTCTCTCAAAATATGATGAAGGCACTAGGCTTCACATGTCCATATTAAAAATCCCATGGGATCAAAGATTGGTTTCTCACATTGCTTGCCCAACAATATTACTATGCCTACTAATATGTTATAGATAGGTTGTTAACATGGCTGCAATAAATGTTATTATTACTAAAGATATTTTACAGTAATGAAACTGATTAACTTTAATTCACTTCATATTTTTCCCCCAGAAGGTGACAGGACTGAAGGGCAGAAGTATGTGCCACTCTTAAATGACCTGGACAAGAGCCATCCTGAGTTAGTAGGTAATGCCAAAAACACGTTCATCCACAGCACAGGTAAATGTGCACCACTGAAACCACTGCATGAGTCTATTCAGTTGGAGCTGCGCATGATCTGAAGTGGTTCTTTGCGGCCTCCTAAAGGTACAGACTGGAGTTGTACCTGTAATATGACTCTCTTGCCTAGTTACTGTACATGTGCACCGCACTTGCCTTGAGCAAACCCACATCAAGTCTGATTTAAGACTTTATGAAAAGGGGTGGCTAATATGTATGTTTGTATGTACTGTCTGCACCCTTGTTACTTTTGTAAAAATGTTCTACCTCAGAGGTCCTAAAGAAGCTGTCCAACCCCTGTAAGGAGCGGGACAGAAAGGGTGGTCCGTCAAGGAAAGGCTCTGTTAACCAGACCTGGAGCAAGGCCACCGCTGGAAACAAGAAGAGCCATTCTGGAAAACTTTGACTATGATGAGAGGAGAGGAGGAAAGGTGAAAATTATGGTGATGGACATGCATGAATAAAACGATGTGATCCACATACTAATACAGTAAATGTGTTGGTGCTGTGGTTCTCTTCACTCCGATTTTTTTTAACAAAGGTACATTTAGGTTGATAAATTAACATTCCAACATATCCCAATTGGTAATGTAAGAATGTTACATGTCTGCTGTGCATACTAGAGGCTGGTATAGGCCCAGAAACGTTTTGTACTCATATAGTACTATTTGTGAGAATTAGGCTATATGGACCACTTATTAAATGCATAAATCTACCTATCCATGTATTCACAACAATGAATGAAGTTAAAATAAAATACAACAATTGTTGAACAACTAGTAAAGGGAGCATATATATTTGTAGATACAGTTCCTAGTCTTATACCACATAGTTTTCTATACAATACAAGCTTTGTCTATACTATACCTGACCTGTCATAGACTTCCTAACTGTAGTCAGTGTAAAGCATGACTCATGATGATATATGACAGAGAAACGTGATAGAATCGGACAGGTTGCATAACCGCAGCAAAAGTAAATATATGACTGTTTATTTTGCCCAATAGACGACGGGGTGGGCTTACTGGGCTATCGGGTTCACTAACAGAAGCACAAGGCTTGGACAGTGGAACTTGTACAGAAGGAGCCTCACAATGTCGGGGTCTGAGTTTGAATCTTTGGAGAAGACACTGGAGACACATATTCCAGATGAGGAATTGAAAGAAGTGAAACGAATCTTGTTTGGAAAAGAAACCAAGTGAGTTGTTGTTGAATTCTGCGCTCGGCCCTATCAGGCTGCAGAAGTCTCCTTGTCTGTATGCTGAGCCTGGTCTCATAGACTAGACGTAACATAGTAAAAGTAAATCCGGGGCATGCAAATTAGTATGATATGTAAAGTTTGGTACGGTTACATGAGACAGAAGGTTACTTAAGGCAAAAACGAAAGGAGAGTGGTTGGTCGGGGTGGATGGGTGAGCGCAGTGCATAATTTGAGACAGATCCTGGCAGAACAGGATCCTGCACCTCTCCATTTTGCACTGTTTCGTTCCGCAAACCCATTTGTCAAGATCTGGTATCTCTATTGCCATAAAAAATAATTGTCACTGTTTGCAATGTAAAAATTATAATAAAAGCAATCAGAGTTCATTCAAGTTGCCTCCTCCGTAATTATCCTGCCCCTTAAAAACGTAATGTGAAAAAGTGCCTGATATTCTGCGAATTGATTTGAGTCGGGCCGGCCCGGGTTCTTTGTTTGCGAAACATGTAGCCTATAGACCAACTTGTGGCCTTTGCTGTGGTGAGAGAGAGAAGCACGCCTGTATCTCTCGCAGAACTTTTTATGATCTCTGTCCCTCTCTCTGCTCTGATGAACATGAGCTTGCAACTCTCATCTCTCCAGCATTACAGTTCATAATTTATTTCCTTATATGTACCCCAGCACCCCTGATACATTTAAACACTTTTGCCAAAGTTATAGAATTACTGCTGCCTGTTCAAAAAGAAGTGAAATAATTCAGAAGACTTCTCCAGGAGTAGGCCTATAATTTAGCCACAGAGAATTATTTTTTTTGCCTAGCTGTAGATTGTGTGTAGCCCAATCACAATCGCCTACAGCTGGGAACGTGCAGAAAATCGTTCAGTGAACAGAACGTAGCTAAAACAGGCCTTTCCCAGTATTTCAAATACAATCACCGGAAAACACAGATTGGAAAGTAAATGGCTCCTGCTGAAAAGAGAAGAATAATCTGCCTGTAAGAACCTGCTCAATCTTCTCTGTTGAGGAAGGGGTGCTAAAGGGGGGTTTTGACAAATAAGGAGAAAGTGTATGGGGGGACAATAAGCAAAAACACACCCCTCTAAATATGAACAATGCATAACTAAGTAACCATATTGTCACGTTCCTGACCTTATTTTCCCTTATTTTGTATTTATTTAGTATGGTCAGGGCGTGAGTTGGGGTGGGTTGTCTATGTGTGTTTTCTATGTTGGGTTTTTTGTGTTCGGCCTGGTATGATTCTCAATCAGAGGCAGCTGTCAATCGTTGTCCCTGATTGAGAATCATACTTAGGCAGCCGGGGTTTCACGTGTGGGTTGTGGGTGTTTGTCTTCCGTGTATGTAGTTGGGCCACACGGGACTGTTTGTCGGTTAGATTATCTTTTGTTATTTTGTTTCGTGTAGTGTTCAGTTTAATTGTTAATAAAACATGGACACTTTCCACTCTGCGTTTTGGTCCGATCCCTACACCTCCTCTTCAGACGAAGAAGAGGAAATCAGCCGTAACAGAAACACCCACCACCAAAGGACCAAGCAGAGTGGAAAAGGGCAGCGACAGCAGCAGCAGACACAGGACTCCTGGACTTGGGAAGAGATCCTGGACGGCAAAGGACCCTGGGCTCAGCCAGGGGAATATCGCCGTCCCAAGGCAGAGTTGGAGGCAGCGAAGGCAGAGAGGCGTTGGTATGAGGAGGCAGCGCGGCGACGCGGTTGGGAGCCCGAGAGTCAGACCCAAACATTTCTTGGGGGGGGGCACACGCGGAGTGTGGCAAAGCCGGGTAGGAGACCTGGGCCAACTCCCTGTGCTTACCGTGGAGTGAGAGGGCGTCGTACTGGTCAGACACCGTGTTATGCGGTGGAGCGCACGGTGTCCCCAGTACGCGTGCTTAGCCCAGTGCGGGCTATTCCACCTCGCCGCACTGGTAGGGCTAGGTTGGGCATCGAGCCGGGTGTCATGAAGCCGGCCCAACGCATCTGGTCACCAGTGCGTCTCCTCGGGCCGGCGTACATGGCACCAGCCTTAGAAATGGTGTCCCCGGTTCGCCAGCATAGCCCAGTGCGGGCTATTCCACCTCGCCGCACTGGCAGGGCTACGGGGACCATTCAACCTGGTAAGATTGGGCAGGCTCGGTGCTCAAGAGCGCGTGTCCTCCTTCACGGTCCGGTATATCCGGTGCCACCTCCACGTACCAGTCCTCCGGTGGCAGCCCCCCGCACCAGGCTTTCTCTCCGTCTCCTCCCTACAGGTGTACCTGCCTGCCCAGCGCTGTCTGAGCTGCCTGCCTGCCCAGCGCTGTCTGAGCTGCCTGCCTGCCCAGCGCCATCTGAGCCGCCCGTCTGTCCCGAGCCGTCAGAGCTGTCCGTCTGTCCCGAGCCGTCAGAGCTGTCCGTCTGTCCCGAGCCGTCAGAGCTGTCCGTCTGTCCCGAGCCGTCAGAGCTGTCCGTCTGTCCCGAGCCGTCAGAGCTGTCCGTCTGTCCCGAGCCGCTAGAGCCGTCCGCCAGACAGGAGCAGCCAGAGCCGTCCGCCCGACAGGAGCAGCCAGAGCCGTCCGCCAGACAGGAGCAGCCAGTGCCGTCCGCCAGACAGGACCTGCCAGTGCCGTCAGCCAGCCAGGAGCTGCCAGAGCCAGCCAGCCAGGAGCTGCCAGAGCCGCAAGCCAGCCAGGAGCTGCCAGAGCCGCAAGCCAGCCAGGAGCTGCCAGAGCCGCAAGCCAGCCAGGAGCTGCCAGAGCCAGCCAGCCAGCCAGGAGCTGCCAGAGCCAGCCAGCCAGCCAGGAGCTTCCAGAGCCAGCCAGCCAGCCAGGAGCTGCCAGAGCCAGCCAGCCAGCCAGGAGCTGCCAGAGCCAGCCAGCCAGCCAGGAGCTGCCAGAGCCAGCCAGCCAGCCAGGAGCTGCCAGAGCCAGCCAGCCAGCCAGGAGCTGCCAGAGCCAGCCAGCCAGCCAGGAGCTGCCAGAGCCAGCCAGCCAGCCAGGAGCTGCCAGAGCCAGCCAGCCAGCCAGGAGCTGCCAGAGCCAGCCAGCTAGGAGCTGCCAGAGCCAGCCAGCCAGCCAGCCAGGAGCTGCCAGAGCCAGCCAGCCTCTTCAGACGAAGAGGAGGATTTCAGCCGTAACATATATGCTATGTTGTCCTTACACAGTCCTAGGAACTGTTAATTACAAAATAAATGTAGATTAAGCTTGAACCCCGGGCATGCCTGCTTGAAGCTATATTGTTTTAAATAGTTTTGCATTATGGTGTCCAATAGGTGACTAAATTAGTAACAGTTGCTGTGTGATTGAAAACTGGATACAAATGTAATTAATTAAAAAACAATTCATTAAAGTCTGCAAAGATAAATAATACTGCATATTTTCACAGGAGGGGACATTGAACATTAGCTCACACCAGACGCCACATCTGTACAAAATGTGGAAAACAACACAGTGAAAGAAATTACAGGATAACGTGTGCCCCAAACAATCACAGCACAATTGCTCCACTGTCTGTATGTCCCCTGTATACCTACTGTGCAAGTTAAGGTGATAGAAGACGGACTAAATTACAATACATACAAGTTAAAGGTGAAGCCGTCCCTTTGTAGTAGACAAAAATAAGATGTCATTGTATTCTACTCAACTCATGACTTTTTTTTACAGTACATATTTCAATTTCATACATTGTCGATATATCCCTTTCCCACCCCCTCCCTATTGCCCCTGCCTCACACAAATTCTTATATGTATATATTTTCATTTAGAGGGTATTTTTTACATATTCTTTAAACATATCCCTTTTCCATTTTGAATATATAATAAAGTAAAATAAACCTTTACCGTGCCTCTTGTACTCATATATTTTGCACTTAAAACAATTAATTAATATTTTGAAGTTTTGAAGAGGGGACCATAGAAATGTCAGGAGAGTCTGTATAACTGTCCCTTTGTAGAAGACAATTGTAAGCAATGCTTATATTCACACCCCACATTTGAGTGAACTACAAATTACTAACAAATGTCAAACTTAAAACACATTTCAGCAATGTCCAAATGTCTGTTCCTTTGGAATAAATAATTGTTAGCATTGGTTAGACCCACATTGAAAAAAGAACCGATGTCAGGCTGGTGACTCACCTCAGACCAGTTTGTCATGGGAGCTCCTGCCTGTAGTCATAGGCTATAGACAATATAGCTCAGAGGGTCCTCCAAACACACAAGCCTCTACACTGTCTTGGTAGAGGGGAACAAGTTGAACTGTGAACTATACTGAACAAAAATCTAAACACAACATACAACAATTTCAAAGATTTTACTGAGTTAGTTCATATCAGGAAATCAGTCAATTAAATAAATTCATCAGGCCCTAATCTATAGATTTCACGACTTGACAGGGGTGCAGCCATGGGTGGTCCACCCACCCACTGGGGAGCCAGGCACAGCCAATCATAATGAGTTTTTACCCCACAAAAGGGCTTTTATTACCGACAGAAATACTCCTCAGCTTCTTGATATGCCACACCAGTCAGGTGGCTGGATTATTTTGGCAAAGGAGAAATGCTCACTAAAATGGATGTAAACACATTTGTGCACAAATTTTGAGAGAAATTTGTTTTTATATGTATGGAACATTTCTGGGATTTTTTATTTCAGCTCATGAAACATGGGACCAACACTTTACATGCTGCGTTTATATTTTTTGTTCAGTGTAAATACAAAAGGATTGTTTCACGACCACCCTACGAGTGTCTCAGTTTCCTTCAGCACCTCGCCCCTCAGCGTATCTCACTTCCGCCAGCCACTGTTTTACAATCTTCCCCTCAGCAGAACTTAAAACATAGTTATTTTCAGTTCACAATTAACATTTCGAAGTTAGAGGCCATAGACATAACAGGAGTGTCTGTATAACTGTCCCTTTGTAGTAGATCATTTTAAGCATTGCATATGCATGCCAAACATTTGAGTGAAATGCTGATTAGTTACAAAATGTTACACAGCATGGGTTAGACTCAGCATGGGTTAGACAAGCAAACACTGGACCGCCGTTAGTCTGGTGTCTCAAGCAAGTCTGTGATGAATTGTGCCCTCACCCAGGCTGGGGGCATGTCAGCTTAAATGCCCACATACAAAGGGGCATCCAGAACAGAGGACATGCAAAGAAGGGGATCGGGGAGATGGTACACAGCGTCCGGCCAATCCACTGCTGGCTGCCAGCTCACACTGGACCGACGTTAGTCTGGTGTCTTTCAAGCAAGTCAGTGATGAATTATGAACTCCCCATGCTGCTCCTGGTAAACAGCGTCCGGCCAATCCACCGCTGCTGATGCTTGTTGAGAGTTGCCCGCAAGCGCTGAGGGAGCGAGTGTTATACTACTAATAGTTGACCCAATATTAGCAACTATTCAATTACCATTTCTAAGCTTCTCATTTATTATAGAAAAACTCATCCCAGAACTTTCTGAGGCAGGCCTTGGAGGCAAGAAGGACATCACCCTCTTCTGGTTTTTGCCCACAGGGGCAAGGACAGTGATGAACTGTGAGCTCCGTAGGCAGCTATTGGTAAACAGCGTCCGGTCAATCCACTGCTGCTGCTTCCTGTTGAGAGTTGCCTGCCAGCTCTCCGGAATCACCAGCTGTATTTAAGGGAGAGAGAGAGTTAAACTACTAATAGTTATCCAAACATTAGCAAATATTAAATTACTATTTCTAAGCTAATTTATTATAGAAAAAATCACCTCAGCACTTCCTGAGGCATGCCATCGAGGCAGGAAGGACATCACCCTCTTCTGCTGGTCTTCGCCCTACCAAGGCACAGACAGAAGAATGGGGTGGATACAAGAGGACCTGAGGTAGATCACGAGGGACAGGGGCCAAACGTGAGGCAGGAGGGCATGCTGGAGGTACCTGTAACGTCCAAGGGTTCATACATAATACATACAGAGAATATATAAGTGACAGCTACAGTACTAAGCATTCTCAGCACCATGAGAGCAAATCTATAGCCAAGCAGCAGCATGGATGGTAAGTGACAGCTACTAGATTTAGTTATGTAGCTATAGGACAAAGAATCCATTGGCCTATATGACAGATACAGGAAGAGTGTCATCATGGAAGGGTTTTCATCTGTGCAAAGCACACATTGCATTTATGGAAAGCATGCGTGTAAAGTTGTGTAAAATTTAACGCATGTCAGATCTAAGAATTTGTTCTTAAGACTTGCCTAGTTAAAAAAAGGTTCAATTTTTTTTAAATGTAATAAAAAAATCTACATGGACAATAGTAAGATTAACACAATGCATATCTTCCATTTTGGTAGAGTATTCATGCTTGCAGAATGTCAAGGGAATTAAATAGCCTACCTAACATTGCAGACCCATATGCATGTGTAGATTGAAATGCAAGGGAAATATCACGATTTTTACACCATTAAACTAGCTAACAAAATACATGTATTAGCTAATACATGACTGATACTACTACATAAAACTGTGCCATACACTGGAACCGAAAATAAACTACTGTAGCATGCTACTTTCTCACAACTTAACAGGCGTCTTATTCCATACAAAAAACACAAATTTAAGCGCAAGTATGCATTAAAATAGCTACGATTGTAAAAATATAATTTACCGATGCCGGTAAATGCTACGTGCATCATAGGTAGATGACACCAGATATGTATTTTATTTATTTGTATTTAACCTTAATTTAACCAGGCAAGTAAGTTAAGAACAAATTCTTATTTACAATGAGATTGCACTGTATAATAATGTTTACAATTCGCTTTCCATTTTTACAAATTCACAAATGTAGCAAAAACATTACAATCGTTTTCATGCCATCTTATAAAACAATGTAACTCTCTCCGTGTGATGTAAACAATGATCCAACGCGGGGAAAGCGTCATGGCCGCCGTTTGTTTTTGAAAATTCGAGTTGGGGCCGGGGCTAAAGTCAAAGTACGAACATGATTGCACCACACGACAAACGGGTGATGGTGGTTGGATACCGTTAGTTGAGAATGTCTCGCATTCCCATTGGTGGCTTTAGTGGCTTTTCACTTAGTTGAGACTGGCTAGACATCGAATTTGCTGACAGTGTTGTCAGTCATTTCACGTAGAAGCAACAATTTAGACAGAGAAGAATGCGCTCCAAAAGGCTCAAAAAGCGCATGCGCAATGACCCCAAACCAAATATTTTTTCAGTAATCTAAAATGATGTAGAAATGCATGAAATGCGGTTATAAAAGGCCCACATTTTCCCGGACCCTAGGCTACAAACGTGTTCCCTCATTTGTGCAACTTCTGCAAGCACCGTTACTCTACTGCTCTATGCCAGTATGCAAAAGGATATATCTATATTTTTTTATGTGTTCAGGCCCAGGTTTCTCGGGCTCACTTTTTGTTCCAGCACCTCCCAATTTACCATTAAGCACTAGATGGGAGTATAATGTGAACGTCTAACAACCCAATGGTTGTGTGTTTGAATCCAATCATGGAAAACTTTAGCATTTTAGCTCATTTGCAACTACTTACAGTACTACTTTTTAGTTACTTTGCAACTACTTAGCATGTTAGCTAACCCTAACATGTACTATGTACAGCAACAACAAATTGGAATTTGTAACATATCATACATTTTGCAAATTCGTAACATATCATACATTTTGCAAATTCTTAACATATTGTACATTTTGAAAATTCATGACATATTGTACGACTTGCAATTCGTAACATATCATACAAATTGTAATCACAAATTCAAATCAAAGTTTATTTGTCACATGCGCCGAATACAACAGGTGTAGTAGACCTTACAGTGAAATGCTTACTTACAAGCCCTTAACCAACAGTGCAGTTTTTAAGTAAAAAATAGTGTCACGGCTCCTCCTCTGCAGTGCAGGGGCGGTTCCTCCTCTGCAGTGCAGGGGCGGTTCCTCCTCTGCAGTGCAGGGGCGGTTCCTCCTCTGCAGTGCAGGGGCGGTTCCTCCTCTGCAGTGCAGGGGCGGTTCCTCCTGCAGGCAGAGGAGGGTTGTTAGTGATTGGAGTCACCTGGGTTCAGGGTAATTATAAACTGTTTCACTAATCACCTCTCTCTCTCTCTCGCTGCTCCTCCAGGTATGATCATGTTTTGTTTGTTCCTTTGTAGTTTTGACTCAGTCATGTTCACACACACATATTCACGCACTTTACATTATGATACTTCCACACCTCATTCCTTTTTCTTAGTTTAAAGTTAATAGTTTTGTTTATAATAAAGAACACTTTTAATTGGCCTATACCTGTTGTTCGTGTCCCCTCATTTTTGTCACAGGCTATGAGCCGGCTTGTGACAAGTGGGGGCTCGTCCGGGATAGTAGTTTGCCAAAACATTTGGTTTGAGGGGATGTTTTGGTTGGGCCAATTTTGTTGAAGAGGGCGTTGAGAGCCATGTGTTCTTTTGGTTCAGTTAGCTTGGTAGCTAAGCAATTCACTGTGTTTTCTGGGTTTTGTTCAGGTGGGAGTCCTCTCCTGTTCAGGCTTATCAGCGAGTGTCAATAGGAGGCTTGTGGTGTTTTTGTTTTAGGTGGCAGTGAACGTGGGTAGAGCATCCCTTTCCCTTTTCCTCTACATCGGCTTGGGAGCACCTCCATGGTTATGGGAGGGCCGCCAGTTTCTGGTTGTCTTTTCCACTCCACTGGTTTTGTGCATAAAACCCCACCACATGTGACTGCATGAAGACCAGGGCCAGTTAGTTGTTTTTGGAGGATAGTGGGGTGTGGCTCCTGTCCTTGAACCCAGACTGACAGCAGGTGAGTTGTGTATTTTTTTTGAGCATTTGTAATAGTTGTATTGGTTGAGGAAAATGTCTTCCATTTTGAATAGTTTTGTTCAAGCTCCTTCCGAGGTAGCCTTAGAGTTGTGTACAAAGGAAGTTAATTGAAATTGCTGAACATTATCAGATTGAGATTGTTGATAAAAAAATTAAAGAGACTGTTAAAACTAGCTTAAAGCAGGGTCTTAGGGAAATTGGTGTTTTTGGCGGTCAGTCTGCTAGTAGTGAGGGTGCAAGTTCAGTCTAGCCCTTTAACTTTTGAGCAGCAGAGGGAACTGTTGCAAATGCAGTTAGAGAGTGCGATTGAGAAATGCTAATAGACCAGAAAGACTACCACAGTTTGATGTTTCACAGAATTTTCGTTTGTTGCCTAAATTTGATGAGTCAGATCCAGACACATACTTTGCTTTATTTGAGCGTATTGCGGAAGCTAGAGCTTGGTCAGATTTGGACATGACTGTTGTTGCAATGTGTACTTACAGGTAAAGCACGTGAGGCTTTTGCAGCACTGAGTGTAGCTGACAGTAAAGTTTTTGCTAAAGTTAAATCAGCAGTTCTGAAGGTCTACGAGCTTGTGCCAGAGGCATATCGTCAACGTTTTCGTTACAGGAAAAAGTTAGATTCACAAACCTATTCTGAGTTTGTTCATGATTTGACTACTGCATTTAATCGTTGGTGTACAGCTTCTGAAGTTAGTACTTTTGAGGGTCTGTCTAATTTGATTGTGTTAGAACAGTTCAAAAATTCTGTCTGACCAGGTTGCTACATACATGAATGAATGTAAAGTTAAGTCTCTAAGGGATGCAGCAATCCTTGCAGATGAGTACAGGCTAACACATAAAAGCCATTTTGAGTCAAACAGTGACATTTACCATAAAACTAACTTTACTCCTAGGAATAGTAGGTCACCTTTTTTTGGAGCTTCTTTCCAAAGGCCTCAGCAGAAGTTTGGGTCTGGAGGACTTAAAGCACCGGTTAATGCTAATACCTGTCGCTACTGTTTAGTTGAAGGACATTGGAAGAAAGATTGTCCTCTGCTTAAATCAAAACAGTCAGGTCAAATTAAACCTGCTGTGATGGCAAGTCCTGTTACAGCCTCTGACCACCAGGGTGAGCTGTTTCAACCACTAGTTGAGTTTGATTCTCAGTCTTCCCGCTGATTTTTCAGCCTTTATTTCAGATGGTGTGTCCCTGGTAAATGGCAACAAATGTTTCAATCAAGATCTTAAGAGACACTGGAGCTTTAGATTATTTTATTATGGAATCTGTTTTGCCGTTCTCTAAAGAGTCTGATACTGGCAGTTGTGTAATGGTATGTGGTATGGGTCTAGTTCCATTCTCTTGTCCTTTACATGAAGTTACCCTAAAATGTGGTCTAGTAGAGGGTGATGTAGATGTTGGGGTTAGATCTCAGTTGCCAGTAGAGGGAGTCCACATGATTTTGGGGAATGACTTGGCAGGTAGTAAGGTGTGGGCAGATGGCAAACTAAACATCTGTAAGAAGCAACCTTCAGTGTCCCCTGCAAGGGAATCTCCGGATCAAAACTGTCTCCTGAGGTATTTCCAGTTTGTGCGGTTACCCACGCAGCCTCTCGTAAGGAGATTGAGAGTAAGCCAGAAAGTCTGGAGTTGCCAGCCAAACTCCAGACAGAACAGTTGACTAGTTCTAGAGATTCATTGATGGCTGAGCAAAAGGCCGATACTACTTTGGCTGATTTGTTTGAAAAAGTGGTTCCTGATTCAGTGGTGAGGAATAGTGCTCAGTGTTATTTTCTTGATGGGCTGTTGGTCAGGAAATGGGTTCCACACTATGATCAGGGTTTAGGAGAACCAGTCTTTCAAATAGTTGTACCTACTACTTTGCGAAATAAAGTGTTGCAAACTTCACATGGTGATGTGGCAGGTCATATGGGTGTTCGTGAAACTTATGATCGCATACTTCGTTATTTTTTTCTGGCCACGTTTAAAGCGGGATGTATCTCAGTTTATTAAAACTTGTCATACGTGTCAGCGCACAAGTAAGCCAAACCAGGTCTTACAAGGTCGGCTGAAAAACTCCCAGACTTTGCAAAACCTTGGGGTTTTGGTAGATCATTTAGACTCTGAGAAACGTGATGAATTGGTAGCTCTTATTAGAAACTACCCTGTTTTCTGACACTCCATCACAAACCCACTTAATTGAGCATGATATAGACATCGGAGATGCTAAGCCTATCAAACAGATTTTATCGTGTGTCTGAGGAGGAGAGATTGAAATTGGAAACAGAGGTGCAGTATATGTTGGACAATGGTATTGCGGAGCCATGTTGTTCAAATTGGGCTTCACCCTGTCTTTTGGGCAAAAAGTCTGATTCCACGTTCAGACCTTGCACTGATTATAGAAAAGTTAACAATGAGAACTCAAAATGTGAGTTTGCCAAAGCTACAGTCACATACCTAGGCAAGGTTGTTGGTCAGGGATTTGTCTGTCCCGTGGAAGCCAAGGTTCAGGCTGTGAAGCAGTTCCCACAGCCCTCCACAAAGAAAACTGATGCGCTTCCTGGGAATGGCGGGGTACTACCGTGCTTTTTGTAAACTTTTCGGTAGTAGTGTCCCCCCTGAATCTGAAGGCCAAGGCTAAATTTATCTGGTCCACCCAGTGTCAAGAGGCATTTGATGCAGGTAAGGCTCTTTTGTGTTTGGCACCTGTGTTGACAGCACCAAATTTTGGGAAACCTTTCAAATTGCAGGTAGACGCCAGTCAAATCGGTGCTGGGGCTGTGCTTCTCCAGGAGAAGGATGACAAGGTTGAGTGTCCAGTCACTTAAATTTCCGGGAGAAGAAACTATCAGAAAAACTATTCTGTAATTGAAAAGGAGGCTTTAGGTCTCATTTGGGCTTTACAGCACTTCGAGGTCTATGTTGGTTCTGGTTTGACCCCTTTAACTGTGTTCACTGACCACAACCCACTTGTTTTTCTGAGGTCCCTGCAAAATCCAAACCAGCGCCTGATGCGTTGGACTTTGTTCTTGCAACCTTTCAACCTTGATATTAGACACATTAGTGGTAAGGATAATATCATTGCTGATGCTCTGTCCCGTGCTCCTTTAACCTAGCTTGTATCTTTTCTCTGCTGACCCCTACGGGCTGTCTGTGCCTCTTTCCTCTTAAATTGCTCCCCAGGTACCAGGGCTGCTGAGTTTGAGGGGCGGACAGTCAGCTGGGGGACACGGGGCTACTGCTAGGAGCCGGGATTGGTATCCTTTTTTTTTGTTTTGTTTTTGGAGAAATTTTGGATTGTTTTGAATATGTTGGGTCTAGGGTGGGACCCTCATTTTAAGGAGGGGGGGGTGTCACGGCTCCTCTGCAGTGCAGGGGCGGTTCCTCCTGCAGGCAGAGGAGGGTCGTTAGTGATTGGAGTCACCTGGGCTCAGGGTATTTATAAACTGTTTCACTAATCACCTCTCTCTGCTCCTCCAGGTATGATCATGTTTTGTTTGTTCCTTTGTAGTTTTGCATAGTTTTCACTCAGTCATGTTCTCACGCATCCATGCACTTTACATACACCTTACATTATGATACTTCCACACCTCATTCCTTTTTCTTAGTTTAAAGTTAATAGTTTTGTTTACAATAAAGAACACTTTTAATTGGCCTATACCTGTTAGTGTCCCCTCATTTGTCACAGGCTATGAGCCGGCTTGTGACAATAGGTATTAGGTAAACAATAAATAAGTAAAGAAAAAAAATAACAGTAGCGAGGCTATATACAGGTGGTACCGGTACAGAGTCAATGTGCGTTTGCACCTGTTAGTCAGGCTATTTGAGGAAATATGTACATGTAGGATTAGTTAAAGTGAAATGATAAACAGAGTAGCAGCAGCGTAAAAGAGGGGTTGGGGGGCGGACACAATGAATAGTCAGGGTAGCCATTTGATTAGATGTTCAGGAAGCTTATGGCTTGGGGGTAAAAGCTGTTAAGAAGCCTTTTGGTCCTAGTCTTGGTGCTCCAGTATTGCTTGCCATGCGGTAGCAGAGAGAACAGTCTATGGCTGGGGTGGCTGGAGTCTTTGACAATTTTTAGGGCCTTCCTCTAACACCGTCTGGTGTAGAGGTCATTGCAGGCAGCTTAGCCCGTGATGTACTGGGCCAAACGCACTGCCCTCTAGTGCCTTGCGGTCGGAGGCTGAGCAGTTGCCGTACCAGGCAGTGATGCAACCAGTCAGGATGCTCTCGATGTTGCAGCTCTAGAACCTTTTGAGAATCTGAGGACCCATGCCAAATCTTTTTCGTTTCTTGAGGGGGAATAGGCTTTGTTGTGCCCTCTTCATGACTGTCTTTGTGTGCTTGGACCATGTTATTTTGTTGGTGATGTGGACACCAAGGAACTTGAGGATCTCAACCTGCTCCACTACAGCCTCGTTGATGAGAATGGGGGCCTGCTTGGTCCTCTTCCTGTAGTCCACAATCATCTCCTTAGTCTTGATTACGTTGAGGGATAGGTTGTTATTCTGGCGCAACCCGGCCAGGTCTCTTACTTCCTCCCTATAGGTTGTCTCGTCAGTGATCAGGCCTACCACTGTGTCTGCAAACTTAATGACGTGTTGGAGTCGTGCCTGGCCATGCAGTCGTGGGTGAACAGACTACAAGAGGGGACTGAGCACGCACCCTTGAGGGGCTTCAGTGTTGAGGATCAGTGTGGCAGATGTGTTGTTACCTACCCCTTACCACCTGGAGGCGGCCCGTCAAAGTCCAGGATCCAGTTGCAGAGGGAGGTGTTTAGTCCCAGGGTCCTTAGCTTAGTGATGAGCTAAGCTAAGGATCCTGGGACTAAATATATACCATACGAAACATAACATATCATACTAAATGGAGTGTTTCAGATACATGTACAGAATAATATGAAATGCTATGAGACCAGGTTGCTATGCGACCATAGAAAATACAGTAGATTGCATTTCATAACTATGTGGACAATATGTACTCACCCATGAGGTTTAGCCACATATTGACACTGCTGTTATAAAGTGAAAAATATATGAAAATGTTAATGTCTCAATTTTTCCTTTTCAATCATTCCTTTGGAGTTTGATGTTCAGCAGAGTGAGTAAATTATTTACAATCAAGTGGACTTCGATCAAACGGTGTCCTTTCAACCAACCCCTGTCATAGTGCCTGTAAATGGGGGCAGTATTGAACCCTGGTTTTAATGTCTATGATTGAACCTTTCATGGGGGCAATTTTCAGTCTTTAGTGTATATATATGGACATTAAGCAATCCACACACTATCTGCCTGGCAGGCTGGTGCCACCTGGCAGCAATGGCCAAATAAAGGGATGGTTCAATCAAAATCGTGTAGTATTTTGTTAATTACTCAATTAATACAATCACACAAAGATGCACTTGTTTGTAGGGTTTACCAGCATTTCATATAGGTGTTGCTGAGGGTCTGTGAAACCAGATGAGAGTCACTTCTGTCTGGATAATTAGGTTTAGCTGACCTTTAAAGCACATTTGACAATCTCTTGCAGGAAGTTTGATCTCCCAGCATGTGCAGTGGAGGCTGCATTGGAGAGGGACTTTGAGCTTCAGGGGTACTTGCTTGATGCGTCTCCGGAGCAGCTCAGGCCCCCGAGAAACGTCCTCATTCAGAACCGCATCGTTCTGCCCACTGATGCCCCTGTCCTGGTTCAGATTAGAGTGTAATGACTACTTGGGTTCAATCTCTTAACCAACCAAAGCCTGCTGCAATATTGTTTGCATCTATGGCACTCTTTCTTCTCGTTATATGTGCATGTAAAGTTACAATAAATCCATTTAAATTCAATCACTTTTTCACAGCATCCCTTTTGATTTACTCAAAACGTTTTATGTTTACCCATGGAAAAAGTGGTCAGAAAATGATTTTTTTGACCTGAATGCTAAAACATACCATGAGACATCCATGTCTTCATCGCTGGAAAATATAAACGGTTGAGTTCGATATAATTTTAAAGCTTACAGTTTTGTCACACTATTTTATTATTTATTGAAAAAAATGCTTTTAAATAAAAATGTAAATTTTAAACCTTTTAATGTAAATTATCTAAAAACACGTTAACTCAGATTTGGTTCATATTCACATATGTTGTAGCTTAGATCCTATTTCACATCATCTGAGGCTTTTGTGTTGTGCCCGCCATCAGTTGAGACACAACATGCTCTTGAATACAGGGTGGGTGTCATTTCAACCATAGAAATATAATTCATAGAACAGACCCTATCCCTTCAGACCACTGCAATTTAGCTGGTACACCATTAAAATTGAATAGAACCACCCTGTATTCAAGTGCATGTTGTGTCTCAACTGATGGCGGGCACAACACATAAACCTGAGATGATGTAAAATAAGGTCTAAGCTAAAACATGACCTATTTTTTATTTGCATATAACATTTTTGACAACCCTGTTTGTAAACTTTTAAATTATATTAATCTCAACCATTTATCTTTTCCAGTGATGATGTGGATGTTTCATGGTATAGTGGGGTATGCAAAATGGGTCAACTTTGAGCACCTTTTTCTCTTGAAAGATTTGGCATTCAGGTCCAAATAGTCACTTTCTGAGCCCTTCTACAATTGGAAAATATGTATGGAACGTTTTGTTCAAATCAAAATGGGTGCTGTCAAAAAGTTATTGAATTTAAATGGATTTACCCAATTGCAATTTGAAGTCCTTGCTATGAGCAGTGTTGAGAAGATGCATGGGGTTTGGTGACTGATCTCTGTGTTCATCAATGAAGGCCACCATTCCATTCACTCCATTCCAGCCATTATTATGAGCCGTCCTGCCCACAGCAGCCTCCACTGGTGTTCAGCCCTCTACCCGGATAATAGCACTCCACAAAAGGATTGGTGAGATGGTCAATGTGGCGGCCATGTGTGGGGTCAACATTGTCTGCTTTCAGGAGGCCTGGAGTGAGTGAGATTACAGATCTGTTTTACTGGGGTAGCCTATTGGAGATTTCCATACATTTTCTTTGTGCAATCTGTTACAGAGAATAAGGATACAAATTGAGCTTGTTCACTTTACTGTACTTTAACTGGATCAGCCAGGGTGATAGGATTTGGGTATACGGCAGAGGGTTAATTTGTCCTTAATTGGTTATAGGGACATCAGCAACACACCAAACACAGTCTGTTATCCTATTTGTTTGGTGTCCTAAACAACATTATGATGTGTTGAACATGTGATGAAAGAGAAGTGCATTCCTATGGCCTCTTGCCCCTTTAGAGTGTCCTAGTATAGTAGAAATACACCAAACTCACCCCCAAGTGCTCCATCAGGGAGGTGACCCCATCCCCACAACTATGTGCAACAGTAATAAGCATACACAGAGGTTTTCATCCAAATGCTTCACATTGTGTGAAGACAGATCACATGATACATTTTTGGAGCATAGTATGCATATTTTCTGTCCTCTGAGAGATATACTTATATGAACAGTTATGTTTAAGTGCTCTCTAGTGTGCACCTCAATTTTACGGCTCTGAGTTTTTAGAGACGATCCTGCTTTGTTCCCCATCACAGGTATTCCCTTTGCCTTCCGTACCCGGGAGAAAGAAATGTGGACAGAGTCTGCATAAGGTGGATACACCACCCGCTTCTGCCAAGAGGTTAGAGGTCAAGGGTCATCCACGGTACAGGAATGAACCACATCCAATGCAATACTGCTAGTGACTCATACTCTGAGAACAGTCATAGTAGTAGCCATTTAATAGTATGGGTAGTAGTAAGTATGCATAATTTAACTGTAGTTTTACAAATTCCCTGCAGTCAAATGACCTAGTGGCCTCGTGGGTGGAATGAATTGTGGCGAAAATCCTGTGTTTCTATATCAAACAGTGTTGTTATATTTCAGTCTTCTGTGATGTATATAAAGTGTAATATTGAGTTGCAAACTAAAAATGTTATACATTCAACTCTATATCTAACATGGTCCAGGTGTCTTCTTTTTGTAAGCCCATAACCATGTGTGTGAGGTGTATACTTTTGTTTCAAAGTAGATTTATTTGACTACCAAGAAACACTCTGTGTGACCCTGATTTAGCCCACTGCAGTAAAAGGTTAACAGATATGAAGCTGTAGTCAAATAATTCCATTGTATAGATTAGAGATTGGTATTGCTCCTTAGTGTATTATTTATCATGTGAAATAATGTTCCATTATGTTTAGCTACAAGGCACATTCTACAACATAATGTAGGCCCAGCTGTTGAGAAACAAAGAGTGATTGTACTCTGGCGTAGTTTGCATGCTGCCATCTAATTCATGCATAGTGAATAATACATGTTTGTGGTGGGAGTTCATGCTCAGCTTGGGGTCTAGAACATAAAAACAGCTCCAGTCTGATATGAGCATTCCAGCACGTAGCTGTGCGCTGTCGCACACATACGTCTCTGTGTTTGCATGTGTGTGTGTGCATGTGTGTTTGTGCTGATGGAGATGGGCAATTCCAGCCTTTTGTCTTTGTATGATGACTAATGTCTTAAACTCTACTCTTGTTTTGTCTTCAGCTGGCAAAGAAATACAACATCGTAGTGATATCGCCCATTTTGTAGCGAGAAAAGGTACACAACGTACTTTGGAACAGCAGTAGAGGTCTCCAACTCAGGCAGCATCCTGGGTAAAACCAGGAAGAATCATATTCCCCGGGTGGGAGTCTTCAACGTGGTCTAGAAGGCCAGCATCCCGGAGTCACCTCTTCACTGTTGATGTTGAGACTGGTGTTATGTGGGTACTATAATGAATCTGCCAGTTGAGGACTTGTGAGGCGTCTGTTTCTCAAACTAGACACTCTAATGTACTTGTCCTCTTGCTCAGTTGTGCACCGGGGCCTCCCACTCCTCTTTCTATTCTGGTTAGAGCACTGTTCTGTGAAGGGAGTAGTACACAGCGTTGTACGAGATCTTCAGTTTCTTGCCAATTTCTCGCATGGAATAGCCTTCATCTCTCAGAACAAGAATAGACATGAGTTTCAGAAGAAATTTCTTTGCTTCTGGCCATTTTGAGCCTGTAATCAAACCGACAAATGCTGATGCTCCAGATACTCAACTAGTCTAAAGAAGGACAGTTTTATTGCTTCTTTAATCAGCACTACAGTTTTCAGCTGCTAACATAATTGCAAACGGGTTTTCTAATGATCAATTAGCTTTTTAAAACGATAAACTTGGATTAGCTAACACAACGTGCCATTGGAACACAGGAGTGATGGTTGCTGATAATGGGCATCTGTACGCCTATGTAGATATTCCATTAAAAATCAGCCTTTTCCAGCTACAATAGTCATTTACAACATTAACAATGTCTACACTGTATTTCTGATCAATTTGATGTTATTTTAATGGACAAAAAATGTGCTTTTCTTTCAGAAACAAGGACATTTCTAAGTGACCCCAAACTTTTGAACCGTAGTGTATGTGTACATCAAGTCCAGAGCAGATCATTGTGTACATATTAATTGAATAGTGTCCCATTTGTTCATCAAACAATAATTCCTCATGTTTCTGGCATTCCAATCTGTAAACCAACAGGAAGCTGAATTTAGAGCCTGTAGCTCGCCCCTCACAAAAATAAATGAGTGTTAATTGTAGCGGGTGCACTTTGAATGCATGGAAAAGGCCTATTAAGAACCCCACTCTGCTATATATGTTCTACACTAGCTGCAGCCCTGCAATGTATGGCCTGAACACAACAAAGGTTCCCTGCTTACGACCCCATCTCTTTTATCTACCTGTGTGCTTGTCTCATTAGATGCATGTCCATACTCAGAGTGAGGAACAGACATTTGTAATTAGGGCTGTCAGGAGGACTGTTCCAACCGTCTTTGTACTTTGTACTCTAAAGTTGCTTGTGTCTGTCACGCGCGCGCACACACACACACACACACACACACACACGCACACGCACACACAAGTTGCTTGTGTCTGTCACGCGCACACACACACACACACATACACACACACACACTATACTCTTCCAGCTCCCATCCCACAATGGTGTGTCTACAGTAGGAAGACATACTCATTACTTGCTGAACACAACGGGCTGTTGTTTCATTTTTCAAGAAGTTAATAATCATGTCATGTCATCCACTAAACCTATTATTACAGGTCAACGGATTTTGCATGTTCATGCAGATGACAAGGCATGCATGACATGTGCATTGCTCATGTTCGTTGTCCTACACTGACACCTACAGTATCAACCATTTCCTTAGGAATACGTTTGTAGAGCTTATGAGAATTTATTTGAACCTTCTTCTTTTGTCTTTTTCTTCTATATTTCCTTACATGTAACCCTGTTTAGCTGACCTCTAACATTTTTTTTATGGCAAATATACTATACTGGATGCAGATATGCACAGACTTTTGCTTGAACTTTTTTCCCCCTCCCTAACTCAGTCCACAAATTACATGAAGGGTGACACTGGCCACAGAGTGTTTGAGACCCAGTTTGGAAAGATTGCTATGAACATCTACTATGGGCACCACCACCCTCTCAACTGGTTCATGTACAGTATGAATGGATTGAGATTTGATTAGATTTTTTATTTATTAGGATCCCCATTAGCCGATGCCGACAGCTAGTTTTACTGTGGTCTGAAACATACTGAAAAATACATTACAGACAAAAGACTTTACAATTGACATACATTTAAAAGCATTAACATGTAGTGTAATTTGTGCATCTATCAGTTACACATACATGTCAGTACATACACACAACAAGTAGGTCACATGGGGAGAGGCGTTGTGCCGTAAGGTGTTGCTTTATTTGTTTTTTTAAACCAGGTTCACTTGTGCTATATAAGATGGAAGGGAGTTCCATGCACTCATGGCTCTGTATAATACTGTATGTTTCCTTGAATTTGTTCTGGACCTGGGGACTGTGAAAGACCCCTGGTGTCATGTCTGGTGGTGTAAGTGTGTGTGTCAGTGCTGTGTGTAAGTTGACTATGCAAACAATTTGGAATTTCCAACACATTAATGTTTCTTATAAAAGCAAGAAGTGACGCAGTTAGTCTTTCCTCAACTCTCAGCCAAGAGAGACTGGCATAATATTAGCCGTCTGATTACAATGAAGAACAAGACGTTCCGCTCTGTTCTGGGCCAGTTGCAGCTTAACTAGGTCTTTCTTTGCAGCACTTGACCATACTGTAATACTGGACAATAATCAAGATAATATCAAACTAGAACCTGCAGGACTTGTTTTGTGGAGTGTGAGCATCTCTTTATTATGGACAGACCTCTCCCCATCTTTACAACCATTGAATCTATATGTTTTGACCATGACTGTTTACAATCTAAGGTAATACCAAGTAATTTTGTCTCCTCAACTTTTTCAACAGCCACACTATTCATTACCAGATTCAGCTGATGTCTAGAACTTAAGGAATGATTTGTACCAAATACAATGTTCTTAGTTTTAGAGAGGTTCAGGACCAGTTTATTACTGGCCACCAATTCCAAAACAGACTACAACTCTTTGTTAAGGGTTTCAGTGACTTCATTAGCTGTGGTTGCTGATGTGTATATAGTTGAATCATCAGCTTACATGGACATACATGCTTTGTTAAATGCCAGTGGGAGGTCATTGGTAAAAATAGAAAAGAGTAGAGGGCCTAGAGAGCTGCTCTGCGGTACACCACACTTGACATGTTTGACATTAGAAAAGCTTGCATTAAAGAAAACCCTCTGAGTTCTATAAGACAGATAGCTCTGAATCCATCATAATATTATGGCAAAGGTTGACATAACACATACGTTTTCTCAACATGTTAACAAGTGTCATGTTGCTGAACGTTAGCCTCACAGCACATTCATATCCATAGACCTCATGACCCACGCAAAAGTTGCAGGTTGTCTACCTTTGAAACACTAACAGACATCAATGTCTGGTCTAACCTGTATCATGTTCAGTTACGCGATAACATAACCCTGGTATATTAAATTTGCATAAGTAGTTTGCACTACTATATCTGCAGATGACTGGGAGGTATGGGAAGTATTCAGAGGAGCTCACCAGGGCAACCAAGCATGACTTCAAGCCGAACATTATCAAGGAGTAGAAGATCGATATGACCTGAAGGTACCCCTAAACGAAGAGACGTGCAGCCTACTGTCTACAGTGCAATCTCAATAAGAGGACATGAAGTCAATGTTGAGGAAGACATGATTAGTGCTATCAAGATTATTAACAGACCAAACAAGCCAGCCATAAGCTAAACCAAAGAATGTGTTCAAATTATTTTATTGAGTACAGTACATACATGGAATTGTATATTTCATAAAAATAAAGCCATTTTAACACATTCCATTTGTTCATAACAAAAATACACAAGCAGGAATAAATCATTGTCATCCCATTTAGATTGGGAAAATATGCTATCATGGTAAAATGAAAATTAAATAATACATAATTATGGCTGGTACAAAAACCAAAGTGCAATAACATCATCCATGATACCAAAATATAAAAATAAATGTTGAAAGAGAATAATGAAGTCATTCTGTGTGTTGCCTCCACTTGATTGCTATTTTCAACAGAAAATATCTTATGATCTAATAATTCCTTTAAAACTTGGAAGGTAGTGTTAAGTCATATACTGAAGCAAAACCTGCAAGGCATCCATCTACCTCGTACCGAGTATTTCACACTTTCCACTGTGTCTCCATTCTCCCTTTTCCAAACTCAAAGAGCATGGAGATCGAGGCATGTAGTGCAACACGGAAAAAACGTCAGACAGTGGAGGCTGGTGGGATGAGCTATAAGAGGATCAGGCTGATTGTAATGGCTGGAATGGAATTAATGGGATGGATTCGAACATGTGGTTTCCATGTTTGATACAGTTCCATTAATTCCATGCCAGCCATTACAATGGGTCCGTCCTCCTATAGCTTCTCCCACCAGCCTCCACTGCCTTCAGATGAAACTATAACTGATTCTCTGTAATAATCTCCTTGATGTGAATGACACTGACATGGACTGTAATCATCGGTTCACATAACAAAAGCAAAGTCTGTACAAAGCAGCAGGCTGAGGTTGAACATGATGTCCTGATGACTGACACCTAGGCCTGCCAGGCAGATTTGGTTCCATTAACAGGCTATGGGTCAAGGTGTATTGCATTAAAGAAAATACATTTGTAACATGGGTTTGCTATTGTAATACAACACATCAGACTCTATGGACATTAATTACCTGAGTCTTTCAAAAACAATTTCTCCCTCTATTCCATGTTATTAGAAAATAGTAAATAATACATGAAGTTTAACAAACAGTATCAAAATAACTATTAATAAAATAAGACAAGGCTAGTCTAAGGGGAGGAAAGTAGCAATACATGGCCCATCAGACTAAAACCAAAGAAAGCATCATGTTGCCATAAGCCCTTGTATGTGCATTGTTTTGTCCTCCTCTCCAAGTCTAGAATCAACTTGAGTGTCATGTTATTTATTCCACCCAGCATTAGGAATAGGATTTCAAGTCTTGCACTGCTCACCATTTCACACGTCAATTGGTAGAATTAACTAACTGAAGTAAAACTAAACAAAATGGGACACAGGAAAAATTCATTTATTCTATTTCATCTATCTGCTTGTCCCCCAACCAACTTAAAAACCACACTTTATTTATGTCTTCCGTGATTATTCCTTTACACACTGATGACTAGCATGGGCTATGTGAAGTGAGGCGTGTGTGGTGACGTTGGAGTGGTGTTGTGTGTTCTGTGAGCAGTCAGTTAGCACTGGAGAGGACAGCCCGGGACCATCTACAACACTGGGCTAGAGCTGGAACCAGCAGTCCCAGTTCAGGGACCTGTAGACCCACTGGTGTGTCATCATAGTGAGGATGGGGCGCCATAGCGATGTGGAGAACATCTACATCTTCATTGTCCCTAAGCCATTCAGCTCTCCTTGAAGATGAACAGAATATCCTCATCTGTCCCATAGCTCATTCGAGCCTCTTCAAAGTTACTAATGCTGGTGCAACACACGCCTGTAAGCAAAACACACAAAGGCTTTCTGTCAATGTGATATTTTCACTCTTACTCAATCTCTCTGTGCTTACTGACAAGAACATGGTCAACTTTTCACCCTCTGGTTACATGTTCATGCAAAGCCCCATGCAGGGCACAGAGTCAGGTGCAGGTGTTATGTTATTGTGCAATTTATTAAGAAGCACTTAGATTTAGAACTTGGAATGCCAAAAAACACAATGTGATTTATTCCACACTTATACTTAATGAATATATGGGTCTAGTAAGTCAGTGGCCCTGTCTACTGTTGGAAATGTGTAGAGGGAGGACTAACGGTCTGAGTAGGCAGGGTTGTTGTAGAAGATGCAGCCAGTGCTCCGGTTGAAGCCGCACACCACCACAAAGTGACCCTGGTATTCTGGCTTCCTGCAGAAGCACTTCTGGCCCACAGGCAGGAAACAGCAGTACTTGACAGGCGAAGAGCAAAGTTCACACACCAGAACCACAGCATTGACCAGCACTATGGCCACATGGCCCTGGTCAATATGTTCCTGGATTTCCTGAATTGTCACAGAGCTACAGGTGACATTCAAAAAGGCAGAAAGTTAGCATCTCTTAGTTATTTTCTGTCTAGGTCTGTAAAAAAACTATTACTAACCAGACAAGCTGGTAGATTTGGAACAATTTGTCTTTTTTCTTTATCCGTGCAATTTTTTCACAAACTAACCATTTATTCACCACCACACCCTTGCTTTCAGCCTTTAGGAAGAGTTCGTTGACTCGGTCTTCCTCAGTGTCAAAATGCTTTTTGTAGAAGGACTGGAAACAGATGAAAGAAACATAAACATGGTAAGTCTCTCAGGTACGTATTAGTTAAGGACATTTGTTATAGTGGGCTACATGATGATTAAATTTACTTAACCTTACATTATACCTAGTGTACTTGTGATGGCCTGCAAAGTGTTGACTCATTACCTGATTCCTGAAGCCCTTGTCAACACCCAGTGTCTGAGTGCAGAAGCGGTGCCGGACCCTCAGCTGGCACATGAGGTAGGCCAAGTCAATTGTCCAGACACTCTGCGTCAGCTTCAACTCCCAGCAAGCACCCTGAAACTCCTCATCACTCACAGGGTGGAGGTACCTGCCAAATTATTGTATATGATGAAGTCTTCAGCTACACAATGCACTGTAGTTAAAATGCAGACCCATGTCTGTATGCAGTATATGATGAAATGTCCTCTTACTTCAAAACCATTCTGGAGCAGGCTAATCCACAGTCCCAGTGGTACAGCTGCCGAATGACGGGTACATTCAGCAGGACAGCATCATCTGTCAAAAACAAGATGTGATGAGGCTGATGGAAAGAATTACACAATCTTAGCTACTGGTCTCACCCGGCCTATAATATGTCAGTTTCTTGCTGTTGTGGCAAGCTTCTCCAAATGAATAAAAATCATGTTTACAAAAGTAAATAACTACTGTAGCTAGCTAACTAATGTTTTTCTAATGGATTGGACATTCCTTTAGCAACACTGATAAACACAGCAAGTGTTATTTACATGTGACAATGTCATGAGATGGATGGGATGCCCTGGTTCGATTCCGGGCTGTAACACAACCGGTCGTGATCGGGAGTCCCTTAGGACGGCGCACAATTGGCTCAGCGTCGTCCGGGTTAGTTGGGGGTTTGGCCGTCATTGTAAATAATAATATGTTCTTAATTGCGTTGCCTCGTTAAATAAAGGTAAAAAAAATAAAAATAAATGCTTTTGCTTCACATTAAATTTGTGGTTAGCTAGCTAAGTTAGGTGGGTTCTACTACCAAACGTGACATTTCAAAAACACTCTCTAGATAACTAAAGCACACATACCTGACATTCTGTTGGTTTGTTCTTTGCTGCTAGATGCAAATCACCAACTAGTTAGACTTGATTACGGTCGGTAGCTAGTTAATCCTCCGGAGTTGGATTGCCTCATGAGGGTGTTGGCTAGCACTGCCTGGCGCTAGCAACCAAATCAGTGTACTCTAGAACATATCATTATTTACATCTTGGTTGGTCGACTTAATAGTCAATTCGCCCACTAACTGTTAGATCATTCAAAGTGGGTTCATGTGAATTGTTTAGTGTTTTCTTGTACTGATAGCTAAGCTAGTTCTGTTTAGATAGCTAGCTGGGTTTCTTCAAATAATTGATACGAACGAGGATTGCGAGTCAAACTCACTTCCGGTAGCTAGTGGCGCACGCACACCCAAATGTTGTTAATAGCGCGCGCACACACTTAAAAGTGGATCCAGAAACTACACTGCCACCAAAATAACCCTGGTCGCGAACAAGAACAACATCTGTCACAGAGTGTATCCCACATTATTAGAGTCGCTTAATTGTTGTTCATACTATAGATGGAATATAAAAAAAGGTGTTAAATTGGATTGAGCGTTGTCTGTAAAATAAAAAAGCTTTATTAGTAAACTAAACTGCACCGTTGGCAGGACATCAGTAGGTGGCAGCACACACAGTTCTCGCTCTAGTTTTCACCCTGCATCGCCACAGATAGAACAATGAGCTATTAGTTATAAAACATCTTTGCCATGGCTATGAATGAATCAAACAGGAAATACACGGGGCTGGAGAGGCTAGCTTTCAAACAAGCAGGACATCTTTGCCATTCACCCATAGCTAGACTAGACCTAAATAAAAAATATTAGCTATCTAGCTGAATAATTTCCACGAACTTGTTTGCAAGGATTTAAACGGTAAGATATTACGGTTATCATCATCTATCTAGCTATTAGCATTATAGCAGTGCACACGGAAATGAGCTAGCTACAGTACGTATCATTCGGCGCTAACGTTAGATAGTTATCGTTAGCTACCAAGCATTGCTAGCTAACATCCAGCTAGCCAATTCCATTCTTCCTGTTTTAGGTACTAACGTTTAACTACTGATTTTTGTGACAAATAACATCAACCAGAAGGTAACTGTTTTATATTTGACCAAAACCATTACTGTATTTGTGGTGGTGCTCAGAAAGATGTCCATTGGAGTGCCAATCAAAGTCCTTCATGAAGCTGAGGGCCACATCGTTACCTGCGAGACCAACACCGGGGAGGTGTACCGGGGGAAACTCATTGAAGCTGAGGACAACATGAACTGCCAGGTAATAACATGCGTCGCAAACTTTAAAGTTGATTTCATGCCTAACATGAATTACAATTTTATAGAAAGTATCAATCTGAACATGTTGCATCAAGTTCTCTTAAGTTCTAAGTTCCTTACTAGTCTATATTTTAATATTATGATTTACAAATCAGCATCTCTTTTCCCTGAATCCCTCATAAAGTAGTCCTCCACAACCTACCCCCAACCCCTCCCTTCCTAATCTAATTTGATGTATTTCTTATTCAACATTCTGTCCCCTCCAGATGGCCAACATCACAGTGACTCACAGAGATGGCCGTGTAGCCCAGCTGGAGCAGGTGTACATCCGAGGCAGCAAGATTCGATTCCTTATTCTACCAGATATGCTGAAGAACGCACCAATGCTAAAGAGTATGAAGAACAAGAACCAGGGAGCTGGAGCTGGGAGAGGCAAAGCTGCCATTCTCAAAGCACAAGGTATAGATTTTATTACATTCTGGCCCTAATCAGATCTTCTTTGAATCCAACTGGCCTGCGTGCGCCATCATGCCAACTCTTTGTCAGTCATTCTGATGCCAAACATGTTTGGCTTGACTATGACAGCAATGGAGTTGGTGTTAGCAGGAGCACAAAGAGATCTAGGCCCAGGCTAGTATCCTATTGGATTTGCTACATAAATTATGGAAGCAGATTATTGTAATAATGTATGTTGATTGATGAACAATTTGCTTTGTCTCCTCTCCCAGTGGCTGCTAGGGGTCGAGGACGTGGAGGGATGGGAAGAGGAAATATATTCCCGAAAAGGCGATAATTTTTAAAATTATTTTCAACTTTCTATAATACCGCTTGTTTGTTATTTTGTTGACAAATGATGCGAAATACCATTTCCATATTAAAATGATTTTCTTAATATTTATCTGTTCCTTGTTATCAGGTAGCAAATAACTTTAGAGTAGCCATAATAGATTCCGACAATACGCTTGCTTACAGCTGCACTGGGGTCAAACAGGTTTCCTGTTTAGATTTAAAACACAGCGGAGCCAGTGTGAGATATGGCTCGGGAAACGTACCTCAATGTAGGGATGAGAAATTAGTTGCATGTCGAATTGTCCCATTATACCAACTGTAACATTGAGGAGATTGAACAACTGCTAGTTTTTAAGTAAACTGCTGTTTTCGTTCTCATGCTAGCTAGCAGTAGCCACTGCCACCGTTATGGAGTGTTCCGTTGAACAACAAAGGAGCTGATTGGCTGACACTGCCATTACAAAACGGCTGCTCTTGCCTCTGCTACCTAGCATTAGGACGAAAAGGGCCGTTTTCTGTAACTAGCAGTCTTTCAATCTTATCGGTGTAACAGTTGAGATAAAGGGACAATTCTGAGTACAACGCATTTCTTATCCCTGGATTATGGTATGTGCACATACCATACCACATATAAGCAAGCATTCTGGCTAAACTTCAGAGCAGTTTGATAGGTCGTACACTGAAGAGGCTTCGTTGGAAAGTTAAGGAAATACGAGTGTATGCATGATGTTTAGTGGCGGGCTGGATATTGGAGGTGGGTAAAGGTCTGGACAAAAAGAGCATGTCTTCAAGGTTCTTGTTTACACATTATCAGCGGTTTTGTAGTACTTTGCAAACCTGTGGAAATAACATAGTCTTATTGAAAAGCTATATTTCATCTCTTTAGAGTATTGTGTCCACATTCATTGATCTCACCTAAAGTTGTATCCAGGGGCTACAGTTGAAGTCAGAAGTTTACATACACTTAGGTTGGAGTCATTAACTCGTTTTTCAACCACTCCACAAAATCTTGTTAACAAACTATAGTTTTGGCAAGTCGGTTAGGACATCTACTTTGTGCATGACACAAGTCATTTTTCCAACAATTGTTTACAGACAGATTATTTCACTTACAATTCACTGTGTCACAATTCCAGTGGGTCAGAAGTTTACATACACTAAGTTGACTGTACCTTTTAAACAGCTTGGAAAATTCCAGAAAATGATGTCATGGCTTTAGAAGCTTCTAATAGGCTGATTGACATAATTTGAGTCAATTGGAGGTGGATGTATTTCAAGGCCTACCTTCAAACTCAGTGCCTCTTTGCTTGACATCATGGGAAAATCAAAATAAATCAGCCAATACCTCAGAAAAAAATTGTAGACTTCCACAAGTCTGGTTCATCCTTGGGAGCAATTTCCAAACGCCTAAAGGCACCACGTTCATCTGTACAAACAATTGTATGCAAGTATAAACACCATTGGACCACGCAGCTGTCATACTGCTCAGGAAGGAGATGCGTTCTGCCTCCTAGTGATGAATGTATTTTGGTGCGAAAATTGCAAATCAATCCCAGAACAACAGCAAAGGACCTTGTGAAGATGCTGGAGGAAACAGGTACAAAAGTATCTATAAACACAGTAAAACTAGTCCTATATTGACATAACCTGAAAAGCCGATCAGCAAGGAAGAAGCCACTGCTCCAAAACCGCCATTAAAAAGCCAGACTACGGTTTGCAACTACACATGGGGACAATGATTGTACTTTTTGGAGAAATGTCCTCTGGTCTGATGAAACAAAATTAGAACTGTTTGGCCATAATGACCATTGTTAGGTTTGGAGGAAAAAGGGGGATGCTTGCAAGCCGAAGAACATGTTGTGGGGGTGCTTTGCTGCAGGAGGCACTGGTGCACTTCACAAAATAGATAGCGTCATGAGGTAGTCAAATTATGTGGGTATGTTGAAGCAACATCTCAAGACATCTGTCAGGAAGTTAAAGCTTGGTCGCAAATGGGTCTTCCAAATGGACAATGACCCCAAGCATACTTCCAAAGTTGTGGCTAAATGGCTTAAGGACAACAAAGTCAAGGTATTGGAGTGGCCATCACAAAGCCCTGACCTCAATCCTATAGAAAATGTGTGTGCAGAACTGAAAAAGTGTCCAAACAAGGAGCGCTACAAACCTGACTTAGTTTCACAAGCTCTGTCAGGAGGAATGGACTAAAATTCACCCAACTTATTGTGGGAAGCTTGTGGAAGGCTACCCGAAATGACCCAAGTTATACGATTTAAAGGCAATGCTACCAAATACTAATTGAGTGTATGTAAACTTCTGACCCACTGGGAATGTGATGAAATAAATAAAAGCTGAAATAAATCATTCTCTCTACTATTATTCTGACATTTCACGTTCTTAAAATAAAGTGGTGATCCTAACTGACCTAAGACAGGGAATTTCTTACTAGGATTAAATGTCAGGAATTGTGAAAAACTGAGTTTAAATGTATTTGGCTAAGGTGTATGTAAACTTCTGACTTCAACTGTACATTGTTCTCAGAGTTTTTATGTCCAGCCTGCAGAAAGAGTATTTAGGGCCACAGGTCCCAGCTCCAGCCAATCACAGTCCCAAGAACGCCACCCTTAACAACATAACCATGATATAGTCTAATTTCAAAATTCAGCTATTTAGCGAATTTTACACAGAATATACAAAACATTAAGAACACCTTCTCTTTCTATGAAAGACTGACCAGGTGAAAGCTATGATCCCTTATTGATGTCACTTGTTAAATCCACTTCAATCAGTGTAGATGAATGGGAGGAGACAGGTTAAAGAAGGATTGTGTATGTGTGTCATTCAGAGGGTGAATGGGCAAGACAAAATATTTAAGTGCCTTTGAATGGGATATGGTAGTAGGTGCCAGGCCAGGTGCATCGGTTTGTGTGAAGAACTGCAATAATGCTGGGTTTTTCATGCGCAACAGTTTCTCGTGTGTATGAAGAATGGTCCACCACCCAAAGGACATCCAGCCAACTTGACACAACTGTATGAAGCATTGGAGTCAACATGGGCCTACATCCCTGAGGAACACTTTTGACACTTTGTATAGTCCATGCCCCGACGAATTGAGACTGTTCTGAAGTGGGGGGGTGCAACTCAATGTTAGGAAGGTGTCCCTAACGTTTGGTATACTTAGTGTATATACACCACAGAGTTACACTACTGCCCAAATAGCCTATAGCCTGATGGGCATGGATGAAGCCCTTATTAAATTGTGACACAAACCAAACACGGCATAACTGCTGAGAATAACTTCAAGAATATCTAATATGGGCTTATGCAGAGTCAAATCTAAATGGGACCTGAGAAAAGAAAGTGAGTGGCTACATGTTATACCCTGATAGCCATGGTCTGAATGTCCTCCTCAGTTTCAGTGAACATGTCTTTGAAGCGGAAGATGGGACAGTCGTGGTCTGATGTGTGATTGAAATCACATTGCTTCAGATATGAAGGGTTAACATCAGGCAAAATGTTTCTTCTGCAAGAGACTAACAGAGAAAATATGGGGTATTCTGCAGAATAAAAGAAAACTCTTAAGCGGGTGTCCTGCCTTTATTCCTACATGTTTCACTTGAGTGCAACACAAACATACAGTGCCTTTGGAAAGTATTCAGACCCCTTGACTTTTTCTACATTTTGTTACGTTACGTCCTTATTCTAAAATGGATTAAATAAATAAAATCCTCAGCAATCTACACACACTAACCCATAATGACAAAGCAAATACAGGTTTTTAGATTTAAAACAGAAATACCGTATTTACAGAAGTATTCAGACCCTCGAAATTGAGCTCCAGTGCATCCTGTTTCCATTGACCATCCTTGAGATGTTTCTACAACTTGATTGGAGTCCACCTGTGGTAAATTCAATTGAACATTATTTGGAAAGGCACACACCTGTCTATTAAATCCCACAGTTGACAGTGCATGTCAGAGCAAAACCAAGCCATGAGATCGAAATAATTTTCCGTAGATCTCCGAGACAGAATTGTGTCTTGGCACAGACCTGGGGAAAGGTACCAAAACATTTCTGCAGCACTGACGGTCCCCAAGAACACAGTGGCCTCCATCATTCTTAAATTGAAGAAGTTTGGAAGCACTAAGACTAGAGCTGGCCGCCTGTCCAAACTGAGCAATCAGGGGAGAAGGGCCTTGGTCAGGGACGTGAGCAAGAACCCGATGGTCACTCTGACGAGCTCCAGAGTTCCTCTGTGGAGATGGGAGAACCTTACAGAAGGACAACCATCTCTGCAGCACTCCACCCATCAGGCCTTTATGGTAGACTGGCCAGACGGAAGCCGCTCCTTAGTTAAAGGCTCATGACAGCCTGCTTGGAGTTTTCCAAAAGGCACCTAAAGGACTGTCAGACCATTAAGAACAAGATTCTCTGGTCTAAAGAAACCAAGATTGAATTCTTTGGCCTGAATGTCAAGCGTCACGTCTGGAGGAAACCTGGCACCATCATTACGGGGAAGTATGGTGGTGGCAGCATCATGCTGTGGGGATGTTTTTCAGCAACAGGGACTGGGAGACCAGTCAGGATCGAGGGAAAGATGAATGGAGCAAAGTACAGAGAGATCCTTGATGAAAACCTGAGCCAGAGCGTTCAGGACCTCAGACTGGGGCGAAGGTTCACCTTCCAACAGGACAACGACCCTACGCACACAGCCAAGACAACGCAGGAGTGGCTTCGGGACAAGTCTCGGAATGTCCTTGAGTGGCCCAGCCAGAGCCCGGACTTGAACCTGATTGAACATCTCTGGAGAGACCTGACAATAGCTGTGCAGCGACGCTCCCCATCCAACCTGACAGAGCTTGAGAGGATCTTCAGAGAAGAATGGGAGAAACTCCCCAAATACAGTTGTGCCAAGCTTATAGCGTCACCCAAGACTAGATGCTGTAATCACTGCCAAACGTGCGTCAACTAATTTAGTAAAGTGTGATATCTCTGTTGTTTGTTGTTTTTCATTGCCATCATGGGGTATTGTGTGTAGATTGATGATGGAAAAAAACATTTTATAATAAGGCTGTAACGTAACAAAATGTGGAAAAAGTCAAGGGGTCTGAATACTTTCCGAATGCACTGTAATGTGTTCTTTACTCAGGTAGGTTAGTGTCTATTTCAAGAGGACCCCAAGATAACACCTCACAGGTATTGACAGTCTCTCAGTAGTTTACGCATAGCCCTGTTTGCATACCTTTTGAAGAGAGTAATATGATTAGAGACATTGCTATATAGTTATTCAAATATATTGCAGAATGATTCAGAAAATGTTAATGAATTTTAGGACACATTTCTCTGGAGCTGTAGATATGTATTTACTTATGACACTGAATGAATGTTTCAGCCATCTCTTTGCTGGTTGCTGCCCATGTTAACAATTCTACAAGGATTCATCAGCAAGACATGGAGGTTTACCGTTGCCACGGACATCACTGGATCTCTCTGTGCAGTCACTGTCTGACATGCAAATGGTGGATTGGCTTGGGAGCTTAATAAGATACAGGATCACATTTCACTAACATTCAAATACCTTTTTGACTACAATTGAAATAAAGGTTGTATAAGTAAATTTATTAATGTGTAACTACAGTCTCATTATTCATTTTACAATATATTTTTAGTAGTGTTCAATTCAAACAATAACATAACTTTTCACAATATAGCCTATTATACTTTTCAGTATATTTTAAAGAAGAAATCAGAAACATACCTTTGGACAGTTTCAGTTGAGTTTGATTGGGGTGACGATCATGTTAGTCTGCCAGACAAAGATCACATTTTCCTCAAACAAATCCCCGTATTCACAAATATAAAAACAGTTAAATACAATTTGAACTGAAACTGACCAAAATGTGATACACTGTAGATGAAGTGTATTGAATATATGATGCTACCTGAGGGGATGTTGTAATCAGACAAATCCCACACACGGGCACCCAGATCAGAGATGTTGGGGAAGGCAGTGTCCTTCACCTAGGTGGTGACAGAGCTGATCACTGAGTCGGTCTCCTGGTAAGACTTTTGCACCGTACAGACACACCTGCAGTATAACAGGTTAGACACGACACAAGAGGAAACAAGTGTAGAGACAATGTGATACAATCACACACCATCCACTCTGACTTAATATAGATGGCTTTGTAATAGAAACTGAATTATTGAAACCCCAATTTACCCAAACACATCAAAGATGACCAGAAACTGGATTAATCTAAAGACAGCTCCCACCACTTTGCTCTTAGCCACAATAATTCCTAATGTTTCATAATCAAACAAACAGCAGAGGCAGCTCTGACAGGCAGCTCTGACAGCTACAGCAGCCCGTCTTCTGAGTTATGGATATACTGTAGCAAACTAGCAATGGGAGTAATACAAGAGGTAAACAGGTCTCACACTCACAGCCTGCTGAGATAATAGTAAAATCATCTTCATGGCTAGTAAGAAAACTACAACAGCCCAGTGGTCATACATTTTTTTGGGAGGGGCTTGCATGTTTTGCAAGTCATTTTGGCATTAATACGTGTCACATATCAGTTTGCAAACAATGTAAAAAAAAATATATATACTATAAACTCAGCAAAAAAAGAAACGTCCCTTTTCAGGACCCTGTCTTTTAAAGATAATTCGTAAAAATCCAATTTACTTCACAGATCTTCATTGTAAAGGGTTTAAACACTGTTTCCCATGCTTGTTCAATGAACCATAAACAATTATGTACCTGCGGAACGGTCGTTGAGACACTAACAGCTTACAGACGGTAGGCAATTAAGGTCACAGTTATGAAAACTTAGGACGCTAAAGAGGCCTTTCTACTGACTCTGAAAAACATGAAAAGAAAGATGCCCAGGGTCCCTGCTCATCTGCATGAATGTGCCTTAGGCATGCTGCAAGGAGGCATGAAGACTGCAGATGTGGCCAGGGCAAAAAATTGCAATGTCCGTACTGTGAGAGGCCTAAGACAGCGCTACAGGGAGACAGGACGGACAGCTGATCGTCCTCGCAGTGGCAGACCACGTGTAACAACACCTGTGCAGGATTGGTACATCTGAACATCACACTTGCGGGACAGGTACAGGATGGCAACAACAACTGCCCGAGTTACACCAGGAACGCACAATCCCACCATCGGTGCTCAGACTGTCCGCAATAGGCTGAGAGAGGCTGGACTGAGGGCTTGTAGGCCTGTTGTAAGACAGGTGCTCACCAGATATCACCGGCAACAACGTCGCCTATGGGCACAAACCCACCGTCGCTGGACCAGACAGGACTGGCAAAAAGTGCTCTTCATTGACGAGTCGCGGTTTTGTCTCACCAGGGGTGATGGTTGGATTCATGTTTATTGTCGAAGGAATGAGCGTTACACCGAGGCCTGTACTCTGGAGCGGGATCGATTTGGAGGTGGAGGGTCCGTCATGGTCTGGGGCGGTGTGTCACAGCACCATCGGACTGAGCTTGTTGTCATTGCAGGCAATCTCAACGCTGTGCGTTACAGGGAAGACATCCTCCTCCCTCATATGGTACCCTTCCTGCAGGCTCATCCTGACATGACTCTCCAGCATGACAATGCCACCAGCCATACTGTTCATTCTGTGCATGATTTCCTGCAAGACAGGAATGTCAGTGTTCTGCCATGGCCAGCGAAGAACCCGGATCTCAATACCATTGAGCACGTCTGGGACCTGTTGGATCGGAGGATCAGGGCTAGGGCCATTCCCCCCAGAAATGTCTGGGAACTTGCAGGTGCCTTGGTGGAAGAGTGGGGTAACATCTCACAGCAAGAACTGGCAAATCTGTTGCAGTCCATGAGGAGGAGATGCACCGCAGTACTTAATGCAGCTGGTAGCCACACCAGATACCGACTGTTACTTTTGATTTTTACCTCCCCCTTTGTTCAGGGACACATTATTCCATTTCTGTTTGTCACATGTCTATGGAACTTGTTCAGTTTATATCTCAGTTGTTGAATCTTGTTATGTTCATACAAATATTTACACATGTTAAGTTTGCTGAAAATAAACGCAGTTGACAGTGAGAGGACATTTCTTTTTTTGCTGAGTTTATCATTGAGTTAAGAAAGCTGCAAACAAACATGGTCTCTTTTTGTTTTCTTGAGTAAGGCAGCTCCAAAATGCAGGTGATTCAGCCTAGCTCAGTGCTTTCTGTGGTGGTGGGGCAAGCCAGCAGAAAATACGGAGTGTTGCGCCGTGATTGGCTCAGTGTTCTGTCACTCATGGGGAAACTACGTCACCGTGAAGTGTAAGGGGAGACTTCACACATTCTAGCCCTTTGGCTGCTGACTTTAGAAGTGCCCATCCAAGAAGACTCAAGGTCATTGGCCACAGATAAAATGACGTCAAATCACGTTACATGTACAGTAGCTTTGATTTGGACTGATCATGTCAACGTCATACTTTCAAAATCTTAGCTAGCAGTCATCATCATGAATCAAGTTGACAATCTACTGGTAAATCCTTTTTAATCCTTGTCACATGAAGATAAATAATGAAGAGAAATTATAGATAAAACTTATCAGTGCTCATTGGACATAAACATTACACAACAAGTTAGAAATCTCAAATTTAAAAAATGAGTGGTTTTGAAGTCCAAAAATGTATTGTATTCTGCTGCATAAATGATGTAATATGCCAGGGAGATATGTATACTGTAGCTAAGAAAGTAAAAACGTTACTTAGTGTATGTTGTTTAATAAGTTGTTAGTAGCCCATGTGCCTCACGCTAATAATTTGGTCCCTTTTCCTCTCTTAATTAGCCTATTGCCTGTTTTTAGAGAAATGTAATCATCAAATATTGTAAGAGCTTTCATTGTCTGCTTATATGCCCCGTTATTTATCTTATGGTTCTGACTTGGTGTACAGGGAAAATACTGTAAGAATGGCCCATGTTCTGAATTCTGTCGCTGCACATTTCAAAAGTGCGGATCCAATACTTATATTGACAACGTCCGTCCTAGCTCGCTCATTAATGTCTTTATCGAAATTACGGATTGCCTTTTATCCGTTTGTCATCCCCTTATGCCATAGTTTGTACATTTCAAATGTCAGTAGAAACCACATTTGTTTAAGTAAGTCAGTCATATCAGCTATGTTTTTTTAAAAAGGCAGTAAATGAGGCTGAATGAACTGTTTCGCTGCTAGACAAGGCTCCCCTGATAGCCAGGTGTAGCAGTAGTAAGGTGTTGGGACTGCTGTTGGGACTGCTGTTGAGACAGCTCTATGTAGGCCAGTTTGTGGGAACCGTTTGTCACTGTTATAGTGCAATTCATGTATTGTTTAGTGTTGTGTTGTGTTGTGGCTTTGCTGGCATGCATCCCACCTTTAATTTTTTTTTTGCCCCACGTAGATTTACATGCTAAAATCTCCATTGCAACTGACCCTAGCTCATTTCGCAAATCTAACTCATCTGAGTAGAGGCATAATAAAACTACTGTACATCGACTACAATGGATCCATAGAAACGGTATGTACTATTGTATGCACACAAGAACTGGAGAAGATGTGAAATTACATTATCATCAAGTCAACAATATTTTCAAAATTACATTTATTGCACATGGCAAAAAAGATTTGTTCAATATAAAAAAGAATTGAAATAGGTTACATGTATGCAGACAGTCAACAAAATGATAACACAATTCCCTTCTCCAGTTAGCTCCAATTCATTGTCATCTAAGATAATGGATCTTCCGCAATCTTTTTTAGTTTTAAAATTTAAAAATATATATTTTTAATTTTATCTTTATTTAACTAGGCAAGTCAGTTAAGAACAAATTCTTATTTACAATGACGGCCTACCCCGGCCAAACCCGAACAACGCTGGGCCAATTGTGCACCGCCCTATGGGACTCCCAATCACGGCCGATTGTGATACAGCCTGGATTCAAACCAGGATCTGTAGTGACGCCTCTAGCACTGAGATGCAACGCCTTAGACCGCTGCGCCACTTGGGAGCCCTCTTCATCATTCATGGTCTCTAGACAGTGGGATGGATAGACACAATATCTATAGGCGAGGATAATGATCAAGTTGAAAATGTTAACCTTAATGCAGAATGGAAGATTAGATAAATACACCAGTACAAATGCATGCTACAGCTGCTACATGATGAGGACCAGTCTCTGATGGAGCTTTCTATGTAGAACACTGCTTTCTAGAACACTGACTCTCCCTCTTCTCTAAAGCTATGTGTTAGGGCTGGACTGGGGAGAAGTAGTTCTACTGGGTCTCATGCCAGTGTACTCTCCATCTTGGCTGGAGTATTCCTCTCTGATTCTCCACACACTACAACTGGGTATGACAGGGAGGCTTTCTCTGGGTGGGGCCCCAAATCTCCAGGTGATATACTGATTGTAGGCGCAGTGGCGCAGGGCGTTGGTCCCCTGCTCCCCCTCGGTCAGCTCACAAAGAGGCTCCCTGTACAGCAACGCTGCCTCCAACAAGGGCCGACTCAGCACCAGCTGTTCAAACAGGGAGGAGGTGGTGATGCAGCGACCTCTGCTCATCCTGCAGCACAGCTGCTCCTGGGGATGGGTGGAGGGGAGGCAGCAGCCACACAGACACCAGGCTGGACGGCTGGGCCGAGTGAGAGCCTGGGGCTGCTTGTCTATGATGTGCCCTTTCTGCAATACACCAGCCATGGCACTCAGGTGCTTTATGTCGTCCTGACAACAAGAATGCAATACATACATATTACAGTAGTCATATGTACTTATATACAATAGTTTACCTTACTCAGTAACTGTGTAAAATACAAGAGAAGGGTAACATAAAGTGAGGTTAAAAGTGAGTATCTACTGTATCAGGGGGTGAGAATGGCACTACATTTGGGAAAACACAATTATGCTAACCTTGAATGGGTGAACGGACATGGGCTTCACTTGTTGTAAACTTTTCCTATGTGATCTTTTCACCACTCTTATATGGTTCTCGTCCACAAACGAGACACAAAGAATGCACTGGAACACAGAAGAAGAATAGTGCCATTGTTCAGCGTCTCACCACATATTTACATCCAACATTCAGTCAATGGGAATGCAAATGCTGCTGTGGATTTGAGGGCATGTATAATCCCCAGTGGGGAATGCCATCCCACTCCTACCTGTTGTCTGTCCTGAACAGATTCAACCTTTTTCTCTGAGTAGTTCTGCCTGGCTTCTTTAGAGAAGCAGCTGGTCCCAATGAGCCAGTCAATGAATAAAGTGGTCTGGGGAAAGTCACAGTCAATGTAGGCTTCTTTGCCTGTTAAAATGTTGAATTTCAAAAAAAAGTTGAATAAAAACATCTGAATAAAGCTCACCAGTGCATAATAGGATAGAGTTGATCCAATATAGATGATCAGTTGGATTATGCTGAATTTTCCTGCCTTTAAAAGAACACACATGATAAATGACCATTTGTATTATTCTGATTCATGCACTGATTAGAATAATATATGCTCATTCGTAAGATTACCATCATCATTATTGCAGGTTTGAATGATAAGACTTAATAAGTCATACAAACCTTTCCGAATACCATGACATCAAACCTGATCCCAAACGCTTTAAACAGGGTTCTCTCCCCAACACCTTTCTCTGTCTGATATCTAGCAAACCTGCCAACACATGTAGTTATAAAACTGTAAAAAAACTATGTTACACTGTAATATCTGGATGCACCAATATCTACAATTACAAATGCCTATTCCAGTATAGATTGACAGTTTTCCATAATCTCATTTGAAATGGGTCAACTGGCCATGTATGGTCTATGGCATTCGGCCTAAAGAACAAGGCCAGTCACAATTACCTGAAGTTGAGACCAGGGTACAGAGTTCTGTTGCTCTCCTTCTCATCCAGCCGGCGGAAGGAGTATTTGGGCAGACAGTTCCTCAAGAACCCGTCCAGATTACAATCCCACTTAATTTGGATCCCAATGACGCCACCCTTTGGTGAGAGAGCATGGTGGAGATGATCCACTCAACTTGTTGTACGTCAACCTTACCTGACAATCATGTAAACCCTCTCACATCTGAAGTAATTAAGGTGATTTCATTCTGTAATTCATTAAGTAATCAAATATGTTCAACTTTATGAATTGCCAGTATGTGCAATGCCAAAATAGATGCAGACATCAGTGACATACATACATAATTGAGAGTCATAGAGTAAGTTTGTGGTTATTTGAGAAATTTCCTCTAACAGAGCAGCCCACCTCAACTGCCATCTCTGAGAAGTTCTCTCTGGCCTCCTGCACAATGTCCCCGAGGCGGAAGATGGGGCACCAGGGGTCGGTACGCCTGTTAAATTTGCAGTGCTTCAGGTAGCTGTCCGTCATCTCAGGGAGGATGTTCCTTCTGTGAGACAAACACACATTAGTAAGATCAGCTGAATGTAAAGATGGTGCTCGTTTTCCATCTGTTTATGAATTCATGTAATTCTGTTTTTTGTGATTATGACCCTTTGAGTATGTAAAGGTGGGGTGGTGAAGGTTACTCTGAATATAATATATATAATATACTTAACTGTGGTGTGCAAGCTAAAAATAAAAATCTATTCACATTGAATTGGGCAGTCTCACCTAATGAAGTTAAAGTTTGGGAATCTTATGTTGTTCTTGATGAGGACTGTGAAGTTCTCAGCTGATGCCAAGAGAGCAGGCCTAGATGTCAGAGCAGTCATCAATTGCACTATTGAAGCATAGTTGTGAAAAAAATATGTTTTTACAGCTGACGGTTTAGGGCTCTATTCAATCTTTAAAGCTGAAGCGTTACAGATTCCGTGATAGAAATGTAAAGCTAATTTCAGGTTGAGCCGACATGCAGCGTTTACCGTGAATGCAGTCTCTGCTAAAACGGGAACATTGCATTTTAATTTCAATCACGCTACAAAGCTGAACTTCCACAATTGAATAGAGCCATTCATTTTCATTCCAAAGTTGTTGTGAAACTACTTTGAAACAATGTTCCTCATCATATTTGACTATACACTCATGCAGCGGTAATGTGGTGAGCTTCCTCCACATTAGAGGAACTAAAGTATAAATATAGCTGTCAGGCAGTGGTCTATGTAGAAGTGAAGATAACTTGATTTACTGAGTAATTAACCTCTGCAGAGACTGCAAGTAAAATCACACTGAATATGATGAGAGGGGGAAGGCAGGCACACAAACTGATAATGAGAATACAAATCATAGTGAGCTTATTTACTTGGGGGGCGTTTTCTTGGTCTCTATGGGGCACCATGTAGACACCTCACATGTTTTCTGTGTTACATCAAACTTCACACATGCACCTGTCTGAACCCCTGAAAGGAAAGCAAAATGTGAAATTTAGAATGAGTTCAATTTGAACTATTATATGGTTCACATGACAAATAATAACAAAAATTGTCCTAGCTGTTCTATTATCATGTGTCTACATGTTTACTACTACTGTGTAACCCTTACATAACCTTACAGATACAGAATGTATCTGCCTACAGTAAAGACAGAGAGAACAGAGCAGACCATCTGAAACCTCAACACATCAGGGACAAATTCCTCCCCTCCTTGCAAGAACTCAGGGTCTAACCAGATAGAGATGACACAAACAGAGGAGAATGATCAGGAGAAAAGTTGTAGACAGCTGTAGTTGTACCGTGGCTGTTCTGATCCCAGAACCCCTTCACACAGTCCTTGTCTGTCCAACACACTTTTCCGTAAGGAGGGACCTGTAATACACAGACTCCCGGGAGATGAGTTGGTTCTAGTCATCAAGTAGTGTGGTTAATAGAAGTGATATCAGACATGATCATTTACAGGAATTGGGTAGGGACGTCCTACTGGCACTCTACCTCAGGGCATTTTCCTTGCCTTTGATTTTTTGTAACAATGACATTGGTCACCACGAAAAATGAATTCTTTCCCTTAAACAGAAAGTCCAACAAATGTATAGAAAGTCAGAACCAATGTACAAATATATGCATGTATTATACAAATCTAATATGTGTATAATATACAACAATAAAACAACAATGTTTGTAAAACACACACGTATGAATGCACACACACACCTGTGATGGCCCACTGTAATCTACAACATCCCATACTATATCACCAACATCTGGCAAGCTGGTCATGGCCACTCCCTTGACCTTAGCAGTAACAGAGCTGACCACATAGTCGTGTTCTTGGTACTCCTTGTTCCAGAACATTACAATGCTACAATGTAAAACAGTATTTTATTATAGAATGTTGCAAATTGGAGTAAATTACTTGTATGTGTCCCTGATGGATTTGAAATACTATTGGTATGGCTAGAAAAGTTGGATGGTAAATAAATAAATAAAAATAGTAAATACAATTGATAAAAGTAATACATCATTATTTTAGAATGTATTCACTATCTATAATAACATTCATTTTGAAATATTATTGGTATGGCTAGAAGATGGATGGTAAACACATTAAAATAAATAGTTAATACAATTGATAAAAGTAATACATCATTATTTCAGAATGTATTCGTTATCTATAATAACGTTCATACTTTATTTTCATGCACACATTCTTGATCAAGGTCCGTGGGCGTTCCTTGTCTACTACCGTTATTACCGCAAACTGAATCATTCTGCAGAATACTCACCAGATGAACATCAGTATGACACCGTTAAATGTCCATTTCAGCGATCCCAGCCTTACACTTTGTATTCGGACCAGTTTATGTGTTTCATATTCACATAGATTTAGCCGTTTACAAGGCATTTTGGAAATTGTCAGAGAGAGTGAATCTCTTTCTTCTGACTCATACTGGTTCTTCTCCTTCCTGTGTGGGTCAGTGATCACATGTACATCTGCTTGGAGCTGTTTCAGTTCCATTGACCAAACAATATTCTAAGTCTGTGAAATTCAAGACTGGTCCAGTCGTCGTTGTTGTATAGCATTATGCATGTATCCCTGTTGTGCAGCCAAAGCTGGAACAAAGTAGCGTTTGTCTATTGTTTTATGTTATTTGCTACTTTGAAATTATTTGATCATTTATTACATGAAAATTACACGAATGCATTCATATGAATTAAAGACTAACATATGAAGTAGGCCTACCATGGGGTATACCGATAAATTAGATCAAATGAAGATTTCTGTCACTATCAGTATTTGCAAATCAAAGGGTCACATATCCCTATGAAGGAAGTCATTGTATCTGGGCATGGCTGTATCCTGACCACTTAACTTGATTGTGAAGATGTGCACTGCATCCTAGTCCAGATATGATATAGGCTACAGTAGGCTTGATGTTTTTTTATGCAGTATGAGTGACAGTTTCTTTGGGGGGAAAGTTGTGCCAAACAAGTTTCCTGATTTGGTGCCCAATCAAGAAATCATTTAAAACTCTAGATAGCAGTAAATAATTAGTATGGAACAGAATTGGATGTATTTGGCCACCACAGGAGCTTGAAAAGGAGGACTATATAATTGTGTCACATACTAGCTTTAGTTTCACAGTAGTTAAATATATTTTGTTTTTGTTATTGTGTGACATTAAAATTGCTTGTGCAATTATGCCTGAGAAAAATCCAAAATCTGGAGAAAAGAGACTATGGGCTCAAAACCATTTACATTGTGAATTACATAACATTGAAACAGGATGAAAAGCACAGAACTTCATTTTGAATAAGCTAATTTGTACAAATGAAATACATAATGGATTTGAATAAGGAAATACATCCAGCCTCATCAGGCAAAGGAAAATAAAATACATATCATTTCCATGGTTTAAAAATGTAAAACCAGCCCCAGAAGATGCTTGTAAGTAAATGAGTGTCTGGTCTGTAAACAAAAGCCATGGCACGATGGACAGTGGCAAGGCAGACAGTAAGTAACATGTCATGTTTATCCTCAGTAGGGACAATGAGAGTGGTTGAGATGATACAAGTATTGACTATCTTGCATCCCTACTCCTTCCCTCCATCTTCAATTTAATCTGTGTCTGGTTACAGTATTACAAATCCAGTAATAGTCTACATTCTAGTCAATGTATACTTCATGCATGCTTTTCATAAAAGCAAAATGGTCATGAATAACGTGACTTGTCTTCCTCATGGCTAATTTGTGTTTTCAAATTCTGCTGTGGAATGGCCATGCCCTACCATCAATCAACATTGTCCCTCATTTACATTATCTCAGAGAGTCATTACTCACAGAAACAGATTTGCATAGGAATCCTCATTTTCTCTATAAAATGGTATGTGAATAATACTCTGCTTCATAACAAAGAGGAATTCTGCCAAATCGTTCTCCTCTGGTTATAACTATGGGTTTTGGACAACATGAAGTCCAGCTGTATGGTATAGCTGTCCTGGTCGTTATTGGAGTGCTATGGAACACATTCAACTTGATAACAACCATGTTCCAGCAGTGGAAGGCTGGTGGTGTCCAGACTGTGGGACTGATCATCTCCACTATCTCCCTGGGCAATGTTTTCCTGCACCTCTCCACCTTTGGCATCGTAGTCACTATGTGGCGTGGGGTGTTGTGTTGGGATGATCTACCCATGTTCTTCTGTGCCATGTTGTATGTGTGGCTGAGCAGCAGCTGTTTGAGCTTCTGGTCCATCGCCTGGCTGAGTGTCCTCTATTGTGTGAAGGTGGTCAACTTCACCTCTGAGCTGTTCGCTAAGATCAAGACAAACATCTCACCCATCATCAACGTGGCTCTTGCAGTGACCTTCCTGAACTCCTGTGTGATGTTTTCCCCCTTCTTCTCCCTTAATTACCGTAACGAGTCATACGTAACACCTGTGACAAAGAACACCACCTGCGTGATTAAGACACCTCTATTCCCCACTTGGATCAACATGAACCTTTATGTGCTAGTCTTCATCTGCTACCTGGCTCCGTTACCTGTGATGGTGATGGTTCCCTCCTCCATCAGACTGGTGGTCCATCTCTGCAAACACACGCTGGGGATGAGAAAGAACAAGACCGATGTTCAGAGTGCTGACTCCTACCTGCTGGTGTGCAAGCTTACTGTGGCCCTGGTGGGCGTCTACATAACCACTCTGACCACCATCTCCTTGTTCTATCTCTCTAAACTATATGGCTCTGACATTAGCATTAACTCACTCCTGCTGGGTTACTCCTTCTATTGCATAGCATCAGGCGTTCTCTTGACTATCTCCAATAAGAACCTGAGGGAGAAACTCTGGGCTCTTTTCTGTGGTACCAAGGCATCAAATGCATCAAGCAAAAGCCTGAGTGGAGAAACTGGGGCAGCTTGATCTGCTTTTGAGTTTGAATACATTGTCTCCTTTTCAGTTCTTCAGGACAGTGTATTATGTCACAATATACTTAATGTTTGTCATTGACAGATATTACAAGCAAGTGCTAATTATTTTATTGTAAAATCCTTTTTTGCTACTGCTGTTGTTGGCTTTTTATGCTCAGGTGTACTGGGTTTCATAGTATTTTACTTTTAAGTAGCGGTGCATGTATTGGCTTTATTTGTCTTTTTATATTTGTTATGTATTTTTGTAATGATGATTTGCACAAATTAAGGAGTGTGGCTTTATGTACAGTGCCTAGTGAAAGTCTACACTATTTCAATGTCAGTTTTATTTTTCAGAGGGACAATTATACAAATGTTAATGCCAAAGACACACCAGCATGGTGCTGAGTGTTCCTGAGTTGACCAGTAGCAGTCCTGACTTGAATCTGTTTGACAATCAGAGGCAAGGTTTGATTATGGCTGTCCATCAATGATTCCCAACCAAATTTACTGAGCTGGAGCAATTTTAACAAAAACAATGGATAGAGTTGTGCAGTTGTGCAGATTTGGTAGAATCTTATTCAAAATTATTCACAGCTGTAATTTCTGCCAAAGGCGCTTCCACCAAGTATTAACTCTGGAGTGTGAAGACGTGCAATCTTATGCAAGACATCTTTCTTTAATATTTTTATTAACTAAGAACATTTTCTATAAATGTCACTTTGTTAATGTGAAGCAGGTTGGGTAGATAAGCAGGGGAAAAATCCACTAAAATCCAATTATTTCCTTTTTTAGATTTACATAATTTTATTAAGGCAGCAAAAGGTGAAAACTGTGCAAGGGATGTGTAGACTTTCACTAGGCACTGTAAATGAAATGTGAAGAGTTTGAAGAATGTTCTTTCAGGTTTTGGACTTTTGCATATCTCATCAAATAGTACTTTACATTCTATTGTTAATTGGGCATTTTATTTTTAGAACTAAACCTTTTTAGAAAAATGGGAAGAGTTTAAACAATTTTCTTTCAGGTTTTGGACTGCAGAACCTTTGCATCTCTCACCAAATAGTACTTTACATTCTATTGTTTAATTCTTTTAAAGAATTAAAAATCATTTGAAAAAATTGGAAAAAGACACATTTAGATTTTATTTGATTTATTATCAAGAAATTAAGAGTTTATTCTAATAACAGCTTGGTCTCATAGACTAGACATAACATAGTAAATGTAAATCCGGGACTCTCAAATTAGTATGATATGTTATATTTGGTATGGTAACATAAGACAGATGGTTACTTAAGGCAAAAGTAGGGTGGTTAGTCAGGGTGGCTGGATGGGCGTATAACGGGAACGTCTAGCAACCCAAAGGTTGTGTGTTCTGAATCTCATCACGGACAACTTTAGCATTTTAGATAATTAGCAACTTTGCAACAACTTACTACTTTTTAGCTACTTTGCAACTACTTAGCATGTTAGCTAACCCTTCCCTTAACCCTAACCTTAACCCCTAGCCTAGTTAACGTTAGCCACCTAGCTAAAGTTAGCCGCAACAAATTGGAATTCGTAACATATCATACGATTTGCAAATTTGTAACATATTGTATGAATTGCAATCCGTAACATATCATGCGAATTGTAATTTGTAACATATCACACAAAATGGTTGATGGAGTTCCACAAATTAATACATACAATACGAAATATAACATATCATACTAATTGGAGTATCGGATGTGCGTTTACTATGTTACGTCTAAACTTGAGTTCAGGTTGCTAATAAAAAATATTAAGACAAAAATTAAAAGCATTGTCACACAATACTTGGTGGTCAAAATGTTCTCATCATGAGTTAGTTGAACATCTTCTGTATCTTTGGCTTGAGAAATTCCAGCATTCCATTGTTCTCAAAGGTTTGAGGCAGGCTGGCCACATCCATGATGGTCTTGTGAGCTTCGTCAAAGAGAGCCTCGCCAAGCTCCATTTTTACCCTGTCTCTCCAGGCACCGAGAATGGGCCTGTTCTCAAACAAATCCAGACCAGTGCCAACCGGCTGAAAAACATGCACACACAGGAAAACCCATATCATTTCAGGGAAAGTACAGCGCAAATCTGCAACCAAAGACATTGGGAGGGACATTTACAACAGTTAGTGAGAGAATCCCTCACACAATAGCTTCAAAATCATGCACAACTCACTCTTCCCTACCCTTTCACATTTTTACAAATTTAATGTTACCTGCATGATCTCTACTATTGCCACCAGGTCTGCTAGTGAGATCTTTTCCCCAATGATGAAGGGTCTGTCGTCCAGGAACTTCTCCTCAAACACCTTCAGAGACAGTGTCAGGTCCTCCATAGCGGAGTCCATTTTCTCCTTAGGGACGTCTGAACCAGTTATGATGGGAACTATTGCCTAAAAATATGTAAATATTTTTTACATTTCATTTACATTACATTTACGTGTCTATACCCATACTTATTCAATATGATTTAAAGGTAGACTGAGCAAAATGAACTTGCCACGAGCAGCACCGGAGATATTGAAATTAGCAAGTTGCAACACTGTTCACAGTGTGGTAGTCAGGGTACCAAAACAACGAAGAAGTTGAGCCTCGCGCTTCAATGCTCTTAGTTATTCCAGAAATTGACCCACTATGCTGTTAACTTTATGCACCTGAGTCATGTCGCTGAGTCTACATTTAATAAATAATCCAGTGATAAAATGTCTATTCACCAATGCCATAGACTTAAATGTTCGACGCTAATGATTTCCTTCAGTCATTAACTAAGTTATTACATAAGAAATTATTTGTGTACAAATGGTTCAATAACCAGCCAAGGTCCACACTTAGAAAAAAAGCTTCCAAAAGGGTTCTTGGGCTGTCCTCATAGGAGAACCCTTTTTGGTTCTAGGTAGAACCCTCTGTGGAATGGAACCAAACCTGAAACCAAAAAGGTTCTACCTGCAACCAAAAATGGGTCTTCAAAGGGTCCTCCTATGGGGACAGCCTAAGAACCCTTTTAGGTTCTAGGTAGCACCTTTTTTTCTAAGTGCAGTTCCACTTACAGGACATATTGGATGTTTATATCTTACCCTGAACCAGAACACCTTTGAGCCATGGGCTCTCATGGCTGCGTGTTGCCAGGACAGGTACTCGTTGACCCGGGCTCGCTTTTGCAGGTCTGCTGGGTACCAGTGGTCTGAATCTGAGGTGCCAAATTTTTCAGCCAGGTACTTCAGGATGGCAACACTAAAAATAAGGAGAGATATACAATTAATTTAAGGAACTCCCTAGAAACCTAAGTAGAGTCGACATGTAACCGACTAGGCAGACGTCAATTCAACGTCTATTCCACGTTGGTTCAAAGTAATTTCATTGAAATGTTGATTCAACCAGTGTGTGCCCAGTGGGAAGTCTCTCTGTGTAGATTACTGTAGACTACTTTACCTCTCTGTGAGAATGAAGTCTCCATCTCTCATGACCGGAACCTTTCTCACCACACTGATCTTACCAAAGTCTTCCCCATACTGCTGGCCTGAGGAGCAAAACAATTGTGACACTGATTTATCCAATATTACTTTTAAGAAAATATAGTTATTTTGTTGTTATAATGAATTTACACATATAGCATGATGATTATCTATGGTGAAAAAACTTTTCCATATACAGTATGTCTTTCATGTTTCATGACTTCTATCTAGTTATTGGGTCCAGTTAGATATTACCTTCTGAATAAACAAACAAGGTCATTATGTAACAAGTTCAAAGTTTGCAATTGGTTGTTTTCACCTAGAAGTTTATGGCCTACATATATACATATAAAATCTAACTTTCATTGTCATAATAGGCTAGGCTACTTCCTAACTGTATTTGCAGTAGGCCCATATTTACTAAAATGGTTGGGTGCTTGCTTCAAAATAATCCATTTTTTGATTTACCTCGAATAGAATTTCACTATATTTGAACATATTTTATACACACCAAAACTCTGTTGTGTAGAAGTCGTCAACATAAATCCTATACATTCAAAACGTTATAAATCACATTCCAAATATCTCGCAGTAGCCTACCTGTAGCCAGATCGACAAACTTGAAATCAAACGGAATGTTTGTTTTCTTTGCAAAAATGAACACAGAGCGACATGGCTGAGAGTGCAGATCAAGATACAATTCCAACGGCATTTTCACAGATGTAGAAGGGATGTTATGTGCCGAATCTCTTCCCAGCACCCGCTATCCTTTATGTTGGTATGGAGCCCCTCCCATATAGTCAAATGATTATAAAGGGTTCCGACAGTTCAATGTAGTGTCTGCTTCTGGTTGTCGGGGTCAGGCGTTGGCAACATTTTGTAAATGTTTATAAAATTATCCAGACAAAATAACTGAGCCATAAGGCGACTCTGTGCAATGGACCATGCTATGATTCAGTTATTATTTGCATATATACTGTTTTATTATAATGTAATATAATGAGCAATGTCTCAGACAGTAACTAGCGTTATCAATTTCACAACAGTATTGATCATGTTATAAGTAGGTCAAGTCTTTTGTTTACTAAGATAATGGGCCTTTAAGACAGATTTGGGAGGAAGGCATAAAGTCCAGAGACTCTATCACCCAGGGACATCACGCACCCCAAAAATTTGAGGGGTCACAAAGTACATGTGGATGTCCTTTTGCATTAAAAAAAAAATCCGAAACAGCTTTTTCCTACAATCTAGAGCCATAATTGTTATGCTTAATTCTATGTAAAAAATATATATATTTATTTATTTATTTTTCTGCATAGCTAAGCATACCTCTTGAGATGTCTGTATTTTTTTAAAGAAACTAAATATGCTTTTCTGCATCAATGCTAAAATCTGGGTAAAAGATTGAAAGGAATGTGAGTCTTATTCAGTACATTTCGTTATTGCATGCTTTTCTCAAGTCTACCAACCTTGCCAGCAGGTATGCCAGCTAAGATAGTTAGACAAGCTAACTACTCTAACTGTATAGCCTGAAATGGCTTCTTGGTAGTTAGTTATGAGGTTGGGAGATTGGGAACCTATCTGGGCTAGCTAAAGCCTACTTTATAAAATTCCTAGATGGCTAGTGGTATTACAGAGAAACAACAACAACAAAAAATAATGTAAAATTATTATTATTTGAAACAGGACAAATCTTAACCAAAACCGCTATGGGCATGACGCCTCTGCTCTCAGCTCCCAGAGACAAGGGCCTAGTCTAGCAATGGTTTTGATTAACTGGCAGTCCATTTAAACTCTTTCACCTCCACTTGGAATGCAGTAGACTCCTGTAACATTTAGAAAATGAATAAATGGGCTTAACAGCCTTGGAGAGTACATGCGTGTCCCTGATGACGGCATGTGAATATTGTCATTTTTGTTCAGCAGTGTCTCAGAACACCTGACATAGCCCTATTGCCCAAGTTTCAGATGTTTTTGTCACTTCCACTCTCGATGCACAGTTTTGTCAAATCAATTCAAATCACATTTTATTTGTCATATGCTTTTTTTTAATTTTTTTTATTAAAAATAATAACACGAGGAATAACTACACAATGGGTAACGATAACTCCACTATATACACAGGGTACCAGTACCGAATCGATGTGCAGCGGTACAAGGTAATTGAGGTAGATATGTACATATAGGTAGTGATAAAGTGACTAGGCAACAGGATAGATGTTAAGCAGTAGCAGCAGCGCATGTGATGAGTCAAAAGAGTTAGTGCAAAAGGGGGTCAATGCAGATAGTCAGGTTAGCTATTTGGTTAACTATTTAACTAATTATTAAGCAGTCTTATATCTTGGGGGTAGAAGCTGTTCAGAGTCCTATAGGTTCCAGACTTGCGTCGCTACTGCTTGCCATGCGGTACCAGAGGGAACAGTCTATGACTTGAGTGGTTGGAGTCTTTGACAATTTTTACGGCCTTCCTCTAACACCTCTTGGTGTAGAGGTCCTGGATGTCAGGGAGCTAGGCCCCAGTGATGTACTGGGCCGTAAGCACTACCCTCTGTAGCGCCTTGCAGGCCCATGCCAAGTCTTTTCAGCTTCCTGAGAGCGACGAGGCGTTGTCGTGCCTTCTTGCCGACTGTGTTGGTGTGTGTGAACCATGTTAATCCCTTAGTGATGTGGAAACAGAGGAACTTGAAGCTCTCGACCCGCTCCACTACAACCCCGTCGATGTGGATGGGGGTGTGCTCAGCCCTCGGTTTTCTGTAGTCCACGATCAGCTCCTTTGTCTAGCTGATGTTGAGGGAGAGATTGTTGTCCTGGCACCACACTGCCAGGTCACTGACCTACTCCCTATAGGCTGTCTCATCGTCATCAGTGATCAGGTCTACCACTGTTGTGTCTTCAACAAACGTAATGATTGTGTTGGAGTTGTGCATGGCCACGCAGACGTGGAAGAACAGGGAGTAAAGGAGGGGACTAAGCACACACCCCTGAGGGTCCCCCGTGTTGATGGTCAGTGTGACGGATGTGTTGTTGCCTACCCTCACCACTTGGGGCGGACCTTAAGGAACTCCAGGATCCAGTTGCAGAGGGAGTCCCAAGTGTTCATTCCCAGGGTCCTGAGCTCAGTGATGAGCTTGCAGGGTACTATGGTGTTAAAGGCTGAGTTGTAGAGTTTCAGGTGTTTTTGTCACTTCCACTTTACGTGCACAGTTTTGCCCAATGTATTATTATTATTTTGTCATGATAGAGCATCAACTTGTATCTTGCTTGGAAAACAGGAAAAAACTTACTTATGAACAAAAATAGCTTTAAAGAAAATAATGAACTTATAACAAAAGCTGTACATGACATCATTACACATAAAATCACTACCATATTTCATCGTGGTTTGATTTTCCTTAAGTTGCAGTAAGGGACCCAACCAAACTCCCACCTCAGTCCTTTGTTGTGGTAAGTCCCACAGGCGGTCAAACCAGGTCACTCTGGGGGAGTGAAAGAGGGACAATGGTTCTCCCATAGGGCCAACTTTCATGACCCTGCTATTTCATGACCCTGCTATGAGACCAGGCTGTTGGGGACAGGTTACACACTAGAGCCCAGGTTCTGGTTTGCATTTAGGATGACATGTGGTCTTTGTTTTAAGAAAGGGGGCGTATCACCAAACCATAACATAACTGAACATGTGAGAATGGGGTTCTCAGGGATGTGATGTAATACATTGGTTGTTGAATTGACAATTCCCTCTAAAGTAATGACTGACTGTTTCTTTTCAGAAAGATTATATATTGTTCTTACCATTAAACTGTGTGTCAATGTAAAAAATAAACCCACACAACAATTACACATACAGTTCCTTCAGAAAGTTTTCATACCCCTTGACTTATTCCACATTTTGTTGTGTTACAGCCTGAAATAAAAAATGGATTACATTTCTCACCCATCTACACACAATACCCCATAATGACAAAGTGAAAACATGTTTTTAAACATTTTAGCGATAAAAAAAAAAAAAAAAATACAGAAATATCTCATTTACATAAGTATTCACACCCCTGAGTCAATACATGTTAGCATTACCTTTAGCAGTGATTAAAGCTATGCATCTTTCTGGGTAAGTCTCTAAGAGCTTTGCACACCTAGACTGCACAATATTTTCTCATTATTATTTTCAAAATTCTTCAAGTGCCGTCAATTGGTTGTTGATCAGTGCTAGACAATCATCTTCAAGTCTTGACATAGATTTTCAAGCTGATTTAAGTCAAAACTGTAACTCATCCAGTCAGGAACATTCACTGTCTTCTTGGTAAGCAACTCCAGCAACTCCAGTGTATATTTGGCCTTGTGTTTGAGGCCTTGTGTTATAGGTTTGTCCTGCTGAAAAGTAAATTGACCTCCCAGTGTCTGGTGGAAAGCAGACTGAAACAGGTTTTCCTCTAGAATTTTGCATGTGCTTAGCTCCATTCCGTTTATTTTTTATCCTGAAAAACTCCCCAGTCCTTAACGATTACAAGCATACCCATAACATGATGCAGCCACCACTATACTTCAAAATATGGAGAGTATAAAGTCTGCTTCCAACTCACACCCACAAACACGTAGATCCCCTGAACGCAGCTCACTTTCCAGCGCACTTTCCAACTCACACTCTCAAACACCTAGATCCCCTGAATGCAGCTCACTCTCCAGATCCCAATCACCTGAATTCTAATCACCTGATCACACACCTGTATGTCATTATCACACACTATTTAGTTCAGTTATTTGCTCCCCATCACTGTGAGGTATTGTTTGTTTTGTGACACACGTCTTTCGGAGCTCTGTTTTTCCCGTGATTTACTCCTCCTGTGTATGATAGTTTTTGCCTTCCTCACTAATGACTCCTTTTGTCTATTCCCTGCCTGTACTTTAGCCTATCGGATTTCCTGTTCTCTACCTATTGCCTGATCTCCCGGACTACGTTACTAGCCTTTTCCCTGCCTGTACTGTTGCCCCTTTGGACCCCCTGTGTATGACCTTCTGCCTGCCCCTGGACCCAGCTACCTGCCTCCTCCTGTGGTCTGCGCTTGAAACCAACTCTCTGTCTCCCCTCGTATTCATTACATAGAGTGGTACTCAGTTATGTGTTGTATTGGATTTGCATCAAACACAACACTTTGTATTCAGGACAAAAAGTGAAGTTCTTTGCAACATTTTTTGCAGTATTACTTTAGTACCTTGTTCAAACAGGATGCATGTTTTGGAATATTTTGTATTCTGTACAGGCTTCCTTCTTTTTCCTCTGTCAATTAGGTTAGTATTGTGGAGTAAATTCAATGTTGTTGATCCATCCTCTGTAACGGAATTCCTCCTCCTCTTCAACCGAAGAGGAGGAGCAGGGACTCGACCAAAACGCAGCGTTGTAATTTGACATGATTTATTTTAGACAAGACAAAAAACGAACTATACTTGAATAACTAACAAAATAACAAAACGTAGTAGACAGACCTGGACATGCGAACTTACATACAACGACGAACTCACGAACAGGAAAATGACTACACAAAAGAACGAACGTACAAACAAACCGAGACAGTCCCGTGTGGCGCGACAAACACAGACACAGGAGACAACCACCCACAAACAAACAATGTGACACCACCTACCTTAATATGATTCTCAATCAGAGGAGATGAAAACCACCTGCCTCTAATTGAGAACCATATCAGGTACCCATTAAACCAACATAGAAACACAAAACATAGACTGCCCACCCAAACTCACGTCCTGACCAACTAACACATACAAAACTAACAGAAAACAGGTCAGGAACGTGACATCCTCAGTTTTCTCCTGTCACAGCCATTAAACTCTGTAACTATTGTAAAGTCACCATTGGTCTCATGGCGAAATCCATGAGTGGTTTCCTTCCTCTCCGGCAACTGAGTTAGGAAGGACGTCTATCTTTGTAGTGATTGGGTGTATTCATACACCATCCAAAGTGTAATTAATAACTTCACCATGCTCAAAGGGATACACAATGTCTGCTTTTTTATTTTTACCCATCTACCAATAGGTGCCCTTCTTTGCGAGGCATTGGAAAAACCTGGGTTGAATACTTATTAACTCAAGACCTTTCAGCTTTTCAGTTTTTATTAATTTGTAAACATTTCTAAAAACATATTCTGGGGAATTGTGTATAGGCCAGTGACAATTTTTGTAAACATTTTATAAATTCTAAATTCGGGCTGTAACACAACAAAATGTGGAAAAAGTCAAGAGGTGTGTAAACTTTCTGAAGGCTCTGTACACGATAATACATGTGAATATGTTCATATTGTAAGAATAGATTTGCATTTACAGATGAACCAATATTAACCTTTGTTAATAGTATTAGGCTACTGTACAGAGAATGTTACTCACACAGACTGGAGTTTGAAACAGACCTGACATGCTTTTAAGGCTAAGGTTTATATATCAAACACCTCTTAGGATTTATGGCTGGCCCTCTCTGTAAAGAGCAGTGTGATTTTCTCAGTGTTGCTCACAGGTGATATTAAACAGAAACCCTTTCCTGAGAAGGGAATACAAGGTCCTGAAGACATCACGCTGGTGTCTGCCATTTGAAACAGACTGAGGCAGAGAGGCCTAACGCAGCCAAGTTTTAAAATTCATTTCACCCCCACCCAGAGGATGATCTCACTGGAGAGCAATGCAGCGCACAGTTAAGAGTCAAAATCCTAAGCATACAACAGAGGAAATCGATCCGTTCCAACATTATATAATCTGTGCAGCTGATAAACAAACAGTAGCTTCAATTCATAGTACATTGGGTAAAGCTATGTTTTTAGGTTCAAGGGCAAAATACTACAACAACAAAAGTATATTTTATGTGCTGTAGTTAGTGGAGCATAATACTTGCAATAGTCCATACTATTCATTGAGTTCACATCACCTGAACAAAGGTATTCACCTCATCATGTATCTGTCTGACCAACAGGGGGCCAATGAGGTAGGTGAGATGAGGTGGTTGAGAGCGACGCTGAGGTCAGTGTTCAGCCACCTGGCCCGGTTCAAGAGAGAAACTTAATAGTGACACAGTTATAAACAGTAATCAAGAAGAAGGATGGGCAGTGGGCACAGCACTGGATTATTGGGAATCTATTTCCTGGAAGGTCTTACCTTCTTGTTGTT